>NW_024870772.1:4277500-5477500 GCF_019054845.1 Dipodomys spectabilis
CCCACTGTTTTTACTATTATTCTTTTTCTTCATCTCTTAAGACCATGCAAGTCCTTGGTATGCACTTAATTCCTTTGAATGTTTAATTGCAATAGAAAATGTAATCCAGAAAGCAAATCACATCCTATCTTTCTTTTTTTGTACATTTTTTATTGTAAAAATGTTGTATAGAGGGGTTACAGTTACATGATCAAAGTAATGAGTACATTTCCTACTGAGCAATTTTGCCTCCTCCTTTGTTTTCCCCCTACCATCCCTTCCCTCCACCTCCACAACTGCACCCCCTCTCACCGCCCCCCCCCCTCCACTGAGGTTCATTTTCAACATAGTGTCTTGTACATCTCATTGTTACAATGGGTCAACCTGTATCTTTATTTTCAACATTTTGTTTTTCCCTTTCCCCTCCCCGAATTAGACAAATGTATATACAAGATACAGGGCACTGACATCAAATACAGTGAAAATAGGGTTTGTCTCAATTACCTGACAATGTCAAAAGTCCTTTTTGCTGAAGGAAATAACTATAAAGTAGTAAATATTCTTAATTGGCTGGGGGGAGTGAGACAGTGATCCTGCTTAGGGAAGAAGTAACAAGTAGGTAGCTGATAGAAATTTGGCCTTGCCATTTTGTTTTCCCATTTGCTCACAGGTCTCTACACAGAAAATCTATTCTTTAAGGGTATAGTTTATTTAAACATAATCATTGACCCAATTATAGAAGCAGCATGGGATAGTAAAGCTTGACTTTAGGCCAAAGAAGCCTGAGGTCAGTGTTGACTCTGCTGTTCAATATGTGTACTCAATCTGTCACCTGCACACAGGTGACCTCTTACCTGTAAACAGAGATAATAGCTCCAATCTCATGAGAGGGAGAAGTTAGGGAAGATTGAATGAGATAATATATATGCATGTATTGATTATAGTGATCAAAACATTGGGGGAGCTCAAATATGTTACATTCTCGGTTGAAGCCTTGATGTTCTTTCAGCGATTCAAAAAAGGGTCTACCTCCTTTGCACTAGTTTTGGTTTTTATATGGATCTGGATGAATACACATTAAGAAATAGATTCTTGAAAATCAACAAGTTGATTCCATAGTTTCAAAAGCCTGTGTGTATAGCTCAAATGACCTGTTTCAGAGTGGTCCTGGAGGTAGTTATGATTTAGATATTAATGAGGAAATAAAGTTTCTGAGCCTACATTCACTGGCCAAACATTTTAGATACTTATTTCCACTGATGAATTATGCATGCAAAGGCTGAATGGGGCTCACTGATTTATTTTCCCTCTTTTATGCCTTGATTTTCAGGCTATGTGCAAAGCAGTGTATATTTTTTCTTGCCCTGCACTCCCACTGACTATATTATGCTCTTGGGGCTCCTCAAGCGGAGGAGACACGCAGCACTGCTCACGGATGGCAGCGCGGGCCTACAAAGTAAAGGCAGCAAGCGGGCATTTGGGAGAAAAAAAAGATTTTAAAATTAGTGGCAGATGTGGAATTGTTAGGCTTAGATGGTCAACCCCACTCACCTCTCAAAGACCCATCATTCCTTAAAAAAAAAAATCTTAAAATTATGACCACAGGTAGATATGCAAAATAATGAAACTTTCCAATTTTTAAATCAGCTAATATCTATACAGCACTTATTCTATGCCAGTTACAATTCCAGGTCACTGTAAGTATTAATGAGAAAGAAGACAACTCCTAGCAATAAATAAAAGATACCTTAAGTATATGTGCTGGAGAGATTCCTATATGAATCAGTATTTCACTGTAAGAAACCATTAGTTGCTGATAAGAGGAAAGTTTCCATTGCTTTTCTATGGAGACTTGCTGGTCAAGGGCCCATATTCCTTCTTAAAAGAGTGATTTGATATTGGCTGGCTGCAGCCAATGCTGATGCTTTTGTGTAGGTGTTTAGGTTTTCTTAATAATTTGGGGGCTATCTCTGACATGCTTTCTTTCTTGCTCTGAGCCATTCCAAGCCTGCAGGTGAGGTGGGCAATGGGTGGGCAGATCTCTGCCTCACAGGGCACCTGGAAAACTGTGGGGAAGAGGCCCAAGCCTTGGATTGAGTGTCTGGAGATAATGGTTTCAATTCTTGATCCTGTCATGAAGCTACTAAGAACTAAGGGTTCTAGATGTGCCTAGTACGTTGTGAGTTTATTACAGTAGCAACCCGACCTACTTCACTTTTGTAAGCCTGTTGGTATAGTGAGAAAGGGTAGAAGATAAAATTTCCCATTTAGGGTAAAAATTCTTTGCTCATATTCTTCATCTTGCTTATTTGATGTAGAAGTAGGATGCATTATGGAAGAACAAATTTGTTTTACTGTTCAGAAATTAAGGCAAAAGATTGGGGAGCTGAGATCAGGCGGGTTGCACTTTGAGGCCAGCCTATACATATATTTGACACTGTTTTCAACCAATAGGGCTGCACCCTGGAATCTATTTGTCACCTAGCTACGTGGGAGTCTGACACTGAGAGGATTACAGTTCCAGGTCAGTCCAGACAGAAGAGTTCATGAGATTCCATCTAAAGGGAAGAAGCTGAGTGATGTGCAGGCCTGTTATTCCATCTACAATGGAAATCTGATAGATTGTAGTTTAAGTGTATACTTGGGCAAGACTTTAATTTCAAAAACAACCAGTGCAAAACAAAGGGTGAGAGATCCAACTCAACAGGAAAGCACCTGCTAGCAAATGTGAGGCTCTGCGTTCAAAGTCCCACTACCAGAACACAGAGTCGAGCACTTGCCTAGCAATTTGTGAGTTCCTGAGTTCACACCCTCACTATGCAAAAAAAAACACCCCAAAACCCAAATCACAGTAAAAATAAATTCATGTAATAGGATCATCAGAGAATGGGACCAATATTATCAAACTTATCAAAATGTAACGACTGACACTTTCTCCCAACATTCTTCAGTAATCTCACTGGAGTATGATCATCAGTTCTGGAAACATTTTGAATCTGTTTTGTTGGCCAGCACTTTGGGTCATATGTCAACAAAATCACTGCATGCAAATGTATCTGGCAGTATTCCTTTAACGGACAACTACCGAAGGTACAAGGTGAAAATTCTATGATGGAATAGAATTGGACATAGCAAACTAAAAAACAACAAAAACCCCAACTAATCTCTAAAGCAGAATAAACTTCTCAAATAAGAAGTATGAATGTTTAGGTAATGTTTTAGAGACATTTGTCAGTTACTTTTCTTTCAACAGTCGGAGCCCTGGAAATTTTGATATCACCTTTCTCTCCATATAACTCCATGCTTTCAGAGCCTCACTGTACCATTCTCAAACAGAGTTTGAGTATAAGTTGGCACTTAGGAATGGTATTTGGAAAACCTAAACAACTGCAAACATCACTAATCTCCTACAAAGAACAATCTAACATATCCGGCACACAAAAATATCAGACAGTTTATAACATTTATTTGTCTCCCCTAGAGAAACTGTTCAAGCCATTAAAATTCAGCAGTTATTTAAGAATATTCTGCTTTATGTGGGGAGGATCAACTGTTTCTCCATGTGAAAATCTACTAGGGAGAAATTTACCCCTACAATTATTTCCAAAACAGATAGTGTGTGCTTAATTCTCCCACCATTTGAAGTACATTATTTAAAGTTGGGTAGACTTGATGTGTTTTCAGGTTTGATGTAAAAGCATGGTTTATTAGAAAAGTTCTATAAGCAGTCACCTGCTGGAATTTCTATTTATTTGTAGCATTTGAAGCAAATTATAATAAACAAGCCCTTTATTTCTTTGTGTTCATATATCTTATTGTCTATATGATCTGATGAGTAGCTGATTAAATTAACACAACCTTTCTCTGCTTTGAGGCATGGGGCTTTATTGGCAATAGTATATATCATATCTTAACAAATTCCTCTGTGGTTTTTTTTCCCTTAAGCCTGTTAGTTTCATTCTATTCAATCAATAGAAAATGTTCCTAAGATGAATATCACTAGTAAATCCTTATTCTTTCTCTAGGACACTCAGTTTAACTTGTCAGAAATATTTCCATGTCCACAATAGAATTATTCTCTGTTTGTCAAATACTAAAAAAAAAAAATACTCCTTAAATGGATCAAGCTATACAGTGAGTGATAAGCATTTGATCACCTTGCCAACTGTTTTCTATCTGAGAAACAAAGGAAACTACACATGTATATTAAAACTGATTAGCATTGTACCCTAAAGCAATTAAATAAATATTAGAAGAAACTCCCACAGCCCTTTGTTTTGCTATAAGGGGGCTCAGCTGTGCTCTTTCTAACCCTAACTACATCACTTCAAATTACCAGTAAATTAACAGAGGAACACTTTCAACCTCAGAGCAGATTTGATCCAAATAGTCTTTAAATGCCATTTCTGTTCTTATTAACCTAAAGATCGGCATAGCAGATATTTTCTCAGGGCTGCCCAGCAGTCCAGGGCATTAACGGTGAAATTGTGACAGCACTTTTCATGATGATTTATGATTCCGTGTTTAACTTGATTACGCCAATGCTGACTCTGAATACTATTTCAATTAGTGCACAGAAGGTCACATCACAAATATTCCTCTATAATCTATTCCTATTAACACTAATACACAGAGTAACCAAATCTTTTCACCCTTGTTGATTCCCATCATCTATAGCCCTAACTGCAGGCTTGTTTACCAGTTTACTGTGCTGGACACTTCCGAAATAGTAATTTTCACTCCTTTGAGTATCATTAATAGCTGCACCATGACACGAGGAAAACAGCAACCCTCTGCTGGAGTTTGTGTATTAATAATTATCAGAGCCTCAGATTTATTAAACAGGAGATATGTTTCTAAAATGCCTGTCGAAAGCATTACTTCATAACCAATTACTAAATAAATATACAAAAGACTTTTTTTTTGGAAATGAAACTGGCTTCCGCTTGAAATCAATTTTAGCAACAATTCTTCTCTCATTATTGCTCCCTTAACGACTTCAGGGAATTGTTTCTATTTATACGCAACCAATCATAATCGTGTTTTCTCTCTTCCTTTTTTTTTTTTTTTTTTGACTAATTTCTTTGTCTAATCATTAGGGAAAATGGAGAATATTGGGTCATCAGGTCTTTTCTTTTCTACCTGTAAACTACTTATTAAACAGTCCCCCTGGTACAGAATTAAGAGTACAAAGAGGCGTTTTATTAAAAACAAAACAAAACAACAACGACCAACAAAAACAAGCAACAACCCTTTTCAGTTTGTCCAAAGATTAAAGTGAAACCAACTGCTCAAGACTAAATCCACACATCATTTAAACAATTAGTGAAGAACGTTCAAAGACGATGTGTTCAAAGTGTGCACAATCTGTATTTTAAGTTGTATGTAGAGGGAATCTAGACGGAAAGTTAATTAACAATAAACCAAGAGGGCTTCATCACAGCCATTTAACTATGCATGCAGAGGCTGGCGTCCAGCGGGGAGCTTGGTGGGAAGCAGGAGTGGGAAGCTGGAATGTCACCATGCTCAGTGGGCCCCCAATAAATGCTTTATTAACAAGGGTGATGTCAGCCTTGCAAAATATTAAAGGGGCCTCATCTCTGTAGCTTGCTTCCACCCCCGCCCCCAACTTATTTTTTAGTTACCTGATTTTCTTTTAAAGTAAGGTATTTACACAATTAGTTTTTTTTAAAAAGGGGAACAAAACGATCAATAATAGGGTATCATTTTACAGCTCACTATTATCAACTCTTTGACAGCCTTGCTTTTAAGGATCCCCCAACAATGAGAAGTCATATGCACATTCCTCTCACAGACAGCTTTACTGATGGTTTGTGAGATATTCTGTGGGTTTATTCAAGCAAGAAACTTGCCTTTTCAGAAGAGAGGAGCTGCCTCCACACGATCATCACACTTCAAAAAAGCTAGCACAGCCCAGAGAATAAAAATATTATTTGACATTGTTTTATTTCCTTTAAGTATTTTTTTAAAATTTAAAGTTTATTTCGTGTTTTTATCCAATTACACCATATACTGTTTCAGCAAAGTATAAAGAAACCAATCAATTCTGACCAATTATCTATCCTTTCGTCTGTTATATAGCTATGTAGCTTTTTTCTCCTCAGAATGCCTTTTTGTCTATTTATCTTTTTCCCTGGGTCATCTTTTAGACCTATGTTTCAGATTCCCAAGTGCTATCATCTCATTAAACCTGGCTAGAGTACTGAAAAGTGAGATGGTACCTAATACTGGCCAAACATGTATCACCATCTATCAGTTAAAAAAATTAATCTTAGAGAATACAAAACAAAACTATTCCAGAAAAGTGATGTGAGGACAGGATAAACAATTCATAGGTGGAAGAATTGCTAAATACTTCTTTGAACATAATATGGCGGCCTTAGTTTGCAAAGCATTCCCTATTCCTTTGAATGTTAGAAAATTCTAGAAGCGGCATACAAAGTCCAGAAAGGCCCAGTCCTTCCTACCTCTGAGATGCTCAGGTCCAGTTTCAAATACAGAAGATCCTTAAAGGCAAATGGGAAATGGATTCCAAACTCATAAATTCCTGTTATTTTTCTTATTGCAAAGTTGACATCTGGGCAAGATTTAACTTTATCTATTTTAGTGATACATACTTTAAAGTGCTTGGCACATAATGGGTTATCAAGGAGAGTTATCTTTTTCCCTCCTATCCTCTCTGTCACTCTCTACTCTCTTTCATTCCTTTTACCTGTTCTTTAAAAGACTAATCAGCCAGAAGAAGAGGGCAGTAGTCTGGAGGACAGGCACTCCATAACTTTCCCCAAGGCCCCACCCTTTTCATTATAATTGATGTCAAATGATCAAATGAACCAACTGCTTGCAATGACTTTTTTCATAAACAAAGGGTTAACTTTCCACCCCAGCACTAGAATTCTGATGGAAAACATATTTAGATGTAAAAGGGAAATACAGAAGGGAGATGGCCCAAAAATTTCATGCTAGGATAGCAAAGTGGAAGAGAGATCATGTAATTTCTCTTAGTTGCATGTAGATACACTTAAAGGACTTAAGTAAGGACCGACAAAGATGAATGAACCTCCTAAATTGTTGCATTAATAGGATAGTTAGAGTTAAGGATCAGTGAGCATTTATTCTTATAAAAGCTTTCTTTAGTTTTCCATATAAATGTACTTCTTTGTATAATAGTATCTGTATAGTAATCATAAGTGATGCTTAGCCTACACGTCTGAGTGATTAGGGAATAGTTATAAATTTTTATATGCATATATCTATATCTCCATGTGGATATAGCTTTCATTTTACAGGTGGTTCATAAAAGAGTTGTAATAGAAAAGATCCACTTCAAATAAAAGGTTGAGCTGTTATATCTAGATTGAGAGTGATCACAGAGATTAGCCCCTTGCCCTGAGCAATTTATAAAAAAGCAAATGAGGGGCTGGTGGCCATCAAAATAAATATAATTAACCCACTTAGAAAAAACCTTCACCCTTGTTACGGATAGTTTCTGCTTGATCAGACTGACTAGAGTAATGCGCAAATAAATTAAGAAAAAAGAATCTAAGACTTTAAAGTTTTTTTTCTAATTTCTCCATAAATAATTGGACTATAGAAGAATGGGCCCATTTTTCAAACTCTGAATAAGCACCTTGTGTATATGAGTCAGTTCATAATTTTTGCACAGATGTCACACTCCACGGGATATAAAAACAAACTAAAGATAGCCGGCTATATAATGTGTAGATATGTCATCGTTACAGATGCTCAGTAGAGCTTGTGCATTTCCCTCAAAACAAATCTCAAATCTACATATTTTGAAGATATAAATTTCTCATGTTATTTTTGACATATTCTTTATTATTATTTTTATTTTTTATGTGAATTTTTTTAAAGTTTCAGACCCACAAAGCTAGCATGTGATTGAGAGAGTTGAAAAAGCAATTTTTCACAAAGAGAATAGGATGAAGCAGCCAGGATGGAATCTGACATTCCAGGACTATTAGCCTGCTCACTAACAACCAACAGCTCCTCTTGAATTTATTTCAGTTTTGGCCTGACCATTTAGAGTCTCATACCATGAATCTGCAAATATTGCCAGCACATAGGGTAACATTGCAACTCTTCCTTTCAGGCCAGCATAGAATACCACATTCATCCATTCACCCATTGAGGGACACCTGGGTTGATTCCATATCTAAGCTATGGTAAATAGTGCTTCAATGGACATAGTATGGTCTTGTTTGTGATCATTTGGGCAAATGCCCAGAACTGGGATTTCTGGGTCATGGGGGAGCTTTATGCATAGTCTTTTGAGGAACCTCCATACTGCTTTCCAGAGTAGTTGAACAAGTTTACATTCCCACCAACAGTGTAGCAGCATTGCTGTTTGGCCACATCCCCTTCAACATCTGTTATTGTTAGTTTTCTTGATAATGGCCATTCTAACTAGGGTGAAGTGGAATCTAGTTTGGGAAGGGGAAGGGCGGGTCACAGAAATGGTGGGACAAGGGTGAACCAATTCATCAGTGATACTCACTAGACACTATGTTGGAAATGAACTATACATCCAGGGTAAGGGGTGGGGGGGGGGTGGGGGGGAGGGGGGGGAGGGGGGGGGTTTGAGAGAGGAAAAAGTGGGAGAAAGTAAGGGAGAGGGTAACACTATTCAAAAATATACTCATTACCTGACATGTAATTGTAACCTGCTGTATATCACCTTTAAAATAAAATTTAAGCTTAAAAAAAGAAGAATTGCAGCCTTTCCTAGGACCCTCTTTCAAGTGACTCATTTGTGTCTGTGGGTGGGTGGGTGGGTGGATAAAATGACATTACTGCCTTTTCACTGTCTTTCTCTAACACATATACCGAAGGCTGACTAAGGTTCTCTGGGGATTCCAGGGGAAGCCGGTTTATAAAATGAAGAATGCCAACTATTGATCATAATCTTTTCCTGAGGAAACTTTCTTTCTTTTTTTTTTTTTTAGACCATAATTTGATCTTTATTTCTACTTTTTTTTTTTTTTTTTTGTCTGTTGTGGGGCCTGAGCTCTGGGCCTGGGCGCTGTCCCTGAGCTCTTCTGCTCTAGGCTAGCATTCTACCACTTGAGCCACAGCACTACTTCCGGTTTTTTCTGCGTATGTGGTGCTGAGGAATCAAACCCAGGGCCTCATGTATGCAAGACAAGCGCTCTACCACTGAGCCACCTTCCCAGCCCTATTTCTACATTTTTAATTCACTCAATTTGTGGCACAGAGGTTTCACGTTAACATGTCCAAAGCACAGACAATGGACTTGATCACATTCACTCCATCACTCTCTATTCCTCTTCCCAAGCCATTGGACAAGCTTCACTTTTCCACTTTTCATGCATGTGAATAAAGTGTTTTGAACATACTCAACTTTCTTCATTCTCCCCATTCACCTTCTTCACTTCCACTAGTAAATATACCCAGGGCAGAACATTTTTCCATTTCTGTCCTACATTTTTAAAAATGTATGTTAACTGTTCAAAGGAGCTTCAGATTGGTATGTATTTTAACTCACTTCCTTGTTGAATTAAACCTGTATTTTATGAAATGACCTCACAGTGGGATAAAAAATTAATCTTTTCTTAAAAAAATGTTTGTGTGTATCTTATTGACATCAACTGTAGTGTCCCATGGAGAAGCAGGGAAAGCTGTAGAGTTAAAAACCTTCAAAACTGACTTCCATCTTTTGAATAATTGTTTTTTGTTTTTGTTTTTTGGTTGTTATTGTTTTGTTACCCATCTTGGGCCTTAAACTCAGGGTCTGGGCACTTTTTAGCTCAAGGTTGGTACTCTAACATGTTAGCTACAGCTCCATTTCTAGCTTTTTACTGGTTAATTGGAGATAAGAGTCTCACAGACTTTCTTGCCTGGGCTGGCATTGAACTGAGATCCTTAGATCTCATCCTCCTGAGTAGTTAGGATTAATATGTAAGCCACCAGAACCCAACAGCAATTTACTTTTGTAAGTTAAATGCAATCCAGAAGGAAAGAGAAAGATCAAAGAAACAGAACAGAAAGGAGGGAAAATATATATTTCGTAAGTACCTATTTTATACTGGTCAAATTCTGTGTATAACTATTATTATTAAAAGGATAAATATCTCTCAAGCATTTAGCATTCAGTTTACAACATAAAAA
Source organism: Dipodomys spectabilis (assembly GCF_019054845.1). Taxonomy (NCBI): domain Eukaryota; kingdom Metazoa; phylum Chordata; class Mammalia; order Rodentia; family Heteromyidae; genus Dipodomys; species Dipodomys spectabilis. The sequence continues at coordinate 4,287,650 of NW_024870772.1, forward strand.
TAAAAGGAATTAAAGACAAACAAAATGAATGTTTGCCTACATACGGCCTCAACTGCCTCATGGTTTAGAATATTAGACTAAATAGACTAAAGATCCCACCATAATTTTTGTACATCTTTTTCTTTCATTTTGTTGTTTCTTTCAGAATCTCAGTCTGTAGGTGAGGTTGGACTGAAACTTATTATATAACCCAAGCTGTCCTCAAAGACATGATTCTCCCACTTCAATCTCCCAAGTGCTGGGATTACAAGCATGTAACACCATTCACCACTTTTTAACTTCTTTTCTTGTGAAGTTCATAGACGTCAATGAGTAGATGAGTCTCTTTACCATTTTTGTTTGAGAACACGCTTTCTTTTAAAGCTGAATTAAGGTGTATTGTTACAATTAATTATCAGGAGTAATATGGATGTGTTAAACAATTTTCTTTTTTTCTTTGCTTTTTCCTTCTTCCCCTACTCTAATCATTGATTGACAACTAGATAAAACACATTCTTGGCTAGATTCCTTATTCATCACCTTTATTATAACATTCGGTCTTTTATAATAATTCGATAGTATTTTTTCTTTTACTATACTATGAATTACTTTCCTAAGAATAAATTCAAGGGCATCAAAACTAATTTCTCCACTATTCTATAAAATGAATAAAGAAAACATTACTGTGGCATTTAATTTGTGAGATGAAGTTAATTTCTAATAGACAATCATCTCAAGATATTCATTCTTGGTTAAACTTAAAAATTTCCCCAATATGAAGCTATTTCCCTCAATTGAACTTTGCCCACTTTATTTGTGATACACTTAGGTTAAACATATTTTCTTCTGAGTGTTATAAAGTGCCTGAATGCCTATGAATTAAACTTGATACACATTTGCTATTTGTGTTAAATGTAGAATGTAGGAAAGTGCTGCTAGATTGCTTTGGCCTAAACTGACTTCATCCTCCTTGAATACTTCCTGTAAAATGTGACAGTCTTGTGAAGCCGACAGCTAGAGCCTCTTGGGGCTGTTCCAGTCTGCAGTAAATGAAAAGCTCTTTTCAGACTGAATTTTAGTTGTGTATTGTTATTTGTCTTAGAACCCATTTATTAGTCCAGAGATAATGTGACAGTTGACTCTTACAGTAACAGAGTACTCATTAGCTAGCTTGACAGGGAGGTGCCAACATGCACTGGAGATTGTATTTTATTAATCTTCATGGCTCATTTGGAAGCCTGGCTGGCTATCTTGTAATGTACCCTTGCGCTGACTGGGCCAGGGATGTGTAGCCATGCTTAGATGGCAGAATATAAACTTGCGTGATAAGATCTTTCCCTTTCCTTGACCTGAAATGTAGAAATCAGTAAAACTCAAGTGGAATGATGGAGCATCTAGGGAAAATTTCCATTCTGGGACTGGAAAACATTTTTCCTAGATATAAAGAACCATTTCCCTTATACTGCTCAGTGCTTGGTTAATATGTAAGGTAAAATCTAGAGAAGATTTAGTTAAATTTAAGGTGAATTGTGAAATGACTCTAAAAGATATAATTTGTTATTGTATTCCTCAAATAATTTATTTTGGTGATAAGCATAGCTTTTTGAGTTCATCTATTTTCTTTCAAAGTTATAAAATTAGCTTAAGTCATACTCTTTTGGTGTTTGAAAAAATAGATTACAAGCTAAAGTGGAATATCATGATTCACTATTCTGAAGCTCTTATTCAGTTAACTTCTGGTTTTTAGTTGGGCTTTTGTTTTGAATATATTTGTTTGGGATTTCATCGAGTCCTTTATAATCATACCAGAAACCTTTTTAAAATAGTTGCTTGCTTTCAAAAGAGATTTTTCATAAATACGTTGAAAGAAGGTTGAAAAATCTTGAAGCTCTCCATTTAGTGACTTTCTAAACAAATTGTTATTTGGTTCCTAAGCTTTTACATAGAGTATCCTTTGTCTTGATTTCTCATTTATTTCTTACCAATTCAAATGTGTTTTACTTCATATTAACTGAAAATAGATTCGATTTGGATGTTTTCTTTGGCACTCCACTAATAAAGCTAATCAAGATGAAATTCCAAGGCTTAAAAAAAATGAAATCAACATGTGGTTTAATTCTCACTACTAATACTACCCTGAAAGACTGTTAAGCTTCTGATAGAAAACAATAAAAAACAAGGAAATTCACAGTTAAAACGGCAGCATACCATATGTCCTTTAATACCTAATTACAACAGGGGCACAATAAGAAAGTCATTAAACCTGCACCCTATTGTGCATAGGTATCAGGGCGCATATGGCACGTTTCAGCCATTAGTATAAATTTGATTGCATCTGTGATTTTCTCTTACAACTTTGACGGTATTTTGAAGAAGAAAATGTTGGTAGACATATTGGCCATTGAAAAGAATTGCCAACAATGAGAAACGGGACCATTTTACCCCTCTAGAGATAGGTTATTATAAATTGCACAAAGGCCTACTAATAACCTTGTTTTTGCTTCTGACTTTCAGTGGCTTTTGGTACAATATTTTCATCATTGAAAATTTCCCACTCCAGTGGTATTTGCTTTCCAGCTAAGGGGATTTGATCAGAATACTAGCAAAATATGCATTTAAATATTTTTAATAGTATCAATGAACTTGCCTAACTTTAAAAACTATAATCAGTGAAAGGAAGTACTATGTTTATACTTCTTTTATAAAAGCAAATTAATAGTGCTGTATAAGGGAGATATTAAAATAGATATTTTTCTCTCTGGTACAGATTCAAAGCTGTATTGCATTTATGGAAATATATATGTATATATTCATGTCTATGTAGCTATCCATCCTACTCATCATTTTAAAACAAATCTAGGTATAAAAAAATGAAGGATCAGTTCTCATTCACCTTCATATTTCTTTTTTTTTTTTTTTGGGTCCGGTCGTGGGCCTGAACTCTGGGCCTGGGTGCTGTCCCTCAGCTCTTCAGCTCAAGGCTAGTGCTCTACCAATTGAGCCACAATGCCACTTCCGGCTTTTTATTTTGCTTATGTGGTGCTGAGGAATCGAACCCAGGGCCTCATGCATGCAAGGCAAGCGCTCTACCACTGAGCCCCCTTTCCAACCCATCACCTTCATATTTCTAAGGCCTCACTTAGGATAAACATTTGAGTATGCCTTACATATTCAGATGCAAGATAAATGCATTTTGATTTGAATCAGATCCATATATAATCCATATAATTTTTTGTATTTCATTTATGCATCCATTCATTTTCTCATTGCTGAAAAGTTTCTATTCACTGTGAGATGTTTTAAGTACTTGGAACCCAACAGTATAAGAAACAGGCAAGGCCTCATTAGCCATAGATTCTACTGGATGGAATCAGCAAGATAAAAATACAGGTTTTCCACGTTGACAAATGCAAGCAAGAAATAAAATAATGAAGGGATAAAGAAAGTATTAGGGATCATGGTAGCGGATTTTTTTTTTTCTGGTAACAGCCACGTGAAAATCAGTCAGCAGGGGTGAGGGAAGAGAGTCTTGGCTTTCCTGTGGAGACAGGATAAAGGGCACATGAAGTGCACAAAGGTCCCAAAGCAGATAGTAGGTAGAGTCTTGAAGTTATGGTCTCCTTTTCACTCTTGAAAGAATAATATGGAGGCTAAGAGAGAAACAAGCTGCTGGCACACGTGAGACCTTTAGATTCCTTCCTTCAGGGGTGTTGGGGATTTGGTCTGTCTTCGACTCTCTTCTGTCTACTACATATTGCCTAATAGGTCTTTGGACCAGAACTGGGCTAGAGAATCATCATAGATGATAAAAAATTTCTGAGGGTATTTTCCTAGAGTTCAAGATATGTGCCAAGTATATATTTTTTTCTTGTAGCTGGTGAATTGCCATTTATTTAGAAAGCTTCAAAAATTAAAAACTAAGTATCATGAATAAAGGCTGCATAATTGAGAATGTTCTATGTTACATATTTATCCTGGAAGTCTGAAATAAACTGTTTAGGCTGTGAATATTATACATTGTTGTGGCTATAAAATACTAATTGTATTCAAGCTGATTTGAAACTTTGGCAAAGTTGCCAAAATAGCAGGGTATAAAATTAACCCTCAAAAATTAATGTCTTTCCTGTATATCATTAATGAGAAGAATGCAGCTGAAATCAGGAAAGAAATACCTAGGAAGTAACCAAAGAAGTGAAGGATCTCTATGATGAAAAATTTAAAAGCCTAAAAAAGGAAATTAAAGCAGAACTAAGGAAGTGGAAAAACCTCCCACGCTCCTGGGTTGGAAAGATTAACATCGTGAAAATAGCAATACTGCCAAGGGCTATCTACAAATTCAGTGCAATTCATATCAATATCCCAACCTCATTCTTCAGGGAAATGGAAGAAGCAATCCTAAAATTCATATGGAATAATAAAAGATCCTGAATAGCAAAAATAATACTTAGCAGAAAGAATAGTCCTGAAGGAATATCAATACCAAACTTCAAACTTTGCTACAGGTTAATAGTGATCAAAACAGCTTGGTACTGGCACAAGAATAGACCTAAAGACCAAGGGAATAGAACTGAAGACCCAGAAATGAACCCGTAGACCTATAGCCACCTAATCTTTGATAATGGAGCCAAAAAAAATAGAATGGAAGAAAAACAGCCTCTTCAGTAAATAATGCAGGAAAAATTGGTTAAACACCTGTAGAAAACTAAAATTAAATCTTTATATATCACCTTCACCAGAGTCAACTCCAAATGGATCAAAGACCTCAAAGTAAAAGCAGACACCTTGAAAACATCACAGGAAGGAACAGGAGAAACTCTAATGCTCCTTGGCACAGGCTGAAATTTTCTTAATAAAGACCCAGAAACACAACAAATCAAAGAAAGGTTGGACAAATGGGACTGTATGTAACTGCAGAGCTTCTGTATGGCAAAGGATATAGCTAGTAAGATCAATAGAAAGCCCACGGATTATTCACTAACCATACAACAGACAAAAGCCTCATATCTAAAATATATTTAGAACTCAAAAACTTAAATCCTCCAAAAACAAATCCTCAAAGAAACATCCATCCCATTAATAAGTGGGCTAAAGACTTAAAGAGAGACTTCTCTGAAGAGGAAATAAGAATGGCCAACAGACATATGAAGAAATGCTCAACTTCTCTAGCCATAAAATAAATGCAAATCAAAACAACACTGAGATTCCACCTCATCCCAGTTAGAATGGCTATAATCAAGTAATCTAATAACAACAGATGCTGGAGGGGATGTGGGCAAAAGGGAACCTTATTGCATTGTTGGTGGGAGTGTAAAACTTGTTCATCCACTTTGGAAAGTAGTATGGAGGTTCCTCAAAAGACTCCACATAGAGCTCCCATATGACCCAGCAAACCCACTTCTGGGGATTTACCCAAACAATCACAAAGAAGGCTATACTAAAGCTACCAGCACAACTATTTTTATTGCAGCATTATTCACCATACTAAGATATAGAACCAACCAGATGTCCCTCAGTAGATGAATAGATAAAGAAAATGTGATATATATATATGTATATATATATATGATATATATATATATATATATATATATATATATATATATATATATATAGGCACAATGGAATTCTATGCTTCCATCAGAAAGAATGACACTGTTCCATTTGTTAGGAAATGGAAAGACTTAGAAAAAATCATATTAAGTGAAGTAAGCCAGACCCAAAGAAACATAGGTGCCATGGTTTCCCTCATTTGCAATAATTAGTATATGTGTAGGATAATTTTCTCAGGTGAGCAGAAATGCTCAAAAGCTATGTACATATGTCCATATAAGATAATGTTAAGTGAAATGAACCCCAAGACATGGATCCCAAGATATGGTCTTTCTTTGTTGTTATTTTTAATGTACTATGTGTTTTTCTGTTTCCTTTGTATGTTCTTCCCCCTATGGTATATGTCTGTTGTCAGTGTACTTGATTTTGGTACCCTGCATCTTGTATATACATTTATCTAATTTGGGGAGAGGAAGGGGAATTACAAAACGCTAAAACAAGGACATCCTGAAACAAGGATGACCCATTGCAACAATTATACTCACAAAACACTATGTTGGAAATGAACTTTACAACTTCGGAGCTGGGGGAGTGAGGGAGGTGAGGGAGGGAAGGTATAGTTGGAGAATAACAAAGGAGGGGGTAACAATGCTGGACAAGAAATGTTTTCATTGCCTTATTCATGTATGTGTAACCCCTCTGTACAGCATCTTTACAATAAAATAAAATTTAAAAAAATACTAATTTTATCACTTATATGTTTGCCTAGTTAAGGGAGCCCTCTCCCAGATTTTATCCTTTTTGGCTAAAGGAACTTTTACTCTTGTAGCTTGTCGCAGAAGGATTAGACTCAGGTGAGGGTCTGTTCTAAAACCCAGAATATTGAGAATTCAACAACTTGAGTTTAGTTTACATGCTATGTAAAATAGAGAAACAGTAAACACAAGACTTTTGAATATGGAGGGTTTCATATGAAACTATTAGATCTTTTACATCTAATTTTATGTATGTGTATAGAAATTTTAGAAACTTACAAGAGAGAATAATCTATCTTATGTATGTGTATAGAAATTTTAGAAACTTACAAGAGAGCATAATCTGTCTTAAAAACTATGCTCATTTATTTGTGGTGAAACAAATCAATAGCTCTTTTGAAATTTACTACCCATTGTCACTGATGGCAGTCACTATTCTGTGTAAAAAAACACCAGCATTTCTTTCTCTAACTACTTGTAACTTTGTACCCATTGGCCAACTTTTCACTGTTCTTCCAAATCTCCAGCAAGAATTATTTTACTCTGCACTTCTATCTAGTCAACTTTCTCATTCTACTTATGAGTGAAGAAGTATGATATTTATCTTTTTGCCTTTGACCTCTCTCAGCATGAAAAATGATAAATACAAGAGGTGATGGTTATGCCAAGTTCCCTGCTAGATCATTACATAATGTATACAGGTATTGAATCATCCCATTATACTCCATAAATATGCAGAGGTATGTGTCAATTAAGGAAAAGAACTGACCTCATCTGATCTTGGTGGTGTATGCCTGTAAACCCAGCACAGAGAAGTCTTAAGCAAGAGGATGTAAAGACACTGTGAGCGACATGATGAGACACTGTCTAAAAGAAGCAAAGCAAAGCAAAACACAACAGAACAGACTTGAATGGGTAAAAAGGGTAGATGGTAGAGTGATGAGGGCCTCTATACATCCTTGTAGAGTCTTAATTTGATAGCCTAATTAGTGATATTTAAATATCATTAAATTGTTAAATATAATTTCTCTTCCCTTGAGTCTTCTTCTAACCAAAATTATTAAAGACAAGCACAATAATATAACTGCAAGTGGAAAATATTTGAAGTCAAACACTCATTCAGTCACCAAAATGTATAGGTCAAAGTACTATGTCATGGTATTTCAGAATACCAACTTTCTGACAAAATATTAAAGGGATGTGTTTTTTACCATTTCTTTTGCTTTGATCTCAAAAATTCTCTAGTATGTACCATTAACCATCAGTCCTCATCTGTTTAAATTTTGGATCAATTTCCCCAAATGGCTGTTATGTCAGCCACACCAGGATGTCAGGGAGGCTAATTAAAATGGATTGAATTTCTTTTTTGCAGGTTCAAACATTTCCCTGGGCAGAGCAGACCTTATAAGTTGAAAGTTAGAGCTCTGCATCTGTAGCTAAAAAGTTGGAGGATCTTTCCTTCTACTTCTTCTTTGTGATGATTGTCCAAATTAAATTTTGCTGCCTGCTTCCAAAGGCAACCCTCAATGACTGTAGAAAGCACCCAGGAGCCTAGGAGAAAAATAAAAGTATTAACTGATAGAACAAACATATTTTTATTTAATATATCTTACGTGCATCATCAGAGTGAGTCCTTGATTCCTGTGGACTAGCCTTGTACCACTTAAACCAAGACCTATGCACTTTTAAATTATAAACACAGGGCTGGGAAGGTGGCTCAGTGGTAGAGTGCTTGCCTTGCATGCATGAGGCCCTGGGTTCGATTCCTCAGCACCACATAAGCAGAAAAAGCCGGAAGTGGTGCTCTGGCTCAAGTGGTAGAGCGTTAGTCTTGAGCTGAAGAGCTGAGGGACAGCATCCTGGCCCAGAGTTCAGGCCCCACGACTGACAAAATAATAAAAATAAACAAAAATCAACACAATCAAGACACTCACTTGATTGTGAGTGTCTCAGTTATAACTGTGTCCAGCATATAAAATGTGTTGAATAATTATTTCATGGTTATTTTTAAGATTGTTTTTGGTAGTACAGGGCTTGTACTCAGATCCTTGTACTTGCTATGTAAGCATTTACCCTTTTGTTTTAGTTTTTCTTTTTTCTTACAGTTAGGGTCTTGTGTTTTTTGATAGGACTGTTATAGTCTTCATACCTCTGATGTAGTGAGGATTACAGTAGTTCTTTCTGGAGCAGCTCCCCCCGGCCCTGCTTTCTTCAGAGTGACATTCCCTGTCTATCAATCTCAGTAGGAAATGAGGAATTGGAGACAAGAAACACATTCAGCAACCACTTCAAGAAAATTTTGCTTAATGCTCTGTAAAACAACCACTTTGAGATAAGGGAGAAAAAGTTCTGGTTACTTTTCCTATCTCTGATAGGTAGTCATCATGTTCTTAAAGCTATAATATTTGTGTGTATGTGTGCACGCATGTGAGTGCATACCAATACTAGGTCTTGAACTCAGGGCTTGGGCTACTGTCCCTGAGCTTTTGAACTGAAGGCTAGTGCCTTCTACCACTTGAGCCACCGCTCCATTTCTCACTTTTTTGGTCATTAGTTGAAGATAAGAGTCTCACAGACTTTCCTGCCCTGGATGGATTTGAATTGTGATCCTCAGATCTCAGCCTCCTGAGTAGAGGATTGCAGACATGAGCCACCAGCGCCCAGCTTTGTAATCTTTTTGTAAGTTTTTTTTAAAACATGTATTCTAAGTAAGTAAAGAAAAAAATCTACATCATTTGTGGTTTTAACCCTTTGAATTACACTTGCTTAGGTCAAGGAACTATTGTTAAAATTATTATGTTAATAATTATGCAGAGTATAAACAATTTGGTTTCAGTGTAGCTTCTGAACTTACTATTATTTTTGTGCTTGTCAGAAATAACATGTTAAATCCATCATTTACTATAGGGCAAAGCAGGTCACTGCATAGACCTGCTTATTAATGATGCAGAAGAAATTGAAATGAAAAACATAAAATCAGAAATTTATTTTGCAGACATAATATGAATATAGTGTTAATGTTTCTCTTTAATTTTAAAACAATTTTGGGGAAAATAGTTGAAGACCAGGGATATAGACTCTTTTCTTTGTCATCTACATAACAGTTATATATCATTTATATCACTCAATCAAGTCTTAACTGTTTATTAAATAATACTATTTGTTGGACTTAATCCCTTATTATTAGTCCATATATTCTTTGAGGTCAAAGCATTATTTTAAGGGGAGCTTTGAATTAATTGTTTGGTATGACATAACTGAACTATAGTTGGCATTTTAATTTAATATCATTTAGAATATTAAACCTAGGAGGCTGGGAAGGTGGCTCAGTAGTGGTGTGCTTGCCTTGCATGCATGAGGCCCTGAGTTTGATTCCTCAGCACCACATAAGCAAAAAAGAAAAAAAGCTGGAAGTGGCTCTGTGTCTCAAGTGGTAGAGTGCTAGCCTTGAGCTGAAGAGCTGAGGGACAGTGCCCAGGCCCAGAGTTCAGGCCCCACGACTGGGACCCCACCCCCAAAAGAATATTAAACCTAATCTTTGAAGAAAAAAAGCGTAATTATTGAAGGCTAGGGACTTTTTATCAAATATAAGAGGCAAGGAAGGTACTCTGTAATCATTGTTTCTTTTTGGTATTTGTAATCAGTTTTGGTAAGAAAAGGCTATAATAAACACCATCTAGCCAACAAGTGGCAAATTGAATAAATAGGTCAAAGAGAGATGTACAAGTCATTATGTTGAAAAGGAACTTTACAACTTTTCTGGGGAGGAGGAGGAGGATAGGGTTGGGGGGCGAGGGAGGGGGAAGGGAAGGGATGGGAAGGGGAAACAAAGGAGGAGGCTACAATGCTTGATAAGAAATGCACTCATTATCTTGCCCATGTAATTGTAACCCCTCTGTACAGTATTTTCACAATAATAAAAAAAAGTGTAATTATTTCTGAAATCTTTGCATTGGTCAACTTTACAATGAAAGAGTTTAAAGTGGAATGAGGTATTGCTGATCATTTTCCTTCTCGGGATTATTCAATGATTATGCTAACACAATAGAACAAGTATTATTTCATTAATCAAATAACACTAGAACCCTATAGAAATATATGATAAATAAATACAATGTCAAGTTAGAAAAAATGTTGTAGTTTCATGTTGTTGGTTTGCAAATTGAATTTTTACATAAAATTTACACTAAATGGAACCTCATTATATAGTGATGAGGTCCAGTATGATCCAAATCATTAAAATCACTGTACTGCTTAATGACTCACTAAGTGGTACTGCAGTGCCATAAATTTAGCACTAGTTTCATGATTCAAAACACCAGACTGAGACACCAGCAAATCGTATGTGGATCATTAAATTTACAATGAATGTCAGAGATGAAATAAGGGAGAAAAAACACTTTGAGAGATAGGGATAATATGTGCTCTAAGGTGACATACATCAAGATAAATGATCTCACACCACTTGTGCTTGGATAATAATGGGGGGGGTAGGATTTTTTTTTGGGTTATTCCTCATTTTGTAATTTCCAGAGAGGCTGGAAGTCTAAACTCCTACGAATTAAAGCAGCTGTCATCTTTTGACTACTCTGTGATCTGTTTCATTTATATTTATAACATATACATGTACATTATATATATATTATATATATATAATATATATATATATATATATATATATATATATATATACCATTTCATTTTGAACTCAGCTGATTTTGCCTAGACATTATGGCTCATCTAATTTCCTATCGTATTTGATCAAAATGATTTTTATGGTTGGATGGAATTTGGACTGGTATTGCATGAAACCTACCATGCATATAAAGTTTAATTTTGAAATCATTAATGATGTTGTTTTAAAATTATATCCTCAATGATATCTTAGCATTATCTTAGTATTTATCTTCTAGGCTTTGCGTGTGAGCTACTCTGTGTAGTGTGTCTTATGAAATAGAAAAATCAGTATGTTAACTATAAGTGGATCCTCACAATCTTTTCAGTTTTGTTGTTGAGAAGTGTGGGATTCATATTTGACGAAGTATTTTTGGGAAAAAAAGAAAGACAGAAAGAAGTTTGGCCTACAGTCTTTATACACAGTAGGAAAGATCTGACTGCCTATGTATGTATGTATATATATATAGATATATATATACATATGTATATATACAGATATATCTATCTATCTATCTATGTATGTCTGTTTAACACTGAAAAAGAACAGCAAATTGCTATGTGTGGTATCTCTAAGACATTAGCAGATGGTGTTATCCACCATATGATTCTTTTATCAGGAAAACCCTAACGCTTGCTACATGATCAAGATTGAGATACTGGTCTCAGATATGCGATCCTAACTTCTGGTTCTGGGGCAATTTGTCATACTTGGGTGTACCACATCTTGTTTTAGTCAATTAGGCCAGTCAGACTCTGTGGACTTCAAGAGCAGAGCCTTGCGCACATGCTATCATTATCAAGTAAAATATATTGATAGCCTCTGCGGGGTAGGATTTTTTTTGGGGGGGGGCTTGGCTATTTATGTCTGTCAAAAGAATGGCATAAACAAGAGTGATCTTAAGAAAGTAGAAAATAGAACTATAAACTCAGAGGGCAGTGGACTCATGTCCATTTCCCCAACGATTTATCTGTTGAAAAGTTCTATGAAAGGAAAGGACAAGTGTTGATAAAGATAATTAATTCATGAACGTTATACAGAAAGCTCTGCTTTATCTTCCTAGAACAGAATGGAAAAGATGGATTTTTTTCTCCCAAGAGACAAGGATAGTTTGATTGTGGCTACTAGGCCCTAAAGTAGAACATTGAGAAGGAGAGCATTGATTCTTTCTTGTAAAAGTAAAAAAGTGCATTTACATTATGCTTTTGTTTGGGGAAACAGTCCAACTAAAAGATAAGAAGAGAAGAAATTTGTTTAATGAAAGCACTTGAGATTTTTATTTTACTCAGCCTTTGGGACATATGTACTTCAGAGGTATGGAGTTTTATTCAAGTTGGCTAAATACATAAAACAGTTTCCTATGGAAAGAATATTATTACTAGCCATAGATATGTACAGTGTCCTCTATTCACAACATTTATGAAGGTCTGAGAGTATCCAAGTCAAATAAAGGACAATAGAGACAACAAAAAAGTCAAACAGCAAAAGACCAAAGGGAACTATAAAAAGGAAATGTATTCACTTTGTCCTTGAGACTATGAAAACAATTTCTTAAATAAACAGGTAATGAAAACAGGATAGGATATTTTTTTGGCTCATGCAGGACCTAATATCTAGGAATTGCTTATAGCAGAAGGGTATAGATAGTTAAAAGGAAGATAAAAAATGTTGTTGTAGTCGTTTATAATAAACCTCAGGACAAGATTGTAAAAGGTGGCAGTTTAGTCAGGTTTTGAGACAAAACAAATGGCCTCTAGCATTTCATGGCTGATCCTGAAATCCAATGGTGGTCAAATGCTGGACTCAAAAGAATTTCTCATCTTTTTTTCCACCTCTGCCTGTATGGTATCTTCTAAATCTGTTCCAGGAATATAGCATTTCATAAAAACTCCTAATTTATGTGTCCTTAATAAGAAACCAATTTCCCTTTATCAGTACTGAGGCCGGGTAGGAGGGGAAAGCAGAAATCATCCTGTAGTAGAAAACTGTAATATAAAGGACATGTTTGGTCAGTAGAGAGTGGAACACTCAAACTGCTCTCCTTCCTATCTGAAGGCTGATAGGCGAGTGAGTGTGGTGGAGGAGGGACATTAGCAGCACTGTGTGTCAATCTTCTCTGTTTAGAGCTTTGCATATCTGAGATGAGATGAGATAATTTACTCAGGGTAAAGGAAAAACAGGAGCTGGGAAACACGATTTCCATTGTTTCCCCCACCACTCTACTGAGATGTGGGGTAGAGTGTCCTTGTCTAATTTGGGGCAGCTTCTGTATTGTAAGATAGCAGAATGGGGGCTTAGGCAGTTACAAGTTTTAGATTGCACTCCAAACCCTCCATGGGTTCCATCAATCAATAGCTAAACTTGATACACTCCAACCTGTCCATTGGTTCCATCAACCAATAGCTAATCTTGAAGTTTGACGTGCCAAGAACTAAGACAAAGGATGCAATGGCATCCTAAGTAGGGTCTGTAGCACCACCAAGAGTAAGCAGTGAGGCAAAGATCAAATCTAAACACAGACAACCAGGTAACAAGTAGTATAAAGAAGAATGGATCACTAGTTCATCAAATGTAATTATTAGTTGTTAAGAATGAAGTTAGACTTATAAGTAGGAATGAGCAAGCCATTATATAGAAGATTGTGAAGAGTCAAAGAACTCTGTTAATTCCAGAACCATCAAGACTCATTCAGCTATCATCTACTACATGTCAAGAAAGTGTTTTAGATTGCAACAAAGGAAAGTAGGAGATTATCTAGTGACTGAACATCTTCCACAGATTGATTAAACAAAGGGAGATTTTCAATGATTAACTCAGTTCACATTTCAATCTAGGTTGGACCAAATTTAATTTTTCTGCCATTACACATTTGGTTGGGGCTTTCACAAGAAGTATCAAATCAGCTATCAAGAAGCTATGGTTTTCTTCATAATGCGATCAGCATAGGTAATAGAATGGAAGATTCTGTTTCCTCTGTGGTTGTTGGTTCTCTATGTGTTGAAACCAGGAGAATTTGAGCTTTCTCAAGGCTGAACAACACTGGAGAAATGAATAAGATGGAGCATCCACAGTGAGGTCACTGGGCTGGATGTGCCTGGCCCAAGCCTTGTTATCTCATAAAGGGACACATATGTCTAGCTTGTAGAGTAATATGCAACAGTGCCATTATTGAGCCACTGGTGGAAAATTTCAGTATGAAAAGAAGAGCATCTGGAATGAACAGTTTCTCTGTAAATGTCTGGCTTGTGTCTGTTTCACCAACACTGATCTGTTTCACCAACACTGTGAGCATTGACTGGCTATAAAAATCCCATCATTGTCAGGAACGGCATTCATGTAGCTGCTGGTCAACAATATAAACAGCTTTGTTTGAATCAGGCCCTCCATCTTTTTAATTTGATTCTAGTACTTGATATGTTTTGCATGGTAATGCCTGTTGACTATAGAAATAGGTTGCTTGTGATCTTTCTTTGAGTTGAGAGCTGCTTCACTTAATGAGTAGAAGACACTATTTAGGAAAAAAGAAGTTGGATTTCAGTGGGGTTTGGAGGAATTTTGGAGGAATCTCCTATGTGGGTTGGCTCCCTATCTTTCATGACTAGAGGTGGGGAGTAAAGGGAATGAGGTAGAATGGAGAAAGAAGGAAAGGAAATGTACAGTTGTTTTCCCTTGATAGCTTTGAACGTATTAGTTTATACAGGTATCTTTTTATTCATATCACTGATTTCTGAACTTCATAGAAATCTTTTGAAAAGTAGAGCATAGAAGCAATTCCATTCAGGATACTATCTGAATAGGGGCTCCCATTTTATTTCCCTTTAAGATGGAGAGTGTGGAAGTATCTCTATTTTTTCAGATCCCTTTTTAAAATAATTCACATTGTGGACCACAATCCAACATGTTCCGAATGTCAATGATACGTTATTTTATACAGAGATTCTATTTCCTATTTTAATGGAAGTATCAGATAATAAAAAATTCAAAAAAAAGTCTTTTGGAGGAGTTGGAAGGGCATGGTGGAAAAAGTGTGTGGGAAATGATTGAGAAATTGAATGTGGAAAATATTCTTTTCCACCCATAGGTAGCGGAGAGCTTGAACAATTATCTGGATGTTCTGATTTTTTAGTCTTTGTCTCTTCTGCCATGGATCACTTTGGCTACCCATTCTCTCCCCCCACCCCCACATTGCTAAAACATTCACTGATTTCATAGCGTTGGAGTAAGAATAAAAAGAGTGAAAATCATTAAAAATATGTATGTCATCATGAAATCCTTAGGATGAAATAGTGACTCTATTATAATGACTAAAAATGTCAAAAGTTTTATTTTTGCATTTTAGTCTCAGAAAAGTTGCTCACCAGGTTAAGATATCTCCCTGACCAGGGGGGCCACTTCCTGTTTCTCCATCTTTTTTAACTACAAGGAAACTCACTAACCCCATCTATGCAGAAACAATGACAGCTTATTGACTGCTAATAACCTTGACAAAAGTAGTTTTCTGAAGGAGAAAGGAGACTTGATGACTTCTTTGTTCAGTTTCACCTGAAGAGTAGTCCTGCCTGGTACACAGAGTAAGTGTCACTGGTAGGGAATTGTCCAGGAGGCATTCAGTATGTAAATGTTCTAATTAGATCAATGTAAAAGAGCAGTGGTACATTCTGTTATAGCAATGTGTCTGGTTCCATTAATAAAATCTCCCGCAGGCATGCACTACTAGTTTTCTCAATTAGTTTGTCCCAGATCATTTCATCTTAGGGTAGGGAGGGGAGGATGGGTGGAAGAAGCGGGTGAAGGGATGTGGCAAATTTATAGGTGTTTTCTCCAGTTTAGAGAGTTGTCCAGATTTTCCCCTTTTATGCACCATATCGGTCATTATATTATTCTTTAAAAATTATAATACCTGCAAAGTATATGGAAAAAATCACAGCATAAAATCTTTTCTTTTTCCCTGCTGAAACAAATCTCCAACCACATGGCCTTCTTTTTTTCTTTTTCTTTCTGCTCCTCTTTATTTCTATTCCAGCGAAGGTATCATTTATGTAAAACTCCTAGCACAGTGCCTGGCACAAGTTGGCTAATTGAGCATTGACTCTCTCCCCTTTCTCAGCACCACCTTGATCTGTGGTATCTATAGCATAGTGGGACATAATAATGTAGTTTTTAATTATTGGAAAGATTGCAATTCTTCCTTTGACATTTCACTTCGATTACCAGGTTGTAAAACCATTTATTTAGAAAGATCTGGAAGTTTCCAAAGTGAGATATATGCCAGAGTCTTTTTGTTGTTGTTGTTGTTGTTGTTTTTCAGGACTCATGAGGAACAGAGAGAGAAAAAGGTGAATAAAATTCCATCTGGAAGCCAGGTGCTGGTGGCACATGCTTGTAATCCTAGCTACTCAGGAGGCTGAGATCTGAGGATCACAGTCTAGAATCAGCCCAGGCAAGGAAGTCTGTGAGATTCTTTTTTTTTTTTTTTTTAAATTTATTTTATTTTATTTGTGAACATACTGTACAGAGGGGTTACAATTACATGGGCAGGATAATGCGTGCATTTCTTACCAAGCATTGCAGCCTCCTCCTTTGTTTACCCTTCACATCCCTTCCCAGCCTCCCCCTTCCCCCCCCCCCCCAGTCCCAATCCTTCTCCCCCCCCCCCCCCCCCCCCCCCCCCCCCCCCCCCCCCCCCCCCCCCCCCCCCCCCCCCCCCGCCCCACCGACATTCTAAAGCTCATTATGGACATGACAACTTGTACTTCTCATTGTTGCAACAGGTCCACCTGTATCCTTAAACGACTTGTTTTTCCCCATCTCCTCCACAAGTTATACTGACATCAAATATAGTGAAAGCAGGGGTTATAATGTGGGGGAGGGACATACAAAGCAACAAAGAAATAATCTTATAAATGCGTTAGAAACACATGCATGAAAGAAAAAAAATACATATCTAAGGGTTCATTTTCCTAACATCTCTGTGAGATTCTTATCTCCAATTAACCACCAGAAAACCGGAAGTGGCGCCATGGCTCAAGTGGTAAAGCCTAGGTAGCCTTGAGCTGAAGAGCTGAGGGACAGCGCCCAGGTCTAGAGTTCAAGGCCCACGACCAACCAAAAATAAAATAAACAAAACAAAAAGACCCAACTTGAAACCCAGGTACCCAGGGTGTGTTACATTGTGCCCTTTGCCTCTTCACATCATTCTTCTACAATCACTTTGCCTATTTGGAGATAAGCATGAGTCAGCACTATTTGCAGACTCTTCCCTTCCACTCAGTCCCTCACAAGGTAAGAACTATTGGGAAACAGGCAGCAGTGGGAAGTTGACCAATGCAATTAAAGGAGTCAGGGCAAGGGTGGTGCCATCAGGATGCCCTGCAACAGAGGACACTTGTAGGTGCCTAAACGCTCTGAGCAGTCCTAGTTTACCCAGCCTATCCTCGCCTACCTATCCTATGCATTAGTCACAGAGAGTTGACTTTACTAGAGTGTCCTGTCTCTTTAATTGCCCCCTCCTGCTTCCTGAAAGACTTAAACCAAGAGGAGATGAGCTGGCACAGAAAAGTCATATAATTCAGCTGGGTTTTAGGTGGCACATGCATGTAATCCTAGTTACTCAAGATGCTGTGGAGAAGGCCAGTCTGGTCAAAGATTGTGGTAAGATCATGCCCAATAAGAAGACAAAACAAATTGAAAAAAGGCTGGAGGTCTTTCTGGAGAGAGAGAATGCTTATCTAGTGAGCATGAGAAACAGTTTAATCTTCGGTAGTGCATGCACACATGAGTGTGCGTGTTTTGGGTGGCACATGCATGTAATCTTAGCTACTCAAGATGCTGGAAAGAAGGCCAATCTGGTCAAAGATTGTGGTAAAATCTTGCCCAATAAGAAGCCAAAACAAATAGAAAAAAGGATGGAGGTCTTTCAGGAGAGATAGAATGCTTATCTAACAAGCTTGAAAAATGGAGTTTAATCTCCAGTAGTGCATGCACACATGAGCATACATGTGCACACACACATACACAATATTACAATACATGAAATAAGCACTAACATAACCATTCCCAAATTGTGCTTATATTATGATCAATTCTCATCTCTGAGACTCTGTTTCCATATGTTTATCTTATTACTTTGAATACTTTGCTCATTTTATGCAGAAATCATAAGTGGTTTATGAATGAATCCCAGAGTGGCCAGACTGGGAATGATGACAGAGAAAAATGAGTATATGATAGGTCATCCTTGTCCACACTGTTATTTGTATCAGAGAAGGGAGCAGTCTGTTTTCATTCATGCATGCATGTGTGTAAGTGTGTGTGAGTGTGTGTTTCAGAGAAATAGTGAGTAATAGGATGAAGATAATTTGCTGCTTGTGAAGTTGTGATATGGGTGATTTTTAGTGACAAAATCTCTTTCCCTGGAAGTCTTGAGAACCAAGATGAGTAGGCACTTACTGCAAGGTTAAATGGAGATACTCTAGCTAGAAGTGATTATAAATGATAACCAACTTGTTTATAATTTTATTGAGAGCATTAGTTTTCAACACATGGGATTACTGGTATTAGAAAATCCTTTACTAAAATGACAATTTTGTGTTACTCAGCCAGTGTAGGAGCAAGAGGGAACAAGATGAATTGTGGTCATAGCACATTCTCAATGAGGGACTGAGAATGAGTGGTGGAATTGGAATCTAAGTTGTTTCAAAAAACACACTATCTGTCTATCCATGGATCCAACATGGAGAAAATCCAGAGTAATTGTATAACAATGTTAGCATACTGGGACATCGAGGATGAATTAAAGTGTGAGTCCTTGCTCAGAATGTATTTCTTCTACCTTTCTATCTGCTTCGCTAGCACTCTTTCAGGTCATGGCTCATAGAAGCATTCCCTGACCCAAGGGAGTATTGTTTCTCTCATGTGATTTGGAGAATAATAAAAATGGTTATACAAGGACAAAGGGTGTTTCAATACAACAATGATTCTCACAAGCTACTATGTTGGAAATGAACTTTACAACTTCAGGGGGTGGGAGAGGAATTGGGGAAGGAATAGTGGGAGAAAAAGGAAGGAGGGAGTAACAATGTTTGACAAGATATCTACTCATTACCTCACTCATGTAACTGTAACCCCTCTGTATAGCACCATTACAACAAAATAAAACATAATAATAAGAAAACAAAAAACCCTTAAGAATATTATTTTGCATGTGTTTGTGGTTAAAGTTCTGTCACTGACATGCTATTGTAGAGCTTCATGAAGGTAGAACCCATGTTTGTCTTTCTAATGACTGTGTCTCTCATGTTAGGCACAATTTCTGCAGGCAGGCATGCAAAATGTTGAGGAGTTTGGAAGGTAATGAGCGAAGATGTGACTTGTTAATTGCAAAACTAGATGGTAGAGAGGAGAGGAAGAATGATATTCAAAGACTAAGGAGAACAGAGGAAGGATAGCTGATATTCTGTGCTCAGGGGAAAAGAGGCAACAAATAAACTACAATAGTGTTTGGAGAATTTGGAACAGAAACTTAATTTCCAACTATTAGAGAATCCAGTGGGAGACTCTGTAACTTTAAGAGTGAGGTTCTTGAAGGATCAAGAATGTGGAGCAAGATGGCTGAGAACTACTCTCAATGGAGATAAAATCTCCAAGAACCAGGAGGCAGGGGTTGCAAGGAGCTTAGAGATGGGATAGCAAGAATAAAGGGAGTTCATTTTGATAAACATCACTTTATATCTTCATATGCACAGAGTTGTTGAGTCTTTGTGATCCTCTCCTAAGAATAGCCTCCTGTGATCTCACTGTGAATATTTAGAGTGCCGTTTAATTAACTATATCCAAGAGTAATATTTGTTTTTTATTATCAGTGGTGTTTACTTATAGATTTGTAGGCACATTCTAATGATTACAAATGAGAAAACCCATGCAGCCTATGTGTCTTTGGGTCTGGCTTACTTAGTATAATTTTTTTCCCCAAATCTTTCCATTCCTTACAAATGGGGCAATGTCATTCTTTCTGATGAAAGCATAGAATTCTATAGTGTATATGCACCACATTTTCTTGATCCATTTGTCCACCGAAGGATATCTGGGTGACACTGGGTGACAAAAAGAAATAAACTCATTACTTGACTTACATAACTCTAACCCCTCTGTGTATCACCTTTTTAATAAAATTTAAAAAAATAAATAAAAGCAAACAAAAAAACAAGTTTCAAATTAAAAAAATAACTATGTTAGGAATATCTTTAGACAATACATTCTTAAATTAGTTAAAAGAAAAAAAGAAAAATATTCATCTCAAAAATAAATATGACACCAAAGATGTTAAAAAGTCTATGAATTTATTGTGCTCAATCAGTGACCCAATTTTACGATAACTTTTAAAAGAAGAGTACAGGGAGGCAAGCGAATTTTCTAGGAAGAGTTGAATGAGAATAAGAAATGTGAGGAGGGATGAATGAGGAAGTTGGACTTGGTCTGGAAGGTGTGGAGTGTGCGAAGCAGAGGACAAAGTCTTGCTGTGAGGGGAGCTCACATGGTATGCTATGCTCCCAAATGTCTGGGTCTCACTGAAAGACATATGTTTGAAATTTAATCCCAGGGTGATAGGCTTTGCAATTAGCATTGGGAGGTAATTAGAACATGCGGGTGGAGCCCTGAAGGATACGATTAGTGCCCTATGAAGAAGAGGCGAGAGAAGTACCTTACTCTTTTTCTGCCTTGTGAGAATACAATTGCAAATTGATGATTAGCAACCTAGATCAGAACCTTGAAACAAACCATAGTAGCACCAGATTCTGGACTTCTAGCTTCAAGAATGGTGAGAAATAAGTGCTTGTTATGTAAGCCAACTAATCTAGAGTAATTTGTTATGGCAGTCCAACTAAGATAGTGACTAATACAGAGTTAGGAGGACAAGCAAATTTCTCTCTAATTATTCCAGTAGTTTAATGATATGTTTTAACAGTTATTTTGCTGCATGGCAATTAGATTCAAATGGTAAGTCAGTCACATAAATGAATATAATTATAAAGGGGAGGGGGGTGAAGGGGAAGCATGAGAGGGTAAACATCTCTCTGTCATGGGATTATAAAAAGTTCTTAACTTTGGGAAAATATCTTGTTATCTCTTGCCTGGAGATTTTTTAAATTTTGTTATACATTTTATTATAGTCAAGCACTTCTCATACTAATGAGTGAAATTGTCCCATCTGCTATGAACTTCAACAAACTTTAACGTGGTGTCTATATACCTCAAGATAAAAAAATTAAGCCCGATACTGATTGCTCATGCCTGTAATTCTAGCTATTCAGGAGGCTGAGATTTGAGGCTCACAGTTCAAAGCCAGCCTGAGGGGGAAAGGGCAAGAGATTCTTATCTCCAATTAACCAGCCAAAACCTGGAGTGGAGCTGTGGCCCAAGTGGTAGAGCACTAGCCTTGAGCACAAAAGCTCAGCATCTAGGCCCTGAGTTCAAGCCCCAGGACTGGTCCACACACACACACACACACACACACACACACACACACACAGAGGAAATAAATTAGATTCAGTATAAATGAGAGCCTTTTTTGCTCCACAAATGGATTTAATTTCCCTCCATTTAAGGGAGTCATTGTACCAAGGTAAGCTCATGTTCATGTGGTTCATACACATGTATGTTGTCTAAAATAAACATGCAATTTCTATTTAGTTTTAGATTTCAAGTGAATGTCCTACTATGCTTATGAGCTTGAAAGAATTTATTTAGAGACAAGTTAGAGAATATCCAAATTACTCAGCTTTAAACCCTATGATTTAGAGACTAAGAACATGTCCTTATCCTCCATGTAAAGACATCTGTGGAGAAGCAACTGAGTGATTTCATCAAAGCCTGGGATCTTTTTGCCTTTTTGGCCTTTCATGTCCAAGAAATTCTCTCTCTTTGTCTTGTTGTCTGTCACTGGGTGATTGTGACTGCAAGCAGAAATCATGGTCTCACACATACCTTCAAGGCAGGGAAAAAAGGCAAACGGAGATATTTACCATATTCTTCACTCCCAAGTATACAGTCGGCATAGTCCTAGGGCTTTGAGTATATTATGTATTTATTTATTTTTAATTATTAACAAAATGTTTTCTTCCTTTATCCAAATATTTATTTTTAATCAGATAAATTATGTATATAGATATAGATCTACGATGTGCAATATGTTTTAAAAAGGTATGTCTGCAGCTGGGCACCTATGGCTCATGACTAAAATCCTAGTTACTCAAGAGACTGAGGTCTGAGGATTACTATTCAAAGCCAGCCCAGACAGAAAAATCTGTAATTGACCAGAAAATTATTCTAGAAGTGGAGTAGTGTGGCTCAAGTGTTAGAGTGCCAACCTTGAGCAAAAAAGCCAAGCAAGAACATGAGGCTCTGAATTTAAGCCCCAGTACCAGCACATACATACAGAAAGAGTGTATCTATTGAAAAGTGTATATGTTGTGGAATGGCTTTATTAAGTGAATTACCATATGTATTTGCTCACTTACTTATTTGGTCTGCGAACACTTACAATTTGCTTCCTTCTAGATTGTTGGTGTTCCAGGTGGGCACGATCCACGTCATCTTTTGCGCATAATAGAATAGACTTTGGCTAGTTCAGATAGATCTACACATTACCTCTTAATGTATCCACAGACATTACCATGATGGGTATCCATCCAATGTCTGAATCTTTCTAAAATGTTGACGTTATTTCCATCAGTGAATCCTGCCATTCTTCTGACTTCTTTTGAACATATTGAACTCAGAATGTTTAGGAATGGAAAGAGAATAGCACACCTCAGCTGCCATCTGCTCAGTCCACATGTCCACACGGAGTCTGCACACTCATGCTTCTCACAATAAGCAATGCTCTGCGTTCCCCTGCCGTCTCAGGTTCAGGGTGGTTAGAAGTCTTGTCATCTTCACAAAGATGTACAATCTTCTGAGCCACTGGGGGTCTGACAAGTTGGGTCTCTCTGAGCTTATTAATTCTGAAAAGACCTTCATCTGGGGTAGCAGCTCAATAAATACTTTCCAGTTTCTAGGACTCAGTCATCAGAATACCTTAAAGTAAAAAGAAGTCGTCATGCTCTTATTATTCCAAATGCTTCTTCCTTTGAAAGCCCATCAGCTCTTTATGTTAAAAGCCTACTGTGAAGACAATTTATGTATATCTTTTCTATATCATGAAATGGACTTCAGTCGCACAGTTCACAGCACAATACTGCTTTGCAACAACACAGTTCTTTTTTTAATTTTTTGACTTGAGTAAAGCAGTGAGGTCTTTCTTTCTCTCTGTATTTTAGGTGCCTCATGGTGACAAGTGAACTGAGATGTTCCTGTTTCTCAGGTTACTTGCTGATAAACCATTAGATCATATTAGGTTTTGAGAGCTAGCTAATCTGATAAAACTTCTTTCTATCCCTTTGGTCACTTTTCAAATCCCTCCTGATTTCTTTCCTCCCTTTCTGTCTTCTTTCTTTTGTTCCATGAGTATGTTCTGGATATTCATGGAAGTTACTGAATTTTTTAAAATTTTATTTTATTGTAAAGATGCTGGGAAGTAACTGAATTTGAGCTCTAGGGTCCACTGGTTTTGTGTTTGTTTGTTTGTTTTTGTACTGGTCCTGGGGCTTAAATTTAGAGCCTGGGTGCTATCCCTGATATTCTTTGGCTCAAGTCTAGTACTCTACTACTTGAGCCAGAGTTCCACTTCTGATTGAGCTCACTTTTACTTTAGACTGAATGAATGACAATTCTTTGCAACAGGAACTTCAGGAGGTTTGAATTTAGAGTTTGGCTGTCTTTGCAATTTTTTCCCCTTTCTTTTTTCTTCCCACTGAGAGCTGGTATTCTACCATTTAAACCACAGCTGCATTTCTAACTTTTTTTTTTTTTTTTGCCAGTCATGGGGCCTGAGCTCTGGGCCTGGGCGCTGTCCCTCAGCTCTTCAGCTCAAGGCTAGCACTCTATCACTTAAGCCACAGCGCCACTTCTGGCTTTTTCTGCTTATATGGTGCTGAGGAATCGAACCCAGGGCCTCATGCATGCAAGGCAAGCATTCTACCACTGAGCCACCTTCCCAGTCCCATTTCTAACTTTTTGATGGCTATGTGAAGTTTCTTGTATTTATCTGCCCAGGCTGGTTTAAAACTTTGATCCCCAGATTTCAGCCTCCTGAGTAGCTAAGATTACCAGTGCCTGGCCACTCTTTCATTTCTGTATAAAACTTTGAAGTTCTATGAAAACTACCTCTTCTTTTAACAAAAGTAGACCTGAAGTTTGAAAAGCCCAATAAGCTAGTGCCTCACACATAAAATACTGATATCCAAACTTTAAGGGTCATGTGTTCATCAGATTCAGTTATTTAAATCATTTATTTAAAATAAACTGGACCTTTCTATGAGAAATTCAAAGTGCATGGGGTTTTGTTACTATGGTACTCATTAGAGAAGAAAATCTAAAACCTATAGAGTGATCCAAGGTATGCGTTTAAATGGAAAGCACAAGGCTTTGGTATGGCCTACACACAGGTTTGGAAGAGAGGAAGTGTCAAATAGTTGTTTATGGAAGCTAGTTGGGTCATAGTATTACATTACCTTTTCCTGAAACAGGAATATTATGGAAGTAAGGGAATGTGTAGAATTTCAGTTTGAGAACATTCGTTTTAGATGGCTATGAGATATCCAGTTGAAAGTTGGAGTGGAGAGACTATAGAAGCCTTTGGTAATACTAATTTGGCCTTGCACAAAGGTAGCCAATTTAGTGGTTGTTGACATAAAAATGGTGCCAGAAATACAACTTATGGATATCACAAGAAAAGAAGGTGGCAAAGACACCAGAAAGGACTGGCAGCCCATTGTTAAAGGGGCTCAAGTGCCATCTACCTCGACAGTGCGAGAAGAATGTCAACTAGGTTTGGAATGCGGAGGTTACTGATCTCCTTGGAAAAATACATATTAGAGTTCATATGGAGGGAAATACCATCCAAGAGTCTGAAGAATGACTAGGTGAGGATTTTCATGAAGTATTTGGAGGCAAGATTTTTAATCAGCTTGATGATAAGGAGCAGAGAAAAAAGACTAGTAATTGGAGGGAAAGGTTAGAGGATGCTGTTTTTGAAGACTGCAAGGCCACCAGAATGTGTTAGTGTTCTAGTAAACATGACTTGGCCTCCATGGAGAAGATGAAGATAGAGGAGAGGTGGAGATGATCAGAGAATAAAGTCTAGTAAGATGAGAAGGGAAGGAATTAATCATTAATCAAGAAGAGGAATTACTGGCATAACAGGAAGAAAAGTTGTTGACAGAGTGATAGCCAATACATAACACAATGACTTTTAGTATAGTAAGCTTTTTTCTTAGGATTAAAAAACATCATATGTAGAATTTTTCTAGGAATTCTAGATATGGAATCAAGCTTCAGCACTCTAAGTTCTTATCTGCTTATCACTGTTCGTAACACTCATATTCTCCTGGAAATTCGGCCAGAAGATTTATGTGGCTGGAAGTTCACTTCTCAACCTCTGTGCTTCCAAACATTTCCTAGAAGCTCAACAACTGACACATTAGCAGAGCTGCTAGATTCTACCTTCTATACCAGCTTTTAAAAAGGCTGTTTTTTTCTTCTTTTCAAGCATATTAGATAGGGAAAACAGTATTTTCCTTTAGTCTATCTACATTTTTTTCCACATTTAATTTCCTTTGGACCCAGGGATAATGAAATAAATAGATACTAACTCCAATATCACTAAAATAAATGAGATGTTCTAGAAATGATTAAACCTAGAAAACTTCTTATAATTTCTAAGGTGAGAACAAGAGACATTAAAGGAAAAGAAAATTAAATCAGTATGACTACTTGTGAGCAATTTATAAATGCTGACATTACTTTAGTGGTAACTATTAAGCATTATTAAACATGTAGTTATTTAAGCATGGCTTGTCTTCATCTTGGGAAAGATGTGGCAAGTATGTCATACCTCAGAGAACACAACATAGTCATAACTGATACTAGAGAAAGACGGGAGCATAGTAGAGTTGATCTAACACTTTATTACAACATCCACCATTCCCAACATCATCCCTTAGTTTTTGTTGTTTTCTTTTTCTCTTAATAAGAGTATAATATATGTTGAAGATGAGATCAACCAAATAGCTGTGCTAGAGGCTCCTTTATACCTGCTTATCAACCTAGAATAAAAGAAAAGGAAGACTTAAGGATCAAGGCTTTATGTGTGAATAAAACTACCATCAAAGTGCAACAAATTATAACTTATAAATTATGACAAACACACACAATCCCAAATCTTCATGCTTTTTTTTTTCATCTGGGGTACAGATGTCCTTCCACTAGAAGAAGAGGTTTATGTCACTTTTTCCTGAGCCTGGGTTCTGTGAGTTCAGAAGTGACAAGCTTAGAACAGTCTTTGTTTAGTTTTGCTTACTTCTCTTTTTTTCTTTTCTAAGCTGTTTTTTTTCTTCATCTGCCATTCTATGGAGAAGCCCAAACTAGCCATGCAAAGAGGACACTGGGAGAAGACCATACGGAGAAAAATGGAGGCCAGCAAGTAAAAGCAGCATAAACCGCTAAACTCTTGAATGAGTGCCTCCAGTTGACTTCAGCCTCAGGCTTTAAGCCTTTCTTGTAGGTCTAAAGAATACAAAGATGAACTATCTCTGACAAATTAAAGATGTATGAACAAAGTAAGGGTCAATACTAATATAGCAATAGTAAGTGGACCATTGTGCCTCAAATATAACCTTACTCTTTTTGTGTGTTTATTGATTACTTTTGTGCTACTACAGATGAATTTATTTTCCATTTGAAAAAAAAAAAAAGGTCCTGCTTTTGCATCCACTTTCCATCTGTAGTTCTAGAAATAGCTTCTCATTCGTTCTATACTGTGACCTGGCCATTATCCAATGTATATTCTACAAAATTAAGAAAGTTTAGGGAAGGAGTGGGGTTAGGAAGAACGGGAGAGAATGATGAAAGAGGTGAGCTTTTCAGGATTCATCGTATTCCGTTACAGCGTTGTTGAATGGCGTTGAATGGCTACTCCTTTGTTTTTGTCTTTTTTTTGGGTCCGGTCGTGGGGCCTGAACTCTGGGCCTGGGGGCTGTCCCTCAGCTCTTCAGCTCAAGGCTAGCGTTCTACCACTTGAGCCACAGCGCCACTTCTGGCTTTTTGTTTTTTGCTTATGTGGTGCTGAGGAATTGAACCCAGGGCCTCAGGCATGCAAGGCAAGCGCTCTACCACTGAGCCACCTTCCCAGCATGGCTACTCCTTTGTATAACTACTTAAATCTATTTTTTAAAGAGATGTGGCAAAAAAATTGAGAACCAAGTAGGCAAATGTCAACTTACTGGAAATAACATTCATAAATTTCCAATATTTCACTTTCCCCAAGTGGTTTATATCCATTGTCTGGTATTTCCCCTATTTTTGCCCTCTCCTTTCCATCCTTTCCTTCCTTTCGGATTCTTGACTTGTCCTCTGAACTTTTCTTCTT
This sequence comes from Dipodomys spectabilis, assembly GCF_019054845.1. Taxonomy (NCBI): domain Eukaryota; kingdom Metazoa; phylum Chordata; class Mammalia; order Rodentia; family Heteromyidae; genus Dipodomys; species Dipodomys spectabilis. The sequence continues at coordinate 4,315,134 of NW_024870772.1, forward strand.
CCAGTCCTTTCACAGTTCTAGCATCTTCTGTCTCTTGGTCCCTTCATCTCTCCCCGGGGTCAGAGCAAGCCCACACTCCCCATCCCTGCTCCTCAGGAAACTTCCTGTCCAGGCTGGTGCCCACTTTCCTCTCTTTTCTCGGCAGGGGCCTCCCCATTTGTTTGTGGCCCTGCACCAAAGGAAAACTACACATTTTCTCAAACACAGCCATAAAGTCAAAATGAAGACAAGCTAATGAGCAATTCCCAAACTGATAGGGCTTTCGTGTCTGCCCTCCTCTTAACTGTGTCCATTTCCTATTCGATGGACGCCAATGCCTTCCTTTTGATCAGAAGGGAGACTACATTCCTTGCAGGGGATAAATAGCCCACATGACTACTATATGCTGCTTCAGCCTCTCTGCTATGACCTTTGATTATCCCTTCTGTTTTACTAGCATGCCAAGAACACTGAGCTGCTAATGTTGCCTGCAACCTCTTGCACCCTATGACTTTGTGCCCTTGAACATTTTTTTTTTTTTTTAGTCCGGTCGTGGGGCCTGAACTCTGGGCCTGGGTGCTGTCCCTCAGCTCTTCAGCTCAAGGCTAGCACTCTACCACTTGAGCCACAGCACCACTTCCGGCTTTTTTCTTTTTGCTTATGTGGTGCTGAGGAATCGAACCCAGGGCCTCAGGCATGCAAGGCAAGCGCTCTATCACTGAGCCACTGTCCCAGCCCCCAGAACATTTTTTTTTTTTTTTTAATTTGCAGTTCCTTGATTTACTTTGTTGCTTTCCAAGGGAAACATACAGCTTGAGATTTGGGATACAGGCAAGTCTCTTATAACATTGCACATTACTAACGATGAAAAAAGCAAATGACAAGTGAATCAGAGGTTCAGGAGCTAAAATGATTGATTTAACAGTAGCTTGCCAGGGAAACCAAGGCTAAACAAGAGAAAAGTAAGTCAACACTTCCAACTTCAATATGTCCCTCAGGTTTTGTATGTCTAGAGAGGATTGAAAATGGAAAACTCCATTGAATTGAATGGCTAGATAAACATGAGATGGCATCAGAGATGGCATGGCCCAACCCTTTGCTTGGATAGAAGGGGACATTGAGGTCTAAAGTATCACACAGCTGTCCTAAGCTAGTGCCACACCCAGGTTTTCTAACATCCTATCTATCAAGAATTTCATCTATCAAATATTTTACTAAGAGGCTCACTGTAATTCTGAGAGTCTAGAGAAGAAATTTAGGCCTGTCCATGTGCCCAATAAGGAGATAGAACTTTTTTTTTATGTGCAGAATCTACTATGTTCTTATCTACTTGACAAAAATCTCTTGAAGGTTCAGGTCTCGGACTCACTTTGCCTGTCTTACACATTTACCTGACAGTTTGCACAGAACCCCCATCACTGAAGATCTCTGCTGGAATAATACTAGAACTTTCAAGATGGAATTGTAACTTTCATTGCCACATATTCATTACCCCGCCTAGACGCTGGTGCGTAGTAGGCTCTTAATAAAACTATCTTAAAAGGAAAGCAGTTACTTCGAAAATATTGCTTCAACCATCTGCTGTTTAAGAATAATTCCTCTGCTGAACCAATTTAAAATTACTCCCTCAGGCTCTATGATAAAGAATCATATAAAGAACAAATCTGCATTTTGTTTAAGACTTCCACTAAAATCACAGTTAACCGCGTGGTTGAAAGCCCCTTGAATAAATATCCATATTACTAATTTCTGTTGTTTTAGTGCAAGGAAAAAGCTTGTAACTACTAGCCCAAGGCATCGTTCTTTGTATTAAATAGTTTATCCGATAAGAGGTATGACTCTGTTCCCTTTCTCACTATTTTTTGTCTTTACTTACAGGGAGTACAGAGATCAATAACTGTCCATATGTGCAATCTTAAACTTCTTAGCTGCATTTCTTTCCCATGAGATTTTTTTTGACTTTTAAGGTCCTCATATTAAAATTACATATCAAAGGTGATCTATAGGCTCATAGGATTTTCATGGCAGCAAATGGCAGTTGGCGGGGAGGCATGTTTTAGAGAGTGCTATCCAGATGTATTATCATTATTGTTATTGTTATTCTTGAAAACTACCTTAAAATATTTCTTGTACAACTTAATATATTCAATTCTTTCTCCTATAGTCAGGAACAGAATTTAAATATAGTAACCATATTCATGTTCATTGACTACATTTTTGGTGAAATTTTTTTATTTATATTTTCTTTTGTCAGTCATGGGGCCTGAACTCTGGGCCTGGATGCTGTCCCTCAGCTCTTCTGCTCAAGGCTAGCACTCTACCACTTGAGCCACAGCGCCACTTCCAGCTTTTTCTGTTTATGTGGTGCTGAGGAATCAAACCCAGGGCCTCAGGCATGTGAGGCAAGCACTCTACCACTGAGCTACCTTCCCAGCCCCTTATTTATATTTTCTAATAGTATAGAGTACATATCTTCATTTGTCATCTTGTGAAGACCTTTTATGGAAGCAGGTGAGGTATGCCAAATTAAGTAAAGGCTCAATTAGAAGGAACACAATTTGCTACTCAAAGGCAATTTCACAGGAAAGCACAGACATTTTTCTTTTTATTTATTTTTTTGTCGGTCATGGGGCTTGAACTCTGGGCCTGTGTGCTGTCCCTCAGCTCTTCAGATCAAGGCTAGTGCTCTACTACTTGGACCACAGCACCACTTCAAACTTTTTTCTGCTTATGTGGTGCTGAGGAATTGAACTCAGGGCCTCATGCATGCAAGGCAAGCATTTTACCACTGAGCTAGCTACCTTCCTAGCCCCAGTACAGACATTTTTCAATAGTAATAGTGATAATAATAAAACAATTGCCACCAAAACATAAAGGCTCATAGTCACTGACCCTTATTGTGGGCCATTTTGCTTGTAAATGTTTATATACATTGTCTTTTAAAAGAATTATTTTTTGAATTAACATATATCACTAATATGAAGGGTTGTCATCATGATAATTTCACACATGCATACAGAGCACTCTGAACGTGTTCACCTGTCCATTACATTCTCATCTCTCTCCTGTATGCCTATCTCCTTTCAAACAGCAATTGTTGGACTTTTACTCTTTATACGAGTGTGTGTGTGTGTGTGTGTGTGTGTGTGTGTGTGTGTGTGTGTGTGAGATGTCCCATTATCCTCATCATCAACCTCATTATCATCACTGTCATCATCACCATCATTTTAGATCTAACTGCTGCAAATGAGAAAGAACATGCAGTATTTGGCTTTTTCTTGAGTTATCTTGCTCTATCTTTTTGAACCTATGATGTTGATATTCTTTTTTCCCCCCTTTTTTCCTCATTCACAGTACAGACTAGGCACAGGTCTGGGCTGAGGTGTATATGGGTAGGTTTACTCTGCCTCCTCCTTCTATACAGTCAGTGTAAGAACACAGCCTGTGGTAAGAACCCGGAGGCCAGATGTCAATATTCTTTATCCACATTTTTTTTTTTTGAGGAGAAGAAATCAAGATTTAAGGTAATTAAAGAGTTGCATGGCTAGTTAGTAGCACAGTTGACAACCTAGCTTGGACCAAAAAAAAAATCGTAGAAAGTATGTTTTTACCAGAGAGCAGGAACAGGCCAAGGGTTCGCTTTCTTCTGCCCCCTTGGGGTGGTCCCTGCTTGCTTCATTTCATCTCAGGTATTTTTGCAGTCTTTCTTTTGTTTTGTGTTGGTACTGAGGCTAGAATTTAGGATCTTGTGCTCTTTCTCAGCTTTTTCCTCCAAGGCTGGCACTCTACCACTTGATCCACACCACCACTTCTGGCATTTTGCTGGCTAATTGGACTTTCCTGTGTCTGTGGATTTTGAAGCTTGATCCTCAGGTCTCTGCCTCCTGTAGTTAGGCTTATAAATATGAGATAGAAGTGCCTGACACTTGAAGTCTCTCTTGACAATTCTCACTCTCAACCTCTAACTTAAATTTGAGCAAACAGTTCAGGTTCTTCAAAGATCAGAAAAATCGAAACAAGACTTGTTTGAAGGAACCTTGCAGCAATTTCATCTGTAGTCCTAGAAAATACAGCTGCACATAAAAACACTGTAACATTTATGTTTGCATTTTCCTTCCAATCTGTGGGCTAAAAACACTTTGTTAATTATGTCCAGTTACTCAACGGGAGAAACACACAATTTGGAAATGTTTAGCTTTACAAGGAAGAGCATACAAAGAAAGAGAAAAAAAAACCCTGCTTTAATATACTTAGAGTCTTTTATTGCTCCAGTGAACAGGTGGGAAAGAGAAGCAATTCTTTATTTCCAGATTATAAAGTCCGATCAAATTTGAGGCTGTGAAAATATTGAACTTTTGCTAGGAAAAAAAAATAAATGATTTGAAGGCCTGGTGATCATACAGAGAATCCAGACAATTTGACAGCTGTGAATTTATCTCACTTGTGAATGAATAACCTTTGGAACTCACTTGGGACTTAAATATTCTACACACATTTCCCTGGAAACACTTCAAAAGGCATAGTTCATTTGTGTCTTCACTAAACAGCCTCTTTGGTTTACCTTTAGTTTGCTGGCTTTGTGGTTTGAAAGGGGATTTGAAAGTTTGAGAATTAACATAGTTCCAGCTTGCCAGTTAGTTTTCCCCCTGCTGTAAGAATGAAACAAGATTAACTCTTTGATTATTTTGATAGTTCAGACAGCTTCTTTTCCTTCTGAAATAAAGGAACTTCATTGATACTATTTAGTAAACTGCAGCCTTGTCGCTGAGCTAAAGTTCAATATATTTCTACTTAAAAGTAGACACTTTCCTTCTCTAAGTATCTCAGACCAGAATGACACCTGGTTCAGCTGAGTTCCATGCTGAAAACAAATATTTTAAAGCTAGATCCTAGATTGCAGGCTTAGTTTTAAAGAATTGCCTTCATATATTAGTATAGTATAAAATGTACTTCTAGATTTTTTTTCAGCATTGTGATAGGCTCTTGATGGTACAACAGGTTTATATAAACAGTTTTACAAACAGTTTTATCTGTTTATCTATTTATTTTTGATGTATCAAAATTGGTTCCTATTTTCTTTTGGCTGTACTGGGATTTGAACTCGAGCTTTTCTCTTGCTAGGCACTCTTGCTCTTACTGCTTGAGTCATGTCATTTAGTCAGTTTTGCATTTGCTAGTTTACAGGCAGCGTTTTGCCTGGGCTGGCCTCAGTACTCCATCCTCTTACCAATGCCCCCTAAGTAGTTGGGAGTACAGACTTGTTAGAATGAGATCTCACTAATTGTTTTTCTCAGGATTGGCCTATTACCAAGATCCTACAGATCTGCCTTCTGAGTAACTGGAATTAAAGCTATACGCCACTGTGCAGCACTTCTGATCCTAATTATTAGTAATGATTCTTTAAAATATTGCATGAAAGAGAAAATTAAATAATCAGTATTAGAAAATGTTTATTTGGGCTAATATTGAAGTTTGTGTTCATTAAACCCTCACTTTTCTTTCTTTTGCAAATTTCATCACAATTTCTTTAATTCTTCAAATTTCTTTAAGATTTACTACTTTATTGTTAATATCTGGAAAGGTTTTAAAGAGAAAGACTTTAGTCTATCTGGGAAAAGAGATTGATCCGTTCTAGGTTTAGAGAACTTCATGAATATAAACAGAGAAAAATTATAGCTAAAATGAAATCTAAGATGTTTAGCTGCCAAAACTTAATCCAAATCTACATTTTCTGTCTTCATTGAAATTTCCTGTTCACACCAGGCAAGATGGCTCATGCTTATAATTCTAGCTACTCAGAAGGCTGAGATCTGAGGATTGAGGTTTGAAGCCAACCAGGACAAGAAAGACTGCGAGACTCTTAGCTCCAGTAAACGACTCAGCAAAATCCTTAAGTGGCGCTGTGGCTCTAGTGGTAGAGTGCAGTCTTGTGCAAAAGAAGCTGAGCCAGACCAGTGCCCAGCCCAGAGTTCAAGCCCCAGGACTGCAAAAAATAAAAAAATAAAATAAGGGAAACCAGGGGACCTATGTTTCCTTTTGGTCTGGCTTACTTCACTTAATATGATTTTCCAAGTCTTTCATTTGCCTTACAAATGGAGCAGTGTCATTCTTTCTGATGGAAGCATAGAATTCCATTTATTTGCAATCATTAGTATACATCTAGGATAATCCTAGCAGATGAGCAGAATAGCTCAACAACTACACATATATGACCATATAAGATGATACTAAATGAAATGAACTCCAAGACTTGGCCACAAGGGGTTTTCTTTGTTGTTGTTTTTAATGTGTGATTTCTAGTTTCTTTTTTGTGTTCTTCGCTGTATTTGATTTTGGTACCCTGGTAGCGCATATACGCTTATCTGAATTAGGGAAGGAAAGGGGAACAACAGAATGATGAGACAAAGGACAAGGGGGAACCATGCAAAAGCAACACTCACAAGACACTATGTTGGAAATGATCTGTAGGATTTGGGGGGGGATTGGGAGGAGGGAAAGTAGGAGAAAAATGAGGGAAGGGGTAGCAAGTTTGACAAGAAATATACTTATTGCCTTACTTATGTAACTGTAACCCTGTACATCACCTTGACACTTTAAAAAAAGGTAAAAAAAATAAGATGCATTATATTCATAAACTGACATGTTGAGTTGAAACCTCTTTGTACAACTACTTAAAGATGAATAAAAGTAAATGGGTGACCAAATATTAGATGGTTGATCTCTATGAAAGGAAGCAGTTTATTTGTACAATGGATCATGATCTATATAATCACTTCAACATCTTTGCCCCTTCAACTCATCCCCTTCCCTTATTTTTTTTTTTTTATCAATTCCATGGTGTGTATATCTATATAAGTATATATATAGATATACACACACAAAATCTATACAATGAATTCTTTCCTATATTTTCTCTCCCTACCCCATCTCCCTTAATTCCTCTCCCCTCTCCCCTTGGCTTCAGCCTCCTGGTACTTACTCGGTTGGGCTTTGACTTAGCCTTTTAAAAGAATTATACTATTTGCGCTGTCCATAGAGTCTACGACACTTCAATTACTTTGTAACCTCTTGCTTAGCATTCAGTGTATTTACTTGTAGATTTCTAGGCACATTCTAACTATCACAAAGGAGAGAAATCATAGGCTTTGCATTTTCATGTTATGAGTGCTTTTGTCTCCCAGACCATATCAGACATCAACATTTGCCAATTCTATCTCTCTCTCTCTCTCTCTTTCTTTCTTTCTCTTTTTTCTTTTCTTTTCTTTTCTTTCTTTCTCTCTTTCCTTCTCTCTCTTTCTTTCTCTCTTTCTTTCTCTCTCTTTCTTTCCTCCTCCTCCTCGTCCTCCTCTTCCTCCTTCTCCTCCTTGTCCTCCTCTTCCTCATTCTCCTCCTCCTCCTCCTCGTCCTCCTCCCTTTCCTTCTCCTTCTTCTCTTTTTCCTGATGTTTGTGGGGCTTGAACTCTGGGCCTGGGCACAGTCTCTCAGCTCTTCAGTTCATGGCTAGAGCTCTACCACTTGAGCCACAGTGCCACTTCCAGTTTTCTGGTGGGTAATTGGAAATAAGGGTCTCACGGACTTTCCTGCTTGGGCTGGCTTTGAAAGGTGATCCTCAGATCTCAGCCTCCTTAGTAGCTAGGATTATAGGCGTGAGCCACTGGCACCTGGCAACATTTGCCAATTGTTTCTTCAAATGCCTTTTGATTATATTTTCCCTCCCAGGGCCACCATTCTACAGGGTGTCTTATTATCTCTCCCTATTTCTTCTATTATAGAAGTGTTCTAATTTTAATTATTCACTCTACTTCTAGCTTCTCTTATTACCAATTCATCATTCATATTGTTGACAAGTTGATCATAGAACACTCTTTCAATCTGTCATTCTCTTCTTGAAGAGGAGACTCAGTGACTCCACAGCCTACCAGAAATCCAAATAGCTGATTCTGACCGCAGAAGACATGACCATCAGAGCACCTGTCACAGACAGCTTTGACTATATAGTTCAATAGCATTGTAGTTCAGCTAAACTCTACCCATACCTGCCTGGAACTTTTTCCACTTTGTGTTTCTGCACAAGCCCAAACTATTGTGGCTTGGAATATACTCTTTTATTTCTCTGCTCCAGTAAATCCTACCTATCACTCAAATCATAATTTTAAAAATCCCCTCTTGGTAAAATATTCCAAATTCAGTTCAGCCAAATTCAGTGATAGTTTTTCTTTTTTCTTTTTTTTTGGGGGGGGGGAGGGTCCGGTTGTGGGGCCTGAACTCTGGGCCTGGGCACTGTCCCTCAGCTCTTCAGCTCAAGGCTAGCGCTCTACACTTGAGCCACAGCACCACTTCCGGCTTTTTTCTTTTTGCTTATGTGGTGCTGAGGAATCGAACCCAGGGCCTCAGGCATGGAAGGCAAGCGCTCTACCACTGAGCCACCTTCCCAGCCCGAGTTTTTCTTTGAGTTTGTATACTTTTTCTTTCCCATTTACTTTCGTCCTCTAATTCAGTATTTAATTCCATTATGTTATACAACTTTCAGTCTTTCAATAGTGTTGTTTCCTCCACTAGGTTCTGTATCACATGGACAGAGAACACACATTCATTTCATCTTACTGTGTCTGTAACACCAGCTGTCATCTCTTCCACACAGTGGCAGCTGCAAAAATACTGAACATGAGGGTTAAAAATCTAAAACTGTATTCTACAATGCTGAATATCTACCAACCTCCTTCGGCCTTGTTGAGTGCTATTTTAATTCTTCTTAATACAACTAAATGAAATAGCAAATATGGTGATTTGTAGATTTCTAAACTAGGAAAGGTTTTGTTTTATACTGACCTTGAAGAAAGAGTTCTCAGGTTGTAGAGCGACATGTCAGGTGTGAGGAGAGGAAAACTGTTGTTGACAAAGCTCCTGGTATATTATTATCTATGTAATGGAAAGGAAGGAAAACAAAATTGATTTCCAAACACAGAAAAATGTCCTGTGACTTATGGAGCTCTGCAAAAAGGAAGAAGTATGTCAGATGCTTGTTACAGTGAAGTGGCCTGGTGCCCACAAGCAATGCAGAGCAGCGTTAGCAAACTATTGGTTGACCTAAAGAGCAAGCTGAGTTTTGTGTAAATTCTTACTGACTTAGGACAGGGTTTATTGTCAAATGAAGAAGTTGTCTTTTAACTTCTCCCTCATTGGAAATTTCCACTGAGTTCTTTGGGAAATTTTCCTCCTCTATTTTCTATGGGGACAGATTCTGTAATATATGGAGTAAATGGAAAATGTTAGAATTAACTTTTGATTGCTTGTTTAGTCGGTAGATTGAAGAATTTGATATAGTATAATTCTTTATTTTTTTGTCAGTTGTGGGACCTGGGGTGCTGTCGCTGAGCCTTTTGCTCAAGGATAGCATTCTGTCACTTGGAGCCACATCTCTACTTGTGGTTTTGAGATAAGAGTCTTATGGACTTTCCTGTCTGAGCTGGCTTTGAACTGTGGTCCTCAGAATTCACCCTCAGTAGCTAGGATCATAGGGTGAGCCACCAATGCCTGGCTGATACAGTAAAATTCTATACGTCCTTTTATATACATGGGTAGAGGAGTATAAGGCAAAATATAACCATAAAATATAAAACCCTAAACAATAGGATGTTGGAACCAGCCATTTCTTGTGTGGTTGGATCTAGATTGGGCTACTTTAACTATATTTGCACCTACATTGTATAATTATGCATATGGGCATGTGATTTCTTTGACTAAATATGATGTTAAAATCATAACTATCCTGTAAGAATTCTTTTCTGTTTAAATGTGCCATTTAAGATATTTGCAAGGTTATCTTTATTTCCTAAACTTTAATTTGTTTTGAGGATTTTTGTGTGTGTGTGCCAGTTTGGGGAATTGAATTCAGGACCTGGGTACTGTCCCTGAATTGCAAGCTAAGGTGGTTAATTGTATGTAAGAATCTTATGAAATTTCTGCACAGAACTGGCTTGGAACAGATTTCCTCAGTTCTCAGCCTCCTATCTAGGATTAAAGATGTGAGCCACTGGCACCAATACTTGAGATATTTTTAATTAATTAATTTAATATTTCCTTGATTATGTTCTGTCTTATGAAAGCCAGGTAGTTGCTAAAATGTTAATCCTGGTCATTTACTCACTTCCTCTAAATTCTAATGAGTAACTATTATGTGGCAGTCACTGTTTTAGCAGTGAGAATATGATAGCAATCCCAGAATCATTAACATTTACGTTCATCATTAGAGGAGGTGGGCTCAGTGCTGAGATCCTGATCTCCCTAGTGATGCTCTGTGTTATACACAGAATGGAAGAGTTCCACTTTGCATAGGGCTTCTGTTGTGCAGTTGTCTTCCTGGATCTCTGGAACCTACAAACATCTTGTGAACTCTTCTGCTAACCTTCAACTGCTATGTTTCTGGGCTTTTTTTCCTATATTGGACATGCATATTTACAATGAGGACTCTTTTCGAAACTCCTCTTGATCCATTCAGATTTCTTTACACAATTATCCCTTGTAATTTCTATAGAATTATGTCATTAATATAGTGGTCACTAATGCTTAGATTATAAAAGGAAAAATGTATGTTATATAAATGTCAAACAGAAATGAAAAACACCATCATCAGATGGAAGGGAAGTGAATCTGACAAATCCTAAATAAGTAATGATTATGATTATGTAGCTTCTACGTCTTTGGGGAAAATGAATGCCAGTATTTCCATAAGAAGCTAGTAATACTGTAATGTGAGAAAAAATATATTCAGAGTATACACTAAAAGCTTAGAAGAAGTTTTGGGACCATAAAACATCATGAAAGCTATTCTTGAGCAGGTGAGAATATATGAAGTGGGGGAGAAACTTGTGGAGTGGCGGCTGGATAGATTCTCTCTCTTTCTGCCTAGCAAGTTGAACTCTATTTCTCTTAAAAAAAAGAAAAAAGACAAAAAAGGGAGCTGGGAAGGTGGCTCAGTGGTAGAGCACTTGCCTTGCATACATGAGGCCCTGGGTTCGATTCCTCAGCACCACATAAGCAAAAAGAAAAAAGCCGGAAGTGGTGTTTTGGCTCAAGTGGTAGAGCACTAGCCTTGAGCTGAAGAGCTGAGGGACAGCGCCCAGGCCCAGAGACCAGGCCCCATGACCGAACTAAAAAAAAAAAAAAAAAAAAAAGGGAACTCATATTTTTGAGGAAAACAACAAGGTAAAATGACTGATAAATGAAAAAATGCCAAAACTGTCATAAAATGCGTGAGTTAAGGGTAGGATTTGACTCCAGATTTCCCTACACAAATGATCATGGAATTTCTCCTAGTACCACGTCAACCAGGTAGTTACACTGGAGAATTTACCAGGCAGAATCACCTATACCCTCTTCCCCATTTTTGGAATTGCCAACTTGTGTTGTTCAAAGTCTTGGGTCCCTTAGAATTGTTTCGTTAAGACACCAAATACTTCAGCAGATGTTCACAATTCTTAGAAAAAAAGATTGTTTGGACAGAAAACGGAATTTAAAAAAGTGATGGTAGAAATTGAACAGGTGCTCCAAAAAAAGAAAGAAGACAAACAAAGAGAAAAGACAGCATCTTTCTCTTAAAAACGAAACAAAACACAAGTCCCAAAAATCTACTTAGGCCCAAGGAGAGTGATTAGCTTAGCCTACATTCATTTAACTGATTATAGAAAATACAACTCTGTTTTCACAGCATAAAGAAGAAGGTTGAGAAAACTTGGCATGAAAACCATTGCTAAAATTTCAGCAAAAATATGCAGCATTTGCTGCGCTACCTTTAATTAATTAATATTATTTTTTATACTTGGAAGGTGAACATTTTTAATGAAAAGTCAATGGAAGAGAGAACATTTGGCATCATTACAAGATTTGAAGAAGCAAGTTCCTATTCTTTCTGCCAAAAAGTATTTAGGACTGATTCCAGCTCCATCTTTCAGCCAAACACCTATATTTTAAATGTTTCAATATTTTCAGTGTTTCACAGTGAGTATGAAATTACTACCTTGATAACCTGTTACATTTCACTAAAATATCTTTATATTCCTCATGATATGGGTAACAATGTGATTTTTTTTCCAAACCTGGTGCTTGAACTCAATGCCTGGGCACTATCTCTGAGCTTCTTTGGCTTAAGGCTAGCACTCTACCATATGAGCACCACTTCTGGCTTTTTCTGTTTATGTGATTCTGAGGAATCGAACCCAGGGCTTCATGCATGCTAGGCAAGCACTCTACCACTATGTCATTCCTAGTCCAATGTAATTTTTAAGTTTTTCTGTTTTTTTTTTTTTTTGTTTAAATTTGGCCTATTTTCTCCTTTACTGGAGAGAAAAAGTACATATTTGCCACATATAAAAATGCTATAGTAGTCCAAGCCCATGACTGACCTCCCTCCCCAAATGAGTTGATCTGGATAGGGAATTTCAATGCATATATCCATGGGTATTTATTAAATTTATGTCCTAAGAATGAAAAAAAATGCAAGAATATTCCAGCTTCCTTCTATCATAGTACATCCCATGTTTAGTTAAGATAAAAGAGAGGAGTTAATAGGTACGTAACTGACTGTAAAAGCAAGCCATAATTTTATACTGTTATTTATAAAGCCAAAACCCTTTTCTTGTTGTTCTTTACCTTTCAAGTATAGAAACTGATTTTTGACATCTTTCTTTCTATGACTATCATCTACCAAACTCACGTCTTCTTTGGGCAATTGTAGCCTTTGGTTTGATAACTTTCATTGTATATTCCTTGTCTATAAATAGTCATAGTGGTCTTTTGTATGTAGATGGCAAGTATGTATGATATTCCAGAAACTGTAAGTACCAAATTTTTGGCTGTGGATAATTCTGTTTCTTTCTATCAAATTTAAGTTCTTTTCAGTCCTTTGAATTTGTGTTTTGATTTGTAAGTTAGTGATGAGAGAAGTTAGGCTTGATTTAGGTTCTATCTTCAAGACATTTAGATTAGACCTGAACTGAAAGTCAAAAAGGGCTCAGATGCAATTAACAGATAATTTATGGAGAGTAAGTCATAAAGCCAGGACTTTTAGCCAAAAAACAAAAACAAAAAACTGCCCTACATGTGTATACCCCCAAGATATACTGCTTCTTCATTTTACTTATTGCTTGAAATATATAAGTAACACCTACTACTTTTTGTGTTATCACCATATATAACTACAAGGCTGTATATTTTACAGTCCATCATTCTTACCACTTAGAAGTTTACAAAATCAGTTCCTCCAAACTTACAAACAGCAACTTGAGAAAAAAGGTACTGGGCTACTTAATGTGTAACTTCAAACAGAAATTCTTAGAAAAATAACTTTCTGAACTCTTCACATTACTCAGTGTCTAATAATGCATTGCCTGCCAGTTGTTATTTGCTGCCTCCCTCCTTCTGCCTCTTTAAAACCACCTACCAGAGCATTTTGCATTTCTGAACCCCTACATTCAATTTGTTGGATGTCACTGAGGAAATATAAAATGGAGAGGACATCAGTTAATAATGTGTGTTTACATCCCGTCTTCCCATGCAGCCGTCCACGTCTCAACATGTTGACCTAATTTGCCATGACAGGAACATGGCCCTGGTTTCAGAACATCCCAACTGTAGCAATCACTAAATGTTAGTGGGAATTTTTGGCCCCTTAGCAAATCGAACCAGATTGCTTTTTTCAAGACTATTGGAGATGGGTATCTATGAATGATGGGGTGGAGTTGAGAAGTGCATCTTTATGCCAAAAATATACCTACACAGATTTGAAGGTTTTATTCAGAGTGCCTGATGTTTACTGTTAAGGTAGATTTGAGGAGCAAAATAATTAGATGTATACTTTGTTAACCCTTTCTAGCTAGGTGGCCTGGGATGATGATGATGGCAACAATAATAACATCTGGACATTACATCTGTAATACGTAATATCTGAAAACATTAGTAATAGTAGTACTAATAAAAGTAATAATAATATCTGTGTTGAGGGGTTTATCAGACATGTAGATGAGAATTCAAAACAATATCCATCCATTCAAAAATAGTCATTTTAATTGCTATACTTTTTTTTTTTGTCAGTTGTGGTGCTTGAACTCTGGGCCTAGGCACTGTCCCTCAGCTCTTCAGCTCAAGGCTAGAGCTATACCAATTGAGCCATAGCACCATTTCCGGTTTTCTGAGTGGTTTATTGAAGATAAAGTATCATGGACTTTCCTGCCCAGGCTGGCTTTGAACCTCGATCCTCAGATCTCAGCCTCCTGAGTAGCTCCGATTACAGGTGTGAGTCACTGGCACCTGGCTTAATTACTATACTTTTTTCTTTAATACTTTTGAAATAAATGCTATTATATATATAAGAGTAAATAGTGTTTCTGAGTTTTTTCTAGTTGCTTTGAAGTTAAAATAAATGAATTGATTTGTATTTCCATGATAACAGTAGCGCACCTGTGCTTGAACACAGGTGTGTGTGTGTGTGTGTGTGTGTGTGTGTGTGTGTGTGTGTGTGTGTGTGTGTGTGTGTGTGTGTGTGCAGTCCATATGTATGTGCTGCCTTCACCAGCCCACTGGGAAAATGTCATTTTATCAAGATTAAGAAGTGACTTTTATTTGTTTATTTGGAAATAAATAAAAGTGGCAGATAATTGAATAATATGTGTTATATTTTTGATTAAAAGTAAAATTAGAGTTGACTAAGAAATGTTCAATTGGTTATCTTGGCAATACAAGGCTATGAATATAACCTATTTGACTGGATATTTTTTCTCCCTCACTCAGACTAATGCAAGAGCAAAGAAAGAGGTGACTTTTAATGGCTCTGGGCCCCACCTGTTTATCCCAGAATCCCAGCTCCCCTGCTTTAACATTTCTCCTGGGAACTCCACACTTCAGGAAGCTTTACTCTTCTTTGACAATTTGAGTTTTCTCATCAAGAGTCCCCTCCAGAACACCTGGGGTGAAACCTTGTAGATAAGTGAACGGCATTCCCTATGTCTTTCAACATCTGAACTGTTTACATTTAAGTGTAAACC
Source organism: Dipodomys spectabilis (assembly GCF_019054845.1). Lineage (NCBI taxonomy): Eukaryota > Metazoa > Chordata > Mammalia > Rodentia > Heteromyidae > Dipodomys > Dipodomys spectabilis. The sequence continues at coordinate 4,330,151 of NW_024870772.1, forward strand.
ATAGGTTTATTATCTAGGACAGTGAAGGCTAAGGCTGGTTTTTGATGATAGACTGGTTTTCAGATAGTAGAGGAAGTATGAAAATGAAGACTGGATTTCTTTTTAAAAAAGTTATCATTATTTAAAATTTTATTATCAAATTGATGTACAGAGGGGTTACAGTTACATACGTAAGGTAAACATTTCTTATTAAACATTGCTACACCCTCCCTTGTTTTTCTCCCCCTTTCCCTCCCCCATTCCCCAGCCAAGTTGTAATGTTCACTTCCAACATATTGTCTTGTGAGTATTGTTGTTACATGGGAGGACTGGATTTCTGATGCAGAGCTGCTAAGAGGGCTATCAGCTCTGTCAGGGACTCTCTACTCACAGCAACCCTTACTTCCTAGTTCCCAGAATTGCTCTAGTTCCTTCAGGGTTGAGAATGATACAGTCATTCCTTACTGTTAACTCTAGTACGATGCTTTGCCTGTGGGTTACCTACAGCTTTCAAATAGTGTATCCAAGATTCCTCTCGCTCCTCAGTGAACTGTCTCTTCTTTCTGTGACTGAAATGTGTGGGTATCTTCACCTTATCCAGTTTTTCCTTTTTAAAATTTTTGTTTCTTGTGTAAATACAGTACAGAGGGGTTTCAATTACATGGGCTAGATAATGAGTACATTTCTTATCAAGCATTGTTGCCTCCTCCTTTGTTTCCCCTTTCCATCCCTTCCCGTCCCCCCACCTCCACAAATTATACCAACATCAAATACAGTGAAAACAGGGGTTATACCATGGGGGAGGGACATACAAAGCAACAAAGAAATATCTTATAAATGTGTTAGAAACAATAGCAAGAAAGAAAAAACATTTGAGTCCTTATCTTGGGGTTCATTTCGCCTAACATCAACTTATCTGAGCTTTTCTGCTTGTCTCAGACATATCTTATCCAGGTTTTCAAAGGTGTAAAGGCTCTCATTTTCAATACTGCCTCCAGAACCTAGAATCTGAAATGATTTCTCTGTTGAAGGTACTATTTGTTTCTTGAATCCAGAGTCAGTGTCAAAAATCAGGGGAGGGAGAAATCCTTGGATCAAATTTTGGGAACTTAAATCTGCTCATTTTTTTCCTTATTTCTTTCTATCTTTTTCCTTCCTTCCTTCCTTCTCCTTCCTTCCTTCCTTCCTTCTCCCCTCTTTCCCTCCTTCATCTCTCTCCTCTCTCCTCTTATCCTTCACTGCCTTCCCAAACATGATATTGAATCTGGTGAACTATGTGCTAACGAACTTGTGAGATTGCAGTAAAAGAGTGAGACAGTTAATGTCATGGAATAGCAGGGAATTTCAGAACAAAGTAGAGCTTGTAAGATTGGTCTTTTGTGTTGGATGATGGCGATTCAGCAGCCAAAATATTTCAGAGGTCAGGCTCAACACACAGTAGAACGCTGATGAAAATAGCTCGAGTTAAATGTAGGTAAATGTAGATATATTCAAGAGCTACTGAAAAGAATAAGGTTCCCGCCCTCTCCGCCCCCTCCCCCCTCCCCCCTCGCTCCGACCCCGGACCTGTGTCCCACCCAGGAACATCTCAAGTTTATGGTCAGTTAAAGATAGGAAATCTGCCCAGGAGAATTCAGTCTGAATTCGTTCACAGAAGAGAAAGCATCAAATCAAGTTCATGATCCCTTAAATAAAGAGCAAGCATTAGATCTTGGGCTAATATTATAATTGAGACTGTGTAAAAGCTATCTTGAATATTACATGAAGATGGCTGTCAAGATAACTGCGTATTCAATAGCACATCAAGGATTTTCTTATTGACAGGATAAAACACTGGGACCAAAGCAGCTGCTGGTGTAATAATGCTGTTGTGCGTGTGCTTGGGGTGATCCTGCCAAACGTGTTCTACTTTGCATCTCATAGCATACGGGGACTCTTGTTTCTCCTAGGGAGTACAGAAAAAAAGATGGCCCAAATATGGAACCTTTATTAACACTGCCTCTTATGGAAACACTGGCTTTTTAAGATATAGATTCCATCTGTAAGAGTAGTTCCCTGCAAAGAACACAACTTTCATGAAATTTTGATCTGAACTCACTACTGAATTTGAGAGAAGCCTTCCAGTCAGTGAGTTGGAGGCCTCACATGTCCCTCAGACTCACCTAAGTTTGCAATTATTAAAATCCATATTGTTTATTCAAAAACAAATAACAATTTTTAGCAGGTTTTGCTAGATCCCCCTAAGTCCTAGTTGAATCTTTTTTTTTTTTTTGTTCCAGTCCTGGGGCTTGAATTTAAGGCCTGAACACAGTCTTTGAGCTTTTTTTTGCTCAATGCTAGCACTCTATCATTTGAGCCACAACTCCAGTTCAGCTTTCTTTCTTTCTTCCTTCCTTCCTTCCTTCCTTCCTTCCTTCCTTCCTTCCTTCCTTCCTTCCTTCCTTCCTTCCTTCCTTCCTTCCTTTCTCTTTCTTTCTTCCTTCCTTCCTTCCTTTCTTTCTTTCTTTCTTTCTTTCTTTCTTTCTTTCTTTCTTTCTTTCTTTCTTTCTTTCTTTCTTTCTTTCTTTCTCTTTCTTTTCTTTTCTTTTCTTTGAGTAGTTTATTGGAGATAAAAGTCTCATGGGCTTTCCTTCCCTGGGATGGCTTTTGGAGCCTTGTTCCTCAGATCTCAGCTTTCTGAGCAGTTAGGATTATAGGCATAAACCACTGGCACCTGTCATTCTTTTGCAGTTTTAAAGCACTAAATAATCACATATAATTGATTTTTATCATTATTTCCTCCTATTTTCTAATATAGGAATATAAAAAGAATTTCAAAGTTACTTCTTATTTACTTTAAAAAAATCCAGTATTAGTAGTTTCTTGTGCTAATGCAGACTTTTGAATGACTGAATTAGATTTATTAGACTTCTTTTTAATCAGCATACTCTTAAGCACTATGCTCAATGAAATAAAATATGCCATACAGATTTCAGACAAACTTTAAGTGCTTAGACAAATAAAAGCAAAAGTGATCACCTCCCCAATCCAACTTAAAAAGCAAAAGCACTTGGGGACACATTTAAAAAGACAATTCCTTTACTACTTGGAAAAATTTCAATGAAAGTGTGAAGTTAGTGTCTATCCATATATTAGGGACATTTGAACATATTTCAACAGTTGGAGATATTTGAACATTGTTAACGATAATAGAAATGATAAAATTCCAACAAGTAAGAGTTTCCTTGTTTCAAACCAGTGTTTGGTGCAGAGTTTTCATGCACAGCATGCAAATGTGTGTCATGTTCATAAATCCAATCACAAATGATGGTTTTACGACCAAACTGTATTTCTTCCAAACAAAGTGGTGGTAATATTTTTAAAAATCTGCAAGCCCTTTGAGAGTCTTCAAAAAGAATTTCATCATCTTTTCTCATTGAAGTGAGGATATTTATAACAGAGAGGATGCTGTATTGCCACTATGGGGAAGAATTGCATTCCCCATCTAAAATATAGCCACCAATAGTGTACATGTTTTGCATTTAGCATTCAAAATATATGAGGAACAGGATCTAAGTAGATGCAGTAGGATCTAGAAATTAGCCTAAGTCAGCTCTGGAGACCAGATTTAGGGAGGAATGTAAATCATACCTTTGGAAGGGGATGTTACTATTCAGGAAACTCTAAAATGTATCATGGATCAGAAACTTATTTGTAGCCCACCTAAGTTGTTGATTCTCAAGATTTTAACTAACTGTGGTTTCATACAGATGTGCTATTCAGGATTGAAGGCTATTTGAGGGACTGTGTTTTGTAAAATGTTGAAGCCTGGTGATGTGACATTCTCTGAAGTCTGCAGGTCTTTGTTTATGTTTTCATAAAGACGAAATATACAGACCAAATGTTGTTTGTTTTTCCTAAGAAACTTTCCATTCACCCCTTTACTTTCTTGTAGAAGATAAGCTTAGTAAGTTCTTTTTAGTTCTATGGAAAGATGTATCTGCTCAGCACAACTTCTAGGAACATCGGGGCCATCATCTTGAAGAGCTTGTCATGATTTCAGCACTTTGGCAAAGGCTCTAGGAAATGAAATTTTGGGAACATCTGCAATGATTTATTGACCAGTGTCAGCCTCTGTCTCTACGAGCATCTCCAATTTGGATAAACTCTGTTGTAGATGTTATAGAACCATGAAACCTCCTGCCTGGCCCTTCTAGGACTACTAAATAATAATGAGGATGATGGGAGAGTAGGCCCTACCCATGGCCCCCAATTCACTTCAATTTGAACCTACCTCTCATAGATTCTTTGTTTTGCATCTTTAACTTTGTAAGTGGTTCACAGATGACCCTTTCATATGTATACCTACCATGGAGCTATTTTTCCTTCCTTCCTTCCTTCCTTCCTTCCTTCCTTCCTTCCTTCCTTCCTTCCTTCCTTCCTTCCTTCCTTCCTTCCTTCCTTCCTTCCTTCCTTCCTTTTTCTTCCTTCTTCCTTCTTTCCACTCTCTTTTCATTTATTATTTCTTCCTTTTTTGGGGGGGGGGGCGGTCGTGGGGCCTGAACTCTGGGTCTGCTCAAGCCTAGTGCTCTACCACTTGAGCCACAGCGCCACTTCTGGCTTTTTTCTTTTAGCTTATGTGTGCTGAGGAATTGTACCCAGGGCCTCATGCATGCAAGGCAAGCGCTCTACCACTGAGCCACCTTCCTAGCCTCCTATTCTTTCTTTCTTACAGTATAAGATGGCTAAAAGAAGCTTAGTAATTTGGTAAGATGGTTATAAAATGACTTTTTAAGATGTGGCATGACAACAAAGATTATATGATTTGGAAATCCATCTCTCTGCAATGAAAAGCTAATATTTTTGCCTGTTATACAAACATTAATTTTATATGGCATACCTAAGTTAGAAGTAGTGAATATATCCATTTTGGGAAGTGGAACAGGGATTTAAAAAAATCTTTCATAATGGTAAGTTGTCACAACATGAAAGCTGTGCAAGTTTTATGTGAGTGTAGTAGAACTTAATTCAACTCTACTTCCTTTAAAACAACAAAACTAGGAAATTTAGTCAATATACACTAAGTTTTTTTATGGTGGAAAATACTTGTGTAGAGACACACTGCTTTTTATTGAAGCAGTAGGGATAACAGAACAAAGATTGGCTCTGAAATATAAGGTGGTTGTTTGTCTTGATGTATAGTAATTAGACAGAGAGGTTTCCATTATATTTCCATACATGAATATAACAAACTTTAATAAAATTTACCCTATTACTCTTTCTCACCACTCCTCTTACTTTTAAACAATTTTCACAGCATACAGTATTCTGTTTTTATACTTCTATATAATGCACATATAGTATACTTCCTCTTCTCAGGTCAGATGATGAATACATAGTACAGCCTTGTGATTCAGCTTTTGTTGCTTTGTTAATGTGAGTTTCATTTTGAAGTAAAGCTATCAGAGGAACTTTAGAATGAAGAAGTCTTTTTACACTTTTTGGGGGTCTATTAAAACTTCTCTAGAATTAATAAATAGATTCATAGACAGAGTGAAGTAGTTGAGAGCAAAGATTTAACACTTCTGGATCTCTCTACAGCCTCAATTAGACTCCAGGAGCCCTAGTTTAAGCAGCCTTCTTGTAGGTCATTTTCTACTGCTGACAATACATAGGAGTCAGTCGGAATAGTGAAGATTCAGCAGATACTGCATTTGGTGTGTTCTAATTTACTGGAACTATATGATCTGTTCTCATCAAGAAACTTGTGGATTTGTCACCAGGCTGCTTCAGATAAGCTAATTCCCTTCAGCAAGGCAAATGAGGAAGTCATTTATGTAAGCAGAGATTCATGTTAGACTGACTTCTCTGAAAGGGAGACCAAATACTTGAAAGATGAAGTTTCTATTGAATTCAACCGCTGAGTCAGACACTAGTGACATCAGGTTGACACGTAGTAGGAGCTCATACTATCCTTGTTCATATCTTATTCTGATGTTAAAATGCCTTTCAATTTTGCTTCCCAGTTCTTTCAAGGCTAATAACATAATCTGAATTTGGTAAGATGTAAGTTTCTCTCAATAAATACTTACTATTTTATATTCTTCACAGTTTGTGAAGTTGAAGGGAGAAAGTTAATGGAGATGAAGCCTCAGCCTGCCAATTTTTTGTTATCAACTTATATTCATGATTTAGTGGAAACTTAGTACAAAATGGTTGTTTCAAAATGTCTTGAGTTTATAGGTGCATTGATTTTTTTTTTGTAATCTCTGCTCCATCAGTGCTTTGCATAACAGGAAATATATTTTGTTTGTGGAACTCTATCACATTAATTCTCTTTAAATGTTTTATGATCATTTTTATTTTAAAATGATTGGTGTCATTTTGTTTTTACTTCCTGACTTTTTCTTCCGATCATTTGTTTATTTTCCTACAGCCTTTTCTAGAGTTTTATTATTGATTTACCCTTTTACTTTTTGTAATGAGCTGCCTATTAATAATTATGTCAACTGTTTAATGAGAAAAATAAATGTAAAATCAAATAAAAGAAATTACAATTAATAGATGGCTGTTTTGCAGAGCTCAGATAGAATCTTCTACTTCTGCTATACCTATATCTGAAGTTCTCAATCCGTACTTGTCAATAAAAAGGTATACACACACAGACACACAGACACACAGAGATACCAGCAAGTGATAACATAGACAATGAAAATGGCAGTCAATTAGCAATTTTTTTTTCATGATTAACCTGTTCTTTTATTTCATGGAGAAAAAGAGAAATTTCGGTCCTATGGAACTGTTTTATTGGGAGCACTTCTTATACTCAGAGCAAATGAAAGATTAATTCTAATTCCGGATGACAAATGAAGACTACAATCACAAAGGTTGAGGAGAGGCTTAAGTCTTTCTCTATTCACATCATAAATGCTCAGAAATACTTAGCTTTCCAAAATGCTAGATGTAAAGATCAAAATGGAATACCACCTTTCCTCTGTATTAAGTTGAAGGAAGATTTCTGGAATATCCTAAGGATCTTTGCCTGAAAGGTTTACATTGCTAGTGCTCATCATAGACCTCAGATTTAACATTAGGCAAAATGTGAAACAATGACAAAATCACTAGCTATAAAGACATCCTTGAAATTTCAGTACCCATGTTATATTTTTAATTCAAATAAATAAAGGAAAAAGTATTTGAACAATCTTAGACACAAGGAGTCACTGTGAAGATAAACCTTAAGAAAATGTCCTTAAAGATGAACCTTAAGAAAAGAAGACACTTTGCCTATTGAACAAAAGATTCTCAATTCAAGTTTTAGTCCTGACACAAAGGAAATCAGTTAATAATCACATGTGGTGTCAGGGAACATTACACAGTTTCAAACTGCTACCATGAGGATTCTTAAAACATATCTTAGAATAACTTATCCCATGATGTGTTCAGATAAGATGTGGACTGGAAAGTAGGAGTCAGTAATACAAAAACTAACCAAATAAAAACAACATTGAAAACAGTCCAAAGCAAAGTAACCAACTTATATGTTAGTCTGCTTGTAAGTTGTATGAACTGAGAACTCTTGAAAACACCACCATTTCACAAAGTAGAGTCATGTGTAGCAAGGTAGAAGGAGCGTGGGATGGGTGCTTCCCCTGGAGGAACTATTACAAGGAGTGTCCTTCTCAGATGGCATCCCCAGCCAAAAGTAGATAGCTGGATAAATAGATAGATAGATAGATACATAGATACATAGATAGATAGATAGATACATAGATAGAAAGATAGTCAATGATCGATAATCAGCAGTAACTTGTTTACTGTTAGTCTCCATGTCAAGTTGACTACATAGCTTCTTTGTGCAATAAAATTTGATCTGTAAAACAGTAATTGAGCTTTTTCCTTGGGTAGGTGTGAGAAAAGTGTCTTTAAAAAAAATCAAAGTGGTTTGCTTCCTTTCTGTTAATCTGGAAAGAATGGTTTTTCTGAAGGGTTCCTGCTTTGAGCAGGTAGCTGGCTTGGCCCTTGCTTATTACATTTTAGTTACATACCATCTTTTCATAAGCACTTAATTAAGACATCATGTTAGAACCTCCTTGAATTTCAGTTGCACCCTGCTAATGAAGACACATTTTTTTTTTTTTGGTCGGTCGTGGGCCTTGAACTCTGGACCTGAGCTCTGTCCCTCAGCTCTTCAGCTCAAGGCAAGCTCTCTACCACTTGAGCTACAGCACCACTTCCGGTTTCCTGGTGGTTTATTGGAGATAAGAGTTTCACAGACTTTCCTGCGCTGGCTGGCTTTGACCCTCGATCCTCAGATCTCAGCTTCCTGAGTAGCTAGGATTATAGGCCTGAGCCACTGGCACCTGGCTTGAAGACGAATTCTTTTGTAGATGGTGACCCAGGGTGGGGCCTACTGATTAGGGATAAAAAAGGAGCCTCTTGCCTGCTCTGAGTGCTTGCTTGACAGATCCTTTTTTTTTTTTCTCAGAAGGCCAAATTTACCTATGCGCAGACGGGTGCACCATCAGCCAAAAATCTTATGAACGTCTTTGTTTCTTCCTTTTCCTTTCTTTCTTTGGTCCTGGGGATTGAACCCAGGATGTTGTACTTGCTAGGCAAGTGTTTTGCCACTGAGCTACATTGCTGCCCACTTGCCAAATTTTGGGATGATGGCTCACCCTTCTATAGAAGTAAACTTGGCCTTGTCAAGTTCCGTTTGAGTTGGTGTCTTTATTCCTTTGTGACAATCCAACATCCCGAGCTATTTCTAGCAGGAGGTATCATAAAAAAAAGAGTATTTAATTGGTTTAAGGGGGTAAATTAATAGTTCCTGTCAGGAGTGCACCTGACCTATGAAAAGCTCCATATTTTTCATTTTTCTTGAAGAATATTACTGAAAAAAGGAGCAGTTAAGGAATTTGGAATTATGCTAGTTTACTTAGTCTTGACAGGCTCAATTTAAGAATTCAGTGTCTTTCAAAACAGAATGATAATCAAACAAATTTGGAGAATCATATAAGGAGCAAAACTCTTTACTGATTATGTGTGTACACATACACACATGCATTTATTTTGATATATCTACACACCATATCTACATATGTTGATATAGCTATACTATATTTATCTCAATATCAATCTCTATGTCTAACATCTATCTTCCTACTGTCTATAATAATTTACAGATAGAGAAGGAAAAGGAGAGAAAGTCTTCACTAGAAAGAGATATATTCTTTATGAAGGACTTTCTCTGTGTTTATGTACTTCATGATTAGGATGTGTTTTAGGTAACATTTGAAATAAAAAAAACACCACTTTCCATATAAATTCTGGTCATGGGCCAGTGGCTCCATGGATAACGCGTCTGACTACGGATCAGAAGATTCAATATAAATTCTGCCCACAAAAATTTCTGGAAACAATATACACAATAGAAAAGCAAAGTCATTGATGATTAGTGCTTCCAAGATTTACTATTGAGAATGTTGGCAATGATGCTGAGAAGGATTTGTGAATTTTTTTCCATTGAAAGCAGTTTCCATGTAAGAGACCAAGAGAACAATATCTTCTATCAGAAAGTGAGCAATGCTTTTAACATAGGAGTGATGTAGCAGGTGGATTTCTCTTGTGTTTTTCTTTTTGATTTGGGTTTATGTTTCATCATACTTATATAAAAGTTGATCTCTTTCTGTTTCTGTCCTGGTACATTTAGGAAATAAGAACATGCTTCCTATACTACTCTTCTTTTCTTTTATTTTGTGCTTTTCTCTGCATGGTGCCCAATGCATTTCCCACCCATGTTCTGTGAGTTCATTTGAGGATAATAGTAACAACAACATCATCACAAATAGATTTGTGGAGTATTTAAATTCTAAGCCATTTCTATCTCACAAAATTTCCCCTCACCTTATTCCACAGGTCTAGTGTTACTATATTTTTCCTTCAGAAAATGGAATGGGGATTAAGAAAGTTAAAATAAAGCTTGTAACATTAGAGGGTTAGTCAACTTGGATTTCTTAGTTGTTTCTCCAAATAATAAGGGAATCAGATCTACTGACTTGGAGTGGACTGGGCCTGGAACGAGTTCCAAGTCTTCCTCTGTCACCATTTCTTAGCTGCATAGATAACCCAGATCTTCAAATAAAATTACTGCTAAAGGCTAGTTGCTGGTGGCTCACACCTGTAATAATAGCTGGTGGGAAGGTTGAGATCTGAGGATCATGGTTCAGAGCCAGCCTGGGCAGAAAAGTCCATGAGATTCTTTTTTTTTTTTTTAATTTAATTTAATTTTATTTTATTTGAGAACATACTGTACAGAGGGGTTACAATTACATGGGCAAGATAATGCGTACATTTCTTACCAAGCATTGCAGCCTCCTCCTTTGTTTACCCTTCACCTCCCTTCCCAGCCTCCCCCCTCCCCCCCATCCAATCCTCCCCCCCCCCCCACACCAACATTGTAAAGCTCGTTTTTGACATGACATTTTGTACTTCTCATTGTTGCAACAGGTCCACCTGAATCCTTAAACGACTTGTTTTTCCCCATCTCCTCCACAAGTTATACTGACATCAAATACAGTGAAAGCGGGGGTTACACTGTGGGGGAGGGACATACAAAGCAACAAAGAAATAATCTTATAAATGCGTTAGAAACACATGCATGAAAGAAAAAAAACATTAAAATACATATTTAAGGGTTCATTTTCCTAACATCACATTATCTGACCTTTTCCGCTTGACTCATATGTATACTAGATATTGCAAATAAGGGAAACCATGGGACCTATGTTTCTTTGGGCCTGGCTTACTTCACTGAATATAATTTTTTCCAAGCCTTTCCATTTCCTAACAAATGGGGCAATGTCATTCTTTCTGATGGAGGTATAGAATTCCATTGTGTATATATATCACATTTTCTTGACCCATTCATCTACTGAGGGGCATCTGGGTTGGTTCCATATCTTAGCTATGGTAAATAATGCTGCAATAAACATAGTTGTGCTGGTAGCTTTAGTGTGGTCTTTTTTGTAAACATTAGGGTAAATGCCCAAAAGTGGGATTGCTGGGTCATAGGGGAGTTCTATGTGAAGTCTTTTGAGGAACCTCCATACTGCTTTCCAAAGTGGTTGAACAAGTTTACATTCCCACCAACAATGAAGTAAGGTTCCTTTCTGTCCACATCCCTTCCAGCATCTGTTGTTGTTAGAGTTCTTGATTTTTGCCTTTCTAACTGGAGTGAGGTGATATCTCAATGTTGTTTTGATTTGCATTTCTTTTATGGCTAGGGAAGTTGAACATTTCTTCATGTGTCTATTGGAGATTCTTATCTCCAATAAAATACTCAGAAAAAGCCAGAAGCGGTGCTGTGGCTCAAGTGGTAGAGCACTAGTCTTGAGTAAAAGAAGTTCAGGGACATCACCCAAGCCCTGAGTTCAAGTTCCAGAACCAGCAAAGAAAAAACAAAAGATGTGTGTTAGGGGAGGGTTTAGGTAGTGTCAAGGAGAAGAATTCAACAGGATGGAGACCATAATGTAATTTATTGTAATTTACTCAGAGTGGTTAAGAGATTAATTTGGAGAGTATTTTAACATACAGTTTAGAATTGGCTTTATATAAATATGCCATGTTTATTGAATTAATCTTGGTAAGATACTCTTGAATTTTCTGAGTACACAGACTCACCCCAAACTGTTCCAGATTCACAAGTTAGGCAAGCTTTAGATCTGGCCTCAACAGAAATGAAAATTGCACTGTCTCAACTGGAGAGTTTAGGGTGTTTACTGGGTCTGGACTATTTATTGGTTAAAGAAATAAAGGAAAACGGAACTCTAAGTTTCATTTGGGTACACTGTGGACAACACATTCCTATTTAGAACGTTCTTATTTAGAAGGAATAACTAATTCCTTACACCTTTACTTTTACTATTTAAATTTATGTATCATTTATAATCCATGATACATATTATTTGCACATATAATATACAATATATGCAATATTACTATTTTAAAAATTTGTCAATATCCTTTCTCAGCACTTTAAAATAAATCTATTTCCCTTCTTTATACTTTTTAAATAATTATTAACAAATTAAACTTTCACTTTTTCCTCATTGCTATAAGAAAATTTTAGTTTTGTTGAATAATTAGATATTCTTCTCCTTAATATTATTTCATACTAGTGATAATTTTAGTTTATCATTTTTTCCTGTAACAAATTGTTCAAGAGAATAAATATTTTCCAAACTATAAGTGACCTTTCAGTTTAGGATTTATGACAGCAATAGAATGAAACATTCCCTTCCTCATTACAGTAGGGTTATTTCATGTTATCCCATTTTCAAAGTATTTCCTAGTAGTACAAACTGTAAAGTAAGCATTGTTATCTGCATTCACTGTAAGAAAAATTACTTACTAAGTACAAAGTAATTAAGCAATAAGACATGACAGGCATTGCATTTTAGGGGAATTATTGCACATCTCAGATGTCTTGAGAGGTTCAGGCCAAAGGCTGAATGGCTTCAACCACCCAAGAAGACTAATAAACCCTCAAGAAATGCAACACCTGTCATATCTTATTGCTGTTATAGAATGGAAATCACAAAGCCAAAACAGGGGGAAAAGGTTAGATCTGTGCTTGTGCTGAGGATTACTTACATGACTATGACATCACTGACAGTTCTATATGTGTCCAGAGAATTCTAAAGCCATTGCATAATTATTGCACCAACAATACAACTCATTTGAAGCTGCTGCTTCAGCAGTCTTCAATGCCAACTTTGTCATATACCAGTCCCCCAATGTCCTCTTTGGGCAGAAATCATATTGGTACACTTAATCCCAAGCTTTCCTCTTACCCAAGTCGTACAGCTTCAGGAGCAGGGAATGGGTAAGCAAAAGGAGGCAGAGATGGTTATGTAGAAATAACCTTGCCCCTAGAGGATTGGAGGCATTTGGTTCCTTGCATGTTTTGGAACACCCCAAGGTCATTATCTCATGATAATCACATCTCCTGGAGTTGTCTTATTGCTTAAGTGTAACACTAAATTTTAATTACAATGAAATAGAGCTCTTCTGGTACGTTACACAACCTCTTATGTTCTCATTGCCAGATGGAAATGATGCGGGGCTTTTACTGTGATCATATGTGGAGGTCCGGGGACTTCAAGCAATAAACACACATTGTTGGTTCATGGAGGAAAGCATTTTGCTTTGGAAACCTATTGGTTTTCTTTGGGAATATTTCAAGCTGCCAGATTATTAAAAGGTTCTGTTTGCTTTAAAATGTTGAACAACAACAATACTATCATCTTCCCACCAATTTGATTGCCGCAGGTAAATTTAGCTAAGATGATAAACATCAGTGGTGCTCATTAATAGATGAGATGAGGTAGATCAGTTTACACATAAGATTTTTCTTCTTCATCGTTTCTCCCTCATTACTTAAGACATTTTGAAGCACCATGCACTTGGATGAGCATTTTTTCTGTTTTTTTTTTTTTTGGGTGTGTGTGTGTGTGTTTTATTTATTTTTACAACAACCTTCTGTTTTCTTATCAATTTGCTACATTTTCTCAAGTGATGACTAAGCATTGAATTCTAGCATTTTAGGCTTCACTTTGGACTTTAAAATTTTTTTCTGATTTCTTCATAAGCAGTATTTACTCGTTAGAGAGGTACATAAGTCTTTAAAAAGACTACAAATCTTTAGAAAGTCAGAGCAAAATGGAGTAACAGGGAAGTAGTGTATAAACACCCTTAAAGAAGAAAGATAATTATAATAAAAAAAGAAAAGCATAGAATAGGAATAAAATAATCTGTAGGATGGTTTGATATAAAATTGTGATTGAAATTCCAGGAAACAGCCTGCTTGCTATCAAAATGCAAATTCAAAAGAAGTCTGAACACCGTACTTTCATTTCCATATTACTGAAGCCACTCCTTTATTAAAAGCCCATGCCTTCCATAGCATGGGCTCTGGAGAGGTGGAAATCTGTCTCCTTCCTGATGCTAAATCCCTTGCTGTTCTTCTCAGACACCACGCCTACCTTCTTTATGACCCTGCTTGGTACATTCTTTCTCCAGATACCTGGCTCATCATCTCTTCCTTCAAGTATGTTTATTTCCCAGTTACCTTCACAGGACGTGGTTGGGTGGCAGGGGGTGGCAGGGAAAACAAAAATTAAAAACAAAATTAAGGTATTAGTTTAAAACAAATGAGCTATATGCAATATGTTGTTGGCACCCAGTTTGCTTTTGTGAAAGTAAAATGTCGATGGTTTTATTAGTGCTGTGCTCTTAACAAAACTCCTTTGTCTCAAATACACTATTATTTTGCATTGCATGTGACTATGAGGGAAATCATATATCTAGTGGGCTTTTGGATCTTGCTTTATGTTCCATGACAAAAGTAATACCACAGGGTAGTTTGTACATTTTCCAAAATATGGCTTCATTTTAAACTTTTATTTTAAAGTCTGTATAACGGATTTATATTTTTAAATCCTTTTTCCTTTTGAAAGTTTTATTGTTAGTGTTTTGGAATTGGAGTTAATCTTTGTCATGTTTCATTGAAAAAAATAAAAACAAAAAACAAACACTTAAACTTCTTAGTGACTGTAGAATAAAATCTGAATCCTTTCTAGAGTTGAAAGGCTCCATACAGTCTCACAGATTCTCCCACTCTATTTTGTAGCCTATGTCTTAGTTATGGAAGTCTGTTACATTGTACTTTGTCAAATTTCTAGATCTCTATGCCCTTACAGCTTCCATTTTATCAGCTTTCTCTTGGTTTACAAGAAAAGCAGCATGTATTTTCTCTTTAAAAAATATTCTTTTAGGGCTGGGAAGGTGGCTCAGTGGTAGAGCGCTTGCCTTGCATGCCTGAGGCCCTGGGTTCGATTCCTCAGCACCACATAAGAAAAAAGCCGGAAGTGGCTCTGTGGCTCAAGTGGTGGAGTGCTAGCCTTGAGCTGAAGAGCTGAGGGACAGCGCCCAGGCCCAGAGTTCAGGCCCCATGACTGGACCCAAAAAAAAAATTTTTTTTAGACATCAGCTTAAATATTATCTGGTTGGAGAGACCTGCCCTAACCATTCAGTTTCATTACAATACTTTATTTCATGCTCTGCATATCCCAATCAACAGTTGCTTTATCTTTATTTTGTTTGTTGTACTTTTCTCTTATCCAATATAAGTTTTTAGAATGAAGGATTCTTATCTGTTTACTAACTCTTGTTTCCCCAACAACTAGTATATCAGAAATTCAGTATTAGTTGAGGTAATAACTGACTTCATATTGGAACAGTTTTATCAGGTATATAAATACTGTTATGAAAAATTCTCATACCTCATTAATAGTAACTTTCTCTCTATAATTATTATATTAAAAGTTAGAGGACAGATTTTTCAACAAATGTCTCTTTAAATTGGGAGTTTAAGATTTGTAGGATTTTTTTTTATTAGTGTTAACTCCTTTCTGGAAATCTCTTACATTTCCTCATCCTATAAAGGAAGACTAAAATTTGTGCCTACAAGTTCTCTGTCTTAATTTTATTGATAATTATGTGTTGCCTTATATTAATTTTGCTGATGTAGTTAATAGCTATTTTTTTCAATCAGGGCACAGTAGGCTGCATGCAAAAATTCACCAGGTATATTAGATTTAGATTTGCATTTTGATGCTTGACTATTTTGCAAGTTCTTCAGATTTTCCTCAAAGTTGTCACTTAGACCCTGAAGACCTAAATTATACCATGAAATTTGGTCACTATGTTATTTTTTCTAATTGGCCATATGAAATAATCCAGTGCATGTAAGATACTTCAGATTCATTGTTTCATCCTTGGTAGTTCAATATGAGCATATCTTGATTCTTTCCCTTGGAATGACCAAGTAAAAATACAAAGAAAACATTCAACATCCTTTAGTAATTGTCTGGAAACAGGAAACCAAACTATTATCTTTAGCGTAGGGCAATCCCATTGTGGAGATTTCACCCTGGCTGTAACCTCTTATCTTGTTCTGCTCTTACACACAGGTCATATTATGCAGTGCTTTGTGCTAGTTTGACAAGAACTAATGTGCATGCTTAAATATTTTAAAGGCTGAACGCTTCTGAATGATAAAACATGGAGCGGATCAACCCTTCCTTTTGCGTTTGTGGTTAATGATAAAGTAATTTAATACTCTCTTTCTCTCTCTCTCACTTCTCCCTCTCTATGTGTCTCTGTCTATTAGTAGTTTCTACAACAAACATTAAAGTTCCTTGAAGGAAAAAAATCTTCAAATAAGGCCATACAATGACACTTTTTAACTACAGTTGTTTTTTATTCAGCCATAAAATCTATCTTTCATAAAGAAACCCACTTACATGTCTTACTTCAGTGAAGGTTATTTGTAGACTGAAGGTCTTTTCTTGTCAAGATATGATGAATACCATGTGTGAAGACAGAAGAGCATCAGACCTGTATTAGCTGGAAAACCCAGTGATCTGTGAATAACCTAAAAAAGAAAACCTGAAGATTAGCAACGTCGCTTTTAAGAATGATCCATCAAATTCAACAAGCAGATTCACAGAGATGAATCATCTGGTTCCTTTTATACCTACTATACAGCAAAGGTTATTTCCTTTCTCTACAAGTAGAAGTTTGAAAATAAAAGCGAGGAAAGCTTTTGAACATTCTTTGGTGTAAGTCAATAATCTTAAAAGTGTTTCTGATATTTTACATGCAAATACTAATGGATAATAATTATAATGATGCAGCCAATTCTTTCAATATTGAACTTAGTATTTTGAAGCATCTTCTCATTCTTGTGTACTCAGAGAAAGTCAAATTTTTAGAATGTTTTCTTAAATCATTTGTACCATTTTTAAACTTTATGGCAAGTTAAAACAGTGGTTAAAATTATTTTTAAGAGTGTACTACATTACTTACATAGTCAAACATTTAGATAAAACAAATCTAGATAATGACAATAACTTAATTACTATATTCCTTGCCAACTTAATTGATTAAGCATGTAAAACCCATCACTTGAGTATATTATATGGTTTTGTAAAAATAAAAGCTTTTAAAATATATTAAAAGGGAAAGCATTGTTTCTAAATATTTTTATCATATAATTTTTCTAGATTTTAATGTACTGTACTTTTGATAAAAGGGTAGAGTAACAGTAACATAGAAGTAAAGAAAACTGAAGAGGAACCACTATAAGTATTTCTCAGATTTCTTTCATATTAGTAATTTTAGTAACTAAATATTTTGTAATAAAATTTACTATAAAATTTTATTTTGTTGAGGTATACCAGTATTAGACAACAAAAGGAAATAAGATAGCTATAGCAACTGGAGTCTGGGCTCTTGATTTCTGAGGGGAAATTCTGGCTTAGTCAATCAAGTTTGTTGTTGAGTGATTTTTTTTGTTAAGTTAGCAGGAATTTAGTTTTCAAACAAATTTAAAAATATAGATCTCCTTTTGGAGGCTTATCTTTCAGTGATTTTTTTTAACCATGCTTATTAAAATAATTAGTTTCTAACATGCTCAACATAATGAAAAATAATTTTTATAGTGACTGAATGACAAACTTTCTATGCGTTGAAGCAATTCATAATCATTTATACTTTGATATGAAGCATTCTGATCCTATTATTTATAACCATTTGCATTATGCAAATTAAACAGGAGAATAGAAACACATGCCTTAAAGAGTGAATAATAGTTTTATGAATGAGAAGGTTTTTATTTGTAGAAAAATGTTTCTGTTTGAAACTCACTTTGGGGTTCTCGAAGACTCAATCCTTCATCAGATAATTTAGGAATAAGGAAGAACTAAGAAAAAACCCTGTGGCTTGTATAGGCATTTTTCTAATTTGGGGAAGGGAAAGGAAATAACAAAATGCTGAAATAATGATATAGATGACCCATTGTAACAATGAGATGTACAAGACACTAAGTTGAAAACAAACTTTACAACTTCCGGGTTGGGGGAGGGAGGAGTTGGGAAAGTGGGGAGGGAAGGGATGGTAGGGGAAAAACAAAGGAGGAGATAACAATGCTTGATAGGAAATGTACTCATTACCTTACCCGTGTAACTGTAACCCCTCTGTACAGTATCTTTACAATAAAAAAAATACACAAAAAAAGAAATAAAGCATACACACACACACACACACACACACACACACACATACACACACACACACATCCCCAGAGATTTAAATTGACTTTGTTTTAAATGCAATGAGAGAGCTTCTAAACCTCAGACATTAGCTATTTTATAATCCACACTAAACTTTAACTTTAAAAATGCCATTTTCTTAAGACTTAAACAGAATGGCAGTTCTAGTTCAAAGAGAAAGAAACAAAAATTCCTTTGGTGATTAGAGGCTTAAACACTGCAAGAGGCCTTGAAGCTTTCAGCCCACCTAGTGGAACAGCCATAAATCACAGGTGAACACAGAGCAGGGACGTCAGGATGCTTAGACACCAAGCAGCCACAAAGTGAATACAGGAAGCTTTAGAATTTAGCACTGAAGGCCCAGTTAAATATCGATTTTAACTTGAACCCAAATAGTCATCTGTAAATTTAATAATTCTTTCTGTGGGTAATCAGAATCAGACCAGTTTTAAGTAAAAACAGAAGCTTTAAGTAGATTTGGTGCTTCTGCTAGCCAAGGAGTGAAGCAATATAATGAGGTAGCAAGTTTCTAGGGCTGGAGTAATAAACATCATGTACATTGAAATGCAGAAGAAAAGCCCTCCTTTGTCCATAGGGCTTTCCAGTCCTCCCTTCTGATGACGCTACTCCCTCCTCCAACAAGCCTGTTTAGTTACCAGCTGCATTTAAGACAATTTTAGACTAGCAATTCCTTGTTATTCAAAACACATTGAGGTCTACCCTTCTGCTCCTCTTTGCAAATTCGGCAATTCTTTAAAAGCCACAGGTTTTCCTGGACAGTGATACAGACAACTAATACAATTTTTTAAAACTCCTTGAAATATTTGAGGGCTTTTACTTACTGAGCTCCAAAAACGAGTTGCTTTTCAAGTACCAGTTGCACTTCTAATAAACAAACAAATCAAGTTGAATACTCTGGGAAATAAGCAGTTTGAAAATATTATCAGTAATCCTGTCAAGTTTCGGGAAACAAAAGGTCAAATTTCGAAAGCAAGAAAGAGAACCAGTTAGAACTTAGCATCAAAGTACTATGTGATACAGAAAAATATATTGGAAATATATTTTTGGAAGGTTGTTACTAAAAATCTTCATAGTAGTAATTGCTGGCAAGTAGGTGTTTAAAGCTTAAGTAATGTAATAAGTTTATACATAGATGTGTCTTTTCTCTACATATTAAAAAAGTGAAAATGCAAGATTTTTTCTACTGCAAACACCACTGAAGTGTAACAAAAATTCATTATAATCTCATAAAAATATAGTTGAATGAGAGATAAAAATTAAAAAGTATTTTCTAAGCTATTTAAAATTAATACTGAATGCTTAAAAATGAAAGAATACAAATCATCTGTAGGTATCAGTAAATCAAAACTCTTTAAACAAATCTAAAGTTTTTCATTTATTATTTTTACACTTAAATATTTTTATTGATTAGATGAAGTAATTCTGATTTTGCTATTTAGTGACCACCTATAACCAGTGCAAATGACTGATTTTTCAACTTCTTAATATGAAAAAGAAAACATTTTCAGTCATAATACTATAGCAAATACTGTGCTAACATGACAATATCTTTAATTGAAAGAGAAACAAGAACATGGCTCCTGGATGCTATTGTGAAGTCATATTCCATCTACTGTGATTGAACTACCTGAAAGGAAGAATGGGAATCAAATAATACTGTGTATAATCTAAGGACTTCTACAACTTTTCAGCATGCACTACATTGTAAGAGACCTTGTAATACAGATGTATTTCGTTTTGAAGGTATTGGGCAGAACAACACAGAAAGCATCTCTGTGAACCCTAAACTGACTTGTTCTCTGCCCATAAGTGATTGATTATAATAGTTGCCTATGTATTGTTTCAGTATGTATATAATTCTGTATTTGTATTATGATACACAGGGCCTCAAAACCTCAAAACCTATGCGACTCTGTATTGTCTGCTTTAAGTTCATAAATATGTCTTGGGCACCTGCTATGTCCAAGGCACTAAGATATAGAGAAAACCTAAGAACATAGTTCAAATTATGCTATTGAGCATATAGTTTAATCTCTCAGGGATGATGTGAGCTAAGTAGCAGGCAGACTAGAAAAGGGATTGCATGAAAGATCTAAAGATTAATTCCAGTTGAAACATCATGCATTAATTAATTGGAAACAGATGTAGAAGAACTGGTAGTATTTAAATAAATCAAAGGAGAAAGTATTCAGGCATGAGCTTTTCAAAAGGGATGGAGGGCTAAACGTGGAGTATGGATTTAGGGATGGTCCCAAACCTTAAGCTATGGTATATGTATTTCATTGTGTATTTTATAAGGGAGTATAGTAAGCTTATGAGCAGAGATAGGGCATAACCACTTGAGGTATGGACTTAATTGAAATGCTCCTTCTTGTTTAAATAATAACATGCACAGTTAGAGGCATGTCAAAGCACAGAATATGGATGGACTTTGATGAAATTAAATATTTAATGGTCACAAGTCACTGTCTAACGCCATCCTGATTTAAGTAAAGGCATTTCCCAGAACAAAAGATGGATTATAAAAGCCAAGTATTTTATTCCTTAATTGCTTAGAAGCTAGTCTCCAATTACAGCTCAAAGCTTTAGCTGAGGTAAGAATGTTTCAGCAAAAGTTAAATTTAATAGAATGCATTAATTCTTCTCCATAACAACTAGAACATAGCACAAATTTTAGAATGCATTTATAGCATGTTAAAAGGGCAGACATTTATAAGGATATAACAAACCACTGTAGCTATAATATAGGACTAGATGCTACTGTATTATAAAATAATTGACTTAGCTCTTTAGACAGAATAGGTGACAGGTGCATTTATGAAGTAAGCAACTTTGTGGAGGAAATGTTGAAAGGTATTAGATAATAGAGTCATATTCGGTATTTAATTTTCTTTGGCAATTTTTATTTTGGAAGCGAGGATGAGGAGATGGAGTCATGGCAAGAAGTTTTTGTTCCTTCTCCCGTGAGAAATCCTAAACCTAGACTGAACTAGGTAATAAATATGGGAAGAAAAATAGACATCTGGATTTAAGAAGCTCCAAATAGAAAACTAGACAAACTTAGAGAAAATGATATAAGCTTTTGTTTGGCTGTTTATTTCTTACAGAAAGCACAAAATATCTAGATTGGACAAGGAGGTGTGGCTCAAAGGATAGAGCATCTGCTTAGCAAGTAAGACCCTGAGTCCAACGCTCCGTAGTGTAAAAACAAAGCAAAAACAAAAACAAAAAAGCAAAAAGAAATACCTACAATTAATTAGAACTCCAACATCACTACTCAATTCTTTCCCCTCAATTCTTTATTTTCTTTTATGTATGCCAATAGTGGGGCGTGAACTTAGGGACAGAACAGTCTCCTTTATCCTTTTTTAAAAATTTATTTTGTCACTCAAGGTTGGTGCTCTACCACTTGAGCCACACTCCACTTCTAGCCTTTTGCTAATTGGAGATAAGAGTCTCACAGACTTTATACTTAAACTGGATTTAAACCATGGTCCTCAGATTTTACCCTTATGAACACCTAGGATTGCAGGCAGGAGCCTTTGGCATCCAGCTTCTTAACTTCAACTTTGAAGGTCACTAGCTAGGCTAGGTCATTCTTCAGATAACCATCATTCAAAGTTCCTGTCAGCTCAGATTGAAGCTGCATTTGTAGGTAGGTCATCTCCAATGGGTATGAGAGAGATTGGGAGGAGGCCACTTTGGATTCACCCCAAAGTCACATAAAATGGCTTTCTTCCTCATTAAAAATATTTCCTCTCTAACACCTGTGGGAGAAAGTCATCAGGTGAAGTGAGACTGGTGTAAGTTTAATCTTGTTTGTTGATTTACAAGAAGTGAGCAGGGCATCTAATACTCGCAGCAATAAACTTAAAGGGCGGAAGCAGATGGCAGTAAGAAACATTATATGATGTAGACTCATAATTTAAGATAATCTTAGTAATCTGTTTTCTTTTTTTTAAGGTTTGCCATTCTAAGGTGAACTCTTGTTCTCTGTCATACTTATTCTTAAGGGATTAATTTGGTTTGTCTATTGTTTTGGTATTTAGCCACTTGCCACAGTTCTTTAACTGGAGTATATAAAACTAGATTGCATTCAGAACCTGGAAATATTAAGTGAGATCCAGACCTCAGCAGATCAGAAAACTAATTAGAGGTTTATCTAATTCTCTGAAGGAAGCCATCTTTTTTTTTAAAAAAAACTCTTCTCATTAAATGTATAATTTTATTTTTATTTTTTTTGTGTCCGGTTGTGGGGCCTCAACTCTGGGCCTGGGCACTGTCCCTCAGCTCTTCAGCTCCAGGCTAGCACTCTACCACTTGAGCCACAGTGCCACTTCTGGTTTTTTTTTTTCTTTTGCTTATGTGGTGCTGAGGAATCGAACCAAGGGCCTCATGCATGCAAGGCAAGCGCTCTACCACTGAGCCACCCTCCCTGCCCTAAATGTATAATTTATTATTTAAAGATGTGTTCATTTTAAGACATTCATAAACATAGATTTAGTAAAAAATAAAATAAAAGTAAAAAATTTCTCAAATTTCTGTCTAAGCCATAATTCAAAAGTGATTTGGTGTATAGTTTAGATATAATAAGTAAAGGAAAAAAAGAGAAATATGACTTGGGAATATACTGCTTAATCTTGGATGCATATTTGACCCATCATTATATGAAACCTAACTCATGTAACATGATCTAACTAAAACAAAAATCCACATGGAACAGTAGATGAGCGATTAATAGCAAAGCCTCATACTACAATATAAATGACTTAATATCTTTAGTTCATACTATCACTGGTTATGTAGCAAACTATGTAACAATATATCTCTTAGATCTTATTGTATGTGGATAATTCGTGACCACACAGACATGTCCCTATATCCATATCCAAGATGCGGTAACACAATGAACTGAGTTTAGATCCAGCTTGGAAAAGGACAAGGGCTGATTTTACACTACTATAATACCATCAGAGATGTTAAAAAGTAATTAAGAACTATCTTGTTTTGCTACTGAAGGTATACCAGCAGAATATACAGTAGTTACTGCACCATTAACTTACAAGTATGAGAGGGCAAGGTGTTCCTTGGAGAGCCATGTGTCAGGCATGTTGTTAAACACGTTAAGAGTGGTTATGCCCTCTCTGCTGATCTGCTGCTTCCTCAGTGGTACCACCCAGCATCACTTGAATGAGGTTGCATGAAATTTGACTGAATGACATTGTCCAAATTCTCATCAGTAACATCTGTCGCTCCTATCTCCAAGTTAGGAAAACAATAATGATAAGACATTAGGATAGGAGGTCATAGATAAACTATGAGGAAAGAATAGTATCTCACGCTCCTCAGTAGATGAGTGGATCAAGAAAATGTGGTTCAAGAAAATGTGGTTATATCTATATCTATTTCTACACACAGTGGAATTCTATGATTCCAGCAGAAAGAATGACACTGACCCATTTGTTAGGAAATGGAAAGACCTGAAAAAATCATATTAAGTGAAGTAAGCCAGACCCAAAGAAACATAGGTCCCATGTCTTCCCTTATTTGCATTAATTAGTATACATATAAGATAATCTTATCAGATAAGCTGAAAAGCTCAAAAGCTATGTACATATGTCCATATAAGATGATGTTAAGTGAAATGAACCCCAAGATATGAACACAAGAGGTCTGTGTTTGTTGTTATTGTTTTCAATGTCCTATGTGATATTTTTGGTTTCCTTTGTATGTTCTTTCCCCTATGACATATCCCCTGTTGCCACTGTACTTGATTTTGGCCCCCTGCATCTTGTATATATATTTGTCTAATCTGGGGAGGGGAAGGG
This sequence comes from Dipodomys spectabilis, assembly GCF_019054845.1. NCBI lineage: Eukaryota > Metazoa > Chordata > Mammalia > Rodentia > Heteromyidae > Dipodomys > Dipodomys spectabilis. The sequence goes on from NW_024870772.1 coordinate 4,354,134, forward strand.
GAATAACAAAATGCTGAAACAAGGACATATCCTAAAACAAGGATGACCCATTGCAACAATGATACTCACAAGACACTGTGTTGGAAATGAGCCTTACAACTTCCAGGAGAGGGGAGTGAGGAAGGTGGGGGAGGGAAGGGATAGTTGGAGAACAGCAAAGGAGGGTGTAACAATGCTTGACAAGAAATGTAGTCATCGCCTTACTCCTGTAATGGTAACCCCTCTGTACAGCATCTTTACAATACAATAAAATCAAATTGAAAAAAGAATAGCATCTGAAGAAGTTTGCACAACAAAGGTAAATATTACTTCATTGATTCAATAGGGGTAATAAAGACAGATCAATCCGTCATGCAGCTATCAACTAGTTCATAGTGCAAAGGTTTATTCTCTATATGAGCATTGTAATTTTTTTAATGTTCTTTCTGACTTGCTCTCATTAATTGAATTCACAAACACATTTAAAATATATCCTTCATTAATGATGCATTTGAGAAAGTAGAGATCTTACATGCTATAACATTTGATCAGTATGTCAGCTATTTTATTGAACTGTTGTCCCTCGTACTATATCCAGTCTTTCTGTTTTTATTTTCCCTTTCAATATAATAAGCTTCATGAGAGTAATGAAAAAGCTTGTGTATGATACTATGGAAGAGACTGAATAATTTTATTTCTATGTATCTAGAAATCAATTCTCACAATCACTTAATGACTAATGGTGATAAAGTTCTGTGAAAATATTTATATCATTTGTCCAAATGCTTATAGGCAATTATATTCTATTTTGTACTTTGGGAAGGAAAGCTGTGGCTCAAAGTGGTAGAGCACTAATCTTTAGTGAAAAGCTCAAGGACACAATGAGAAGTACAAAATGTCATGTCAAAAACGAGCTTTACAATGTCGGTGTGGGGTGGGGGAGGAGGGGAAGGATTGGGTGGGGGGAGGGGGGAGGCTGGGAAGGGAGGTGAAGGGTAAACAAAGGAGGAGGCTGCAATGCTTGGTAAGAAATGTATGCATTATCCTGCCCATGTAATTGTAACCCCTCTGTACAATATGTTCTCAAATAAAATAAAATTAAATTAAAAAAAAAAAAGCTCAAGGACTGTGCCCAGGTCTTGAGTTCAAGCCCCATGAATGACAAAAGAAATGTACTTTGTACTTTGTTGGATGATTATTTCTATTGTTTAACAACATTATCAGAGAATTTTCATAGCTAATAGTAATTTTTACTTTAATCTTCTTTTTTCCTTCTCTATCTCTCCTTTTGCTTTCTCCCCATACTTCTCTTCCTTCTTTCATTTTTTCCTGATAACTTATTGGAAAGAGAAATCAGATTTTTTTTGTGTATAATACTTTTTACAGCTTTCTGAAGCCATATGACTATTTGGGGATATAAACAAATAAATGTCTGTCAAGTGTAGACCAGAGGACCATGGAGGGATCTTCAAGTTTTCTGTTAAAGATTTTCTTTTCAAGAAGATGGTTTAGGAAAATTTAGCCATCAAAAGTTCACTTCGAATGCTCTAAATAGGAAAGTCTTCAAGTAATTCTAAAATGATTTTATTGTATCAGCTAAGTCTTGGAGCTTTTGCTTTGTTTAATCTCCAAGGATAAAATGTTAGATTTTTTTTTCGAGACTGAAATTAGTTGAAATTCTGCTCTTCTTCCATAATTAAGTAATAATATGTGGCAAAGCATGAGTTATTATGTAATAATTCAAACCTTCCTCTTTACTAAGAATGAGGCCATAGGATGAGTGCTTGTTTAAATGCGCAAAGTTTGAGTTATTATGTCATAATTCACACCTTGAAGTGTCATATTGTGATTATAAAATGGGCCTGTGCAAATATTATTAATTCTTTAAGGTTAAGAAATAAATTATTTTAAAAAATAGCACATTATGACTTCAAAAGAACCTCTCTAATGTGAATTCATTAAAAGTGGAATGAAAAATAAATTGGTGTACATTGAGCCAGAATTATCTACAACCTTTCTAGATGAACTCTTTGCATTGACATACTATTGTGAGGCAGACCCTGTGTAATTTGTAGCTGTTGTGTAGATGTTTTTGTTCTTTAACACCCCAGCAAATAATGTATTCTTACTTGGTTTTCTCTCAAGGGCATAAGTTAACAGCAGCTGTAAGTCAGAATCTCTGCAGTCAGTTTTAGCACTGTTTATTTTGTTTGTCAGGGCTGCAAATACAAATCACAAAGGACAAATCTCTTCAGCATATGACTACTGACCACACACTTTTGAAACTCACTCTCCATTGATAGTAGAAACCAATTGCATATGAGTAGTCTTCAAACTTATTGACAAGATTCTTCTTAGTTTAGTTTCACATCCCCAAAATATTATATATTTTAATGGATCACTTTATGTAGGGAACTTCCAAATGTGGTGCTGTTCCTGAAATGTCATGCATACTCTAGATAACGTTTTTTATTCCTTTGATAATATTCTGTACACCAGTATCCAACTGCTCTAGAATGGAGCATTGTTCTTCTGGTCTAAATCAGTTTCTCTTCCTGTTTCTCTCAGTGCCAACAGTGCTTTCATACACTGAGATTAGAGGCTCTTTGCAGTTTGGGGGACATGCAGAGACAGGCAGTACATCTGAACTTAGTGCTAGATGGCACTCTACCATGTAAAATTACATGACTATTTATTTGAGGGAAATCAATGAATAAATGTCTGTGAAATATAAACTAGAGGACAATAGCAGAGTCTTCAAGTTTTCTATTGGGATTTCCTGAAATTTTTAAGAAGATGTAGGAGGAAACTATCTCATAGCAAGTTGACTTAGAGTAGTTTGAATGGGAAAAGAGTTAGAGTGATTTAAAAATAATCATTGTTCTAATAAAAATAACCCTATTCTATTGTGTGTCTTCAATTCTTTTTTTAAAAAAATTAGGGCCTCACTTTTACCAAGACCATAATACTATACTCTTATTTATACCTGTTGTGTATCTGGGATTCCAGGTGTACCCAATTGTGCCCTGCTCTTTCTTGGTTCAGATGGGAGTCTTGCTAATATTTTGCCTTAGACTGCTATCTTCTCAATTTCTACCTCCCCAATAACTGAAATTACATAAGACACTGGTGCCTGGCATTATTATTATTATTGTTGTTGCTGCTGCTCCTGCTGTTGTTGTTGTTACCAGTCCTGGGCTTGAGTCAGGGCCTGAGCACTGTCCCTGAGCCAGTTTGTTCTCAAGGCTATCTCTACTACTTGAGCCTCAGCACCACTTCTGGCTTTTTGATAGTTAATTGGAAATAAGAGTTTCTCAGACTATATTGCTCTGGCTGGCTTCCAATTGAGATCCTCAGATCTCAGCCTCCTGACTAGCTAGGATTACAGCCACCGGTGCCTGGCTCATTTGTTTTTGTTGTTGTTGTTTTTTAATCCAACTATTACACATCTGCTAACTTTTCAGTGAGGAATACTTTGAGTTGGATGACTTTAAACAACTTATATAATAAGAAAAACAATAGTGTAAATGAGTAAACTGAATAGGAATTTTGTGATATGGGCAGTGATGCAGATAAGCCTAGTTAATTATATCTACTTGCATAAAAATCTTCAGCTTTATGAAGATGTGGATATTGGGTGTGTGGAATCTCCGAGAGGAATTGAGTTACTCTAGGCAAAGCAAATTTACAAGCAAAGTCTTACAGAGGGGAATGCAGAAAGTCTTGATTTTTTTCCCCTAGAATTAAAATGCACTTTTCCTTTGTCATATGTAAGGCTGAGGATGGCCATTTTAAGTCACTCTGGGGAAAAAAAGTTAGTGAGACCCTATTTCAAATAATCTAAGTATAGTGATTGTTGCCAGTAATCTCAGTTATGTGAGAAGCTGAGGTGGTTGAATCAGGGTCTGAGGCTGACCTCCAAGCAACAACTCAAGACCTTTCCTAAAAGAAGAAACTAAAATACCAAAGGGTTGATGTTGTGGATAAAGTGGTAGAGTACTCACCTAGTAAATGCAAGGTCTTGACCTTAAACCAAGTATTTCCCCAAATCCTCAGATCTGATTTTTTTTAAAGAAAAGCTGGCAGTTGGTAGAAGTTACTTTATTATTTTAATGTTCTTTAGTAAAATAAACTGCAATGAATGTATGCCAGTTCTGTAAAATTGTTATATGACATTTTTAATATATGAAATCCCTTCTTGTGTGTCTAGAGTCACCAAGTCCTTATCTCATAAGCTTAGCTCATATTCCCTGTATCACATGAGATCTCTTATTTTTCTTTAAACCCTCCATTTATGTGGAGATTCTTCTAATTTAGAAACTTATTATTTCAGTCTTACTTACTATAGCACACTTTTATTGGATCTAATTCAATACATTCTTTTTTCTGTCTTATTTTGTGTAATGCAGCTCGTTAAATTTCCCAAAGTCCCGACTTCTATCTTTCTTCTGATGATGAGATTATATTATCTTTCACTAACTTTCCTATTTGAAACTTTATTCCCAACAGTTGGGCTTTCCCAACATTTCCTTTTGGACTGAGATATGAAAAGTCATATTCTCTATGAGTTTTAGAACTGTAACATTATGTGGCACCATCTTCACAGTGCTCTTCAAAACACCTTCTGTTTCTATGCTCCTGCTATTTTCTTTTTCACTCCTTGAGTTACCCCTAATGCCCATTGCTCCTCTTTAGTTGCATTGGCACAAGGCAATTGCAACAATCTTGCATCTTTGCAACTCCATCTTCTCTTCTATTTCAACTTTCAAACCTCTATAGAACTTACTATCATTCAGCATCAATTATTTGTCAAACACTTACACTGATGAAGGCAAAGAGAATAAACAAGAAAGAATAATATTGTTCAGTGTCTCTCATATATCAGATGTTAGTGTTTGAACACCTGTCCAAATCCTTAAGAAGCATTCAGTCTAGACACAAAAGGTCAGTGTGTAAGTCTGTGATGCTAATGAGGTTAGGATAAGTATAGGTTAGAGAGTGGTTAGGCTATGGAGAAAGGACACAATGATTTTCACTGATGTGATTTGGAATTACTTCAGAAGAAGGTGGCATGGGCTGGCCAGACAAGGAAGAATAGACTTTGGAATTGCAGAAAATGAACAAAGGCAATCTATGGCTTTTGGTTATGCAGTATTATAAGCAATTATTAAGGGGTAGAAATATATTCACTTGGAAAAGTGTGGCTATCCAACTTGATTATGTCATAGTTTAATTCGTTCCTAATTTCAAATTGGATATTTTCACATAGCTATATGGTAAGCTTCTAGACACATGGAATATGTTATTACTTTAAAAAAATCTACTGAAGAATGTCACAGGAATAATGGCTATTTAGTCATTTATTAAATATGTGCTTGATTGATTTAATGGTGTGATGCACAAAGTTATTCCTAATAATTGCACATATGTAAACTTTCATTCTTTAGATTTTAATGAAAAGCCTTTTTTAAAATTTGATCATCCAAAAGGTTGCTGAAATTGGGATTCTTTGGAGATTAAAAAGTATCTCAGAATATCTAAATAATGAGCCAAATGAGCAATAAGTAGAATTTAATGCATCAAAATAAAGACAGCTTTTTTGTCATCTAACTGTAATACTCTAACTTCTGATGCCTTCTGGTGATGAAATGTTTCTCATTTCTTCTCTGCTTAGGTAACAATCATCTAGTACCTATTTATTCCAGGTTTGGGAGATCTAAAATGAAGCCAAATCCCAGGATGACTAATGCTAGACAAGAACCTCAGACTGAAAAAAAAAAAGTTTTTCATTAGGTTAAGACTGTGCATTGAGAATTTGGAAGCATTAGGGGAAAACATTCATTAGTTAAAACAGCTTTAACAGTTTAGTCCATTCCTGTTCAACTCATATACATTGCAAATCAACAGGCTTCAGCCAGTATAACATACAAGGTGTTGTTACCCCTTGTCTCAAATGATGAAAAGTATTCAAAGGACTCACCAGTACCCTGGCAGGCCTCTCAATGCAAACTTCATATACTCTGACCAGGTTCAATGTTACTTCTTATTGCAAATATACCAAAACATAATAATTCTATATTAAAAATAATTTGCTAAGCTAAGCTAGGTGCTGACAGTTCTTGCCTGTAATCGGAACTACTTAAGAGGCTGAGAGATGAGGATTATGGTTCCAAACCAGTCTAGACATAAATTTCTGTGATACTCTTACCACCAATGAACCTGCAAAAAGCCAGAAGTAGAGATGTGGCTCAGTAGTAACATGTTATGTTTGAGCAAGAACACCAAGAAAGACTGTAAGGCCTGGAGTTCAACCCTTAATACCAGCACACGTGTGCAAGCGTGCATACACACACACACACAATTTTCTAGAATCAATACAAAGCTATGCCCCCATCAAAATAAACCCTTATTACCTTTTTGATAGTGCAGTTGAGTTTAATGTGGTATCATTTTTTTTGAATCAACCAGGGTTCATCATTATCATTGGATTCCTATGGTGCTTATCCACAGCTTCCAAAGCACAAAAATGCAAAATTATGCAGGTAACAAAAGACTACTTCATTATCAAGGTTTCAAGGTTTAGTCAGAGAGCAGAAGACAAGGAAAATGTTATTGGTGATATGGTGTGTGTGTTGGGGGGTTGGAATCTAGTTCTTGGAACTACCTTTAAAGGCTTAGTGAAATGGATGTAACAGCATTCTTACCCCAGCCACTTAAAGTGGGTCCTTGCAAAGTTATTTTTCCTGCCTTTAAATTCTTTTCCTAGATGATGAAGGAAGGGCAAGAGAAAATCAAAAAACAAACTTAATAACACTGTACCTTCAGAGCCGCTTGATTTATAATGAGCTTGTGGGAACATTCTGAACCTATTTCATGTTGAATTACAGTCCACCTTTACAAGTGGCTCCTAGGAAGGAGTTCATGAACATACTTGTGGTACTTCCTCAACCCTCTCCGTGCATGGCCACTAAAATTTAAAATGTGATACAAACAAAATGTGTCTATAAATTTATATAGTAACTACACAAACAAATGCAAACTCAGTCTTCATAACCATAAAATTACCTTCTGTTATCTATCACTTTGTGAATTATAGTTTTATCCCTTGGAACAGCCACCAGTGCAGAATTACATTACTTCTTTACTCTTCTTAGTCTCCTTGCTGCAATCAGTCTCACAGATAAACAAATGATGAAAGGCCAAGATGAACTGCTACAAATAAGGATTGCATTATCTATTTTTTGGACAATATAGTTAAAAAAAGGTGTCTACTTTTGAGTATCTGGATGGAATTCTAATTTAGGCACATCATTTTGTTCATCAAAATTTTAAATTTCTTGAAGCCTCTAGAAAGGACAGCTTTGTAAACAGGCACAAAATTAACAATGAAATAAAGGTATATTTGAATGGATTTCTTATGATTAAATATAAATTGCCTGTCCATACCACATCATAAACTATGGATGTCTTATTTCCCATCACTGCAAATTTTAAAGTTTCTGCTAACATAATACTAGTTTAATCAATAACTTTGGGTAAATGTGGTATTTGGTAAGTTTTTATACATTTTATAAGGTAATTGCATAATTATGCTACTCGAGTTAAAGATGGAATCATGCAGATTATAATCTTTTATCCTTCATAAATAGAAATAAATAGATTCTCCTAAAGTTAGGGATGCTACAACATTTCATTTTTAGGTGTAGAAAATTAATCTGGGAATAGAAATACATTCCCTATGTATTTTTTGTGTCAAAATTTTGAAAACAAACCTTAAATGGCTTGAGTGATAGAGCACTAGCCTTGAGCACAGAGAGGCTCGGGGACAGCACCTAGGCCCTGAGTTCAAGCCCCACGAAGAACAAAAAAAGGTCTAATTTTAGTTTCCCTTACTCAAGTGCTATATATTCATACCAACTGAAAAGCTAATCCATATGTCTTACATTTTGTAGATATTTAAAAGAGTGGTAGGTTTCCTAATTTTTTAAAGCAACTCTTTGAGGATTGCAGGTACTGAATACTTGTAAGAAAAAATAATATGAAGTAGGATCTGGCCATATTTTAGAGGATTATTGAATGGCAATGTAAGAACTTTGGACTTCTCAAATTAAACCTTTCTTAGTTTGAGAATTTTTCTTATATATCAATGTTTCATTAAACCACAGTGGTTATATTTAACAAGATTCATTTAGAATATATATAGAGAATAATATATAAATATATTATATACTATAAATATATGAAATATAAAAACATATTTTATATATAGGCTATATATAGTCTCTCTCTCTCTCTATAGACTCATACATGTATGAACTTCTTTCTCTCTCTATATATATATGGTAACAACAAATGAAGATTGTGGAAGTTCTGTGGTTCAGAAACAAAATTCTGAATACAAACTTTGACAAAAAGTAGTTTAAAAGAGGAAAGAGTGGAATGATATTAGATAAGAGATAAAACATAGAAAATTAATAGCATCATCAATAAAATGATAACTGAAAGTTAAACACTATAATGTGGGTGGGGTGGCAGAGGGGAAGACCCAAACCAAATCAAATGACCGTGATCATGATATTTTCAATCAATATACTTCCAAAGTTCCCAAAAAGAAATAAACATATATAAATAAAGCCACAAACACGACATTATCATGGATGGGGTTTAGACACAGTACTCCAAAATTTGGTACTTGGTACACTGAAGATTAAAGTGACTGAAATTGAGAAAACTGCAGCTCTTACCTTGCTTGGTCCTTGTCCTTAAAGCAAATCATAAAACATATGGAAGATTTCTCAACCTTCCTCTGAACTAGATATTAAGACTTTCATGTAAGCAGTCCTGCCTGTACTCCCTGTACCTAGAAGATAAGTCATCTCTGAAGGCACAGACACCAAAAAGAAGCCAAACAGGCCTTTCTCAGTTTCCTTAGTTTATTATCATGAAATCAAACTCTTTGATTCTATCGTCTTTAAGTCTTTACTCTTTTGCACACCTATTACTTACCAAACATACTGACATTAAATTGTTTCCTCAGGTTTTTATTTCCTTATGAAGTCTCCTAAGTCATCTAAAGCTTGTAATAAATAAATCTGTTTTTGTCTTGTGAATCTGTCTTTTCATATAAAGCCCCAGCCAACAAATTAAATATAGGAAAAGGAAATGATACTTTTCTTCCATTACTACATGGACTGCACCCGTGGATAACTGGGTGTTAGGAATTAATAGAGCAATATCTATGAAGGATCAAGAAATAATTATTTTAACTTAGAATTGAATGTTCAGTTACTTAGTCACACTTGAAGGTAGAAGAGAAATATTTTCATGTGCAAAATGATGCAGAACAGTTGTCTCTGAAGCTACTAAGGATAGATTTTTTTGTATTTGAGTCATAAACAGGAAGATGTAAAATGAAGAGAATTTGAAAAGTTGACTGAAAATATCAGTTATATAACAGGTAGTGAGATCAATGAGTCTAGATGAGAACATAACTGAGGGGAAGTTCTGGGAAGGAAGTTTCTGTTTAGAAAAAGGAGGAATCTCAAATATTTCATATTGTCACCAGAAATTTGGAACTAGTTAAGGGAACAATATAGTCAGTGAAGAAATATAAAACTAAAAACTCAAGAAAAAAGACAAAATAATAAAACCCAATAAGTAAAGTGGAAGCATAAATCTGAAAACAAAAGAATAATGCAATTAGTGTATACTATTGGTTCCGTAGTACATAATTTTTACACAGTCATCAAATATAGCCATTGATATTTTGAATGAACAAAAAATGCTGAGCAACATAATTATGTTTGCGGGAACAGAACATAAATATCACTTTGCTTATTAAAAGGAAAGCATTTGTAGCTGGACTTGGGAGTTAAAAGGAGGTAAAGAAGGATACAGATAAAGAAAGGGCTCTGCCATGTTTTATCTTTCTTTAGAAGGAGTGAAATATTGGTTTACAACAAACAACAAATAAAGCTGTTTGCATATTATTTTAAATTGTGGAAGTAAAGAATGGAAAGACTAAAAATTAATGATGAGAAGAAATAGATGGGATGAAGGAATAGCATAAAGAGGTTAAACATCTCTCAGCTGTAAAAGCTAGATGTGTTGAATGAAGGAAGAAAGGAACTAAGAAAGGTAACTTGGCCATAGAAATGTAGTTGCAAATGATGCTGGAATACAAGATTCTATTCGCGAGAGGGGGTGGGGGTGGGGGGGGTGGGGGGGGAGGCTGGGAAAGGATGTGAAGGGTAAACAAAGGAGGAGGCTGCAATGCTTGATAAGAAATGCACGCATTAGGCCCGGAGCTGGTGGCTCACGCCTGTAATCCTAGCTACTCAGGAGGCTGAGATCTGAGGATGGCAGTTCAAAGCCAGCCCTGGCAGGAGAGACCGTGAGACTCCTATCTCCAATAAACCACCAGAAAACCAGAAGTGGCGCTGTAGCTCAAGTGGTAGAGCGCTCGCCTTGAGCTGAAGAGCTGAGGGACAGCGCCCAGGCCCAGAGTTCAAGCCCCACGACCGACAAAAAAAAAAAAAGAAATGCACGCATTATCCTGCCCATGTAATTGTAACCCCTCTGTACAGTATGTTCACAAAAAAAAAATTAAATAAAAAAAAAAAGATTCTATTCGCTTCTTAAACTTGAGTGACTGTTTTGTACCAAGCACTATGCTGGCTGTTAGAGCAATATAAATAGGTGATTTAATGGAAACATAGCAACATATAAAAGATATATTTAATAATTGCAACAAAAACTTTGAGTGAAACAGTAGAGCTCTGTATGCATCCCTATAAGTATACAAGCCCTGAGGTGAGTAATTGTTAATTGTGAAGAAGAATTTGTTAGGGCTGCCTATAGCTAGAGTCCCCTGAATGGAATCTTTTACCATAATCTATGAAACAATTTTGAAACCATGATGTGGTTGGTGAAGGTAGAAATGAGAGAAGACACTCAGCATGTGGGGATGTGGCGTGGAGTTAACTCATTAAGCCTTCCTTTATAAGCCTAGTGGACAGTTACTGATGGAGTTAAGCAGAGGAGGAATACAGTCAGTCTTGTTATGGACTGAGTTCTTTGTTAGCTATTTGGTAACTATGACAAATATCTGACACAATGTAAAGGAGGATTGCTTTGGATATTATTTAGTTTCAGAGGTTTTAGTCCATGATAGATTGTTTCTATGTTTCTAGATCTGTGGGCAGCAGAGAGTTGTGGTACAGGAAAAGTATTCTCCTCATGGCAGCCAGGAAGTTGGGACTCCAACTTCTTTTTTCCTTTTCTTCCATGAAGACTAATGGGAGTTCCAGGTACATTCGGGACAATGCGTCTCATTACACCCTTATTTAATGCCCTGTGGAAACACCCTCACAGGCACACCAAAAGGTATAGTTTATTAATCTTCCAGGTGCTTCTCAGTCTGTCAATTTGACAATCATGATTAACCATTGCAAACTCTGAAAACAGTGTAGGGAATAGGTTGACTGGAGTACAATAGGTATTTTAGAAATAATTTAAAGAGATAACCCCTCAAACAACTACCAGAGAGTGTTTGAATTCTTGAAGGAATGCTTTCATGGAGGATTTGATAACAATGTGGAAATTCAGATAAGGATGGAAATGCTTCTAGTTAAGAGAGCTACAGAATAACAAATATTTCTGTGTGCTGAGGACTGATAGCTTGGGATAGAATAAGACTGTTTTCATCAGCAGACACATTGATGGCGATGAGTAAATGAATATATCATAATGGTAACCCTAGTTGATTGCCATTTGGGCAAAGTTTTTCCAAAATTTGGCTGTCAGGAGAGACAGGCTCACAGAGACTTTCCCTGAGCCAGTCAGTTTTAGCATGCAGTTAGAAGATGTTAAGCTGAAAGGAAGAACATTTTATTTTTGTTACAATTGATAGTCTTTGTTCTTTTTCTTTTTTTTTTATTGTGAAAATACTGTACAGAGGGGTTACAATTACATGAGCAAGGTAATGAGTACATTTCTTATCAGGCATTGTTGCCTCCTCCTTTGTTTTCCCTTCCCATCCCTTCCCATCTTCCCCCCCCCCACACACACACCCTCTCCCCTGCCCCCTGCGCCAAAGTTGTAAAGTTCTTTTTTTGACATAACATCTTGTACATCTCATTGTTGCAATGGATCCACCTGTATCCCTATTTAAACAATTTGTTTTTTCTTTCCCCTCCACAAATTATACCAACATCAAATACAGTGAAAACAGGGGTTATACCATGGGGGAGGGACATACAAAGTAACAAAGAAATCACCTTATAAATACATTAGGAACAATAGCAAGAAAGAAAAAAACGTTTGAGTCCTTATCTTGGGGTTCATTTTGCCTAACAATAACTTATCTGACTGTTTCTGCTTGTCTCTGACATATACTAGTTATTGCAAATAAGGGAAACCATGGGACCTAATAACAAACTCAGGGTAGTGGTAATGAGGTTGAATAAGTTTTTATGTCATCTAAGGTTTGCAAGTCAAAATCTCAAGGTAAAGGACAAATTGTATTATTTCAGTCTGTTCAGAAAATGTTTTTCACATCCATTTTTATGAACAATGAGCCATTGTTATACTCTGTCATAATTATTTACAAAGTATAGCCATTTGCTAATATCGCTAATTCTTAGTAACTTACATTCACAGTCAATAAAAATTCTATTCAGCAACTCTGCCAACGAAATTGATATTCCTACTTCCAAAATTGATTTTTTGACCCATTACATCTTAATTTTTTCAAAAACAGAAGCCAGCTATAAGGTTTTGCTTACAATAGTTTCAGAAAAGAACAGAGATGAAAGGAAATATACAGCTCTGCATTTTAAACACATATTTTATTTTTATCATTTTTATGAAAAAGTGTTACTTTTCAAGGGGAATGGAGTTTAAATGAACACTTGTCTCTAGTCCATTTCCTCAGCTAATCAATAGCAAACTCATTTGTATGAAAAAGAGAGTATCTGTATATTTCAAGGTAAAATTTATGGTGCTACCTATGTGCAGGGATAAGGATTTGTAATATGTTGAGAAAGCAAGCACACATTTAGCATACAATAAGACTTCATATGCCTCTACAGGCATGTACTCTTATTAAATAGAATTGGGTGGGATCAATCAGAAATTTAGGTCTGCTATCCTTAACATTGGAAAATGATCTGAACTCTCTATGCTTACAAACTGTACTTATGAGGTCAAATTGCTGTTATTTCATTTGCAAAGAGGGCCTAGAGCTTTCTGGTTAGGTTAAAATGAATGCATTTTTTTTTTATCCAGCCCATTGGAAAGTAGTAAGGATGATTTAGCATAATAACAAAGTCAATTTATACTGTTGCTAAATACTTTTATTCACAGAAGAGGAATTCTGTTGGGAGGAGTTGAGCAGTGGCCTATTATAAGCCCAACTTAGTGAATGTTTTGTGTATCATCATCTTAATAACTTTCTCTTTATCGGACAATATAGGTAAACTTTAGAGTGGAAATGTCTATCAGAAGTTTAAGCATCATGGATATTTAGAGTTCATTTTAGATGCTGTGCCTTATACATGCCTCCAGATTAGCTGCCTAGCTAACTGCATAGTTCTTCACATGTATTATCTATGTGATGGTCCCTCATTTACATAATAGGCATGCTACTCCTGCTGACATTTCAGAGTTAATATTGGAATTAAATATGAACAGAAGAAAGGAAATGTAATAGCATAAAATCATATTAAGTGAAGCCAGACCTAAAGACATATAGATCCCATCATCTCCCTTATTTATAATAATTAGTATACATCTTGGATAATCTTAGTAGATGAGCAGAATAACTTAATAGCTATGTACATATGACCATATTAGATAACGCTAAATTAAATGAACTCCAAGACATGGAAACAAGAGGTTTTTCTTTGTTGTTGTTGTTCTCAATGTACCACATTATTTCTTTTTCCTTTTTGTTTTTCCCCCCTATGGTTTATCCCCTGTTGTTACTGTATTTGATTTTGGTACTCTGGGGATTGTATATACATTTATCTGAACTAGGGAAGGGAAGAGGAACAACAGAATGGTGAGACGAAGGACAAAGGGGGAACCAATGCAACCACAATACTCACAAGACAATAAGTTGGAAATGATCTGTATAATTTGCAGGGGTGGGGAATTGGAGGGAGAGAGGGAGGGAGGGAGAAAAATTGGGGAAGGATAAAGTAATTACTGCCTTATTTATGTAACTGTAGCCTCTCTTTACATCTCCTGACAATAAAAATTTTAAAAAAAGAAAATGATGAGGGTTTGATGGTGGTTAATTGGAGATAAGAGTCTCATAGACTTTCCTGCCTAGGCTGGCTTTGAACATTGATCCTCAGATCTCAGACTTGTGAGCGGCTAGGATTACAGATGTGAGTGTGAGCCACTGGTACCCAGTTGAAAACTATATAATTTTGTGATTAAACGTTTTAGGAGGTAATTTTTCTGTACAAAGTTTCTACATTTAGCACCATAAGGCCAGGCTGAAAATAAAAATGGAGTCACTCATGCTAAAGTTCTAGACCATCTAGGGGAAACGAATCTTCTCATTTGAACTTTCAACAGATGAATATTAGATATAGTAGCTAAAACTCCCAAACAGGCCAATTTCTATTAGAATAATAATATATCTCAGCTGTTTTCATCTGTACATTAAAAAGGGAACCTTAAATGACCAGATATCAGCCAATTAGTTATTATTTTTCTATTGTTCTCTTTCTCTACCCTTACTTTACAAGGGAAAAGAACTTTGAATGTCTTCTTTTCTCCCCCTATTCTCTTTAGCCTTTGTCTACCTACAAAAGCAGCCTCTTCTGCTGGCCTCGTCCGAAGTTATTCTGCTTCATGGAATGAAATGTGGCTCAATTCTAGAGTCAAAAGTAAACCTCATTATTACTGTTAATCCAAATTGTTGTGATTTTTTGCCTTGATAATTTTTCCCATAGTTTTTGTAACAAACAACTTTATTTTTTAAGTTCTTTTCAACTTACTTGAATAGTATAAAACCATAAAGCAATTTCAAGTTTAGAATGAGTTCTAATTTTATTTTCTTTCTTTTTTTTTTAAATTTAATTTTATTTTATTTGTGAACATACTGTACAGAGGGGTTACAATTACATGGGCAGGATAATGCGTACATTTCTTACCAAGCATTGCAGCCTCCTCCTTTGGTTTACCCTTCACATCCCTTCCCAGCCTCCCCCCTCCCCCCCCCATCCCAATCTTTCTCCTTCCCCCCCCCCCCCTTCCACTCCCCCACCCCCCACCGATGTTGTAAAGCTTGTTTTGGACATGACAACTTGTACTTCTCATTGTTGCAACAGGTCCACCTGAATCCTTAAACAACTGGTTTTTCCCCATCTCCTCCACAAGTTATACTGACATCAAATATAGTGAAAGCAGGGGTTATACTGTGGGGGAGGGACATACAAAGCAACAAAGAGATAATCTTATAAATGCGTTAGAAACACATGCATGAAAGAAAAAAACATTAAAATACATATCTAAGGGTTCATTTTCCTGACATCACATAATCTGACCTTTTCCGCTTGACTCATACATATACTAGATATTGCAAATAAGGGAAACCATGGGACCTATGTTTCTTTGGGCCTGGCTTACTTCACTTAATATAATTTTTTCCAAGTTTTTCCATTTCCTAACAAATGGGGCAATGTCATTCTTTCTGATGGAGGCATAGAATTCCATTGTGTATATATACCACATTTTCTTGACCCATTCATCTACTGAGGGGCATCTGGGTTGGTTCCATATCTTAGCTATGGTAAATAATGCTGCAATAAACATAGTTGTGCTGGTAGCTTTAGTGTGGTCTTGTTTGTAAACATTAGGGTAAATGCCCAAAAGTGGGATTGCTGGGTCATAGGGGAGTTCTATGTGAAGTCTTTTGAGGAACCTCCATACTGCTTTCCAAAGTGGTTGAACAAGTTTACATTCCCACCAACAATGAAGTAAGGTTCCTTTCTGTCCACATCCCCTCCAGCATCTGTTGTTGTTAGAGTTCTTGATTTTTGCCGTTCTAACTGGAGTGAGGTGATATCTCAATATTGTTTTGATTTGCATTTCTTTTATGGCTAGGGATGTTGAACATTTCTTCATGTGTCTATTGGCCATCCTTCTTTCTTCTTCAGAGAAGTTTCTCTTCAAATCTTCTAATTTTATTTTCTTTGGATGTCTTACATGAAAGACACAAATGTACAGATTGACAAAATGGAGGCATGCCAAATGAATTCACTTTTTTATATAGGGATTGTGTGTGTGTGTGTGTGTGTGTGTGTGTGTGTGTGTGTGTGTGTGTGTGTTATGTTGTTAAATGGTGGTGATAGTGATTAAGACATCTTTGTAGGGAGAAGAATTAGAGAGGGATCACATTCTTTTATTCAGACAAAGACATAATAGAAAATGAAGGTATACTTGTACTAATAAAGAGACCAGAGAACATGACTAAAGTTTTACTGTTAAGTTTAATAAGCTGATGAAAGTGGGTGATACATTTCTATTATTACTAAATATCTAATATATAGATATGTGCCTGTTTCTCTATATCATCTATTACTATCTTTCTATCATCTACCTATCAATCATATCTATCTGTCTATCTATCATCTATGTATCCTCTCTCAGTACACCGTAGTGTCAGAAAGGGTGATGTCCTTTTTGAATGTGGATTTAGTTTTAGTTTTGCTGTTTCCAAAGGCAACCAAGATACTACAGAGAATTAATTTATATGATTTTTATAATACTATTTTAAAGTAAGACACTAGAATGAAGCAACTTAGAAAGCATAATGAAGGAAATATATATCACCATGAAGTTAGACAAATTTTTATTTTGACTATTTTAGAATTTCACAATTGTGATTTTTTTTTTGCAGATGAAAGATTGTGGGTCTTATAGTGTTCATAGCTATCATCTTATATTCCAAATGGAATTAATCACAATTTGTATTGTGATTATGATTTAAATTTATGAGTTTCTTTCAATTTTAATGTTTTTTGTATAATTTATATTGTGTAGAGTAGATGGGGCAGCTGTTGTATGATTTTGCCCTGAATATTTAAGAAGGAAACGAAAAATCTTCATGTAAAATTTGTTGAGCAATTTCATTCATAATTCAATGTATGTCAACATGTCTGTGTGGATGCAAAAGGCAATTTACACTGGGGATGTAGCTTGCTGGTAGAGTACTTACCCAACAGAAATGAGATCCCAGCATAACAACAACAAACAAACAAACAAACACCAAATGCTACTTATAAAAATAGGCATTTCAGAGAGGATATGTGACAAACAAAATCACTTGTTTTAGTTTTGATGAGAGAGTAGAACAATTACATATATTTTACTCTTCTAGAAACATGAAGCTCATCATGTTTGCTTATTACAATGCCTCCTCTGCTTATGGTTCATTGGTAGAACTGTCCTTTGGCTTCTCTGCACATTGATTTCAAAGGGTTTCATCGTGAGAAATAGTACATTGAAAGAAGAAAGCAGAAATGGAAAACTGAGTTTAAAAAATATGATCTTGGTGGCATTATTTTTTTCTCTTAGCAGCTTCCATTTTATAGGTTGAATCAATTTAGGCTTTTAAAAAGATACCTCGTGGAAAACGTTTAACAAACCACAGTCAATTATTTTAAGAAGAGACAAACACTGCTTTTCTATCTGTATGTCCCAAGTTTTGCTGTTTGCAACAACAACAAAAACCTGGATCCTTTGAACAAGGGCAAGATGCTGCTTTCCACATACAGAGTGGAACACACCTGGGGATCCAAAAACTTAGTCTTGTTCTCTGTTGGAATGGTCTACCCACAAGTCACCAAGGGAATGCTGAAAAGCTGGACACATTTCTCAGCCTCTCGTACCTCCCTTCTGGATGGAGGTGGGTGTTTTCCTCACTTGGTTTGACTGTGGTCCAGAAGGTCAAACATCCCAGCTTTTCCTCTCCATTTGCAATAACATTTGCGTGCGCATGCATGTGTGGTGTGGGTGATACCTGGTTCCTCTCCTTTGTGCAATCATATTTTTAGTAATATAGTGTCCACTAAGTCTAAGTTCTAAAAACAAGGTATATGTTGAGTTCCTGCTCTATTTATCTGCATGTTTTGACATGGTCTCTATTTCAATGGATGGCAAATGGCAAAATTTTTGATGAGAGAAAATGTTAGTCAAGAAAGGATGAGAGCTAAGAAATGCATGGAGAATATATAGAGCAGGGATCAGGAGCTGGGGGTTGGGGAGGAAGGAGCGGCTGCCCAGGTTAGAGAGATCACACTCTCTGAACTTGCCAAGCATTAGTTTTAGTCAAGTGTTTTCACACTACCAGTGCTGCTTGTCCCATAGGTCACTGTCCATTGCTAATTTAGAGAGGAAACCCTTTCATTCTACTAGGCTATGTATTGGGAGCTAGGATTATTCACTTTTTCTCCTTTACCTGGCTGCTTTCCCAGCCAGGGACAGTCCTGTTCACAAAGGAGAGACATGCACAGGACCTGTTTTAATAAGGTGTAATAGAACTGTAGGTCAGCCTTCAGGAATATCTCCTGTACCTTCCCTGTTATGTTTACTTGTAAGTGGGAGCAGGATAATCATCAACTCATCAAAGGAAGATGATCTCAAAGAGAGAGAAAGAAAGAAATATCTCTTTATTCCTTCTAGACCCAAACTAAAGCATACATTACAAAGACAAGAAGTCATATGCTGCATGGTATCATAGTTTCTAGTCATCTTTCTTGTGTTTTACACCAGTAGATGTGGTCTCTTTCCATGGTCAAGCTTATGTAGGATAAATATAAAATGTATGTAAGTTTGTGCAATAGTTTTATAGCTATGAGTACAGAGAAAAGAAATGTCAGTAAAAGGAAGAATGTTATATTTCCCCAAGGCAGCTACACACTGTCATTAAGGACACAGACTCAGGAGCTCAGCTAACAGGATCCAAATTGCAGTTTTATCATTTAAGAACTGTGAGACTGCGGACAAGTGACTTAACCTCTCTGTGCTTTGACTGCTTTATCTGTACAACAGGAATGATGATGCTTTGTAAGGATTAAATGCACAGGGATTAAAAACATTGTATAGAGGAAGTATTAAAATGTAAAACATATAATAAAGTACTATTACTGAATGTAGGGTTTTAACCAAAGAAAGTTAGGTATGCTATAGAATAGTCTTTAGAAATTTGTTGAAAGAATTGGGTGTAGAATTCAGGTGTAATTAAAACATCTGTCCTTATGTATTTAACTGAGCTCCATTTCCTAACAGCAGCTCAATTACCATGATATCATCTGTCCTTATCAGTGCCTGAGGTGCATTAATACAGGTCAGTTTATCAAAGAGAAAGCTAGTACTCTACCTACTAATAGAAAAGACTGGGGCTGGGTTGTGGCTCAAGTGATAGAGCGCATGTCTACTAAATACAAGAACCCTAAGTTCAAACCCTGGTACTGCCAAAAATCAATCAATCAATGCTAACACTTGATTTATGCATAATTGATGATTATCTTTTCCTCATAGTTGTCAAGACTAGAAATATGGATTAGAAATCATTGATACTCACAAGACAATATGTTGAAATGAAATTTACAAGTTAGGGAGGACTAGGGGAGGGAAAGTGGGAGAAAAATGAGGGAGGGGCTAACAATGTTTGACAAGAAATGTACTTACTACCTTACTTATGGAACTGTAACCCTTCTGTACATCAATTTGACAATAAAATTCAATTAAGAAAAGAAAAGAAATAAAAAAATCAGGCATTTGAATCTAAGCTACATGCCTGACAAGGATGTTTTGAGTTCTCTATTGATAGCTACTTGAATCCATCATCTTAATATTTCAAGTATTTATGGAAGCCTATAAATAGAGGTCAGATTTAACAGATCGTTTTTTCTTTTTTTTAGAAATTGTTTTATTGTTATAATAAAGATGATGTACAGAAGGGATACAATTAGTAAAGTCAAGTAAAGAGTACATTTCTTTTTGGACAATGTCACCCTTCCCTGGTTCTTTCCCAGTTTTTCCCTCCCATCCTACCCATAAGCTGTATAGTTCATTTTCAACGTACTGTCCAGGAAGTACTATTGCTGCATTTGTTCACCCTTTGTCTCTCCATTACTATGCCTCCCCTTAGACTTCTAAAGACATATATAACAAATAATTTTAAGGTGATATCAGGAGAGGGACACATGGTATTTTTCATCATATATTTAACATCCAGTGTAGCAATGTGCACCACTATTGTTTCAATATGTCAGTGACTTACTGCTAGCTTTAGAAATGCTGTTATTGTGTAAAAGATGAAACCATTATTTAATATTCTATAGAGGAAGCCATAAGTACACTTTGCCCTTAAGGGAGAAGATGACAATCAGAGTGCGAAGGGAATATTCCATGAGAAGTTTGTGTTTGATTTTTGAAGGCCACACTTATTCCCCAGAGAAGATTAGGCAGCTCTTGAATGCCTTTTGTTTACAGAATCAGGAACAAGACTACAAATTACCAAACAAACTCCCTGAAGAGTACTGAAAATTTCCAGTTCAACATTGCTTCCTGAGTCAGAGGGTTCCCTGTGGAGGAGTGAGATGCATTTCTAATACATGCTCAAATAGGTCTTTTTCATATCTCTAAATGAACTAAAATTATCAGGCAAGCTGACTTTTTCTCTCCATCTTCAAAGAGCCATTCAACCTATTTTCTTTCTTGGAATTTTCATTCAGCATCTTCTATAAATGGCTTTAATGTACTTTTAATATCAGTGGCTTTCACAGTATCAGATGTAAGGTCCTAAGTGCATTCAACTTGTGAGTTTTTATTGAGTACTAAATAAATAAACATGTTGCTTTTTTTCTCCCCCTACCTGGGATTATGCACATGGTAAGAGGTTACATTTTGAAGGGATTTAAATCTGCATTTCCCAGGAATTAAACTGAAATTTACACCAGAAACCTTTTCTGCCTAGTTTTTATTGAAGAAGAAGCAAAAGGCAGCACACTCAGCTGAATGGTGGATGAATGGTTCTCAACAGTGCCATGGAACACAGATGAGATAAAACATCATCCTTTGCCCATTTCTTTTGTTCCTAGTTGAAACCCAAAGTGGAATGAAAGATTTGCTTTATGGTGCATGTAGGGCACCAGATAAATGCTAATTGCTAATGTAGATGCCATATCGTGTCACAAATGCACCTTACACGGCACAAAGACCTCTCTTTA
The DNA here is from genome assembly GCF_019054845.1 of Dipodomys spectabilis. Taxonomy (NCBI): domain Eukaryota; kingdom Metazoa; phylum Chordata; class Mammalia; order Rodentia; family Heteromyidae; genus Dipodomys; species Dipodomys spectabilis. The sequence goes on from NW_024870772.1 coordinate 4,375,364, forward strand.
AGAGGAATGGTGTATCTAATGGATGCCTGCTTATATTATAACAATACTCTCCACCCCACCATGTTAATCAAACTCCATGTATGCATGCTGTGACAAAAAAATGTTTGAGTCTGGATGCATTTCAGAGTAGGAAATCTTTTTGAAGTTGATGATTGGAACAATGAAACAGAGTCTTACTCAGGAGGTTCAGTGATCAATCATAGGCCTTAGAATCTATGTTATTTCCATCAAATGTTAACTCAATTTAATTGTAAGGTTCTGAAGGAAACAATTATTCATTGGATAAGCTCATTTCTTAGTGTGATTCAAATAGAGGACTTGTTAGAAATTATAGGAATATAACCCAAAAACTCTACTCTTAGTTATAAAGCTTGTAAATGCCTATAAATCTGAATGCCTTGTCATTAAAAGTTTTTAATAATAATCTAGTGATGAATTGAATTTCACGTGATGCATATTTCTTTTTCAAATACAGAAATATTTGACGGGACTCATCAAAGTATATATAAATGAACAAAGGAATTTCATTCATCTTATTCATTGAGTCTTTCAGAAATTTATAAAAACTTTAATTTCTACAACATTTGATTTCATATAGAAGAACCCTTAATGCGGTCATCTTGGCCAGCAGTTAGTTATTTTTTTAATTATTTCTCTTCATTCCTGAGATTTTAAATTAAGGTCAGAAGTATGTTTATAAGTACTTCTTCCTTGAGCTTTAAGTAGAAGAATGAGTATTCCTTGTAAGCTAACTGATTGTCTATTGGCTTTTCTGGAGCTGCTGAAAAAGGTATACAAGTGGTTTGAAAATAGTTCCAAACGTTGTTTTATAAGCATAAACTGAGCTAATGCACTATTTCTCAGTATAGGATTTTACTTAGTCCACTTGACTACTTGTAAAGAATGTGTCTGGACATTGACTCAAAGAACCTTTTTAAAAAAGCATATGAATCATACTCGATGATTTATTCACATATCTATTAAAAAATTCCATTGGTCATGCTAAAAAAGGTTGCAAGCCCTTTGACTTAAGTATTTCTATAATGGCTGTTAAAATCAATTCTGGCATTAAAGTCTCCAAGAATGAACAATGCATTGAGTGGAAAATTGATTACATGGTCAAAGAACAGTCCTTTGTGGCTGCGTTTGCTTTTTCGATTAGCACAGCTGTCATAGTTGTTGTAGGTGGTCTTCAAAACTTATAAGGAAAAAAAATCTGTCCTTGACACTGAATGTTTGTCTTATGGATTTTGGAGAAAGAAATATGTTTTCGCTTGCTTATTAGTACCTACTGATATAGGTACCAATTTCAAGTTGAATTTTGCAAAGATCAAGGAAAGATACAACGGAGACTAACTGTGTAAAGAAATACAAAAAAAACCACTTCTAGAATTCTTAATCCTACTTAGCTTATGGGACATAGATTCTTTTGTGAGGGAAGTTGTTCTTATTGTAACTGTAGCCTTACCTCTAGGAGAGTAATTTACCTTTGGTAGAAATTCAGCTGATATATGGATCTAGAGTGGAAGAAAGTATCAAGACTATTTTTTGTCTTATCAATAAGAAGCTTTGGAGGCAAACAATGTGCTTGGAACACAGGGAGGACCTTGCCACTCATTTATCTCGAACACTTTACCTTGAATCACATCCCTTGAGTGTGTAACAGGTGCTTATTGAAGCATGTTATCGATTTATCTTACATTTATTTATTCCCTTGTTCGTTGCTTTCCTTTCAAACAAATAGGCTTTAGGTCAGATCCTTCTAGTTTTCTGGAAGGATTGATCTACTCTGAACACGCTTCTTAGAACACACTTCTTAGAAAAATTAATATAGCAGCCCTTCTGGCTTTTCAGGCTAGCTATGAAAGACAGCTCTCTACTTCTTTTCTTTGTACTTATTATATTAGTTTCCCATTGTTGTAACAAATGACCACAAAATTATTGGCTTAAGACAACATAAATTTATTATCTTATAATGTTGGAGGATAGAAGTCTAATGTAAGTCTCACCAGGCTGAAATGAGAATATTAGTGGGGCTATGTTCTTTCTGGAAACTCTTTAGAAGCATCTATTTTCTTACCTCTTCGATGTTCCAAAGGCCACCTGAATTCATTTGCTTGTGATCCTCTTCCTTGTGTAAAGCTAATAATGGTCAGTGGAGTGTTTTTCACACGTAAGCAGCCTGCACTGACTTCATGGTGTCGTTTATTGCATGTACTGGTTTTGTCGTTAGATTGGATCTTTTTGGATGCTCCAAGGTAATCTCTTCATTTGAAGGCCAGCTGATTAATGGCTTTGTGAAGATGTCACATCTGTATGGGTGCACCCTACCGTGCCAGTGGAAATAAGGTTAGGCTAATTTCCATCTGAAACCTTAATTCTCCTTTGGCAGATAAGGTTCCAGGTTGGGAGGTGGACATTTTAGGTGTTGTCATTCTGGCCATTGTACCTATCTTCATCCCCGGTTAGTGTGTACTAACTGCCAACAGCTGTGATGGTCAAGAATACATACCACAGGTCTAAAGAGCATTTCTAACCTTCCCCCATCCCCTAACCCCCTGACCCAAGCAGATGAAATTTCCATCCCCAACAAGGATTTATCATCTGAGCCTTATGGATTAAAATCTGAATACTGTTAAACTTTATATAGAATGACTGAGAAAGTGATTTTTTTAAAAAAAATCATAGACAAAATTTTGTAATGATTAGGTAAATTTTACACATCCCAATCTCCAATGGTTATTTTTCCAAAATGATAGCTTTATTTTTTCCTTCTAGGAACACGAGAATGATTGCCAATGGTTTTAAACTTTTGTTTAACATAAAAATACTTGATTGAAGATTTTCTACCAGTACTTGCATAACATTTTGAAAAGTTCACATGAAGTTTCTAAAATCTCATTGTGTTCTTAAATCTGGCTTATTATCATTAAATGATCAATTCGTTTTCCAATGAAGGTTTTCCTTTCTACAAATGTAAATGTATATTGTATACGGATATATTCTGTGACTGATGCTGCAAGAATTAAAGATGTTTTTTGGAAGCCTTTACCATTTATAGCCAGTTCTGTGTCTCTTTCTTGTTTCATATTTTTGGTGAAACACTTCCTCTTTATCTAAGTGTCTCCAACTATCTTTTGCTTTTTACGTCAAAGATATTTGTGGATGTCAGGTAAAATATGAAGAAAGATGTAAGCTTGATAATAGTTGGTCTTTTCCTCTTCCCAGTGTTCAATAAGTGTCCCACCGATGGTTAGTATTCTTGCTTGTAGAGTACTTGGTTATTAAAAGGAACATAAGAAGGCCTCCTGAGCTTTCCTTTTCCATTGCAGGAGTCCAAAGCCTGTGAAGCTTTGTCCCTCATGTGCTTGAGTGTTTGGTGCTCATATGTTGAGAGATTCATCACTGATATGTCATATCAAAGTGGCCTCTGTTGGGGCTAGAGTGGGGTCCAGCATGTGATAATCTCTAAGAAGCTCAGATTCTCATATGCTCCTATGGTCCAAAGTTGCTGCCCAACGTCTGACCTTGAGAGGCAGTGGGTGAATGAAGATTTGGCACAGCACTTCTGAAAGATTGCCAAACCTCCCTGTACCCTACTGTCTAGCTACCTACCGCCTCCATCCTTCACATCATAGCTCATCAATTTAGTCAGATCTTTGCGGATACGTGCCAGGCTTCCAGTATAAAGTTAAGTTTTTAATTTGCTTTTAAAAACAACAAACTTTTAAAAAGCTTTTTGTTTTTAAAGCTCTTACTAAATGTAAGACCCAGTGCTGTGTGCCATGAAGCAATGGTCATACATCTCACTTTATTCTTGCTCCCATAAAGCCTAAGAGATACATTAAAGATAAAGAAGTGAGAGACAGGAAGGTCGAGGAGTAGAGACGGAAGGAAGAGAGAAAGGATAGACTACATGGTAAATGAATAAATAATACCATTGAAAGAAACATCATAGGTGGTACTTTTGCTTAATGATTAATTTTCAAATGAGGATGACCAAGGTTAAGTTTCCTGGATTCAGGAAAAGGAGAGGTCATTGTGGACTTGAGATAGTTTTGAAGAGTGGAGAGTAGAGTTGACATTTTCAATAGTGAGGCCGGCATGGTATGGACTGATCTGATAAGATGATTTATTAAACTGTTTTTTTTAATATGCATGCCTTACAAAAGCTCATGGTTTAATCTTTAAAAAAATCAATCTTGGTATAATTCTACATGACTGGAAATTGAACCATAGAAGAAAACAATAATTTATGTGGCTTATATGTGTAAATACAAATGTACTTTTTTGTATTTATGGGCCATACACACCTTTGATTAAAATCCCTAATTAGCTGTCATCAATAATCATGTCACATGTTGAAAATACATTTTTTGAAATTTTTCAATGAACTAGCTTTACTAAGGAAATTTAGAAACATTCTTTAGAGTTGTGAACTTCTCCTTATCACAGGAGTTTTTCTCAGCTTGGTCTAGAGCTTGATATTTCTTTGGGACACTTGTGGTAGTTTTGCTATAGAGTTACTTGTTTTTAATTGGAACTTTCAGTTGGTTGATAACGACTTTTGGCTTGTAAAAAGCATTAAGCAAATTTAAATCATTTGAAGTTTATCTCTCTCTTTCTTAATAGCAACTATCCAACATCATTCTAATAAAAGAATGCCTACCATACTTTTAATGAATTTCCTTTTATATAAGATAAAATATTTAGTAGGAGAACTTGAGATACCCATTAGAGCATCTCATTCATAAATGTCCAGGACCTGATGCTTCCAAAGAAGTTTCATGTGCTTTTACTTTTGGAGGAGGAAAATCTGAATCCAACTCGACAAAAAAACTTTTCAAAGATTAGAACATTTTAAAAATTTAAAATTAACAAACTGTCTTTAAATCTCTACCAAATGTAAAATCTCTTCCCCCCACCCTTTTTTTAGATGCTAGAAAGACATTTTTCTGCCAATTGCTAGTTAGTGACTTTGAAGGAACTGTTAAACAGCTGTGGAAGGCCAAAATGGATGATTCTGTTTTATGAGAAGCTTTTCAGAGTTTTTTTGGTGTCACACATCTCTTTATTTTCTTGCAGCTAATTGGTAAATGTCATCCAGTCCTGCTGTTCTAGAGAGGCTGAATTTTCTCAAGATGTTTCATAACTTCCTCCTTGGAGGTTTCAATCTCTGTCAAATATTCTAATTTTCCCTAACCAGCACCTTTGAAACAAAAACATCCCAGTGTCCTTTGTTGTAAAGATGTGTAGAAACACCAATCTCTTTTTGTTATTTTTATTCTTGATTAGAAATTTTAATAGTATGTCTATGTATTTGCAATGAAGGTTGAAATTTTAGAGCTCCTTTGGCTTTTTATAGAATAACTGTGGTTTTTTAAAAAATTCTTTTATTTAGTGATTGATTTGCAACACTGTACTTTTCTTTATAAATCTAAAAACCATCATTGAACAGGAAGCTTGTGGTTTCTAAAATATCTTCCTTTTCTAAAGCAGCTACAGGATGTCATCCTCATGCACTTTTGTAGGAGTCTCTTGAGCTCTTTCAAAAATGTCTGAGTTGAAGACATTTGTTTATATTCTTTACCTAAAGGGTACCTTCCTCTTTTCACAATGTAACTAGGTCCTTTAGTCAAAATGTCACACACTGGCCTGTCAACAAATCATGAAATAGGTAAGTTTCCTCTGAAGGTCATGCATACAATTGCTCATCAAAGAATTATATAAAAGGTCTTGTAGCTTTACCACTTGTGTTTGCTCATTCCACATCCCCCCTGCAATCCGTTTTTCTTTTTGTAATCTACCATCATCTTCATTTTTTCTCTTTCCCAGTCTTTGTTGTACTAATTTGGAGTTAATATCCTTTTAAATAACAAGATATGCTCATCTAATCAAATTCTAATGAATTCACTGCATTAGATAAGTGGATTAAAAACAAAAACAAAACAAAACAAAAAAATTCTCTAGGTACCAAGGTGTGTCTCTGTTTGCTTATACCAGACAGAGGGAAGGGTGGACAAAGGCTATGAGAACTCTTAGAAAGGAAAATTAAACACAAAACTACTGGGTTCTTAAAGAAGGAAATGAAGAAGCAGCTGTAAATTCTCACAGAAAATCTATATAAGTAACTTCAGTTGCAATTTCATACAGTTATTCAGAGTAGGGTACAGGTTCAGGGAGGCATATTAAGATATCCATTTTATAAGGTCTTTTAGTGCTATTAATTCCATGCATTATATTTGAATGTAGATTTTCCTATGATGTAGACTTGTATATTGACATCATGTTAAAGGCATTGTGATGAATCTGTGAAACCAGCCTGTCAAATTGCCTCAAATCTAATTACTCAATGGGCATTGCTTCAAGTGGCCCACTGTGCCTGGAGGCTGACAATGGTTATGATGGGGAAAACAAAACAAAACAAAACCAACCAAGCAAACAAACAAAAAACCCACCACCAACAACAATAAAAAAAACCAAATCATACTCTTCAGATGCAATGGTATAAACTCATCAGGCAATTGATATGTATGGGCTATATTCTAAAATAGTAGCTCCTGAGCAACAGGGTAAAGATTATAGAATGAATATAGGGTAGAAAATGTAAGCACTCTGAAGAAATGATACTAAAATACCAATGAGGTAGTTAAAATAGAAGGCTAGTAAAATAAATGATAATAAGTTGTCATTTATTTTTGTTATCTATTTATGATAATGAATTGTCAGCTATTTTATATTACTTCAGTTTTTTCAGCCTTGGAGAAATGCTATGCAAACTCAAAATTCTTTAAAAAGTTTTTTTTTTATTGTAAAGATACTGTACAGAGTGGTTGCAGTAACATGAGGAAGGTAATGAGTCCATTTCCTCTCGAGCATTGTTACACCCTCCTTTATTTTTCCCCTACCATTTCTTTCCTCCCCACCTCCCCAACTCCTCTCTCCTCTCCTCTCCCAAAAGTTGTAAAGTTCATTTTCAACATACTGTCTTGTACATCTCGTTGTTACAGTGGGTCATCCTGTATCCTTATTTCAGCATTTTGTTATTTCCCTACCCCTCCCCAAATTAGACCAATATACATACAAGATACAGGACACCAGAATCAAATACAGTGACAACAGGAGTTGCAAACTCAAAATTCTAAGCATGGATTGTATATAAAATAAATCGAAAAGCTGAGGTCTTTTTCATAAAGGGATAATAAATCCCATGCACTTTTCCTTATCCTTGGATAGATTGAGAAGTCTTTTAAAATAACAAGAGAATTTAAAGTAGATAAAAAATAAAAGAAATATATTTAGTTGGGTGTCAAGTGTCTCACACAAGTAATACTTTTTCTTCAAGAGGCCGAGACTCAAAGGTGTGGTCTGAGTCCAGATGGGAGCAGAAAGATTTATGTGGCTTGTCTCCAAAATAGCTATCAAAAAGTACTGGAGGCATGATTCAAGTGGTAAAATACCAAAGCAACACATCTCTCAAACTAAAAGAATTTGTTCCTGACAAACTGCCACTTTTTCCATTGGTGCCTGGCCTTTTGCTTCTGTTGTATGGATGGAAGGTAGTGCCCAGTGTTTTATTGAAACTCAGCAATCCCGGGATGGTTTGTTGTAGTCTTGCTTGGCTTTTTCATGAAATATCTTTTCTGACTTGCTGATATGACTTATTTAGTCATCTGTGTTTAATTGCCCAAGGTGATATTTTTTATACTTTACAAACTCTAAAAGAGACTTAGAAAGGTGGAAGGAAAGGAAGAAGATTTGGAAGAGGAGATACTGAATGGGGCTGTATGAATGTTCTTCTGTACAATCTGAAGGAAGGGGCATGTAGCATAACTTGGTTGGCTGTCAGATTGTATTTTTTTTTTATTACTTTTTATCTTTATTTTCACAGACAGGTAAGTACTCAGACACTGGAATCTCTTTACATTCCCTGGAAAGAGCTGGATCACATTGAAAGAACTGATGTGCACTTTCTGACGGCAGATCTTGTGGAGATCAAGTGAGGCTTAATGTTGGTCCCCTGCCGTATCTATTTGTCAGGCCAGTGTGATCAAGTGCCGCATATTACACCCAGTGTCCGGAAGATCAGAAAGTTACTGTCTGGTTGTACAGTAGAGGAGAAGTCAGAGGGAAAGTATTGGAGGTTTGAGTTCTTCTGAGGTCTGAGAGGGAAGGATCTGTTCCATGGCTTGCAGATGGCAGATGGCTCATCTTGATGAACATATAACACTTTATCTATATCTCAGTGTCCAATAATTTTACGTTTGTATGGGCACCACTGATCTGAGATTAGTGCCTTCTCTATTAACCTCATTTTAACTTCATTATTCCTGTAAAGTTTCTTAATTAAGTCATTCTCTTATATATAGGGGTTTCAGACTTGAGTATCTTTTTTTTTTTTTTGCCAGTCCCAGGGATTGAACTCAGAGCCTGGACGCTGTCCCTGAGCCTCTTTGTGCTCAAGGCCTTCGTTCTACTAATTGATTCACAGTGCCACTTTCAGCTCTTTCTGAGTACTTTATTGGAGATTAAGTGTCTCATGGACTTCCTTGCCTAGGTTGTCTTTGAACTTTGATCCTTAGATCCTCAGAATAGCTAGAATTATAGGCAGGAGACCTGTGCCTGGCTCAGTATCAATTTTTAAGGGAGGAGAACATCACATTCATTCACCGCGACATGTAATAGTTCACAGCCCCTGTAGTTTCTTCCTGGTTTTTCTAATCTTACCGTATCCTTCTCCATGAAACATCAAGCTCCATTACAGTGCTTTCTATTCTGTTTCCTGCCAACAATACCACACATTCTCTTCATCCCAATGCCATGATCTTGTGGCTAATGGCACTTATAAAAACATTCAACCTTCATAAAATCTGTCTTAATATTTTTCTATTAGCTTCCAGCTGAGCAAGGAAGAAATTGCCAGTACTACGCTTTTTAAAACTCAAATACAAGAAAGGCTAGAGGGAGGGCAAGCTTAAGAAGTATCTAAATTTGGAATTCTTCTATGAGTTAGAAAGAAGCATTTGCCATAAGCATCTGATGAGCTGCGGTTTCAGTCTTGTATCTTTCTTTAGACTTTGTTTTACTTTTCTGAATGTAATTCCTGGCAACATTATGCATATTCAGCTGATTTTATTGAAGATTTCAGTGTTGACTTTTATAAAGTCAATGACTGGAGAGGTTCACTGTTCTATTTCAGGATGGCATGAGTACCGAGTTGAAAACTTGCAGTTTTAAGCGCAGTCATGATTCTTCTCCTTAGTGTATGAGAAATTCACATATAATCCTTTGAAGGGATCCCATAAACATTTGAAAAGTTGAACCCAAGCCTTTAAAATTAAACTGATAGATCATAGCATCATGAAGGAAGATAATACCACAAGTGATCTAATATAACCTAAAATTCAAAATATTTTGTAGTATATGGAGCAACTTTTAAATGTAGAAGATTTGCATCTTTACATTGAATTTACTAGCTACTATTCCTTGAAATCATGTGGATGGGTATCCAGGAAAAGGGGTTGATTCAGCAGTAAGTCAGCTGTAGATGAATACTAGGCAAGAATTAAAAAGAATCTTAGAGATACAAATTAGATAATCCACAAGCATAATACTAGAATTGTTGCAACATAGAGCTAAGGAAAGCTAGTGAAAAGAAGGAACATTCCACATGATTTGTTTAAAAATTTTTTTGCAAACACCAAGAATCCAACCATTTTTATTTGTTATTTTCTCTCAGGCAACCTTGCATACATCAATGAAGTCCCAACGAACAACTCCACTCTAGGAGTAAAACGGCTCCAGGTCTGGAGCTCTGCCACTATCCTGCTTGTCAATACTCAGAGCAGAGCCTTTTTCTAAGCTTGATGGATGTACTATGTCTTAGTGTGTATGTGCCTATAGTTAGATTTTGCTTTTTAAAAGGAGCCATTAACTCCACCCATTTCAGTATTTTTCAGTTTTTAAAAATCTACACAGCCAGGTTGATGAAATATTTCAGAGCATATATTTTTGTAAGATGTAATAAATGTAGATTAGAATTCTCTTTAGCATATAGCTTTGGAGTGGTATAGAAAGCATTAGTAGAGCATTTAGAAAAGTTAACTCTTTTATTTATTTATTTATTTTTCCTCCAACTCTCTTTGCTCCGGGTGTGGCAATTTGGATTCTGGAAAACTGCAACTGGTATCTAGAAGATGACAATTCCTGAAGGTGCTCTCTTTGGTTGAGCTGTACGATATATTTTTTTCTCCTTTTAGTGATACAGATGGAATTTCTAGTGGCTCATGCTTTTTTGTAACTTCAATTATTTTTTATTTGTCTAAATTAAGAAATCTTATTTATTTAGAGAAAAATTAACAGGACAAATAAAAGAGTCAATAACATTTTAAAATTAAAAATAGGTATTACTAACAGTTGCTGGTGACTCATATCTGTAATCCTAACTACTTAGGAGGCTGAGATCTAAGGATTGTCGATTGAAGTCAGCCCAGGCAGGAAAGTTTATAAGACTGTTATCACCAAAAAGCCAGAAGTAGAACTGTGGCTAAAGTGGTAGAGTTCTAGCTTTGAGTGAGAAAGCTCAAGGATAGCACCCAGGCCCTGAGTTCAAGTCCCAGGACTGGTACATGTGCCAGCTCTAAATGTAAGGTACAAGGACTCAAATAGACAGGAATTTAGATTTATTTGTGATTAATAAATCATACAGATCATCTTGACCCTCTTTAGCATTAGGAGGAGATGACATAGAAGGATGGGGTAGGAGTGAATGGAGATAGATAGAGTCTGCAGAGCTCTCAGAAGAAATTACTGCTGAGTACTGAAGACAATAGTTGAGAAGGAGGCCACAATGTGGAAGTTTGAAGAAAATGAGAATGAACTTGCAAAGAGAGCAAACTGTGTCTAGCCAAGGTTTTTAGAGACCTCAAGGTAGCAGGCTCTTGTAAAATTGCTATTGAGTGGGGCTGCACTGCGACCACTCCTTGTATGAGTTTACGTCTCTGAGCTTTCAGGTTATATCAATGCCAATAATTCATAATCAGCACAACAGAATGTTGCGAGTGAGTGATGCACGCGAAATTAATCCTTCATAAATACCATTTTCTTTCAGGCAACTATTTTTGGACAATCTGTAGACATATTTTATTTATTTTTAAATTTTCTTTAAATAGTTGTACAAGGAGGAATAAAATGTATCTTGATTAGTGTCACCCCTTCCATCATCCTCCCTTCCTCCTTCGATCTTAGCTTCATTCATCTTCTAGTTACCTCATTCCATTTCCACATATGGACACTGTGTACGATGACTGTATTCATGCATCAATCCTCTCTCCATTCATTTGCCCCATGGCCCCCACCTCTCTCCTGCTCTGGTAATACATGTTTCAGCCTCCTAGTATTCATTTTGTTAACTGTAATTTACTTGTTCAAAGGAGGTAGTATACCATGGGAATCCATCCCTGAGCATACCATATTTTAGTCAGTTTGATTCTCTCTTTCTGTGTGTGTGTGTGTATACATCTATATATGTGTATGTATACATATCTGTATCCTTACATTTGTTTTCATATATATTTATACTCTTTATCTAACTGCACCCTCCAGACAATCAAATTTTTAACAAATACTGTTCGTGTCAAGTGCTAAGCAAGGAAAAGAAATGAGTGATGCAGTTTTTGCCTTAATCGTGTTCATAATTTTCTTGAGGGTATAAAGTAGTTTTTAGGTTGTATGGTATCAAGAAAACATGATCTGAATACAGAGAAAGCAAGTGGAGGTAACCCTGAAGAGAAAAAGAAAATCGTAGGGAGGTATGAATTGAACTTGCCTTGAACACCAAGTAAGGCACTTTCTTTTATGTGCCTTTTAGGAAGGGATTTTGGTAAAATAGGACAAAGCCTGAGTGAGACCAAGAAGGGTGCATAATGATCAACAGGAGCTTGTTACAGTGACCAAATAAAAATTAGGAGATTGTATCTTGAAAAAGCTTAGGTTGAAAGGATCTAAGTGCACCCTTGGTAGTTAGGATGCAGAGACTAAAGTTGAATCCATAAGTATGAATCTTCCCAGCACACCATTTAAGAGGTAGGCAGAAGCCGGACGCTGGTGGCTCACGCCTGTAATCCTAGCTACTCAAGATGCTGAGATCTGAGGATGGAGGTTCGAAGCCAGCCCATGAAGGAAGGTCCATGAGACTCTTATCTCCAATAAACCACTAGAAAACCAGAAGTGGCGCTGTAGCTCAAGTGGTAGAGCGCTCGCCTTGAGCTGAAGAGCTGAGGAACAGCGCCCAGGCCCAGAGTTCAAGCCCCACGAACACCACAAAAAAGAGATAGGCAGAATGACTGGAAGGAAGGAGGCAGAACCTGACTACAGCCAGGAACATCTCGTTTGACAAACATAAGTACAGGGGATTTGCTAGGATCAGAGCCAGGGCCCTAAAACTAAAACAAACAAATGAACAAAAAAGTAGTTGTAAGAGATAACTTGAAGGGTTAAATAAAACTTGGTAGCAGAATTTTAAGTAAATTTTATTTTAAGAAAGGTTAAAGTTACATAAGTCAGGTAATGAGTACATTTCTTTTTGGGTAATGTCTCCCCTCCCCCACTCCCAGTTTTTCCCTTCCCGGCCCCATTTTCCACAGTGTCTACTGAGTACCACTGCATTTGTTTACCCTTGGTCTCTCCATTTCTGTGACCCACCTTAGGACAAAATAGCTACCACAAGTGAGGGAGTATTGTTATGGGAACTAGACTGGCTGCTGTACCTTTGTCATCTCTATTAATCTAGTGACCTAGAGACCATTATTCAGTTTCTGCAGATGAGGAATTAAAGCTCAGAGAGATTAAGGGGTTTTAAAAATAATGATTAAGTCACTTCAGCATTGCAAATGAATATCTACCTGTAGTTCATAGTAGAGACCAAAATGCTTCTTTGACCTTCAAAATCTGAGAAGATTAAGGTGGGTTTTAAGAGATTAAAGATAGGATGTGGCTATCACATGAATTACCCAAAGAGTACTGGGTAATTTTCTAGCTTGCCAAGCTTTCTTTTAATTGTGGTTGTTGAGACTTAAGTTACTTTATCTTGGTAACAATATATAAATATGTATATTTGTTGATGACATAATATATACAATATATTCATAAATGTGTGTATATTCACATCTGAACACATATAATGATGGTTCTTTGTTAATTTAATTCCTTTATCTCTTGTCTATTAAAATGTGACTACTATTTTTATAAGATAGAAAGGTTTTTTTTTGGCAGCAGACTACAACACAATTACACCTGGATAGATGAAAGCCAGTCCTTTTTGTCACCACTGTGACAGGTAACATCATGCTGGGGCTTTAGAGAACAGTGTATATTTGGCAAAGAGATGCTGCTGTCGGGGTGGGTGTCTCTGGCTAAATGTGTGATGGTTAGTTTGATTAGTTTTACATACACCATGGTATAGGTTCTCTCTCCATTAGGTTAGTATTGGGTCTTGAGTCTGTGAAGATATCAGTGACACCCCCATAAAGAAAATGGTGGGATGTGTACTTAATCAAATATTCAAGAAGGGCTATTCTCTAATCAGGGACTGAAAAATGGATCAAGACTACATTAGAAAAAACCTGAACTACCAACTCTAGACACTATTGATATAAAATGTAGGTAATTACTAGTAGATAACTACAATGCCATACTTCAGAGCTATCATGTACATCGATGAGCTTTTTAATCTTAGACCAAGAAATCTGGCTGATTTTCTTTTGAGTAGAACTGAGTATGGTGCCTGTCTAGTGTGGATGTAGTACTTGGTAATGGGTAATTAGTTCTAGGACATGCAGTCTCACTGGACTGGCCCTTCTGGTTTGATCCATTCAGAGCAGAGCCTTTAAGGTTTCCAGAGTAAATATTAATAAGGTGATAAATTGTGGCATGCCATCGATCTACCAGGCACTGCAATTAGATACTCTATAAACAAAACCAAAATGGCCTTAAAGAAGTTTATATAGTTAGCCAGGCACCAGTGACTCACATCAGTAATCCAAGCTATTAAGGAAGTTGAAATCTGAGGATTTCAAAACTGGCAGGAAAGTTTGTGAGACTCCTATTTACAATTAACCAGCAAAAGTCTGGAAGCAGAGCTGTGGCTCAATTGATAGAGCACAAAAGCTCAAGGACAGCACCCAGGCCATGAGTTCAAGCCTCAGGATCAGCACACACCCAGAATTATGTCTATATAGTAATGCAGCTGAGAACAGTGACTAGCCAAGTCAATTACCTATCCTGTGCCTATAGCCTAACAATATGCTCAGAATACATTCTAACACGTTGTGTTTTCTATTTTTCCATCTGCTTTGCTGCTTTTCTTTCTGATCATCATTGAGCTTCTATTTTCTTGTCTTAGAGTTGTCAATTTCTGACACTATCAATTAGCATGTTTCTTATTATTGGGTATAGAGAAATAGTTATCTGTTTCTAGATGTTGATTTTAAGTATAAATGGGATACCCTGAATGTCGTAAAAAAAACTTAAATTTAGTTACGTGATAGACTTTTTTCTGTCCAATAAACTTTGATTAACAAAATGCTTTTTTATTTCTGACTAACATTGAAGTTTAATTTCCAGATATTTTATCTTTTCAATTAGTTATGTCTAATAAACCCAGTCACAGACACATAGATACATACATAGAAATCTCAGGAGTGTTAAACTAAATTTTTAATTTTTCTGGGCATGAAGCCCAGTTTGATTTAATTTAAAAAAATCTCATTGTGTCCTAGATCCTGTTTTAAAATAGGCAATTTATAATTACTAATTAGTGAGAATATGAAGATAAGGAAAGTGATTATCTTGTGAGAGTTTTCATATTTTCTAAGGGTTGTAATCACAGCAATAATTATATGAGATGTAAACACTTTTCTATATAGTAAAAGCTGTAAAACCTCATTTTTGCAGCAATAGTAAAGATTTCTTTATTATAAATTAACCTTATCAGAAAATTCAATCATCTTATTAGCCCAGAAAATTTTATTTCCTTTTATCTTTTGTTAATCTCTTTTGTTGAGCAATGAATTAGCTCTAATAACTTTATTATTATATTAAATTCATGTTGTTAATTATTATATCAGAGTCTCCAATAAAGTCAGATATATATTTAAAAGAGAAAAGTGGCTACTTAATAAACAGTTTTACAGGTGTACAAGGTATCTGAAAGCTAAGAGAACATATTTTTTAAAATTCAACCCTTCAAGCCTTGCTGTTTAAAAACTTAACTTTAATTTTTTTTATATATATATATGCTTATATATATGTATATATATTGTGGGATACTGGTTAAAAAATTTAAAAAAACAGTTGCGATTTGTGAAGTGTGTCAATTTCTGTGGTGCAAACCCCATCATATACCATGCCTAATTTCACATCACTAACATGAAATAAATGCAGAGTACAAAAAAAGGTAACACAGTAACAGTATTCTATCCCATCTCCAAGATGAATGAGTGGCTTGAGGAAACTGTAAGAGCATCTGGCTATTTCTATGGAGTTTCACTCATCATCTTGTGGATTTATTGTTGTTAAGCTTCAAAAACATAGAATGTATTTCGCAGCTAATGATCTATTCAAAAAAGACCCCTCAACTTCTGGTGGTTAATCAAAGGCTAATTTCTTCTGCACAGGGTTAGTTGTAGCTATTGTGGGTTGGCTGTAGTTTGTCACCTACTTTTTAACTGGAACACTGCCTGTCTCATGGCAAAGAAAAAAGAGAGAGGACTAAATTATGTGCTAGTTATAAAATGACATAAACAATTCACACATCCATACTTGAATTCAACAGAGTGAGGCTGTACAATCCTCTCTCAAGGAAAGCTGTCAAAAGGATGGAGTTGTAGCAATTATCCTAACATATTGTAAGATACAGCTTTTCTCATAGAGAAAAGAAGATGGCTTAATGTTGCTGCAGAGAATCCTAGGGTTCATCAGTATTTGTTACTTCCTCTTTTTTCAGATCATACAGTTGTTTAGATCCAGAATGGACAATAGGTATTTTGAACAATAATATCAGGCTGTTTAAAAGATACAGAAGACACCACAAGATATTGGGATAAGGATAGCTAGTTGCTACAACTTCAGTGTGTGATTCGTTGTTCATTCCTTTTTGACTAGCTAGAACATATGCTAAAAAATGATGTGAAGGGCTGGGAAGGTGGCTCAGTGGTAGAGCGCTTGCCTTGCATGCATGAGGCCCTGGGTTCGATTCCTCAGCACCATATAAGCAGAAAAAGCCGGAAGTGGGGCTGTGGCTCAAGTGGTAGAGCACTAGCCTTGAGCTGAAGAGCTGAGGGACAGTGCCCAGGACCAAAGTTCAAGCCCCATGACCTACAAAAACAAAAACAAAACAAAAACTATGTGAAATTTGGAACCTCAGCACCTTTTGCCTGAGTTTTGAAATATGAAGTAGAGCAGAATCTCTCTTGACACTCAACTCTGGTCTGAGTAGCAGACAAACTTATATCTGAGGCCACTGAGAATTAAGTTTTTTTTTTTTTTTTTTTGCGGGGGTGGGGGGGGGGAGGGAAGGGGGGTCGGTCGTGGGGCCTGAACTGGGCCTGGGCACTGTCCCTCAGTTCTTCAGCTCAAGGCAAATGCTCTACCACTTGAGCCACAGAGTCACTTCCAGTTTTCTGGTGGTTAATTGGACCTTAGTTTCACAGACTTTCCTCTTGGGCTGGCTTTGAACCACGATCTCAGATCTCAGCCTCCTGAGTAGCTAGGATTTACAGGTGTGAGTCACGGGTGCCCGGCTATATTTTTTTAAATTAATATAGTTTACTTTGACAAATACAGATTGTCTCAGAAATTACAAGTGGATAAATACGTCAATTGCTTTGAGCACTGTGATCAACTGAAAAAAATCACATTCTTATAAATATATATACAAATATAATATAATATATGTGTGTGTGAGTGTGTGTGTGTGTGTGTGTGTGTGTGTGTTCCTGCATTTCAGGGACTTCATGAATGCGATGAATGTTGTTCTGTAATAAAAGAAGGTCTTCACAGATGTAATTAAGATTTCTATACTGGAGAGATGATCCTGAATTATAGAATGGATCCTAAATGTGACCATATTGACCATTGTATAAAAGGATCAGAGGAAGATCTGAAGACAGACAAAAAAGAATGGAATTTGAATTGTGCTGAGGTATAGAAATTTAGGACATCTGTCCTGTATAACTGTGAGAAATAAATTTCTGTTTTTTTTAAAAGATACCACATATGTGGTAGTTTGTTACAGTGTCTGCAGTAAATAAATACAATCACCAAGATAAGAGGAGAGCAGAAAGCAAGGCCTTGATGTATAGCTTTGACAAAGTTATGTTCAATAAAGAGCTGCCAGAAAATATGAGGTGTAAGATAAATGTGTCATGAATTGTAGAATTTATAAAAATAAGTTCATGTAATTATAAACCATCCTATAGTCTGAGGGCAGGAATAAGTACTGAGAGTGATAGCAAAACAGTAAATAAATCATAAGGGTTACATTTCAGTAAAGAAGATAAATGAAGATACAAATAAAACACTTGGATAAATGGTGATGTGTGATATTAAAAAAAAAAACGGAAAGAAGGCTAAGGAAAGTTTAAGAGGTGGCGAGTGAACAGGTATACTTTTACATAAAGTGGTCTATGAAGATTCCCACTAAGAGAGTTATAGGTGAACAATGGCCTATGAAAAGTGCCATGATTAAGTAGTAGTACATTTGAATGACCAGCAGAATCCTAGATGGAGAGAAGATCAGGTCCTAAGACTCCAAGTATTTACCACCATTAGCAACAGCAATCATGTTGCTCCATTTAGCAACAGCAAAGAAACTAATGTGACAGAGTCAAACTGAGTAAGAGCAGAGTATGAGGTGGTGAGTTCAGAAATACCATCAGGTCTAGAAAGAGTAAGTTCCAAAGATGCCAATATAAAGTATTTTGGTAGAGTGTTAGTCTTGAGCAAAAGAGCTCAGGGGCAGCACCCAGGCCCTGAGTTCAAGGCCCATGACCAACCAAAAATGTATACATATTTGGTTTCTATTTTAAGGGCAGTTCTTAGAGGAGCTCTTAAGAATTTTGACTTTAACAAGGACCACAGTGCTTGCTGCTATGCACATAACAGACTGGATGGAACACAGGCAATAGAAACTTTGCACCTTCCAGAAGACAAAGGCTACTATAACACTTTCCTTATGTGTGTTCTCCAATCTTTCCATCCTCCCACTGTAGAATTGTCCCATTACCACCCATAGGTAAAGCTGGCTTAAATATTCAGGTAGGTACCTGAAAGATTCACTTAGGAATATATCTATTAATTGGTGAAATTTGTATCATGCAAATGGTACAACCCAATTAAAAAAAACAAAGAAAACATAAAGGATGTAACAGTAGGAAAGAAACAAACCAAAAATTGAAATCTAAAAAGTTCATAGATATACAATAACCATGTTGTTAAAACCAAGATTTACAGATTAGTATTGATTAAAGCATACATTTAAAATGAGTTACTAGAGAGTTTTGAATACAGATGCTCTAGTTGGTATTGACAGTGGAGTATTTATTAGTTATTAGCTAAACTAATATATTCTTCAACTAAGATTCTAAGATTCTTGCTGTAGTGGCTTTGTTGTTTTTATACCAAACAGAATATGAACAATTTTTATTAATTCAAGTAGTACAATAGTGTAAGTTTTCACTGATATTTGCAAGGTAAAGGGTTCATTTTAAAACTAAGAAAATACTACAGCCTTTTCTATGCAGATACAGTACACAAAAGGTTTGTGATGGGGTGGTAGAAGGTGGAAGCAGAGAAAACAATTGGTAAATTAGATAGGTCCATTATGTGTTTCTATTATGTTTCTATCTGCAAGAAAGATACACAGGCTCCATTTTATGATTATGTTTACTTTTTCTTATGTCTGAGTTTTCCCCTAATACAATGAAAAATATTAAATCCTTAAAGGAAAGATCAGACGTTGGCAAAGTCATACTTCTTGTGTGACCTTTTATCTTGTGGCACTAGAGTTCATATCAGACTTAAATAAGTGACTCATTTAAGAAAACAACTAGCTTCTTCAGTCTGGTGTTATTGTTTTCCACAAATCAATATTTCTGCTGCCTTGTTTGAGGTTGTCTCACAAGTGGTTTAACACAGAGGCCCTTGTGGCTACACCCAAGTGGAGGGTGGTTACTGGATGATTGAAAGAACAATTGAACTAATGTGAGTCTCAGAATAGAAGAGAAGAGAGTAAAAAAAATGACATCTTCCTGCAAGTGATAGAGTGTTCTTATTAGAGTCCATAGGAAGATTACAAATTATCTTTGGGATGCTGTGTCTGTTCATGTTTGAATTGGGTACTGGTTTTCACTTTAAAAATACAGATATTATTCATCATCACACACTTGATTCTTTAGAAAGCTGAGATCTGGCACATCCTATCATGTTTAATATGTGCATAAGTATTTCAGGATTAATATGAATCTTGCTCTTTAGAAAATTATAGAATAAGGGAACATTAGTAACAAGGGCAAAAATGAGAGAGACAGGTATCAAGTAAGAGAGGGAAAAAAGATGGATGAGAGCAAGATGGTGGGAAAGGAAAGGAAATGACATATTTTCCTTTCAAGTCTGTGCCCAGCTCCTATTTGAGTATAGTAATTTGATTCATGCTTATACTCTGTGTCTGATTTATTACTGATTTCATCATGAGTGCCCAGCTCCATTGGCTCCTGCCTATTTGTCTCCAAGGTAGTGAAACCACCATCCACACAATGACTGTACCAGTTGACCCTGTTAGCACTTTTAACTCTCAACTTAAACGTCTCCTTTTGCTAGTTATTTTTAGATTTATTGTCATATGGGATGTGTATGTTGTATAGCAATATGATACCTATGGAATGTTGTGCTCTGTGTAAATCAATCACTGTAATAGCATCTCTGGGTGAAACCAGGGGCAGAAAGGACAGGATGAAATGGGGACAGAGAATGGAATAGAGGATCTGGGTAAATAAGACTGAAAGTAAAGGGTGAAAATATAGCTGGAAAAAAAAAACCACATAGGAATAAACGTTTAAGCACCCATAGAAACACACTTACGATTAAGTAAGAAATTTATTCTAAAGACTGAGGAGAATTGGAAAACAAATTCTGCTTGGGACTTACATGTCTGTACATGGGTTGTAGAAGTGATCTGATTATTAAATCTTACATCTTCAGAGGCTGTTGCAAATGCATCTCCATTAAGGAAGTCCTTTATGATTATCCAGAGGCAAGGCACAGAAAATCAGAATAATCTGGGGATAATAGAGTCTCTTAGTTTCCAGGAAGTGGTGAAATTTGGTTAGGGTTAAGAATGGAGAGAAATTAAAAAAATAGTCAAAGAAATAGTAGGGTGAGGAAAAAGTTTGAGGTTAATATTAGGCAAACAAAATTTGAAAGTAATCTTCAAACTAATAGGTACATGAAAAAGTGTTATTGCTAATTGTTTATGAGTTATGGGAAAATTGCTGCTAAGTACTTCATGTATATTGTGTATTTGGTGTATTGGCATTTCTTATTTTTATTGTCTTTTACTAAGTTAATAAGAAGATTTTTGTCTTACCACCAATGCCTTGTATTAGAGTATTACATGTAAGATGCATTGCCAAGATACTTTGGTGATTTATTTTACCTCTTCAGAGTAAGTTGATTTAAAAAGAAGACCAGTAATTAAAGGTTAGTCTTAATTATGGAATAAGCTGTGCTTTGTCATTTTCTTCTTGAAACATTTAACAATCATGTTTTCAACTCTCAAACTCTTGTGTTTGGTTTTAAGCAGAATTATAGTAATTGTTTTGGAATTTTTAATTAGATGAATAATAATTGAGGTGATGGCTCTTTTTGCTAATTTCTCAAAGAGTTGACTTGCTACTAAGCAAGCATGAAAGATATTTTCTATTTCCATTATATTTTTATATTAATAATTACATCACTTAAGGTTAAATAGGCTTTAAGAATAAAATGCAATGTCTTAACATGAAAATAATATAAGATTTAACATTGTTCTTTGTCATTAAATGCCTTTATTTAGATTGTATGATTAACTAATTTCCAAATGAATTACGTGATTTTAAATTCACATTTGAAAACTAAGTGAGACTACAGGTTTTGTATTTATAGCTCTGAAGGTATCACAGATATCTGACTCAAAGTAACCATGGGAACTCCATTGACATTGATCCAAGAATGATTTAAATGAGTTTCTGTTATGTCTATTCTTTTAGAAATTCCAATCTCTTTATCATATATTCACTTAGAGAAAACAGACAAAAAGGGTTTAGTGTGGTACTACACATCTCTAGTCCCAGCTACCCAGGAGATGAAAGCATGAAGATCATGAGTTAGAATCCAGCTCAAGCAAAAAAATAGTGAGACCCTAGTTCAAAAAACTAAACACAAAGCAAAAGGTGTGAAGTATAGATTCCATGGTATATTGCTTGCCTAGCATCTGAGAGGACCTGGAACAGAAAAAAAGAATCAGAGGTAAAATTGAAACGATATTTCTATTGTTTGCAGATTTTCTTACACCAGAGAATTATACTTAATTAAATATAAATTTAATTATTGGTATACTACAAATTTAAGCTGATTGTTAAAAATAACTAATTTCATATATTTTACCTAGATGATAATTACTATTATTCTTTGCATGGAAGCCGAACTTTACTGAGGAACTGTTGTGGAATGGATATATCAATTAAAATACAAATTACAAAAATGAGGCTTGAGTTCTTCAAACTTTAGTTGTATTAAACAACTTCCTGTAAGACAAGTTTCAGTAGATCAGCACAAAATTTTCTTAATTTCATTACAGTCTGTAAATTAAAATTAATGAGTCTGACATCCACAATTAACAATGAAAAATGCAGATTGTTATAATTACTTAAGCAATAACATTGCTTTACATAGAAGACTTAAGGTGCTCCACAAATTATTTACAAGTGTTACATAAAACACAAAAAAATGACAATTTCAATTTATTTTGTCAATGCAAAAAAACAAAATCCTTACTAAAACCTTTCTGGTTTGGGAATCTCTCGCCATGCATAATTAAGCAAATTTGATTGCAATTAAGCCTGGCTTCTACAGTAGAGTTTTAATTAATGCAAATCTGGCATCTACATCTATAAGATTAATTTTAGTGAATTAAAAGAAAACAACAAAGCACATTTGAAAGTGCAGTTGTATTGTTGAAAGGACACAATATAAAAGCTGGTTATTTTTCAGCCTTCCATGTGTATAGCCTTTGACTTAGAGTTTAAAGAGGATATTTTACTCATACTTTTTCTTTTGTTTTTAAATGCCTTATTAAGAAGAGTATTGAAATTACACAAAACCATTTCAAAAAGATATCTTTAAAATCCAGTATACCTTACGTGCAAGGAATATATTACATTACATGAACACATACATCTGCCTTTGCAGAATTCGATGCACAAATCATCCATGAATGCACATAGACTTTATTTTTCTTGTCTTAAAATATTTAGTGTTTACATCTCAAAATTTAAAGTACTAATGAAGTACCACTGGTGTTGTGAAGGTTTTTTGTTTGTTTGTTTGTCAGTTCTGGGGCTTGAACTCAGGGCCTGGGAGCTGTCCATGAGCCTCTTTGTGCTCAAGGCTAGCTGTCTAATAGGTGAGCCACAATGCCACTTCCAGTTCTGGAATGGTTATTTGGAGATAAGAGTCTCACAGGAAATCTCTGCCAGGGCTGACTTTGAACGGCAATCCTCAGATCTCAACCTCTTAAGCAGCTAGGATTATAGAGAGGTGAGCCATTGGTGCCTGGCAAGTATTCTTTTTAATAGCAGAGCTACTAAAGGGCAATGTGGAATATGAGAATCTATATAGAAATAATTTGTAATATTGTGTACATACTTTATTTTTGAAATATTTTATTTAACTTTTAATTGATTCTTTTCTTTTATGATTCATTTGACAGATACACAGATATCCTAGAATACATATTACATGATTATACTACACTAAAATAAGACATAATTTGAAACAAATGTACAATTTTTGATATTTATGCAAGGGTTTGAATTTGTGACAAGCCTGTCCCTCTAGACCTGATGATATCCTATGCTAGAATAGACCCTGGCTCTGAACCATTTCCTGACCTCTGTGCCCATGTATTGCTGGCACTGAAGCAGGTTGCACAGTGAAAGAAAAAAAAAGAAAACATTGTATTTTAAGATAGATAGTTTTGATATTGCTATTAGAGGTTTTTTGTTTTTGTTGTTTGTTTTTCAAGTATTGGGTTTTAGAGCCTTGCTTGCTATGTTAGTATTCTACCATTTAGAGATAGGATCTGTTGATTTTCCCTAAAGCAAACTCTTTAAAAAGTGTCAAAGTTATTTCCTTTCCCCTTCCCAAATTAGAAAAGTGTATATACAAGATGTAGGGCACCAGAATCAAATACAGTGACAACAGAGATTGTACCACGGGGAAGAACATACAAAGAAACAAAAAAAATCACATAGTACATTATAAGTACAGTTGGGGAGGTGAGGAGGGAAGGGATGGTAGGAGATAAACAAAGGAGGGGGTAACAATGCTCAATAGGAAATGGACTCATTACCTTGCTCATGTAACTGTAACCCCTCTGTACAATAAAAAATATATATTAAGAAAAAAAGTGTCAAAGTTGGAAAGAAGGAAAGCTATTACTTTGTAAAACATTGTGAGAACTGTGTGGCTCTGTCTCTACCTAACCACAAATCTGGACCGAGGGAGAACTTGTCTTTTACACCCTCCCTTGTGCAAGGCCAGGTCTGAGGAGAGAGAGATACTGACAGTGGGGACAGCTGTTGACTCAACTAAAATCATATTAAGTGAAGTTACCCAGTCCCAAAGAAATTTAGGTCCCATGGTTTCCCTTATTTACAATAATTAGTATACATACAGGATAATCTTATCAGATGTGCTGAAAAGCTCAAAAACCATGTACAAATGACCATATAAGATCATGTTAAGCATGGGTTTCCCTTATTTGCAATAATTAGTACACATATAGGATAACCTTATCAGATGAGCTGAAAAGCTCAAAAACCATGT
Source organism: Dipodomys spectabilis (assembly GCF_019054845.1). Taxonomy (NCBI): domain Eukaryota; kingdom Metazoa; phylum Chordata; class Mammalia; order Rodentia; family Heteromyidae; genus Dipodomys; species Dipodomys spectabilis. The sequence continues at coordinate 4,399,505 of NW_024870772.1, forward strand.
ACAGATGACCCTATAAGATGTTGTTAAGTGAAATGAACCCCAAGATATGGACACAGGAGGTCTGCCTTTATTGTTATTGTTTTAAATGTACCATGTGATTTTATTTGATGTGTTGTTTCTTTTGTATGTTCTTTTCCCTATGGCATATCCCCTGTTGTCACTGTACTTGATTTTGGTACCCTGCATCTTGTATATACATTTGTCTAATCTGGGGAGGGGAAGGGGAATAACAAAATGCTGAAACAGGACACAGGATGACCCATTGTAACAAGGATACCCAGAGGACAGTATATTGGAAACAAACTTTACAGCTTCGGGTTGGGGAGGGGGCAGGAGGGGATGAGTGTGGAAGGTGGTGGAGGGAAGGGATAGTGGTACAACAACAAGGAAGGGAGGGAAGTGGTAACAATGATCAACAAGTAATGCACTCATTGCCTTACTCATGTAACTGTAACCCCTCTATACAGCATCTTAACATTAAAATTTTTTTAAAAAAAGAAAAAGAAAAAAAAGGTGAGAGGCTGTGATATCGATGGAACAGAGTAGAATCCAGAGAAAATGGAAGAGTTACCAAGAAGCTCTTGCTTCAAGAAACACACAAAGGTGTCTATGAGGAAGAGAGCTGACTTTGCCCATTTGCAAAGAGAGAATGTTGACTCTAGAAACTCTCCAATGCTTGATGAATTCATTAGCATGTGACATGAAACCAATCATAATGACTTTGCTCACGTATTACCTTATTCTGGCTCTTCTTTCAATGTAAAATCTACATGTATCTTGTAGGAGAAGAGAGCAAAAGATGAGAATTTTAAAAAGCTAGAAAACAGAAAAAAATACTCACTGGCCATTTGTTGGGCCTATTGTAGCCAAAATGGTGGCCACAGCTTTGTTTTTAATGGAGATTTAAATTGTAATGATGACTCAGACTACCTCTGACTACTCAGAAGAGATGAAATGACTTACTTTTTAAATTAGAAGTTGTGTTAGCTACACTTTAGTTTTTGGAGTCAGAAAAGTCAGAGATTCAGGTGCAGGAAATACCTGATTTCATTGGAAGGCTTTGAAGAGATTCTATGTGTATACTGATAGCTAGTTATGTAGAGAAGGTCAAGAGCATGCTAATAATAAGTAAAACTGTAATAGAAAGTAATTGTTGGGCACTTATGTGACAGTTGGATTTCAGTGTTATCTTAACAATGTCTTCCATGGATGTCTTACTAACAAAAGGCTTTAGATCTGTATAAGCATATATATGTAATAGTATGTATAGTTTACATTTTTAACCTTAAAGCTATTTTTGTTTTAAAGTAATGTTTAGATTCATAGTTTATTGCTCAATATATGGAGATAACTATGGAGATAACCCATCTACCCATAACCACCTTTCCCTCAATGGTACCAGTGATGGTACTGCCATCCTACATAATTACAGTCTAATAATGAAGCCAGAAATTTGTCATTGTTTCATATTACTTTTTACCAGTCAAAATTATACTACCTTCCAATATTCTACTTCCTATGCGTTAGTCAATTACACAACTTTTATTTCAGTATTAAATATATTATATTAAACATATAATATGTGCCTATTACCAAATAAAAGTATATATAATATATACCTGTATATATTAAATAGATGTATACATTTAATATATGTATATAATATACATAATATAGCATTCATATTATATACATAATGTTATATATTATATACATATTGTTATATGTTCCATATATTATGTATCATACATATTATATTACATATTTTATACATATATTCAATGGATGTTGAATATATACTATAAATATATTGAATATATGTTTATATTCATATTATTGAATATGTATACATACACATATATTCATATTATTGAATATGTATACATACACATATATACATATATGTGTATATATTCAATAATATGTAAATTAAATATAAATAATAATACATATGGCATTCATCATCCAGAAGGGCAGAGACTCTTAAAGAAATTGTCAACTTTCATTATAAGACATCATCAATTATGAGGCACTATTACCTTTTATGACAATAAGAAATAAATTATCTAAAAATACTTTTTCACCAGGCACCAGTGGCTCACATTTGTAATCTTAAGTATTCAGGAAGCTCAGATCTGAGGATCATGGTTCAAAGCCAGCCCAGGCATGAAAGTCTGTGAGACTCTTATCTCCAATTAACCACCAGAAAACCGGAAGTGGTGCTGTGGCTCAAGTGGTAGAGCACTAGCTTTGAGCTAAAGAACTGAGGAACAAAGCCCAGGCCCAGAGTTCAAGCCCCACGGCCAACCAAAAACAAATATTGCCAGTCTAAGATATTCCAGGATTTCAGAAATATTAAAAAGTAAAATGTGCATAATAAAATAGGCAATATAGCCAATATATTGTAATAAAGATATTTATATAATGATGTAGAAAATAATTGACATAAAATTTATTTCCTGGGTTGGATGAGATCAGAGACAGTTACCGAGAAACATGGTGTAAGAGTAAGGATTTGTAAAGGCAGTAGGAGTTTGCCAGATGAATAAAGGGAAGAAGGACAGTTGAGGATAGGGACCGTCCTTCTTGTTTTCATATGCTTACGAAAATAAGCTGAGCAGTCTTCATCCATATGCAGTGGTTCATACATAGTGTGCGCGAAGGGACAGAGAAGAAGCTGGAAATGAAGACTGGAATTAGTTGGTGAACAGCCATAACACTGCTCTAAAGATGATAGGCATCATTATGTTCTCACTGGGGAGTATTTAAACCAGAGAGTGGCATTAGATTTTTGCAACAGAAAATCATGTGGCACAATAAGAATGAATTACTGGAGAAAGTCTAGGGATTTATTGAACAATTGACATCAGATTTGCAAAATATATAATTGACAGGCAATCTTGAGTAAACATTTGTTTTCTTCAGCAAAGTGCTTAAATCAAATAGTTAAGCCTCTTTTAAAATAAATGTTTTAAATATACAATATTAAAATAACTTGATTGCTCACTACCACTGGTCATGTGAATTGGGCTCCTCCTGGGTGTTGTAGTATATTATTTAATCATGTATCCAGTAGGCATATCAGAATATCTCATTTTATGTTTTTTTTTAAATCTCATAGAACTGATCACTGCACCTGCAGGGAAGATAATGTATAATGTATGGGGTGGGGATCAGGACATCAATAGCCCAGGGGAAAAGATGAGCTGTAGAGTAACTCTGGTAGCCTATGCAAGCATAGAGAGGATCCTTTAAGTGGTAGCAACAGATTTAAGAGAAGCCAATGTCTAAAGATGCTTAGGGGCTAAAACTCCAGTTCCTGGAAGTTTGATGATCTGTGGCATAAAGAACTGGAGGAGCAAAAAAGAACCAGTCCAGGGCCTCTAACAAGAGAATCAGGGTGAAAAAAATATTCTTTACTAACCTAGGGGGAAACCCAAGAAAAGCAACAAAAACAAACAACACTGGAAAAGAAGTTGAAAGAAAGCTTGATTATATGTGTTATATATATATATATCAATTTGGGAATTTGTGTATATTTCAAGAAGACAGCAGTCTTGCATGTGGTATTGGACAGGTCATGTGCCAAGAAGCTGGGTCTACTTGAGATGTTCTCCAATGATGTTAACTCAGTAGCCAGCCGAGTTAGGGAAATGGTTTAGAAAATAAGTAATGACTAAGTCCATTACTTAGTCCATTAATAAGTAATGACTGGGACTTTCTACCTTTTGGAGAAAGTGTAGAATGAGCAGAGTGAGCTCTGACAGTTAAACATGGAGTAATGAAGAAGTCGCCAAAAGGAAATGTAAAAGAAAAGCCAAAGAAGTGAAAGGAAAACTCACCTTCTTCCTATTATAATATTCATGTTGTATTATAATTGCCTTGTGCTTGCTCTGAGTACAATTCTGGCACAAACTGCTTTCTTGTATTCTGTTTTTGCCTGACATTTGCAGAAAGGGTTTCATAAATTATCAGGTTAAATTTAGCTTGAAAAAATAGAAAATTGGCCATATTATTTATTATGGAGATTAAAAACGTGTAGAAAGCCTCTCTCCTTATCACTGTGGATGGATCCAGGAAATTCACAGAAATCATGGAAATTCATGGAGACCCCACGTGACCCTGCTTGAACATGGTTTGCCATGTTCTTTTTTTTTTTTTTGAGTTTGGATTTTTTATTGTTTATTTTTATAAAACAATGACAAATATAATGTAATAGTATATCTAGCTGCAGTCCATACTTTTTAAATGATGAGAACAATGGTAGTGAAATATGTTACTTGCTGCAGTTATCCGAAGGTCATTATAACCTTCAAGAAGGATAAAATAAAAAAAAAAAAACCTTAAGAGGCAGACATAAGAACAAAGAATGCTGTGGGAGCTCAAGAGGGGAATAGAATCTTCCTTTTACTTCATCTCAAAAACCCTTAAATTCACCCTCAGTAAAAGGGCATGCACAAAGGAATGGTTTTTTTTTTTTAAATTTAATTTAATTTTATTTGTGAACATACTGTACAGAGGAGTTACAGTTACATGGGCAGGATAATGCGTACATTTCTTACCAAGCATTGCAGCCTCCTCCTTTGTTTACCCTTCACATCCCTTCCCAGCCTCCCCCCTCCCCCCCTAATCCCAATCCTTCTCCTTCCCCCCCTTCCCCCCTTCCCCCCCCCCCTCGCACCATGCCATGTTCTTAAGATGGAAAACACAGAAGCACATCAGAGCCTGTCAGGTATTGGTGTAGTGTAACACCAAGGTGATGCAGAGCCTGCACAAGAAGGATGCTAAACAAGTGGGAGTCCAATGGGAAAACCCAGTCTTCCCTCTCCAGGGCTCACCAAACATCTGTTTGATTGCATTTAGGGAGGAGCAGTGCGGTGCAGGGAGGTTTGCTGAAGACTGAGATTCAATATACATACTGGTGATGAAGACAGAAGTCAACATTGTATTCTCCCCAGGAAAGGATGAGACCCTTCACCAACCTAGGTTTGAATATCTGGTATCCTTTGCGCTCACAGGGAAAGTAGACAATGAACAGTCACAAGCATTGTTGAAGAAAAGCAGTAAGCAAGTGAACCCAGTTGAATTAGAATAGAATGCTGTAGTGCATCAATAATGTAAAATTAGCTCAGTACATACACTGAAAATTTATAAAGAGATATTAGAAACATGAAACAGGAATTCACTAGTTTCAGGGTGAAACCAATTGAAAAAACGTGGTATATAAATATGTTAGTTGACATAAATAACTCCACTAAGAATTCAGTATATCACAAAAGAAAACTAGTGACCTAGAAATCAGCCAGAAGTGTTAAAGGATGAACTGAAGGGCATGAGATGAAATGTAGAAGATAAAATGAAATATGAGAGAAAAATGAACAAAGTCTGTATAAGGTTTCTATTACAGAAAAAAAGAAAAATAATATATTGAATTTCTAGAATGAAAAGAAAATGCAACAATATTAACCAAGATAGACTATGGAAAATTATATTGAAATTTAAACATTAGAAATAATTCTACTAATTTCTGGAAGAGCAAATTCACACTACAGAAAGAGGAATCAATTTTTTACTGTTTTAATATACTTTTCAATATAAATTGTAGTTGTATGTTTCCAAACTACTTTAAAAAATTTTAAATCTTGGGCTTGAGGTGCAGCTCAAGTGTTACAGCATCATTGTAGTAAGCAGCAGGCCCGGAATCCAATCCCCAATATTGGGGTTTCATACTTCCGTTTAAGATACATTTCCACTAGCCAAAAGACTTCCAACCAGACCACCATCTCCCAAAAGTTTCAAAGGACTAAGCCCTTATCACATGGGCGTTTGGGAGAACATTTTAAACCCAAACTATTACAAGAGTGGATTATCCAATCATAAGGAGAAAATTCTTCCCTTCTACTACAGCTATTGAAATATTGTTTGGGAGAATTTTTTTCCCTAGCCTATAATACTTGGTTTGAATTCTATACAATCCTATAAAGAACTAATGACACCCCTAAACTGTCTCTTTTTTTAAAATGTCTGTCGTGGGTCTTGAACTTTGGGCATGGGCTCTATCCCTCAGCTCAAGGCTAGCGCTCTACCGCTAGAGCCACAGTGCCACTTCCGGCTTTCTAGTGGTTTGTTGGAGATCATAGTCTCACGGATTTTTCTGCCTGGGCTGGCTTGAACCGTGATCCTCAGATCTCAGCCTCCTGAGTAGCTAGGATTACAGGCATGAGCCACCGGCGCCTGGCTTTAAACTGTCTTTTAAGGTAACTGCAAAGAACTTACAAACACAAATCCCCTTTTCTTCCTTGGAGATGTAAAGTTACTACTCCAAGCTGGTTCCACATAGACCTGAGAGCCATCTCTCTAAAATGTCAGCATCTGTGCAGAAAGCCCTAATTCTCTCTCCGGGTCACTGTGGGAAAATAAGGGACTAACTTCCACAGGTTCTGGCTTTGGCTTGAGCCACTGCCTCTTGTCATCAGGACAGGCGTTAGTTCCTCTTTTTGATTAGTACCAATTAGAAAATCCAGAGGACCTATGCATTGGATCAAATACCCCTGACACCCATCTAGGCCTCTCCCTTTGGACAGCCCAGTCTTCAAAGAATCTTTAGAATTTTGCTTTGACAATGCTCACGGTAGACTTTCTTCCTTCTTTCCTTTTGCGATATTTTTTGCCTAAAATTTGGGTTTGCTGCTTTAAATTTGACTAGAGTAAAATTAATGTGATTTGGGTTGAGGCTAGAGGGACTATGTCTTAAACAATATCTCGGAAATTGTGGACTGTAAGAAAAAGTAATATGTGATTTGACTCCATACAAACAAAATCTTCTGTTTAGTGAATAATGACAACAAAAAATGGTCATTATATAGATAACAGACTAGTATTTCAGATATACAAATAAAGACTAGATTCATGAGATAAAGGAAAGTGAATAAAGAATCTGAATATGGACTTCAACAAGATGGCAGAAAAGCATATCTATCCATTATCTATAAGTTAAATGTTTTTATATCTATATATAGCTATGTCTCTATCGATTTATCTCTCTCTCTCTCTCTCTCTCTCTCTATGTTTGTGTTTACTGGAAGTCAAGAAAATATGGGATAATGCAACATTTAAAAACCTCTTGGCAATTGTGAAATGGTTGGTGTCATAACAAGATGTCTGGAGATATAGGAATATGATAGCTATTCTAGAAAGAAATCTAGACATATTTGTGCAGTCAGACACGGTTTCCTCTTTCCCAGGAATCCCACTTCTAGGAAATACCTTTACAAAGCCATGAGACAACTGGGACAGGGGTATTTATTATAGCTGCATTGAGAGGAGGCCATAACACTACTCAGGTGACTATCTCCAGATGAATGAGTATGTAAACTCTGTGAATACATGGAACACTACCCAGTAATCAAAGACAATAAACTGGATGTATACTTACAAGATACTATGAATATAATGTTAAGTAGAAATCATATAATTAAATTGCATCCATGGTATAATTATAGTCTAAAGTAAAAACTATAAATGCATAGATAACTTTTTCAAACATATATATACATATATGTGCATATCTATCATCTATCTATCTATCTATCTATCTATCTGTCTGTCTGTCTGTCTGTCTGTCTGTCTGTCTGTCTGTCTGTCTGTCTGTCTATCTATCTATCTATCTATCTATCTTTCCAAGAATACATACATAGAAACAGACAAGATACTTATATTTATCTGTGGTGGATAGCCAGAGAGAGAAGAGAAGAGAGGTAGAACAAAGGGAATAAACAAACAATAAATGAGACAATAAACAATTAAATGAGACAAGAAAGAGACATAATAAGGCTTTAGTGGGCCATGACCTAACAAAAAGGTGTTATGCAACTTTGAATCTGAGAAACCAATAAAGAAAATGGAATAAGGTCTATGTCCAAGACATATGTGTTTTTTTACATATACATCTATAGAATTCTTTGTGGTTTTATTTTGCATTTTATAGACTTGAAAAAGTATTAGCTAGAGATCTAGTGATTCTATACAAATAGTTCTTTGCACAAAACTGAAAAGAATACTTGTAAAATAACAGATAATACTTATTTCTAGCGAAGCAGACACTGTTTTCAATAAAAAAGTTAATCAATAGCTAAATTTTATCATTATTTTTATTGTACAGATGTGCAAGCTTAAGCACAGAGTGGTTTCCCAAGAGTAGTTAATACATGATTACCACACTAATAGAAACCTGGTTGAGCTCATGTCACTGCTCATTCCCACTCTAAGAAGCACATAGAATCTATATAGTCTGGCCTCTGATTTCTTTTCCTTTCTTTTTTAAAATATGTTTTTTATTGTAAAAATACTGTACAGAGGGGTTAGAGTTACATGAGTAAAGTAATGAGTACATTTCCTATCAAACATTGTTACTCCTCCTTTGTTTTTCTCCTACCATTCCTTCCCTCCCCCTCAACTCCTTCTTCCCTCCCCCCGCAGAAGAAGTTATAAAGTTCATTTTCAACATAGTGTCTTGTACATCTCATCATTACAATGGGTCATCCTGTATCCTTATTTCAGCATTTTGTTATTTCCCTTCCCCTCCCCAAATTAGAAAAATGTATATACAAAGATGTAGAGCACCGACGTCAAATACAGTGAAAACAGGGGTTATACCATGGGGAAAGAACATACAAGAGAAACAAAAAAAAAATCACATTGTACATTATAACTGCATTAAAAAACAATAGCAAGAAAGAAAAGAAATCACTTTTGTCACTGTCTTGGGGTTCATTTCACTTAACATCAGCTTATATGGTCATATGTACATAGCTTTTGACCTTTTCTGCTTCTCCTAGACATATACTAGTTATTGCAAATAAGAGAAACCATGGGACCTATGTTTCTTTGGGCCTGGCTTACTTCACTTAACATAACTTTTTCCAAGTCTTTCTATTTCCGATGTCATTCTTTCTGATGGAGGTATAGAATTCCATTATGTATATATATATATATATATATAGCATATTATATATATTTATATATATAGCATATATATATATAGCATATATATATATATAGCATATTTTCTTGATCCATTCATCTACTGAGGGGCATCTAGGTTGGTTCCATATCTTAGCTATAGTAAATAATGCTGCGATAATCACAAACAAGGCTATGCTAAAGCTTTCTTTTTCTTTTCCTTTTTCATTTTGCCAGTCCTGGGGCTTGAACTCTGGGCTGGGTTCCATCTCTGAGCCTCTTTTGCTTGAGGCAAGTGCTCTACCACTTGAGCCACAGAGACACTTCCAGCTTTTTGGGAGTAGTTTACTAGAGATAAAAGTGTCATGAACTTTCCTGCCTGGGCTGGCTTTGAACTGTAATCCTCAGATCTCAGCTTCCCGAATAGATAGGATTGCAGGCATAAACCACCAGCACCCAGCTTAAATAAAATTTAAGTTTCTCTGTGACTTAAGTTTACAAAGTTCTTAGCCATTATCTTTGCTGCTAACTCATTAGACTCCTTTTGCTCTGTTTTATTTCATTAAGTAAATTTCTGAGATGAAGTTCAAGTGGTTTTCAGTAGCTATCCATCTGTTCTTATCTGGTTTCTGTGGGGTCATGTGATATTGAGAAATTGAAGTCCTTGGATGGTTTATTGTATATTATGCAAAAGGACACAGAAGTATCATTTTAAAGCATTCTTCCTTGCTGCCTGACAGTATGGGAAAAGTATTTTGATTAAAAAAAAGATTTGATGATAACAGAGTAAAAGAAGAAAGAACTTCAAAAACTACAATGATTTACAGTTTTTGGAAACGATAGCTTTTGGAAAATTAATAATAATCATAACAATAATGGGGATGATAAGAGTAGGTAACTCCTGTATGACAGTATGTTTAAGGCTTGCATAATTAATTTATTCCATCTTCAGAACTAGACTGTAGCAAGGGATATGGAATTTGTGAAGCAAATGTTCACTTGTATTCCATTGCTGAGTGGGAAAGACAAGAACTGTGGCCATCTTAGCCAGATGCCAGTGTTTCATACCTAAAATCCTAACTATTGAAGAATACATCTACAATATTCAGTTCAAGACCAGTCCAAGCAGTTAAGTTCAAATATAACTAGCAAAAAGCCAAGCTAGAGGTGTCATTCAGCTAAGTGAGCAAGCCAAGCAAACATGAGGCGTTGAGTTCATTACAAGTACCAGCAAAAGGAAAAAGAAGGAAGGTGGGGGAGAGGCATATATAGCTATCTCATTTAGCTGGAGCCTATGAAGTCAGCATCAGGGCAAATAGCTATGCAACTGAAACGATGAACCCTCAGAATTCTACTTGACTGGGGACCAAAGTCATCTTGGTGTAAATCCAGTCTTTTTTTTTTATTGTGAAAATACTGTACAGAGGGGTTACGTTTACATGGGCATAAACCAGTATTTATTGATTCTCTTACTCCAGCCCTCACCTAAACTAGTTTCTTCGAGTTTGTTTCTGGTTGAAACAGCAGGGAGTTTGTCCTGTGACTTTATGGAAAAAAGAACTGTTTTGTGTTGTGAGCTCTACTTTAAAAGGTACTGGCAAGATTTATGTTTGAGGAAAGCATGAAGTACAGTGGTCTTAGCTTTCCCCAATTGTCATTGTAGACAGACAGATAAAACTTCATTTGGCTGTGGAGATGAAAATCCATTTTATACATCTCAAGAAGAAAGATGTAAATTACCATCCTGGGCATTTAGAGAAAGTGAGGCAAGGGCTGTTACTCTAAGAAATATGAATTTGTGCCCCACTTGCCTAGAAGTGACACTGTGATTTGGAAACAAGAACACATGAAAATATGATCAATTCTGAATACCAAAGGAAGTCCAGAAGGCAGGATGTGTGAATTGGGAATGTGTGCTCCTCCAGGCTTAGGGGATGGGGTAAATTGCTTTTGATGCAGTCTGCTTCTGTCCCTAGGGAAACCCTACCACATTTTGATTTTTAGCTGCAATGTGTTACTACTACATATTTATGCCCTTGAATATGTATTTATTACAGTTTTATACAGCCCATTTCCATGACGTGAATTGTTTGTCTCTCTTAGGGGATATCTATGTTTTTTTCCCCAAGATCATATCAAATGAGAAAAACATGGAAAATAACTTCATTTGAAGCAGAAGACATCCTGTTCTTCAAATCAAACCTAAACAATTAAACATGACTAGGGGGGAAAATGAAGGAATTCATACCTATGATTTGTGACTAATTTCTTTATCATTTTATTTTTCAGCTCATTTCTTGTTGCGATTACATATTGTCTCCTTTCTGTTCTGAAATAAATTGGAGCCTTAAACTGCTTTATGTATATAGGAAGTGCAAGTCATTTACATTTTTTGTATACAAAACATTGGAAATTTTGAGCATTTCAGCATAACAGTTAGTTTACATTACTGAGGTCTTCTGTCTCCAAAGAGTTTGGATTAATCGCCACCTCACCTCATCATTTCTGCCTCCATTCCTACGCCAGAAAGGCTAAAATGCTGGAAGAAAGGTGACTTCAGATTTGGGGGAGTTATTACATCCTGCTTAGAGACCACATTTTCTCAGATGAGCAATGAGATAAAGCCCATAAATCCAACAGTAATGGCCACAGTAATGAAAAAGGGACATAGTAATTACAGTTTTTACACTATTACAGTCTATCTTCTTACTTTGATAGCTGATGTCTGACAAAGTAGGATAAGCTCGTACTTTGGGTTGTTGTGTTTTGTTTCTTTTGAGACAGGATCTCACCAGGGTGCCCAGACTAGCCTCAAACTTACAATTCTCCTACCTCAGCCTCCTTTGAACCAAGATGATAGGTATGTGCCATCTTTCATTGCTTTCAGTTCCTATTCTTTAGTTTTTAGACACTTGAGTTTATATATCTCAGAGCAGGCAGCAACTTCAGAGAGAAGTGCTTCAGACATTGGCTTTCAGAGGCAGCAAGAAGAGTAATGAATTCCTTTCCTAATAATTTGGAGAATGACCCGTTCGATTGCAACATTCCTTGTCTTTCAGATTCTTGTCCTGTATCTCATGGGATTAGAAATAAGCAGGGTCATCTAGTATTCACATAGATAATGGTAGAAACTCAAGGAAAGAAAAAGCACAAGTGGGCAGACTCAGTCAGCCTGATGTATTTTAGAGCTTTGGACTCCTTTTTATGGAGACCTGTGGCAATTGAAGGCTGGAGAATGCTCAGCCCATTCAGATACTGGTTATTGCGATGTAACCATCTCCAGGTAATGACTGCCTCTCTGAGCATCAGCAGCAGGCAGGTGCTAGGCTTCTCCCCTTAATACTTCTGCTTATTGTGAATCCTTGGGCCTGGTACAACACTCAGTGGGACACCTGCTTCTGGGGAAAGGAAGTGAGTCAGATATTTGCTGACTCACGTGATTTTCTCCTAGAATCCCTTGTGTGTTCCCCGTGGTTATAGCACTGGTTCTTCATCAATAAGTTAAACCCTTAGATTTTCCATTATTTTGGCACAGCTATATTTTTATTTTAGGTTTTGTAAAGCTCCTATACACTTCATTTTCTTATGATAAGGAAAGATTTTGGCTTCCCTTCTCACACTGGTGGGGCTTAGGGTGTTACTGTATGGAGAGGCCACAGGCTTGTCAAAGCTTTCCAAAGGAGTCCTTGAACTAGTTCAGGCCCAAATCAACTAATGGAGACAAGCTTTACATTAGACTTCAAGCCAGGTGGTACCTGGGACCATGCCTTCTAGAACATCCTCATTCCTGATTATCCTGAAAGGTGTGAAGAAGCTGACAAAACCAGGTTCCATGGCTCGTAGTGTGACAAATGCCCATGGTTGTTCTGATTATCTATGCAGCTTGTCATGTAGAATTGTACCTATTCTAGTAGGTTCTCTCATCTGCTCTCTCTCTCTCTCTCTCTCTCTCTCTCTCTCTCTGTCTTCTCAGAGCTGAGGATTGAACTCAGGGCCTTGCACTTCCACTGAGCTAAATTTCCAGCTCCACTATCTCTCTTTTAAGGTTTTTAGGTTTTCCCTTTCCTGACAGTTAGATATTCACAGCCTCTTTGCCATTCACTCCAGTTCATCTGATCCAAGCCCGAGATGATCTGGTGTTTCAAATACACATCTCAGGAAAACACATCTTAAATGTCCTCATTTAGTCACAGCAGTGCAGGGTGACCCACTGGCTTACCTCATATGAAAGAACATTATGGTAGAAAGTGTATGCATATGATATTGAGACCAATGAAGGCTCTGAGATGCTCTCTGACTTGTAGACTAACAAATTCACTTATTATAGTTTCATGGATGCTGACAGGATGAAGAAAACGAATTGGTTTGAGACAAACGACCTTAATGCTTACAATGAATAGAATAAGCATTTCGTATTTACTCTGGTTACCTGAGCTTCAGCTTCCAGAGACTGCCAAGAAGAGGACCAGAATCACATCTTGAAGGCTCATGCAAATAGATTGTACTACACAGGAGGCATCATGAACTTAGAGGACATGAATCTTTTCTAATGTGGAGATAGTATGATTCCCCTTTTATTCAGGAGGGAAACACCATCTCTATCTTCTTAAGCAGAAGTCAAATCTGCTCTAGAGATTTTATGTTCTGAATGTGTTCACTATTCAAATGTCCTTGAAATGATTGCTTGAAACAAAGCAGGTGTTCATAAGACAGGTGTAGCAATGGGAACCATGGAGTATTTTCTATCAAAAAATTACAAATTACTTGTTAAGAAAATAGAACAAAGAAATTTCATGCCATTGAGACACTGAAAGTGGAAAGAGATATCTACAGAATAAATATTAGAAGTCAGAGGTGGTTAAAAACCTGATAGATGTAAAAACAACATATGTGTATTACAATGGTTTTTAAATATATTGCAGAATAATTAATGAAAGCAAATGAAAAGAATCTGCACCACAAAAATATAAAATGATGAAAGCAGATAGCAAATATATGCCATCAGAAAAATTCAAATGAAAACCCTCCTTTCTATTGATGAGTTAGAAATCTACCAAGATACATGAATAGCCACAGACATTTAATTTTACAACATAGCTTTGAAATGTAAAGAAGGAGAAATTGTTTGAAGGAGGATTTCTCAAATTAGAATTCATTGTGAGAGTTTAGAATACATCAAGAAAACTAAAAAGGAAATCATGTAAGTCACAAACAATTTAAATGGTTCAGCTTATACACGGAAGTATATTTTTCAAATAGTACATAACATATGCCTTTTCAAACATGATGAGCTAGTAACACAGTAATGCACCCAAATATTCTGTCACAAAGGCAATATGAATCTTGCAATTCTGAATCATAAAATTCATATTTCTCACAATAATGTAATGAAAGTATATAGAGATCCTAAAGTGATTACTCCCCTATCCAATCATTTGAAAATAAGAACAATATCTTTAAGAGAAAAAACATGTAGTACTTGAATAATAAAAGAGTACTTCTTAAAAAGACAAGTTAGATCATCAATGGACATCACTCCCTCACAAAAAGAAAGGAAACATTAACATTGTAAATAAGAAAATGATGGATTCAAACTCCTTACCACTATATTCTAATAGATATGAAAATTCAGATGAAATGAAAGATTTACTAATGCAAGACGAAGAAGGATTAACAAAACAAGAGTACAGGCTGAACATCATGGAGGAAATGGAACAGGAAGTAACCTCTAGCAAAAGCACGATGCCTATGGAATTGGAGAGAAAAATAGTGCCAAATCTTTTCCCGATCTTTCAACTCTTCCCCAAACAGAGAGCAATTGGCTTCTTCCCAGAGTCAATTTAGGGAACTATAGCTGTGATATCAATGCCAAACATGGTTTGGGAGAAAAACTGAAAATCAAATAGCCATCTAACTCATAAAAATCAATGGAAAATTCATAAACAAAATAACTGCAAATGGAAACCACTCACCTTTCAAAGACAAATGCAGTGTCAACAGGAGGAGATTACTTTTCCAATTCCAAATATGTCAATATTAACAAAATTATTAATATAGATGATTATGATAACATCTTTTTTGGGGCTGCATAGGGGATTAAACTCATGGCTTCATGTTTGTTAGGCAAGCACTTTATCACCCGAGCCACATACCCACCCATTTTGTTTTTCATTTTGTTTTTCATATAGACTCTCACAGTTTCGTTTGCCCTAGCCTCAGACCACAGTCCTTTTATTTCTTCTTCTTCCTGTCACTGGAATTATAAACATGGTGGTATCACCATGCACATCCAATTATACTAACATTTGAAGAAGAAGAAAACAAACAAAACTAAGCTTCTGGGGTGTTAATAACTAATTTGATAAAATAAGAAATTTCCTAACCTGATATGTTTGTGTTAAATACTCTGTGCAACTTTAAACCCTAACTCTAACCTAATAAGCCACTAACTCTGAGCTTCTACCCTAACCCTCCATGGAGGAGAGGTACCATCTCTGTGGGTCTTTCACGGGGAAGACTTCAGGGCAGGGAATGTATGATTGACCAAAGCTGCACACCTCACAGAGGCTGGGAAGCAAAGAGAGTGAAAGAGGAAGAGTTTGAGGCTGAGATGCACTACTAAGGATATTCCCCCAAGGACTCAATAGCTTCAACTAGGTTCTACTTCCTCAATTTCCTTCAGTTCCCAACTGTCCATGGACATTTATGAAGCCACCAATGTACGGAGGATATCAGAGGCTTCGCTCCAGTCACTTTCTCAAAGCACCACCTCTGAACACCAAGAAACTGCAGACCAAGCCTTCAACACGTGAGCCTTTAACACTGACCAGGCCTTCAACATCTACCCATTTCAGACCTGAAGCATAACAGTGCACATATTCAACAATACCATCTCCTCTATTGTTGTCATGCTGCTCCAGACAAACAGAACTAGTAGAGTAGAGAAGAAGGTTTGTTTCTAGATTAGGCTATATGATCAGAGGATGCATAGACTCACAATGGCCATCTGCAGGGCAAAAAGTAGCGTCTCAGTTTAAGAAGGTAAAAGTCTCAGAAAATGATGGGGCAGTGTTGCAGCCTTAGCCTGAGGCTAAAAGCCAGGAAGATGTCTGAAGAGTGACAGTTACAAGTCCTCACTAAAGAGCTGAAGAATCTGAGTTGCATGGCCACAGGTAATGACAGAAAAAAAATAAAACATAACAAAGCAGCAGCAGCAGCAGCAACAACAACATCAAAAAGTGTGACAAAAGACCCGAAACAGCAACAACAAAAGCATGTGCTCGGAAATACAACCATTCCTTTCTCCCATTTCACTTTTTGTTCCATCCTGGCCCGCTGATGTTTACAATAGTCTTCCCCACTCAGTTCTCTAACTTATATGACAATTGTCTCAGTAAACAGCCTCACAAACACTCAGACATTTTCTACAAAATCTTAAAGGCATGCTTTATAAATTTTCTCAGTGCCTCTCAATCCAGTCAAGTTGGCAACAAATATTAACCATTATGATTTGTTTAATAGATTCTCCTTTCAGCTGTTTTGAGAACTTCCTGGCTATAGAATGGAGCACACCCATTCCCTTCTTCAGCTTTGATTTGCTAAGACTGACTTTCATGTCTCTGCTGCTGACACTGTTTGGGATAATGCTAATGGCTTATGTAGCTCCTGGGCACCACCAGTGCTTCACCAGCACCACGACAAAGGCCTTAAGCAATTCATTGTTAATCGGTTTGCCCCAAACCATTTACACAATGCAATTTCACTGACTCCAACTTGACCAAATGTAATTTGATTAAAATTCAGCAAGCTTCTCGGTCCAATAATTTGTTTCAAACAATGATTTGGTTGAAAATGAATAATCTATAATCTTTGTAATTTTGAATTCATTTCCAGTGAATAAACCATGAGAGTAAATTGACTGAAAATGAATTAGAAATAGCAACCCCTAAAATAGAGAAGACATTTCCCAATCCTAGAAGAAGAAAAAAAGAAATGATCAGGACGAATAAAGGATGACAAAGCCTCTTGTGCATATTTTCTAATGAATTCCACCATCTCTCCACGAGTAATTAAATGGAAAAAAACGGAAGACTTGTGAATATGGAAAATGTTCCACATTTTCAGTTATAGAGTTTCATATGCCTTTTTATTTTTTGGTTTGATGCCTATGGCAGGCAAATAGCCTCCTCTTCCCATTAAGTTAGTTGTCTCCTGGGCCCTGAAGTTGTTCTGTGACTGGGCACTGCAATGTCCTGACTCTGTGGACTCTGCTTAATTCAGTGTTTATCCCTGGCTCTTTTCCCGATTAGGGAAAAGGATGCTGCCACCTGAGTAGAAAATCAAATAGCACACCATGCACCAATTCTCTTTCCTCATGCTTTCTTTTCCAATGCACAGCCTTACAAGCACATGCCAAAGGGGAAAAACAATCTTTTGCTCTCTGTCCAAAAAGAAGCAAATCCTCATGCTTATTAGGGTATAATGGATAAAGATACAGGCCACAAGAATCTCTTTTTAGAGTTCACCAGCACCACAAACAGCAAGCCCAGAAACTAGTTTTGTCTAATTTAGGAGTCAGAGTCATTTATTTATAATGGTAATCTTCTACAAAATCCTTTATTGGGTACTTTAGGTATAAGACAAGGACTTTATTAATCCTTGTATGGTTTTTCTTACAGCCAACCTACTTTATATGTTTTAACTATATATATTTTATATATTTAGAATGTTTGCCCTTTAATTTCTTTTTTAGTTAAGAACAGTTATTAAAGCCCCTGGGATTTGTTGTACAGCGCTGTTGCCTGTTGTTATGTTGAAGTTGGCTTGAGACTGTCCCCATACCTTGAACTTCTTGATTGTAACCTAATTTAGTGCAATAACAACCTGAAAATATAACTTAGGAGTATAACAAACGTTTATGTCTTAACCATTTACAGATCATCAGACCATAACTAAATAAGGCAAATACCTATGGGTACGCACTCAATTTATTGGTATATTTGTCTTTTCAGTTCTATCTGTAACTAACCATTGTAACTAACCATCTGTACCTTCCTATTGCTATAGAACAAAGCTCTCTGAACCTCTTCAGGTTCTAAGGGCTGCCTGGTTCATGAACCAATCTTTAAACAAGGACACTGTCAAATTTTACTTGTGAGAGTTTAGTACTTTTTTAACGAAGTGTTAGAATGTCTTTCTCAATAAACAAGCTATTCAGAACCAAAACATCTAGAGATATAAGATGCTTTAACAACTTTTTCCTCCAGTACTGAAAATATGATGTTTATATGTTATTTTCTTCAATCGTCTGAAAGCTATTCTACCAAATGCCTCTAGTTGCTGAGGACTTGAAAATGTATACTATACGAGCACTTTGTCTAATCAGTACTTTATTTATGGGACAAAAGTGATCTATTAACCAGTGCAAAATAGGGAGGTGAATGTCATTATGAAGGTTTGAATATATTTCTAGTGGAACACAGTGCTAAGAGTATCCAACCCAGGATAATGTGGACAGTAAAAATTTCCATTGAGTAAATGGAATGTTGGGACTTTTCATAAAGAACAGAGAGGGTTCACTAGAGATAAGCTTTTTAAAAAGGTATTTCAGGCAAAAGAGTAAAATCTTTACAAAAGTATGTTAAAACAAAACCCAATGAGGCATATTTAGGAACAGGCAGGTGAGTTCCAGTAAGGTTGGGATATAAAATATGCATTTAAAAGTACACAAGAGGGCTGGGAAGGTGACTCAGTGGTAGAGCGCTTGCCTTGCATGCCTGAGGCCCTGGGTGGATTCCTCAGCACCACATAAGCAAAAAAGAAAAAAGCCGGAAGTGATGCTGTGGCTCAAGTGGTAGAGCACTAGCCTTGAGCTGAAGAGCTGAGGGACAGCGCCCAGGCCCAGAGTTCAGGCCCTATGACCAGATCCCCCCACCCCAAAAAAAGAAAAGTACACAGGAATACCGGGTGGGGCTTGTGTTTAATATGAAGGAACTGTACCCTATAGGAAACTTTTTTTAAAAAAAATTTCATTATGTAGTTGTTTAAGAATGTGCACTGAGTTTTTACAAGCTGAGAATGCCAAATTATTTCCCTTAAGAAACTATAACTACATATTCTTGGCAGTATAAATATGTTGTTGAACTAACATTAATACACATTATCATTTTGTCAATTACATAATAAAATAAATGATTACATATCCAAATATTAAATTGGACTGATATTAATTAAATGTAAGTAATAGGAATATCTCAAAAGGCATTTAAAATATTAGCTATCTGATCAATTCTTTTTTTTTTTGCAAAAGAGATTGGGAAGATAAAAATCACAATTCAAATGACTTCTGCTAAGTAAGGAAAAATTACAAGAATTTTGGAAGTTTTATGATTAAAATTGTTCTACTTATAATGCCAAAGCACTATTACCTTTGAAAAATACTTACTAAACAGCACCCTCTACATGTTTTACACAAGACAAAGGCAACATTTAACTAAAACTACTTAGCAGCTCTCTTCCATTCTTCAGGTCTTCCCAGTTAAGTTTGCATGCACCCCAACGTAAACATTAAACAATTAAAGTAAATGAAATTAATAATAAAAATTACATTAAACCAACATTACACAATTAAATAATTGCCTGGGGACATTATTAAAGACATGATCTTCTGTAACAAAGAAAATACTCAAAATAGAGGTTTTTCCTTAACAACACAAAGTAATATACATAGAAAGACATTTAAAAAATCACCATCAGACTTGCTAAAATATAAGATAAATCAATGGTTATTCAGATCTTACATATACTAGTAATAATGGGGGAATAGAAGTATAAATTAGCAGGCAGATAACCACACCAGCCCTGTAACTGTTTGAAATGACTGAAGGACTAAACCACACAAGGTCTAGAATTCCTGAAAATTAGCTTCTGTAAATCTACTTGTACTGGTGAGTTGTATGACACTATATAAATATAACAAAATTTGTTACTGTATTCATTAATTGAGAAATATTAATGTTTACAATGGGGGGAGATTAGGAAGACATCTATAAAGAACATTTATAAATAGTTGTGAAAAATTAGGTTTTTGTTTCCATGGTGTAAGTATCCACAAGTAGATTTCTGATATATCATCAGTATGTTCAACTCGATAAGGAGTTGTCAAACTGTTTTCTAGCACTTTGCTATTTTCACTAGAAAATTAAAATTAGCCATTCCAAAATGTTTGCAGTGACATATCATATGATTTAATTTGAATATTGTTAATAATTAATGGCATTAGCATCTTTTCATGTGCTTATTTTATATCCATGCATCTTTTTTTGTGACATGCCTATCAAATAGTTTGCTCATTAATTTTTATTGAGTTGTTTGTTTTCTTGCTGTTGAGTTTATATATTTATAAATGTATTTGGGCTACAAGTCCTTTGCCTCTGTGTATGTTTGTGTGTGTGTGTGTATACTGCCATTATATTCCCTGTCTATAGCTTTCATAAATACTGTTTTTAATACTATTCTTTATTACTATCTCTTGAAGAGCTGAACTTTTAAATTTAGATCAAGCCTGATTTATCAATTGTTTCTTTTACAAATTGAGCTTTGTTATTGTTTTAAAGGATTTTTTATCTGATTCAAGCTATCAAGACTTTTGTCTATTTTTTTCCTACAAAATTTTGTTATCTTTAGGTTTTAGACCTAAGTCTATAATCCCTTTGGAAGTAATATTTCTATTCCAAGCTAGAAACTTCAGTACTTCTACTATCAATTTTACAATTGATATCTAGTTATTCCAGGGCCATTTTTAATTTAATTTAATTTTTTTAATTTTTTAATTTTTGTTGGTCATGGGGCCTGAACTCTGGGCCTGGGCGCTGTCCCTCAGCTCATCAGCTGTAGTCTAGTGCTCTACCACTTGAACCTCAGCCCCACTTCCTGCTTTTACTGCTTATGTGGTGCTGAGGAATCAAACCGAGGGCCTCATGCATGCAAGACAAGCACTCTACCACTGAGCCATCTTCCCAGCCCCTATTTTATTTTTAAAATTTTATTTATTTATTTATTTTTATTGTGCAGAGCCATATGTTTAAAAAAAAATACCTTTCTTCATTGAATTACATCTAGACTTTTGTCAAGAATCAGCTGACAGGGGTTTATAGACATGGCTTAGTTGGTAGAGTGCTAGCCAATGAGCAAAAGCACCAGATACCAAGCTCAAATCCTGGTCTCAGATTTAAAAAGAAGAAAAAAAGAATCAGTTGACTATATGTGTTTGGGTTTTAAGTCATACTCACTTCTTCTTTACTATATTAAGAACTTGTTGAAGCTTAAGATTTTTCTTAATTGATTTTTTTCTTAGTTTATATTAGAGAAAATATTCCAAAACCACAAGTTTGACTCCTACCACTTCCATTGATTGGTATGACTTTTGACAATGACATGGTTTCTCTAAATCTAAACTTACATAATTTAGAGTACCATAACATTTATCCATATAATATTGTAAGGATAAAAAGCATAGGAAAACGTCAAGTACCTGTTGCTAATGCCTATAATCCTAGAGTTTAGGAGGCTGAAGTCTGAGTATTACTGTTCAAAGCCAGCCCAGGCAGGAAAATCCATGAGCCTCTCATTTCCAGTTAATCACTGGAAAGGCAGAAGTGGTGCTGTGGCTCAAAGTGATAGAGTGCTAGCTTTGAGCAAAAACGATCAGGGGCAGCACCCGAGTCCCGAGTTCAAGCCCCATGACCGACAAAAAAAAAAGAGAGAGAGAGAAAGAGACTTGGTATTAGGTAGTGTGATGCCTAATGCTTTCTAAGTATTTTGTTATGTATGCAATCAAATAAATAATTTAAGAATGAAGAAAATGTAAAAAAAAAGGATATTGAAGTCTATGGACTCAGATAATTTTGCATGTTTTCCAAAGAATATCAGGAAGTAGCAGCTGCTTTCCATTATGTACTAATTTGAATAAACCAACCCCAACTCAGTGGGGTGTATGAAACAGAGCAAAAGGTCAAGTGGGTGCTGAAGCAGTCATTCTATTCCAAGCTGGAATTTCAGTAGCTCTACCAGTGGACCGGGGAGTGTCAATTTTTTTTTTTCATGTTTCTTTGCAAAGCGGAGCTTGTTGCTTCAGATCTGTCTGCTAAACCATGTGGCTGCACCAAAAAACTATATGCATGACAGAAAGCGTTTTCCATGTCACTACAGGATGTTCTAACCTGCCACCGTCTTTGTCAGTCACTGACATGTCTGCAGATTTCCTTCCTTGTTCTTTCCATTAACATAAAATTGTGAGATCGCAACTAAAAATGTCTGCTATCTAAACAGAAGGTACAAAGATAGCTACTTTGGCCCCTTTGTTAGACACTCACCCATTTCCTGGAACTGCTCAGGTCAGCTGGCATAGCACTGAGTTAGGAAATAGCTCTTGGCACAATTGATCATGATGCCAGGAAGCTAGATGATTCAGGCATTGGTATCAGAATTTGTTAGTTACTTATTTTTCAAGGTATGTTTTCTGCTAATTTGGTGTTTACCAAATCTCACGGAATTTTGAGCTCAGATGAAATTTATCGGTGAACCTATCAAAGGCTGATAAGAATAAGAGTTACAGGAATTACTAAGATAGGAATTTAATAAAGGGGATTCTGTAAAAAAGAAAATTGGGCTGATTGAACCTGACTTAGACTTTGGTTAAACATAATGGGGCACTAATAGATTCAGAATCCCTGTGAGGATCTGTGATCAGTGTTATCTTAGTTCCCAGAGCTGTGAGAAAAGCTACTTAAAGCACTCACTGATTTGGGCTTGAGGGTTGTAGAGGTTGCTGTTCATGGTCATTTAGCGACTTTGTTTTGGGGTTAAGGTGAAGCAGACTATCATGGTGGGGATGACCAAAGCTTCCCTTCTCATGGGGTTCCAGAGAAAGAAGTGGTAGGCGAGTGGGAAAGTTAGAAGCAAAGGGAAGGAGAAAGGGACAGGGATGGTCTCAACTCAGTGACCTACTTGCTCCCATTAGGCTCCACCTCCAGAAGGCCCTCCCACCACCCAATAACACACAGGCTGGTGACCCAGACTTTGCCAGATGACCTGTGGGGATAGATATTTCAGATCCAATCCATAACATGTGCGTGGACAGCAGCTGTGTCGCTAGCCTATGACCACAGAGCCATTTCTCAATGTCGGGAGAGATGATGACACTATTTGTGGCTCTTTTATGGATGGAGTAAGGAGCTGATTTTTTTTTTAAAGAAATACCTACGGCTCACTTCTTAGTTTTTCAGTCACGAAGTTCATAAAACATACCTCAGATCTTTCCAAATTAGACGTGTGCACCAAAGTAAAACATTTATTTTGTGAAGACACAGCAAATTCTGCCAAATGTTTATAGTGCTCTGGTAATTCAATTAAGTTGGAATGAGTTCTAACTGATAGTTTGATTCTACTGTAGCATTTATTGGCTTGCAACCACTCACAGAAACCCCACTGAGGAATCACCATTTTAGATTTATTTTCTTGACCTAATCATTGTCAGTAGTGTCTTTCTTTCCTACTAGACCATGATGGTCTAGTAGGGCTAGCTTCAACGATATGGGATCTGTACAATCACAGAAGTTTATGTACTTAGAAAAGCCACATGTTTGACCTTCACTAGTATTGTAAAATCTGGTACTACATAGACATATAATGGGTCTTGAACTTAGGGCCTTGGTGCTTTCCATGACCTCAAGGCTAGCACTTGACCACATATGCCACAGATTCACATCTGGGAGGTGGTCAATTGGAACTAAGAATCTCATGGACTTTCACGCCTTTGAACCCCAATCCTCAGATCCCAGTCTCCTGAATAGTTAGGATTACAGGCATGAGCCACTGGTACCTGGCCTGATACTAATTTTGAATAGAGAAACAGAGAAGAAATTCTCCGAAATGGATACATGGGCCTCAGAGGGCCAATGGCAAATGTCACGAACAGTCTTGGAAATTACTGGCAATGCTGGGCTTGGATATTTGCAGCTTCAGCCTAGGTGATGTCCCTGGGAAAGGATGGTTAAGCAGTGCTGCTGTCCACACTGCTGAGCAAAGTGGGCCCAATCCATTGAACCAGAAAGATATCTGCACTGGGCCTGCTTTTTTAGTTCTACTTCCTCCCAATCCAAAGTCTTGGCTTGCAGCCTCTAGTTTGCCAAACGTAGGTTATTACTTTCAGCCTCCCTGCCAGGCTTGGGAGAGAAATCAATATATTGTAGTGTCTCCTGGGCCCAAAGTAGATGCTGTTAACCATCAGAACTCACACAATAAACAGTGAGTAGGAGATTGTTTGCATTCTAGACAGAACACAAGACAGGAAAAGGGATGATGCACAACCATAACACTTGACTTACTTTTACTCCAGTTTTTAGCAATGCTTAGGATGACAGATATGACATTCATGCTAGGTGAGCATGATCCCACTGTCCTATAGCCTCAATCCTCTATCGTAGTATTGATTCTTACTTGGATACATTTTTGGATGAACTCTTGCACCTGTATGGTTGCTATGCCTCAAGTTTTCTGAAATTAACTTCCCCATCTTCTTCTCTCGGTAGCCCTGACTCTACTTCTGTACAATATGATTCAAATCGATAGTCACTCTTCTACCAGGTGTTGGGGCTCAGGCCTATAATTTCAGATACTGGGAGATTAAAATTGGAGGGTTGCACTTTGAGGCCAGTCTAGGCTTATGTATATAAGATCTCTATCGACCAGTAGCTGAACATGGTGAATGCTTGTTATCCCAGCTATAATGGGAAACTTAAATAGGTGGATTGCAGTCCTGGCATATTCCAGGGCAGAAGATGAGACTGTATCTCAAAAATAACCAGTACAGAAAAGGGATAGAGGCAAGGCTCAGTGGCAGAGCATTTGCCTAACAAGAACAAGGCCCTGAGTTCAAAACAATTATTCCCCCCTCAAAATCACCTTTCTAGTACATAATTCAAATAACCTTAATTATGCTTAGTACTTAGAACTCCAGCAAAAGATCTTCACTAGGACATTTCCTCAAAATGTCTATTAGCGTAGAAACAAAGAACATTTCTTTCCGTTATTACTATAAGGAAGCTAAATATTGAGGTAGTTAACTGGAAATATCTAATTTTGATATCACCTCAAGGTGATTATACAGGAGAAATGAATTTGTTCTCTTAAGCAATTCTGCTTTTCAGCTTTGTTTAAATGTTTATTGTAGCTACACGTGGTAAAGCATGCTATATTATTTCTGGAATTGCAGAATTTCCTTCAGTCTTGTTGACTGCAGACTTTGTGAGTCTTTGATAAAGTCTTTTTAATTTGCACATCATTAAGAAATCCACGTACCATCAGGTTCAAAGGAGAGCAAGGCAGGTTGAATAAACTTTACATAAGTCAAGGAGTGTGGCTATTCTACTCTAATTGCACCATTTTTTTCAGGCTCATATTAATTTTTACTGGGGCCCTGCCTTCAGCCTCCATCTTGTCACTTTTCTGAGAAGTGTATGAAAAAAAGGAAGACAGATGAAGGTGGAAGCAGAGGGCACGTAGGAAGGATGAGCACACTGAAGCTGACACCTTCTGAGCTTCTCCTCACTTTCCCTCACCTTGTCTTTCTTGGCTCTTGAAACATGAGATGTGAGCAGAAAAGGGGGGTGAGGTCTTAGCTCCTCACAGGCTAACAAATGCTTATTGCCTCCGTTTTGGTCTGTATTTTATTCACGTGAATGTACTTTGTAATTTCCTCAAGTTGTCTCATCTGTTGAAATTGTATTTTTATTATTTGTAAGTGTACAAAGGAGTCACCATTCAACACATCAGGTTCTCAGTACAATGTATCTCAAGTGAGCCCTTTTGTCATTCTCCCCCATCCTTCTCAAGCCACTTCTTCCTCTCCATTTCCCTAGTTTCATAAGATACACGTCGAAAATTATGACTGGATTCTCCCCCACTTCCTGTCTTCATCCCGACCTTCCATCCCCCGGAACCTTCCATCCCCACAGCTTTCAAGTGCCTGTTTCCTGGTATTCATTTTATTGGAGGGTATGTTGGTTTTTCAAAGGAATTACAACATTTAAATTCTCATATTTCAGTGGATATATTCATGTACATTTGCATGCAGCTTTGTGTGTTTACTTGTACATTTTATGAATTAGTCCTAGCTTCCAAATATGAAAGAAAACATCTATTCTTTGTCTTCCTAGGCCCAACTTCACAAATCACTTTTTTTCCCGGTCCATTCATTTCTTTTTAAATAATATAAAATCATTCTACCTAGTATATGACTAAAATTCCATTCAGAATTATATTTTTATAGCTGTGTAGTATATATGCAATGACCAGACTAACATACGCCTTAGTTGCTTTCATGGTAGATGTTTTATGCTATGCATGGGTGTACATTAAAAAAAAAACCACCAATGAATAATTTAGATTTATTATAATATTTTAGTTATGTAATCATCATTTAAAATCTTTTAGGGTATTTCATTAATATAATAGTTGAACAGACTAAGAAGCAATATACAGACTTTGGAACTGATAGCAAACTAAAAGATTCAAAGAAGAAAAACATCAGCTTCTGTAAATGAAAAATCTGAAGTTCTAGTTTTCACATATAGTCCTTTACCCGAGATAGATCTTTTCCACTCATGCTTAAAACCAGAACAGAGGAATTCAAGGCAACTGTGAGTGAAAACATTCAACGAGCTGGGCACTGATGGCTTGTACCTATAATCCTAGCTACTCATAAGACTGAGATCTGAAGATCTCAGCCAGCCCAAGCAAATAAATTTGAGAGATTCTTTTCTCCAGTTAACCAGTAAAAAGTTGGAAGTGGCATGTGGTTCAAATGGTAGAGCAAAAAAGCCAAGTGAGAGCTCAAGGTGCAGAATTCCAACAGTACTGGCCCCCCAAACAAATGGACAAACAAAAACTAGTCAACTACATTCTTTTATATTTTTTGGGGGGGGGGGGTCCTGATCATGGGGCCTGAACTCTGGGCTTGGGCGCTGTCCCTGAGCTCTTCAGCTCAAGGCTAGTGCTCTACCTCTTGAGCCACAGCACCACTTCCAGCTTTTTTCTTTTTGCTTATGTGGTACTTAGGAATGGAACCCAGGGCCTCATGCATGCAAGGCAAGCGCTCTACCACTGAGCTACCTTCTCAGCCGCACCTACATTTTTTAATAGATACTCTTTAAATGGTGTACATGTCTAAACAATGTTTTGTTTAAAAATGTTAGGCATAGCAGGGTGCCTGTGGCTTAGGCCTGTAAGGGTAGCTACCCAGGAAGCTGAGGTCTGAGGATTGCGGTTCAAAGCCAGCTTGGCAGAAAAGTCCTTATGAGACTCTTATCTCCCATTAATGGGAAGTGGAGCTGTGGTTCAAAGTGGTTGAGCATTAGCTTTAAGCAAAATGAGCTCAAAGGGAGGGTCAGTGCCCAGGTCCTGACTTCAAGCCCCACAAATGACCAAAAACTAAAAAAAAAAAACAACAAAGTTAGGCATGGATTCCATAAGACTTTAGGATTCCCAGTAGTGTAACACTTATCAAATTACCATCATCTGTTCTCAAAAATCAGGCCTAATGGGGCTGGGAAGATAGCTCAGTGGTAGAGCACTTGCCTTGCATGCATGAGGCCCTGGGTTCGATTCCTCAGCACCACATAAGCAAAAAGAAAAAAGCTGGAAGTGGCGCTGTGGCTCAAGAGGTAGAGTGCTAGCCTTGAGCTGAAGAGCTGAGGGACAGTGCCCGGAGTTCAGGCCCCACGACTGGACCCCCCCCAAAAAAAATCAGGCCCAATGAAAATAGCTATCAGGAAAAGAATGAAAATACCCAAATTAAATAATTGGCAAAGTATAATTACTCACCTTATTTATCCCTTTATCCCTGTTTTTCTTTCCTGTGATTTTTAGAATGGCATCATACATTGGACATTGCTTAAGTTTTGGAGGGAAACTCCGAGCAGCACCAATCTGTAAGATAAGAAGATTATACAAACATACATGGCAGCTCACTCAACAGTGTAAGTGTTCTTTCTCCAGATGCCTCTGGGCATGTGTAAACATAAAGACTTGATTTTTAAAGAACTCAACACTCCTGTTCCATCCTTTGCCTTCATCCTCTACCACTGTGCATAGCTTTGGGAATTACTGCATGAAACTTATTCTTGAGCAGAGGAATTTTGTTTTTAATATAACCAGGATTTTATTGATCGAATGATTTTTATGATATTTAAGAGGAAATATTGGTTATTTTTTAACCTTATTATGGTATGACACAATGGGTTTCCATTACTCTGTATAGAATTATGGCTTCTTTAGGATATATCCATAACACTCATAGACCATTGCAGCCTCTCCTGGACATGCATTTATTTATTTTACATGAGATATACTTGCCTTGATATATTTGAGGAAAAAGCCGTGGAAGAGAAAATAGCTTCACTTGTGAAACCTTCTTTAAAAATATTATTGCCCTGAAAATTTTCTTGAGCATTCTTTTGTTTAACTCAAGTTGAGTTCCACGTCACATTAAAAAGTCATTGCAATATACCCAAAGTCCATGAAAATCAGATACATTAAATCTTTTACTTAACACTATATTAATTTTCTCTTCCACTTACATTTTCTTTTGCTTGTTTTTGAAATGGCCACATTACTTAAAACAACCACCTCTGTCATTCATAAAAAAAGAAAATCCTCAATACACTAGGAAAAAAGATCAAAGAAATTTCTTTGCAAATGAGACCCTGACAGCAGTGATTTAGGTGGGAGAGCCTGTTCTGGGTTTCAGCAATAAGATAACAGCTCCCTTGGCTTCTGCTCTTGGAGAGCTTTCAACTGTCTGGCAGCTCCCTGGCATGATTTAAGGCAGTGATTCTGGCATGCTATTTTGTACTAAAGCAGAGACCAGAGCAGTGAACGAAAAGCTTGTGTGCTGTGGCACAAATAGCAGTGGAGAAATTCAAAGAGCCATTAAAGTGCGGAAGTGGTGCTTGAAGCTATTGTATTTTGGTGACCAAATATAAGAGACATTTGTATCAGATGGAAGCAAACACAGGAGGCAACTAGTATTCAAGAAAAAAAAGAAATGATTGGAGGATTTAACCACTGAGTTCAGGAAGAAGCGATGGTCTCTTCTGGACAGTCTTGCTCGTGGCTCAGGCTGGATAATGTGTCTAGGTTTACGAGATGCAGAGCAAGTGTGTCTAATGCAGGATGTCACTAGATGTCACTCTGGATTTCATTATTTGGCAGTCAAAGGATTTCAGCAGCTTTGCCATCCTGCTACCAATATCTCTCATGGAACCTGCATAGACAATGTGAAATGTGCATGAATAAGAGTGAACTGCTGACAGAATGTCAATTTTCAGGCGTGTGACTTCTATTGATTACTCATTATTGACATGAAGGTCTCTAGTGTCTTTGCTTTTTCACTTTAAACTCTTTTCTCAGCTAAAATTTCCAAGCATCTGAAAAGTGAGGCCTTGACGAAGGGTGTGTGTGATTCAGGTCACACCAGATGCTGTATGAAGTACTTTGACCTCTGTTAGAAATCATAGGGACTTTTCATAAAGACAACTGCTTTGAATAAAAATTTAAACATTGAGACACAAAAACCCTGTGCATTCTTTTCATATTTCAATGAGTTCTTTCTCACCTATTTGAGTTTATAAATAGCCAGGAAGAACTCTGATGAAAATGATTCTTCGTTTTTTTGCTGTGTTTCATAAATCCATATACTTTATTTGTGGCCAGTAGTTTCAATGATAGTGTCCCCCAACCCAAAGGTGACAAATGACATGCTCTACAGTATCTTGTGACTGTGTCCATGGTTTTATATCGTTGAGCTTTGTATACATTAATTAGGTACACACAATCAGAGCCGAGTGCAGAGGCAGCTAAATAAACAAATGACACTGTGGAAAGGTCTTTCTGCATACTAATCATATCTTACATCTGCAAGCAAAAGCTCCATAAATCGATTTGCTCTTTCACATCAAAAGACAAACAGTGATGCAAGTCAGCAGTTCTTTTGTCAAAGTCACCGAGATTGCTGTTCTTCACAAACACATCTTTACAAAGCAGGATTCAACCATTTGACGATTAGCATTATTGGCAACTCTTCAAAGAAGATTCATCAAGTGATTTGCAGTTGGATTGGTTGCCATTTTTATGATGCTGCCCCATGAAATCTAAACTAAAATGATTGGCATTTGAATTCTTTCTTAGAGGATGAGGGACCCAGAAAAAGAAAAGGCATTTTTTGACCCTTCAGAGACTGTGCCCTATTTGAGTTTGGGGGGTGGTGGTGGTGGCTGTGGCTAGCAAGCCAAGTGGTCTAAGAGTCAACATGATGTGGATGCTGAAGGGTGGGCATCTCTGGAGAATGAATCCTTTCCTTGTGCTTAAAGCAAAAAAAAAAAAAAAAAAGCTAAGTGTCAATGAGTTTTCCAGGAGCATATTAAGAGGATAAATTTTGTTTGAAACCAAAGTGTTTGGAGTGTACTGAAGAAAACCAAGGTGCTCCAGTCTGGCTAGTTGCTGTTGGGGTAGTTGAGATAAGACATACAGGAGCGATGCAAAAGGTCAAAATGGGGTCTTCTGGGCAAAGAAACATATCCAGGATAGAATAAGAACTGTCCACATGATCTAGAGTGAAATGGAGTTAGTATAACAGGTACAAAACCAGGTTACTAAAATTTAGGCATCACTCTGGGTCTCTATGGAGATTTTAAAGCTTGTTTCAGGTGTGAGCCTCAAAATTGTAGTATGTTTTCTTAAACTTGACCTTTTCTAGTTAACCTAGTTATTAAATATCACATATTATTTAGCTCTGTATGGAGGTACTACTGAGAGGTGACTCTTCAAATTAACAAAGGAAGGAAGAATGCAGTGACTGCCCCTGACTGTATCCCATAGGTTTCAGATGCATAACTCGACTTTCTCATTATTTTCAAGAGTCTGGCATTAACCTTGAAAGGCTTAGTGATAAAGAAATGTCCCAAACACAGCTAGAGGTTTAACTTATATATTTATTACTATCTTCACGTTATACTTTTAGTTCAGAAGAACATTTTGGAGAAAAGTCTTAAGATTATATCGTAAGTTATCAGAGAATTTGTTTCAAAATTGTATTCTTTCTCAAGTTAGCAGCAGGAAGTAAGATACAGGTTGGTCGGAGAGGTTGGTGCTTTTACTTAAGAGAGTTTAACGCAGGCCAGGAACTGATCTTAGGCAAGTAACTCAACACATTGGGCCTCAATATACTACCTGTTAAGTGGAGGTCTAAATATTGACTTATTACTGAAGAGTAGTCTGAGGATCAGCTAATAAATGATGGCAAGAAAGCAGTGTGCAATTCTAAAGTGCTATATAAGTGATATATTGTTATCACCATCACCACTAATAATTATAACGATCATAAAAAGTGAATGACTCTTCTGTGGAGAGCTTGAGTCTCCAAGGAAAGTTATTTTTACTTACTCTGTTTTTGTGTTTTAACTAGGTTCTTAAAGCTGCTTAATTGAATAAAAGTGGGCTTTTCAAAAAGAGCTCTTAGCAATTTGTATCCTGATTGTGGACTCTGTGCTCTAAAACTCAAAAGTGGCCATAATGATCATGTGGCTAGGCTTTTCCTTTTAGGAAATACAAATCATTGCTGCCACCACACTGTTTGTAGAGAAGAAGCAGTATTAGATATTATGTGCCATTTTAGTCAGATGTCTCAAATACAGTCTTGAAAAATGGAGTTATAAGAAGACGATCTTCTGAACTATTTCTGTCTTGTTATCTAGAACTCAGGAATACATTTCTGAAGAAAAGAACTAAGAAACACAAAATCAAACAGAGCAAATAAAAATATGTTTCAGAAAATCCAAATCAGCACTGAAAAGTCCACAAACATACTTCTGTTTATGGTCCCAGAGAACACACTCAAAGAGAATGGGCAGGGTGGAGGTCCAGGGTCACACAGATTCTCCTTTAGCTTAAGTCGCTATAATAGAGTAGCATAGACTGAGTGTCTTGAACAGCAGATAGTTATTTCTCACAATTCCAGAAGCTAAAAGTTTTAGATTATGGTCTCACCAGAGCTGGGTTCTGGAGAGGACTCTCTTCCTTATTTGCAGTATTTGTGCCTTTTTTTTTTTTTTTAATTGTGAAAATACCATACAGAGGGGTTACAATTACATGGGCAAGATAATGAGTACATTTCTTATCAAGCATTGTTGCCTCCTCCTTTGTTTCCCCTTCCCATCCCTTCCCAGCTCTCCCCACCCCACCGGCTTCCCCCTCCACCCCAAACCCTGCCAAAGTTGTACATCTCTTGTTGCAATGGGTCCACCTGTATCCCTATTTAAACAATTTGTTTTATCCTTCCCCTCCACAAATAGAGCAAACATTTGGGAGGGAAGGAGCTCTGCTCTGCTCTCACCAATTTATCTAAAGAGAATTATCTTCCAAAGACCTCACTTTTGTGTGTGTGTGTGGGGGGGGGGGGTCCTGGGGCTTGAACTGAGGGCCTGAGAGCTGTTCCTGAGCATAATTTTGCTCACAGCTAGCAGTCTACCACTTGAGCCACAGCTCCACTTCTACCTTTGGTGTGATTGATTGGAGATAAAGGTCTCCTGGACTTTGCTGACCAGGTTGGCTTTGAACCATGATCCTCAACTCTCAGCTTCCTGAGTAGCTAGGATTACAGGCTTGATCCACAGGACACCTGGCAGAGCATACCTCTTAATGCTATCATCTGGGGATCAGGACTTCCACAAATGCATTTCTGGGAGACACACTTATCAATAATGTTTGAGAAGGATTTTTCTGTGTCAGCTTGGGTTGACTTTGAACCACCATCTTTCTGATATCAGTCTTCAAAATAGGTAGTGTTAAAGGAGCCTTTCATGGCTAAGACGTTTGTTTGTTTGTTTGTTTATATATTTATTTATTGTCAGTCATGGGGCTTGAACTCTGGGCCCGGGCACTGTCCCTCAGCATTTCAGCTCAGGGCTAGCACTCTACCACTTGAGCCACAGTGCCACTTCTGGCTTTTTCTCCTTATGTGGTACTGAAGAAACGAACCCAGTCCTCATGCATGCAAGGCAAGTGCTTTACCACTGAGCTACCTTCCCAGCCCCAAGACAAGTATTTTTAATTACATTGCTTTTCTATTTTGACTTTTTCTTTTTGTGCTGTAGAAATGGTTTGAAGACATGCAGCAGTAGAAATAAGAAAATGAGGGTTTTCCCATTTTCTCATGACTGTTCCTTGGTCATCTGTACTTAAGTGAATTAGTCTCCCACTGAGGCTCCCAAGTAGAATCAATATAAGCATGACTTGTAGGACCTGGCTAGGACAAGTATTTTCAATGCAGCTATCTATAATCTGTTTCCCAGAATTCTATGTTTTTATATTGAAACTATTATTTCAAATTTGTATGGAAGTTGACTTTAGGGATTAAATCCCTCCCTCCCCAAAATAAAACTAGGCCTTCAGTAAAAACAAGTTTGTTGAATTCTACATGAGTTGTTTCTGCCCCAGGATTCTGAGATCTGGGCTCAGGATATTATTCATATCACCCACCTGCCTCACCCCTACCCTGTTTATAGTGGCATCTTACTCTATGTCAAAGACAATTTGTCAATTTTATTTGCCTATTGAATCCTCAGTCAGGTATACAACATCTATTTTTACATTGTTTCCTTAGAAAATGTTCTCCTGGAGGTCTCAAAAAATTATGATAAACATAGAAGACAATATATATGTCTATTGTTTTATCTAAGAATAATATATAAGTTTCCCAGGGCTGATATAAAAAAATATTACACAATGGTGGCTTTAAAATAAATAACAATTTATTTTCTTGCAGATTCATTTTCCCTCTCCAGCCCTTTCTCCCCAGCTTGCAGTTGGCTGCCTTTACTACATCCTTACGTGGCCCTTTCTTTGGGCAGATATATCCTGGGATTTCTATGTGCCCAAATTTCCCCTTCTAAAAGACATCAGTTAAATGAGACCAGGGTCTCAATTCCAACCTGCATTTGAAAGCATGCACATTCACACCCTTGAATTTCCAATACTTGTTTTAATTGTACAGAACTTTCTGAATTGAATATACCTTAGAAATCATTCAATCCGACTCTTAATTGGGAAGAGGAAATTGTGGAAAAGGAAATGGTGACATCTGAGATACACCACAACCTAGACAGTAGATTTTTTTCCACTTGATTTTGTTCTTCCATACTATTCTTTGATTCTTGATTTTGAGGATTTAAAACACATGCACATGTGTGTGCTTGCTCGTGCACACACGTATATCTGTACTTAATACATAAGATAAAATAAGATTCCAGATCAAAAGTTCCAAGTGAGTAAGCTGCAATTGAGCTTTGCTTGGTTACACTATTAAAATATTTTTGAAATTAGTAGACAACCTTTAAGATGTGCGAGATTTAATATAAAATCCATATTAAATGTATCTTTTGAAAAAATTAGGTCTGACAATGCAGCCCACATTTCTTTTTGGTAAGCAGAGTTAGGTAATGAGTAGCAGCTGCCTTTCCTGAGATGGAGCATTTGTCTTCCACTTTTACCTTGGACCCATTAGGATTATAAAACACTGACCAAGTGGCAAGTCTCACAGCTCTTCACTCCTTCACTCTTTTGTTCTTCTTAGAGTTAAGAGGAAATGGAAATATTTATTGTACTCAGAAGACTCGCAGAATTAAAACAACAACAACAAGCGAAAGTCATATTTCAGAAGAGCAATGACCTTTTCCACCTCCAGTCTTTCATTTCGTTTCCTTTCCTCACAGGCATGAAGCGCACAGCACCTGCTGGGTGTGATAATTCTGCAGTTGCGATGATGCTGAGGTTGCTACGGACCCGTGTGAGATACACCGGCCATAGTCTGAGAAGTAGGGTATGCTCAAGGAGCAAAAGATTAACATCTTCAGCAGCCAAAGGCTAAGGCAGGTAAGTGAGGAAAAACAGCAACAACAACAAAGAACCACAACCACTACCACAACCACCACAACAATAAAAGCCGTTTTTTTGTCTGACCAGCTTCTCTGAAAACAACATAAATATATATATATATATATATATATACACATATCTCCTCAGTGCACTCTATTTATAAAAGTCACATTTTTACTACATGTTTTAAAACAAATTTCTTTCTAAAACTCCCATTTATGTATCATATGAAATGATGAATATCTAACATCTCAATCAGATAATTACATTGTACATTTAATTAAGACAGTCATTAATATATGTGTGAAAAATGATGCATTAAATGTATATAATGCATTAAAATGATTTCTTAAATGCTCACATTAAAAAAATTTGACTTGGAGAAATTCTTTTGTTTTATTAGAAGGAAAAAATAACTTTATCCAAATGAAAAAAAGTCAGGCTTTATTGAAAGCTTCTGGAAACAATATAAACTATAAGATCAAAAGATAAATGGCTGGGGGAAGATCCAAAATTCAGTAGGCATGACCTGGATGGCTCAATTAAAATCATAAAATAAATGATCTTCATGTTCCACATAAGAATCAAAGCATTTCCCATATTGGAAAAATGAGTTTGCACAACCCGGAGAGAGTAAGGAGCCTTCTGATTTCTTCAGCTGTCTTCCACAAATGAACTCAGGATGCCACATTGTCATGGAGCAGCACTGGAAGGAAATTCCAAACACTCCATAAAAGTTCATATTCAATTGAACTTCAGATCGGCCACCATTTTTTTGATAACTATTACCAGACTTGGCTTTATATCTTAGACCAGGATGTCAAGAATTAATGACTTGGAAGTCAAAACATATTTAGTAAAGCCTTACTAGTAAGTGGTCGTCAGATTATTCAAGGAATTACCTACTTAACAGTTATAACCTTGTCTTCACCAACTGATGAGGTAAAATTTCTACCTATTTTGTTCTTTTGTGTGTATGTGTGTGTGAGCTTTCTTTTACTATCAATTCTTTTAGTGTACCAAGTAGCTGGACCTATGAACATTAAATTGCTTTCAACTCAATTGTCTGTTTTCAAGTACATTGAGGACTGATAAACAGTGATTACATGTGAGAACAAGAAGACAAAACTTGTGATCCACAAAATCACCTGACTTTTCCAACATTCTTCTTCCCCTCTGGTAAACCATAGAGAAGTCTACAAGTGAATGGTCTATGTCAGAAATTAATTTGAATTTTTGCCTATATAATGTATGTCTTTAAACACTTGCTGGAAGGTCATAGACAAAAAAATATAGCAACAATAATGCTTGTTATTTAAAAAACTACCTGAACTTTATTTTCTGTGACACAGACAATAACAGCAGAGCTGGATAGGAGAGGTGAGGAGTCAGACAAGTTTCTGGGCCAAGGAACAAGAAGAGAGCTAAGGCAGGTTCAGGAAAAGCTTTCTAGATTGTTTGGTTTTTACGGAGGAGCTTGAAAAAACTCTCTCAGCTCAATTCAGAAGTTCTGAATAAGAATATTAATTTGAAATAGTAGCTTAGTATAAAAGACAGGAAGCTACAGCTAATGGTATTAAAAATATTTGTCATCCAGATCAAAATAACCAGGAAAATGACCTAACAGTAACACCATCATTTCGTGGCAGATGTATTTATTCAGAAAAGCTTTAAAGCTCATCTCTGGATTTCTCTTTCCTTGTACCACCTCTGGAATCTTTGGACTTCTCTTCCTTTGTACCACCTCTGGAATCTTTATCAATATTTCGAAAAGTTAGTACAAATGTCTTCACTGATAAACAGATAAGTTCCATGTTGTTTAATACAGCCTATGTACCACATACAAAAGATTCAAGCTCACTGTCTCATTAATTGACCTCAACTAAGTTGAAGATGTTTACTAAAGTAATAGTAAAAATGAAATGGAATCAGTTTCTTGCCCCTCCCTCTGCTTAGAAATGATTTGTAGGACTGATTTGTATGATGTGTATCCATTTAAAAAGAAGTGTCAAGAAAAGTGTGAACTACTACCTCTTTCCTAAGCTATTTGTAAAATTATGACTTTGTCCTAGTGTGAGCCTCATCTACATGCATAGTTTTCTTCAAAGTCATCTTTTATATTTATCACCATGGAAGAATGGTTGCCGCACTGGTTTGTACCTGACCACCATGAAAATGGAAGATGAGTTTCCAGAAGTTATAACTGGAATATATTTTTTCCTTTGTATTTTCTTATTGTCAGTCATGCTGACTATTAAAATGGTAACAGCTACTTCTGAAGTAAAAAAGAAAGTTCTAATTCAGAAGTGTGATTCTATAGAGCTCTTCAAATAGTTCACATGGCTTACAAAAAATTAAGCCAGCTCAATGGAGTGGAAGTGTTACTCCCTCACTCCCTATGGTTTCTGAAAAGCCATTAGCAACACATGTCTTTTTCGAAGCATTTATGCTAACATTATTTTCTTTGGTTTGTTTCCCAGTCTTGCTGTCTTTCTTATAAATAACACTTGCAAACAGGAACTTAACTGCACATAATGGGGAAGAAGTTGTCTGGGCT
Organism: Dipodomys spectabilis; assembly: GCF_019054845.1. Lineage (NCBI taxonomy): Eukaryota > Metazoa > Chordata > Mammalia > Rodentia > Heteromyidae > Dipodomys > Dipodomys spectabilis. The sequence goes on from NW_024870772.1 coordinate 4,437,012, forward strand.
TATTTTTTTCCTTTTCTTTTTTGTAGCATTATCTCCCTCAAATAACTAAGAGGATGACCAGTAATTCACATTCAACTGGAGATAAAACCATAGTGTTGATACTGACTCTCACATAGCACCATAAGTTGAAGATATACATTAGAGAGGCTGTATAATGGAATTTCTCTGAATATTAAGTTTTTAAAGCTGTGATAAAACTAGGTATAGTCATCTTTCTACTTCAAAAAGAAGTGATCATTCAGATTTTATTCTGTTCATTTCCTTACTACTGTTCATTTCCCTACTACATACTATTTATTTTATGTTTGTTAAAAGAAAAGCATTGTTTTCTGCACTTATGAGTGTTTATCATACCTATTGTTATTAAAATTATTTGCCATATGGCAAAACTAAGCTATGTCATGCAAGATCCAAGACTTGAAATGAGACTGGATATAACTCATGAGCCATGATTTGTGTTAATAATTAGTATTTTGGAAGAAAAAATATTCCAACAATAGCTGTCCTGGGGGAAAAATGAGCACAGAATGCTTCCAGGGAGGTTGGTTGAGTGGAAGATCTCTATCTTGAACTTCTCTGGGTAGTGTGGGGGTGTTGAAATATGTGTAAAGGCTATATTTTTTTAAGTAGTCATGTAAAAAGAAAAGGCAGGGGAAACAACACTGCCAGCCAATTTTGTTCAGATGAAGAATGTCATTAGTAGGAATAGTGTCACCAAAATGGTGGTGCCTGATTCTCATGCTGGGATGACATGTTGGCTAGACATTGCCTTCAACAAAATGGCCTTTGAAAGTGGGCAGAGTGGCCTATTTTCAAAGAGATGAGCAAGAGTAGAAGATAGAGCATTATTTTCTAGTGGATTTTTATTTATTTCTATCACATCTGCTTACGCTCCGTCAATTCTTAATTTTTCTACATACAACAATTTTAGAATACTGACATAGTAGGAGTGTTGTAGGCTGGTGAGAGGAAAAAGTAAAAAAGGCTTTAGTGTGAAAGAATAATTGGAGATGGTTAATGGAAAAGTGTTCCTCTATTCGATTATATTTTTGGATTTGAATAAATATCACCAATAAAATAGAAAGCAACCAATTGTGTAAACATGATGTCAAATTATCCCTTTCAAATAAATTTACCTCAGCCCATCCTAACAGTAACCTCAACTATTTTCCCCAGTTTTCAGAAAGATGAGGATGTGAGCATAGAGACATGACTTAGCCAGTCTACCTGTCCAGAGAGAAAACAAAATGGAAGATATATTTGATGTCATCTATCTTTCAAAACTTCATCTCGTGCTCCTTTTCTTAAAATCACAAACACAATATCCTTCTTTTTGACATCAATATTTACACCAATCATTCATGTAGGATACTTAGAATTAGTGTGAAACAAAAAGAAATTAAAAGAAACCTACAAAAATTAGAGGCCAGGAAAGACCATTTAGAGAGCCAGCCCTTGTATGTATCTGATTGTACATCCAGGTGTATGGCGCAGATGGCACAGGTATAAAACCCATGAAATGGGAAAAATGAGATTGTGAATGCTATTATGACTGCTCTACTTCTATAATACATTTATCCCAAGAGGCAGTTGTACAGCTGTTAACATATATAGGCTTGTATTTTCACTTGTACTTGCAAAGATATTTAAGATTTATGATGATGGGTATCTTTCCTCTATAAAGACTGCAAAATAAGGAAATTTACCAAGAGTACAATCAGATGATGAGATAAATTCCCTAAGGATTATTGCAGCAAGTGAATAAGCAAGATAGTAAGGCTTTTCCTTCTGATGAGCAAGCTATTGAGGAATTACAAATGCAATTCTCATTTCTTAGTTGGTTATTTCTGTTATTATGTTATCTTTCATTAGCTATATGAAAGCAGAAATAGAAGGAATTGTAGAATTACAATTGCACTTTTCAGAGGAAAACATTGAAATACGCACATGACTTGAGATCATTCTTTGAACTCTTATGAAGTAAGAATCTTTCAACTGTAAAATGCAGTCTTACCTTTTATAAAGTACACTTGTATGGCATAGTTTTAATAGGGCACATTTTATGCAAAACTAATTTATCACTTTTAAGATATGAACATTGGAATTGGCGCTTAAAACACCTAGTCTTCTTTAATAAATACTGAGGGCAGTATGAATCCTTTTTCTTGCTGTGCTAACCAAAGACATAGTAGCGAAAATTAACATAAATATCCAGTGGCTATGAGGATCAGAAAAAGTGAATATGATTTAATTGTTTAAAAAATCGAAGAGCCAACTAGGGTATTTTTTTTTCTAGCAAGATCTAGGTCCTCTTCTTCGTTCTCCTTTCCCTTCTATCTTTTTCTACGCCCATTTCTCAGCTGCTGGCTCCTTAGTCCATCTTCAAGATCATCAGTGTTGCATCTTCAAATGTCTGTCTGACTCTGCTGCTTCCCTGTTTTACTTAATGTACAAAGATGGTTGTTATTTCACTACATCCACCAGGGTACTCTTTTATTTTAAAAGCTTTCATTTCTTCACATTTGAAACCACTTTTTTTTGCATGTATGGCAACATTCACTGGTCCAAGAGATTAGGATGTGAACATCTCTGGAGGGTGTTTATTTTGCCTACCCAATGGATGCGAATACATTTTACATCATAGTGGAGAGTCAATTGACCAACATTATTACATTTATGCCCTTTCTACAACTTTTATACATAGTGTAACTATATTGATCTCAGTATTACAAGTTCTGAATTCTAAATCTTACACAATAGTTACTACAGTGAGCCCTTTCAACTCTCTCCATCCATGAGTTTCAGATAAGTGGATTCAACTGTGGATCAAAACTATTTCTTAAAATTATTTTAACTTTTACTAAACATGGGCCGATTTCTCTTGTCAAAATTTCTTCAGTAGCCGAGTGCAACATCTAATTATGTAGTGTTTACATTGAAGTAGTTGTTACTAATATCTAGAGATGGTTCAAAATATTCAGGAGAATGTGTGCAGGCTATATGTAAATTCTGCAGCATTTTATAAAAAGAACTTGAATTTCCACAGATTTTGGTACCAACAGAAGGAATCTCTCACAGATGCTGATGGATGACTATGTGAATAATGGCCAAAACTGTGTATTAAATGATGAAAAACATTTCTCTGAGAAAGGGAGAAATGTCTTTAGAGTTCTCAAATGTCATATCATCCCTTTCCCCATCATGATCACCGTCAGAATTCAGCAAGTGTTGTGCAGAAGAGCAGTGTTCTCTGGTGTTTCACGTAACAGTTGACAATGTAAAAACTGAATATTTTATAAAATCAAATAGAAGCAAATCAACTAGAACCAAAGCCTTAGATTTACACAGGAATAACGAACAATCATCCAATTGCTTATAGCAATTTCAACTCCTAAATATTTTGAAAACAAACAAAAATATCTTTTTCTAGACATTGAAATTATGTATTAAAAACTGACCTAGGAATTTGTATTTGTGTAAATTCATCACATTCATGACTTAGTTTTTCTTTAAGGTATTTAGGACCAAATCATTTTTTATGGTGAAAAGTTTAGCAAGGATTTATTTTAATATAACATGATTAAAGTAGGAAAAATAGAAAAGAGAAATATTTCCTTCTCCTCAGACAGGATGTATGAGTTAAAGACTCACGTAATTTATTTTTCAAGACACATATTAAATATTGGAGACATGTCACTTTGAAGAATCTGTTTGGTTTTTGAGATCATTATAAACAAGACCCTATAACATAGAATTCTTTCACTTGATTTTAAAAATCCCAACCATTAGAGGACAAGTAATGTAGATGGGAGTTTTCTGTGTCATAAAGTAAGTTGTCAAGGAAGAGATTCCAATTATTGATTAGCTACATAGTTAGTTTTGGGTGATGTAATTTACTAAATTCTGAAGTATCTTTCAAACTCCATTACAATACTGTTTCCTGGAAATGACATTAGTTAGTTCCACCAACCACAATTTTAATTTTTTTTTTGTATAATGAGCAGTATCTTCACTTACAGCAAATAAAAACATTTCTGTCTATATTTCCATGTCATTTTTTGATATCATGCACAAACCTAATATTGTTTTCATTAAATAACCAAAGAGTTCTTAAAAGTTATCAGAACTTGCCCAGTACCGGTGGCTCATTCCTGTAATCCTAGTTACTTAGGAGGCTGAGCTCTGAGGTTCATGGTTTGAGGCTAGCCCAAGCAAAAAAGTCCCACCATAAGATTCTTATCTCCAATTAACCACCTAAAGGTCAGAAGTGGAGCTGTTGGCTCAAGTGGTAGAGTGCTATCTTTGAGTACTCTAGTTACTTGGGAGAGCAATTATATTTTGTAAAATTAGTAAGAATATTTTTAAACATATTTCTTACATGAAAGTTTTGACATAGTGATGAAACTAGTATTTTTGTCCTCATTGAACACATTATTAACAGGGGTAATTATTCACTTTACAAAATTTCTTTTTGCATTCAACTTTCCCTGTAAACTACAGATATTTAAAAGTGGACTATTCCCATGCCAACTACTCAATTAAAAATGTGTGCTTTATCTATTTTAGGGATAATTTATGTCAATTTTTAAATCCTAGGTTAATTAAATTTGACCCTACATCCCAGCATGTTATTGGATATTTATTTAAAGAATGCAAATAAGTTTAAATCTAATCTTAATATTAACCACTGCTTATGTAATTAGAAAATAGAATCGACGAGGGAAAAAGGAACTCATTTTTTAAGCACACACACATGAGCACACACAATGTTTGTGATAATCCATAATATGCCTGCTACTAGTATGATCATTTGATAACCATGAAATGGAATTGTCATTGTTCTTTATAGAGTTCCAGAAAAGTAACTTTAAGATTATTTACAAATGTCTTCTATGGCTTGTAAATTGCAATTTTAAATTGTATTTTGTTTATAAAAGGGGTATCCTTATTTACCCAGTGTACCACCATTACTAGTGTTTACTAGTGGGAGTATCTGTTTTCAGAAAAGTCAGAGAAAAGAACTGATTGTTAGGCAGAGATGTGTAGCCCTTGGCAAATGTGTCTCAAGTTTACAATGTAACAGCTGAATATTTTATAAATTCATCATTGGTTTACAAAATTATTTAAGGTAATTGCTTACTGAGACAGTTTAATAGATTTTACAATATGAACCTGAAGATATCTGATAATATATTTTGCTTCTTTATTTCTCTTCTCTAGTGGATTTGTGACACTTTATATTTTTATCATCCTTAAGCTATCTTTTCAGATAAAACTTCTTAGTAACATTGTTTAATTTTTAAATACAACCATGTCTAAAAAATGTAAGTTTAAAAATATTATAGATCTACATAGCTATATATAACAATGCTCTCACTAAATTCAGAATAGCCATTGAATTTTGCAACACGTTGGCTACCACCTCTTGCTAAGTATGTGATATGAACCATGACATTACAATCTTAAAACTGTAACAAGAATGAGTTATGTTTGTACTATTTCCCATTCTCATTATATTCTTTGTCACACAATGAATTAATGTTGTGCCATTTTCTATTCTCATTACAATCTTTTCCTTATGAATGGGGCATCAGAATTTTAATGCCCTTTGTAATCTGTGAAATATAGTAGTATGTTTTGTTATACTACTATGACCTTGCTAATATTTTGCATTTTGATTGGTTAGTCCAAGTTGTAATATACAAGGTAAGGTTAGAGTAATTGGCCAATGAAATAATTCTTAGTGTTTTGACTGTTTCAATAAAATCAGTTTAAGGGAATATTAAAAAGCTTAATTTTCACAGGCTTTGGAAATATGATAACCTTGGGATAACAGACAAGTACATTTCTGTATAAAACTGTAATAGTGACTTTACCATATTCATTGAATGTTATAGAGAAATAACTTTAGATTACAAGAAAAATTACAAATTTATTTTCTTATAGCCTTGTTACTGTATCAGTTATCCTTGTTTTGATTTTAATGCATTCACTATAACTATCTAGTTATTTTATTAACCTTCATTAACCTGTCTCATTAACCTGTCATTTAGCAATTCATATCTATGCAAAGATATTTTGTGGGATTTGCTGTTAGGATTCCATGTTGGCTTCAACATGTCAGTTTATGAATACAGTGATATCTTAGGCTATATCACTGATCCTATAGTTCTACCCCATCTCTCCCAAGCCTACCCATGCCTTCAACTTGTCTGATTCCATCCATGTGGAATTTAAAAGTCTTGTATTGTTTGCAGTTATAAAATATTTCTGCATACCTTCTGGTAAAAATAATGTTTTTAAGAAAAATGATTTTGAGGTAAAGTCCAGGTCTTGTCATTTTACCCCCTCAGTTTTTTTTTAGAAGGACATAGCTAATTAGTACTGTCGCATAGGAATATGTGTATATGTGTGTTTATGTCTGTTTATCTCTACATCCAGCGATCTCTTTAACTATCTGCCTACCTACATCATTTATCATTTTCTCTTGTTATATCTGTATTTTTCATTTAGCCTAATCCTCTTTGGAAATAGATGTTCATACCATAGGAAATACTTTATACATCAAAGAGTGCTTTTAGAAAAAAGTATATGCCTAACATCTAAATTATTGTTTGTGAACTTGAAAACAATACATAAATTTAGAGAGAAATGAACAAAGTAAATATGTAGGTGATTGGAAGCAAAATTTGAATATCAACTTATATAACATATTTTTACAATTTTGGGGAAACAGAAGAATAGAAATGATAGCAAAGTCACCAGAGGAAAAAAATATTCAGTTTAGTATTTCTGATGGTCTCATCTTTTGGTGAGCATCTTTTGCTTTGATACTCAAAGCAAATTTTCTCTATATAAGAGGCATTAAAAATAAATCAAACTTTTGTTTTAAGTCATTATAAAAACAAATGTCCTCTTGGCTTGTTCTCTTTCATAAAGTAGACAATGAGAAGAACTCCATAACAACATGTCCCAAAGGCTTTTGATTCTCAAGTCCCAGTTTTCTCCCCCTTTGGATTATCCTTTGTTGTCACTGTTTTTTATTTTAATACCCTGTGTCATACACGTGTGTGTGTGTGTGTGTGTGTGTGTGTGTGTGTGTGTGTGTGTTTATTTGATTTGGGCAAGGGAAGGGAAATAACAAAATGGGATTTCTCAGTTTTTCAAAGCTGCTGGTACATCTTCTAAATAACTGTTTTCATTTTGTTAAGTATTTATTTTTGGGTTTGAATTACAACTCTAGTTTTTGGTCTTATACTTTATTTCTCTGTAACTTCAGATTTCCTTACTCATTCAAGCATTCAAATATTTTGTATGTGATTATTTCTGTGGAGCATAGAGTTGTATTTTAACTTCTAATTCATTCTTGGTTTTATTAGTGTGGAAGAGTATGATCTGTGGCTCAAAGATTCCAACTATTGTCCCTATGCCATTTATATAGAACAATTTCCTGTATTTCTCTCAGTGAAAATAGAGCTTTCCTAAAGACATGTAGTAGCACTTACAAAATACAGTATGAAAGGGAAAAAAACCCAACAGGTCAGAGATGAGAGAGTTTACTTTGTTCAAAATCTTCTCTTAAACCTGCTGTGTCAAATCTGAGAATTTCCTTACTCACTGTGAGAATAAAAGAATTTTATCACGCTAAAACATTTTAAAGTGTTCATCAGGCTACTTCTTGCCAGTAAACCTTTTATTCAGCAAACCATTTATTCTCCAGAAATAATGCAGATTTTTTACAGCTATTACAAGTTTAAAGTTTTGCTTTGAATCTTTTAATGCCTTTTATTGTTTATGGTTCAAATGCTCTAGTTTGCTGAATTTTATTAAAGATGATACACTTCTCTTCACTATCTATTTTTCTGACTTCCAAATATCTTTGTCATGCAATATTTACTTTATCCTTGTGTATTGGCATTTGATTTTCTAATCATTGGTGGTATTAAAATTTTAAAGTAAATAATGCCACTCAGTTGTTTTCCTTTAAAATTCTGAATATAATTGGGCACGTTACTGACTTTTCTGTATTCATTTTGAGTGGCTTTTACAGTTTTTCACTTCGTTTCAAATTGACATTTCGTTAAATGTGCATCTAGGTTTTTTTTGAAAGATCCTCATACCTGAGAGACTTATCACAAACAATTTCTTGGAGTTTACTGATATAAAAATATATCTAATTTAAAAGTGAACAAGCAATATAGCAAATGGAGTAGGGAAGAAAAATGAAAATATAATAGTGGAGAAATCAAGTCACACTCAGGTCTTCATTTGAACATAGTTTTCAGAGTAATCTTAAGGTACCTTATCAGCTATTGTAGTATCCAGGAAACCAATTATTAAGTAGTGGTACTTGTTCAGGTTTTCCTTTGTCATTAAGGGGGAATAAACTGCCATGATGTCTTACCTTGTCTCTCTTAGGTCTAAAATTTGCCTGCTGATTTGATCTCAAATCTCTATGAAATGTAATGGACTTTAATAAAAGGGATGAAACACGTCAGAAGGAATAGTTTATCTTTAAATGGAATAAGATAAAAGCATACTGTGCTTACTGCCTTTTAAGTGGGTAAAAACGTACGGTGACTATCTAAAATCTTTCATTGACTTGATTAACCCTCTTCATTCTAGTTCACATACCTAAGCACTCATGAGACTCAGCCTGGTGTTGTTTGTTCCTATTTTGCTAAAATATCAAGAGTTCATTTTACTTATTTGATATACCACATATTCAACATGGGTTATCATGATTTTCTCACCAGATTAGAAAAGAATGAGTTTTATTTTCGTATATTAGTGTCCATAGAGTTAATGTTGTTTTCTATGTTCTCTGTATAACAGCCACTTTATTAATTTTATGCATAATAAATGAATGCATTATCACAATCGCTATCCAAATTACTATTGCTCTTCTCTAGCTGAGGAAACTCTCCTATAAAAAGAAGCAGGGGGAATTTTTCAAGGCTGCACAACAAGTACATGATAGATGTACACTTTGGGCACAGATGATTTGGGTTCAGCTTTCTTCTCAACCACTCGCACACTGATTCAAATCAAGAAAGTGTGTTACTGTAGAGCTCTTTCCTCATTATAGGATCAGCTGACACAGCCAAGGTGAGTTATTTTCCCCAATTCAGTTGTCCATGCCTTCAGGAACTAATTGTCCACTGCACTTAATCTACTTGTAACTCTCCAAATATATTTCATGAAGGTGATATTTTTGAAATACTTTTAACATATCTTACTAGGTCACTAGTCTATCATCATTTTGGCAGCCTTTTCACTCTTTAAGGCAAAGATAGAAAATTATTATGAAAAACAAGAGCAGAAATAATATAAAGAAAAAAATTTCCCCAGACAACAACCCATGAATGTTGTGTCTCCTGGCTCCTCCACCTGCTCAAGTGGGGTCTGTTAACAATGAGGATGGTTACAATTCCAGAGCCAATTGCTCTGGACCTCAGGACCCTAGAATGAGAAAATTGCAATGTATACAGATAACGCAGAGCAGAAACTACCGGGTAAAGTAGCATATGAGAGAGCCCAACGTATCTTATGACCTCAAATGTCCTGACAGCAATTCAGAGGTTCCTGTGGGATATAAAAGGAGTATCTGTGCGTATCTGAGTGTATCCATCAACAGAAGGAGGTCATATGGGTTGAGAGGAGCACCATGCATAAGCTCTAAAGTGGATTCTCCAAAACCATTGGCCAAAAGAAGGTAGTGAGATTCAGGAAGCTAGACACAGGGAGAAAGAATACTCTCCATTTTGTGGGGATCAAGGCTCACATGCATTTATCCAGGCAGAGAGAATTTCCATGCTACAAGGAGCTGGAAGATGTCCAAAGGTCGGTCAGGTAGATGACAAGAAATGGAGATTAGGAGGAGCTAGTTGAGAAGGATGCACACAGACAAGACACCCCTCCCATGATGCAAATATATGAGCTGTATTTGTGGAGTGTAGCAGAGGGACAGTACAGGAGAAGATGAAAGGGAAAGGAAGCTTGCAAGATAGAAGTTCCTCAGAAGAACTCTGGACAGGAAGCTTTTTAGTAGAAACTTGAATAACAATGTCTTATTATTCTTTCAGTTCCAGTGAAAATGTAAGGGGCTGGAAGAGGTTTTCAGACCCAGAGGACATTTATTAAGGGTTTACATTTATTATGTATTTAGGGTGAGATTCCCACTATGTATTCAGGGCCTTCCCATGTATTTCACATGTGAGTGCTTGTTTCTTTCTTTTTTTTTTTTTTTTCGGTCGTGGGGCCTGAACTCTGGGCCTGGGCGCTGTCCCTCAGCTCTTCAGCTCAAGGCTAGTGCCCTGCCACTTGAGCCACAGCGCCACTTCTGCCTTTTTTTTTCTTTTTGCTTATGTGGTGCTGAGGAATCGAACCCAAGGCCTCATGAATGCAAGGCAAGCGCTCTACCACTGAGCCACCTTCCCAGCCCAGTGCTTGTTTCTTATATGTCTGCTGTTTTCTATTATTTTCATCACTATTTTGATGTTTATCTCTTGACACTTGGTCCAGATGGTGAACCTTGTACAATGTTTCTCAAAGCTCAGTTAAACAAGTGTTATTTGAATTTCTGTAGATCCTTGTGTTACTTGTTTTCTCTCACTAGGCTTTGAGTCTGAATGAAGTACCCATGTCTTCTTCATCCAAGTGTCTCTAATGATTCTCTCATAATACAGAAATGGCAGATCCAGTCAAAAGACAATAGAAATTTCAAAATGTCAGTCAAAAATTGCCTTTTGCTAATAATCGTGATCCTATTTCTTTTTTTTTTTTTTTGGTTGGTTGTTGGAGCTGAACTCTGGGCCTGGGTGATGTTCCTCAGCGCTTTAGCTCAATGCTAGTATCCTACCACTTGAGCCGCAACACCACTTCCGGCTTTTTTCTGCTTATGTGGTGCTGAGAAATCGAACCCAAGGCCTCATGCATGCGAGGCAGGCACTCTACCACTGAGCCACCTCCCCAGCCCCCTCATTTCATGTTTTTAAAGAACTTTCAAATGTGCTGGAATATCTGTGTGGATTCTTAGACTCACTTTGTTCAAACCTCTCATGTCAAGCAATATCACTATATCCAATCTAGTTCCATGGTATTAAAATGCATGAACAGAAATATCACACAACTTCAGTCTAACCATTGCAAAGCTGGAAAACAATGGACAGTCAACTTACAAGGTTTCCCAGCAGAAAAATATAGTCACACCCTGTCATTGTGATTTCAATGGTTCTCCTCTGTCTGGCCCTGGAGAGATAGCTTGTTCTCTCTGCCTCTAATACAATTAACTTCCTGTAGAGACACCCCCCCCCCCAACCCATACTAAGAATCCAGTGATGGTGGTAGATAACTATATGTTAATCAACATATTACATATTACAAACTCTGTCTACTAAAATAATAATTTTGGTGATCAAATTCTTTAGTATTTAACACAAATTTTGCAGCAATTAAAGTACAAGTATATCCTCTTTAGAGACCAAAAAGTCAGAGTAGCAGTACATATTTTTGTCTATGTGTATCTGCATTGAATAAAGAACCTGAAGCACTGTGAAAAAATTATCAAGGTTTAATAAACTTTACGCACGACTTAACTGCTGTTGCACATCCCAAGAAAACAAATATAGTTCCTAATTAATTCACCCTAGAATAGCAACTATTTGTTTAAAATAAGCAATTTAGTCAAAATTATAGATAATTGTTCATAGAATTTTTAGTCAGTGGCTTTGTTAAAATTTCAACTGTCATACAAAAACTTCGTTTTTTTATAAGCTTGTTTTCCCAGATCTTGCACTTGGATTTTTTCCCCTAAATCCAAGTTATGTTTTAGTTTTATTTATTCAGTGATTTCACTAAAAGTTATTTTCCATTGAAAAAATGAAAAAAAGTGTTTAAACTTCTTTCTTCATATGCTTTCTTGCATATGTTTTTTATGCTAGTGCTTAAAGGAAATGTGACATTTTCTATCCATGGTTTTCCCTCTTGCCATTTTCACACGTAGCAGTGATTGCAATCCTTTTAAAATTAGGTTAAACGGTTACTGTAAATCTGAGAAATATTTAGTCACGTCATCTTGAATCTGTCATCTTCTCAATATGAGTAAAATATTAAATATATCAATGTAAATCATAAAACACATCTATAACTATCAATACCAAGAATAGTAATATGTGTTTGTTGAATGCAGAGGATTGGATGATGCTATCCTGGAATATTTTCACGCTCTATAATCTTGGATCTGTGTTTTTGATCCAATGAACAAGGAATATTATTTTCACAAGTAGTGATCATTCTGAACAAAGCTCATTTAGAAACCTGCAGTGGTCAAGGATTAGAAACACATATTCTCAGCATTAGCCTAAACAGGTAATTTGGTCAGATACTTCATTGTTTGCTGGAGGCTTATGTTCTGTTTTTTATTGCTTTAGCTGAACAGAGTAAACTGTTTAACATCCAAGTAAATGGAGACCCACACAAACAACCAATTAGACAGGAGAGATGTTCTGAATGAAAGTTATGTTGTATAAGCACATCCAAGAGACAGGAGATGAGAACAACCCAGAATGGCTAGGGTGAGCATTAATGTTGAAAAAAAAATGGGAAAAGAGGTTAAAAAGGAGATAGGACCAAGTTACGGAGAGTTCGAAGTCAGAGTTAAGGAGTTGGCATTGTGTCTAATACACTGCCATCTCTTTGGTGAGCATGCGTTTCCTATTGGGTAGGTAGGTAGGTAGCCTAGTATGAGCATTTGTTGAGGAAAATCCCATTGAGAAAGTATCAGATAGTTTGATAAAAGGGAAATTGTGTCAGAAAACCACAAGGATCGAGGGCAGATCCAAGGCAGGCTTCGGTATTTCAATCTGTGATTTCTAGCCAATGTCCCCTTCTGACTGGGAAATGGCAGTGAGGAGGGACATGCTGGAAGCTTCTAATCATTCATATTCTCTTTAATCTGAGCCATTTGAAATGCAAGTAAGTGACTGTTGAGGCAGCCTCCCTGCGCATTGCAGATGTGTGAGTCACAACGTGGGAGGGGGAAGCCCATGAAGAACTTGGCGATGTGGTTTTTATGATCCATCTGGCAGAGAACTGTGGTCAGCCTGCTGGAAAACCCACCTCTAGGCAGAGAGGCACCATTGGAGGTTTTGAGCAGGGGATAGACATGATCAAAGTTGCTTAATCTGACTTTTAAAGATTGAAATATTGGAAATGTGGAAACCAGTGGAGAAGTCATTGCAGGAGTCCAAATGAAAAGTGATAAAGGCCTGGACAAGAGAACAAAGCATTGGGGCTGGACAGGAAGGAGCCAACACAGACAACCTCAGAAAACCATTGATATGAATTGACTGACCAAAGGAGGCATTGCTCAATGGAAGTGACATATACTTTGAACAAAACAGACTTAGTAAATTTAAATCTTAAATGAAATACAAACTAGTTATATGGACTTTGGCAAGTTCTCTCTCTCTCTCTCTCTCTCTCTCTCTCTCTTTCTTTCTCTCTCTCTCTCTCTCTCTCATTTTTTGATGCTAGTACTCTGGGCCTCAAGCTGGGCTTTTTTGCTCAAGGCTGGTACTCTACCACTTGAGCCACACTTCCATTTCTGGTTTTTTGCTAGTTAATTGGAGATGAGTCCCTTGGATTTGTCTGCCTGGGGTGGCTTTGAACCAGGATCCTTAGATCTCAGCCTCCTGAGGAGCAAATTTACTTTCTGATCCTCTTGTATCTCCTCTGTCAAAACTGATATGGGAATTATGAAAAGTTGAGACTCTCTCCTGTCATAATGTAACCATTGGAGAGGACCTTACAACTTTATATACTGGATGCAAATGACAGCGAACATTAGCATCTATTATTGCTGTTGTTTATAGGATAATATGGGATAATGAGAAGAGAAATGGTAATGGGTGATAGTTTGCATCCAGGAACTGAGAAAATTGTGGTACCATTGAAACAACTTTGGAGGCAAAAGATTGAATTAATTCAACTGTATCTGTTCCATTGAATGATAATTTTCATAATATATTTTTATTCAATAGATAGCACAGCTTCACCAAAGCAAGCAGATTTTGAGAATGAATCTGATTTATTTCTCCGAAGGAAACAGGAAAAAAGTAAACAGAATTAACTAACCCAGAATTAACTCAGTACCATGAAGGACTTGTGATGTTAAATCAGCCTTCTAATTTTAGTGTAATATCCATTAGGATACTTCAGGTCTCATTCATATATTGAATGTTTAATGTGAGTTCAGCTAAACATAAATGACTTTCTATATTGTACTCCATCAAATGACCTGCTCAGGAGCTACTAAGAAAATGCAAGTACTTTAGGACTGATCATTACTTTCATGTCACAAATATAGTTCTGAAAACCATTATTACAATGATTGAATGTAAAAAGGAAAATGAAACAGAAAACTACCATTGTCCGAATAGGAAAGTAAGCTGTACTGTAGGTGAACCTTTATTGGTTCAGCAATCAAAAAAGTTTTCCGACACTAGGTTTATAGTGTATTATTTTACACACAACTGTTTTAGAAAAAGAAAAAAATAAAGAATGCCAGTGTAGGATTTTGATGCTTTTATTTTGAGGACTAATGGGAATTTCTCCATTGCTTCTTTTAAAGCATTTCCTTGTGTCTATTGAATTTTGTTAGAAAAGCAGGTTCTGAAAAGCTCTGACAACTTCTTCAACAAAAGACCCAGGATTGTCAGACACTGATGCAAAGATTCAAATCTGTTTTGACACCCCAGAATCAGCTTCTGGCAATGTTATGTCTTTCTTTTAGATGTTTGGGTAAATCACACAGCTCAGAAAGTGCATCATACATTATGCCCAAACCACAAACAAATGCTGCTGAGGTAAGGGTATTCCTTAGCCTAGTTTGGGTACTGTAGACATGTCATTGGAATGCATCAGTAAACATTTTAAGGGGTTGTAAATATGCACTTGAAATGGTTTTATACTTTCATTTGATCACCTAAAGAAATCAGCACCAATACCAATTTCAAGCAGGCTTACTTTTTTTTTTTAACCAGTGAAATAGTAATATAAACTATTTGTGAAAAGGAAGTAGTTGGGGAAAAAATGCCTCACTACTATAAGTTAGCTGGATTTTGAGTAATGGCCTCTGCAAAGATAGCTACAGACAAATCTTCATCCTGGGACCTGTGAATTTGAGCAATCACAGAGGCAGATGAAATGAAGACCAGTGAATTTAACATAGAAACATTACCCTGGCTTATCTAGGTATGCCCCAACACAATCATAAGAGCCTTGAAATGTGGAATACAGGAGACAAAAGGCTATGTCAGAATGATGTCACACCAAACACACTTAGCTGGTCATTGTTGGCTTGAAAAATAGCCATGAGTCAATAATAATAAGATATCTCAAGGCAGGTAAAGGCAAAGATCAAACTCATCTTTGGAGTTCCTGCAAGGAACATAGCCTTAATTTTAGCCCTATGAGACCTGCTTCAGAATTCTGACTTATAGCAGTATAATACATGAAAGGTTTTTTTTTTCTTCTTCTTCTTCTTTGAGAGAATAGCTTGCTATGTAGCCCTGGATAGCCTCAGATTCTGATCCTTCTGCCCCAGACTCCTGAATATTGGGATTTTGGATGTGTAATACACATAAACAATACATAGGTAATACAGGAGTTTGAATTCAGGGCCTTATGCTCACTTGGTTTGAATTCTCCTCTACCACTAGAGCCATGTTTTCCTGGAGTAGCTAGGATTACATGTGTTATTTTAATCCAGAAAATATGTGATAAATCTATATTTAAATTAAGATTTACACATATCTGTATAATAAGGAAACTTCTGAATTCTTATCAAGGAATGATAGTTCTTATCTATTACTTAGAAATAGAGGGAAAACTTTTCATTTAATAGAAATTTGCTGTTAGCCTTATAGAAACTTTGCACCTTAAGCCATGACTTCTAAGATGCAACATTCTTTAACTTGTCTTTTCACTAGTTTATGTCTTATCTTTTAAAAAAATTCTAAAAACTTCTTTATGAAAAAAATTTTGATTGATTTCATCAAATTTCACCTCTAAAATTAAGGAGATAGATAAGGTTAGTGGAGAATAATGAATAGAGTAACATGGATCAAGACGCACTAAAGATGAATAAGCTGACATGTTGAATTAAACCCCTTTGTACATCTATTTAAAGATAATATAATTATAATATTAAAATGAAAAATCTGTCTCTTCGTTTGTTTTTTTTCCAGCAAAAATGTTAATAATGGATGGTAACTCAGGATAACTATCAAATAATTTATTATTGGCTTTGAAATGGCTTTTCAACAAATATTCTGAACGTATCAGTTGTGTAACCAGAATATTAATGTAGTAAGTGCAATATTGTATATGGACAGATTATGATGATAAATATATAACATCCTAGGAACAGAAAAAATACCTCTTGCAATATTATTTCATGCTACCCTTGGAAATTGGAGGCAAATCAAAAAATCATGGCACAAAGAATTTCAGCCCACAAAATAGCTACATAAAATAGATTTTTTTGCTGGTTCTGAAGCTTGAACTCTGGGCCTGGACACTGCTCCTGAGCTCCTTTTGCTCAAGGTTAGCACTCTACCACTTGAGCCATAGCACCACTTTCAGCTTTTTCTGTGATTTAATTCTGGATAAGGAATGTACTCATTACCTTGCTCATGTAACTGTAAACTCTCGGTATAGTATTTTCACAATAAAAAACTTATAAAAAAAAAAAGGCTCACAGACTTTCCTGCCCAGTCTGGCTTTGAACTGCAATCCTCAGATCTGAGCCTCCTGAGTACCTAGGATTACAGGTATGAGCCACCAGCGCCAGCTTGGGAGAACCTTCTTAAGGCAAAACAATTAATTTTTACATATTCATTATGTTTCAAAAGACCAGAATTTATTTCTAAAAAAAACAACACTTACTATGGAAAGTTTCAAACATAACCCAAAACTAACAAAATAGATTAATGAAGCTGTAAGTACTCACCACCTTGCTTCAATAGTTCACTTATTTTTCTTCTAATAGATAATCTGTTTAAGCAAATTACATACCCATACAAATTTATTCATATATACATTAGTGTATTATGTAAGATGAAACGAATTGTTTGGTCATATGTACATAACTTTTGACCCCTTCTGCTTGTCCTAGACATATACTAGTTATTGCAAATAAGGGAAACCATGGGACCTATATTTCTTTGGGCCTGGCTTATTTCACTTAATATAATTTTTTCTAAGTCTTTCCATTTCCTAACAAATGGAGCAATGTCATTCTTTCTGATGGAGACATAGAATTCCATTGTGTTTATATACCACATTTTCTTGATCCATTCATCTACTGAGGGGCATCTGAGTTGGTTCCATATCTTAGCTATGGTGAATAATGCTGGTAGCTTTAGTATGGCCTTGTTTGTGATTTTTGTTGTTGTTTTTTAATAAGTTTTTTTTTATTGTGAAAATACAGTACAGAGGGGTTACAATTACATGAGCAAGGTAATGAGTACATTTCTTATCAAGCATTGTTGCCTCCTCCTTTGTTTCCCCTTACCATCTCTGCCCTCCCATCTCCCAGGTCCCCGCCCCACCCAGCCACCCTCCCCGTGCCTCCCCCCTCCACCAAAGTTGTAAAGTTCGTTTTTTGACAAAACATCTTGTACGTCTCATCGTTGCAACGGATCCACCTGTATCCCTATTTAAACATGTTTTTATTTGTTTCTTTGTATGTTCTTCCCCCATGGTACAACCCCTATTGTAACTGTATTTGATTCTGGTGCCCTGCATCTTGTATATACATTTTTCTAATTTGGGGAGGGAAAGGGAAATAACAAAATGCTGAAATAAGGATTCAGGTTGACCCATTGTAACAATGAGATGTACAAGACACTATGTTGAAAATGAACTTTACAACTTTGTGGGCAGTGGGGCCTGGGGGTGGAGTTGGGGAGGTGGGGAGGGAAAGGGTTGGTAGGGGAAAAACAAAGGAGGAGGTAAAATGCTCGATAGGAAATGGACTCATTACCTTACTAAGGTAACTGTAATTCCTCTGTGCAGTATCTTTACAATAAAAATATATATTAAAAAAACAATTCTTTGTTTTACAGTGCACATGCTACCACTATCATATCTTTAAAACCCTAATAACATCCAAATTTCAAATATTGGTATTAGTTAAACTTTTATGTCTTCTAAATATTCAATTTTTATAGCCTGTTTGTTTTTTTACCAGAATCTAATCAGGTGAACAATGGACATAGTATTTTTTGCTGTTGTTATTGGTCACAGGCCTTAAACCCAGGGCCTGGCCATTGTCCCTAAGCTTTTGCATTCAAGACTAGCACTTTATCACTTTGAGCCACAGCACCACTTCAGGTTTTCTAGAGTTTTTTTCCTTTAGAGAAAAGAGGCTCACAGACTTTGAACTGTAACCCTTAGATCTCAGCCTCTTGAGTAGCTAGGAAATGGACATGAGCTACCTGTGCCCTGCAGACATGGAATGTTTTAATCTGTAGCTGAACCTTCATTTTTCTTCTAATTTATTTATTTGTTAAAGAAACCAGGCCAAGTATATTTCAGTGTCTCCACATCTCTAAGCCTTGCAGATTACATCTCCATGGTGTAGCTTGAGCTGCTTCTCTATTTTCTTCTCATATATTGATAACAAGATCAAGAAGTTGAATAAATTCAAGTTCAGAAGGCTGTCTCCCTGCCATGTGGGCAGAATACATCTTGTCTTTCACTGTTGCTTGTAAATAAGCAACTCTTGTGAATTTAAAATATAATCAAAGTGCAGAGCATGGCTCAGAAAGAAATTTTAAATACTTTTTTTTCATTTTTGAAATCTCTTCTGATGCTATACATGACTAAAACTGAACATATCCCCTGTCAGAATAATGAAAAATGCCCAGTGAAGATAGAATAAGATTGTTTTTGATTTCAGAGTTTTATGTAAATAAGAGATAAAAGATAATTTAAAGATAATAATTCAAAAGATAATTTAAAAATAATTTAAATAATAAAAGTTTTGTTCCTCATTTAATGGAATTTATTTCTGTCTAGTATGAATTAGGATGGTGACCACAGAGCTATTCATGTTCAAAGCAACTCCAGTTTATGTGCTGTTTACTAGGCACTATCAAGGTTCTCTGTCAATACTATCTCTCTGAATTTTCAGACAATCTAAGATTTCAGCCAAGTTCAGAAAGGTTATATATCTTGTACAAGGTCTTTTGATGAGGGAAGGCCAGCCAATGACTCAAAGTCAGGAAATGTGACTAGACTTCAACTTTTTTTAATTAGTTTATTTTATTGTAAAGATGATGTGCAGAGGGGTTACATTTATATAAGTAATATAGTGAGTACATTTCTTGTCAAACAGTGTTTCCCTGACCCTCATTTTCTCTCACTTCCCCTCCCCCACCCCCGACTTAACTTTTATAGTCATGCTCTTGAAAGAAAGACATACATATATAGCTAATTAAGAGCTGCACTGCTTTTACGGATGTTGCCTATTAGTTTTATGCCTAGGTTTCATTGCCTTTCATTAAACTATAGTGTAAACCCAATCCATCAGTCACATATATTTACATTTTATTTTATTTTGTCAAAGTTCAGAAAAGGTAGGTCCAGAAATATACCTTGAACTGTGGGGAAAGAGCCATTTGTATTTATAGACTAGTCAGAGAGAGATGTTCTTTTTGTAGCAGATATTAACCTAGTACCCAGTATTTTGATATTTGTTTCATTTCTTCTTCTCTTGTGTAATCTATACATTTTTTAGTACCTTTAGAGGCAAAGTGCATTTCCCTTATATTTTCTCAATTTGATTTTTTTACTGTACAATTGAGCAAACTGGTTAACATATATCAAGTCACAAATGGGATGTAAAATTATAGGATTAGATCTCTGCTTTTAAGTTATGATATATACTACACTAGTCCATAAAATGATACCCTAAATCAAAAGGCAAAACAAAGATGAATGTAAGTAACCTTTGGATTTAGGTTGGAAGTATATTCTTCCGTAACATGAATTTTAGCAGGATACACATACCCCTACCCCCACACATACACATACACTCAAAGTTATAAATCTTCCTTTCAAGTCACCATTGGCTGGTAGAAACATTCACAAATCTAGAGTCTAACTCTTTTTGGCTAAGACTCTTCTTGACCTCTTGCTGTAAATGTGATAATATGTACAAACTATTTGAACCCCATTATTCCTGTCATACATGGATATTATTAGCAGACATTACTAATACATTGATAAAGTACTTATAGTGGCACCTAGTAACTTAAATTTTTTATATTATAATGAATGCATGATGTGATAAAAAATTTCACTTTTAATATCATGATAGGAGCTCAACTTCTCCCTCCTCTGAATGTCTAAACTTCAACGATAATTATGGGGAATAAAATTTAGAAAAATCAAGGATATTCTAAATACCAAACAGCTAACTCTATGAGGCATAAGGTAATCAGATACTGAGCAATCATCTTTGATGTACATGGCTACCAAAGAAAAAGTGGGGCGTTTAGCTAAGTTTGAGGTTGTTTTTGAGATCGGATCATTTTATATATTCCAGTCTGGCCTTCAACTATGTAGCTGAGACTGGCCTCAAACTAGCATTCCTCCTGCCTCTGAAGTGTTGGGATTACAAGCTGTATGCTTGTCTGCTTTAGCTGTTTTAAGTGTTAAAGTAATCATAACAAGATTGTCTATGTGACCACAGTCAATTTGTATATGTTCACTGAACATTAGTTTCTAACTCTTTAAGACAGGACTAATGCTACTTGTATTATTAGGGTGGTGGTATGTTTCTGGAGTGACAATGTTACCCAAAGATCATGACTTTAAGTTAGTTTATGCTGCAGTTCTGAGGTAAATGGCCACAGGCATCAAGATGACTTCCCTGTGACTGTTCAAGGCTGCTTCATGGGTAACTCCGTTTTTGTTTGTTTTATCCTCTCAATTTAGAATTTTTTTCTCTCATTTTTTATTGTGAAAATACCGTACAGAGGGGTTACAATTACATGGGCAAGATAATGAGTAAATTTCTTATCAAGCATTGTAGCCTCCTCCTTTGTTTCCCCTTCCCATCCACAAGTACATTTCTTTTTTTTGTGTGTGTGTGTGAACACACTGTACAGAGGGGTTACAATTACATGGGCAGGTCAATGCTTACATTTCTTATCAAGCATTGCAGCCTCCTCCTTTGTTTACACATCCCTTTCCAGCCTCCCCCCGCCCCTCAATTTAGAATTTTTTTCTCTGAATTTTTTTCTCTCACTTAAAATTTTGCAATATATTGTGCTTATCAAGGGAAAATTTTAAATATTTGCTGCTAAAACCTCTGGGTTTATTGATAGTGTGTTCTGTGTCATTTCTTCTGATCCTTCTATGGAGGTAAGAGCACTGGTTCCTTGGGTGTTGTTTAACGTAACTCTCCCATCCTGTGCATTAAAAGATACAGAGAAGACTGTCAGTCTTCCTTTTCTTTTTCTCCATAAGACTAAAGCCTCCTAGCCATGCCCTAAGTAGAGAATTGTGCTTGAAGCAGTGTCCACCCCAGCAGCACCAACAACTCCTTCTGCTTCCTCTGACTCCTGTGTGATTGTTTTCGGTGACAGAGGAACCACAGGTCCTTTTCTAAGTGCTTAGAATACTGAGAAAGGGCAGAAGTTGCATTTGATTTTCTTTTCAGACACACTATGCCCCAGCTGCTTGTTTCCATGAGTGATTTTCTTGCAGTTTTCTTCATATGACCCATTAGGACTTATCCCATATTTACCCCATACTTCTCTCAAAGCTATCGTGAGGATCATAAATGTACCCCAAAGGTGGATGCATTGAAGGCTTAGTCCTTGGATTGGTTCAATTGAGAGGTTGTGAGTACTTTAAGAGGTAAGGCCTCGTGGAGGGGCTTGTGTTACTGAGAGTGTGATCTTTGAGGCAACTGTGGGACTGGCCCTCACTCTGTCTTTTTGGTTCCCGCCCTCCTGAGATGAGCACATGTCCCCGCCCTAATGTGCTGTCTTAGCACAGCAATAAGGCCGACCAATCATAAATTGAAATCTCCAAAAGCTGTGAATTAAAATAAACCTCTCTTTTTAAGTTGATTATCTGAAGTGTTTTATCATAGTTATAAAAAGCTGAGCTGGGTTCTAGTGTGTCATGCCTGTAATGCTAACTACTCAGGAGGCTGAGATCTGAGGATCATGGTTCCAAACTAGCTTGGGCAGAAAAGTTCATGAGACTCTTATCTCCAATTAACTACCAGACAACCAGAAGTGATACTATGGCTCAAAGTGGTAGAGTCCTATCCTTGATGGAAAAGCTCAGGACAGCACCCAGGCCCTGAGTTCAAGCCCCACAACTGCCAAAGGGGGAAAAAAAGCTGTAGAGAAAGTGCAGAAAAACATCTGACCTTAAACGCTGTATTTACTATGCAGAATATAACAAATTCTTTTTTGATTGTCGATGCTTCCTTTTTTTTGCAGTTAGTAGAGGTTGCATGGCTTCTGGTGGAGGTTGGACCTGATTCTTTAGCTTGTGCTCTCTGAGAGTTCTGACATTGCGTCATTACTCTCATGTGGTCTTCGTATGCATGAACTCTGGCTTAGTTTTGGTTTATTGAAAGTTTTCTGATCATTTTAGGTTTGAGGTGCAAATTGAGGACATTTGAAAAATCCCTTATAATCTTCTATTAATATAGTATCAAGCAGAAAATATTTGGCTGTATTGTACAAGGTTAGTATGATTGATATTTCAATTTTGGAATTAAGGACGCTGGGGTGTCCTGAAGGTAGAAGGCCCTGACTCACATTACACAGTGGCTTTCACTAGGAATGAGAGTCATATTTGTCTTTCAGTTTACACTATGGTATTTTACTTCAACTACCCAATCTATTCAGCTCTTGTAACTTTAGTTTTTTTTTTAGCACAAATCTATAGAATTGAAAAATTATATTCGATATGCCTATGATTTAATCAGATTCTCTCAGTTAAAATGCAAGGTATAAATCTTGAATTATTAGTATTATACAAGTAAACAAGCCCCATCTGATAGATTTCCACTTATATATTATTTATAGACTCAATTTTAAAGAGAGTGGCAATGCCCATAAAATAGAGAAAGCAAATAACCATGTGCGGAATGCATCTGCCTTTCTATATTGGATAAGTTAGAGGTGGGTTCTTACTCTCTGTCACTGAGAGCTTTGCCTTGGAGAAATCAAACTGATAATCTTATTATAAATTCCTAAAAATCAACATCTACTTAAAAATAATTTCTTCAGTTGCCCTCATATTGGACATTTCTCTGCTAGAAATAAGAAACAAATAAAAATAGGGAAGAATGAGTAAAACTAGAGAAAGAAAAACACTATCACATTAACAACACTACATAAGCATTTCTTCATTAGGTATGACTATATGAGACTTTAGGCAGTGTTTCACATTCTTTTTGCTTTGTACTGCAACTAAGTTATATCAGGTTCCTGGTTGTGTGGCTCTCTAGGTGCTGTCTAAGAGAGAATCTCTGCTTCTCAAGAAAATGCATGTGGACTGCCGCAACGATTCACATAAGGCTTCCAGTCAGCACTAGGGGAGTTTGCCTCTGACACAGGGGTGTTGTGGTTGACAGTTAATGTGCTTGACATGAGGATGGAAAAATACCATCTTGGAAATATTTATAATCACTGATGTGTAGGTTGGTAGTGCTTATTTAGCTATGTGAAAGGATAGGAAGTAAATAAAGTTATATAGAGAGAATTATAGCAGAGCAGAGCACGGCATGGTGGCCCTTGCTTGTGTTCTTAGTTACTTGGGAGGCAGAATTCAGAAAAATTGTGAGTTGAGGCCAGACCTGGCAAAAAATGCTAATAAGATCCCATCTCAGTGAACAAGTTCTGATTTATCTCTGTGGCTCCAGCTTTGTTGTAGGCATGGGTCTGAGTGTGTCAGTTTTACTAATTCCATGCCAAAACACAAGACCTTGTCTAAGAAAAAGTAAGTGCAAAAGGGATCTGGGTGTGGCTCAAGTGGTAGAATACTGCCTAGCAAGAACAAGGCCTGGGTTCAAACCTCAGTACTGCCAAGAAAAATAGAAAGAAAGTGACACTGTAGACACTTTTATGCTGAACGTTAATGTGTTTGTAACATATTATGAAGGGTTGTCAAACCAGTAAGTGTTAGGCATCCTTGATAAATACAAAGAAGTATTAAACCTTCTATGAGTTAAGGTAGATAGAAGAAAATATGAAAACACAGCATGAAATAGATGAACTGTTCAATTATTGTTTTAAGAAAAGAATCTGCCTTCTGTCACAAAAGAGCATGAGGATTCATTTACTGAGATCAACTATCTATCTACCTATCTATCTATCTATCTATCTATCTATCTATCTATCTATCTATCTATCTATCTATCATCTATCTGTCTTTTGCCATCCATTCTATCTTGTCTTCTACCTTTTTATTATGGAAAAGACCACATTTGAACAATAGTTGGGAGGTTTAGTTTGAATAATTCTCTCTTAAAAAGGATCCCTGGCTTTCAGTAAGATTTCTCAGGTTTAAAAAAAAAGGTTTTGATTTAATATTTGAAGATGGAGTTAACCTCCTGCTGTGCTTTAAGCATTTAAGAACCTGCTGCAAAGTGGCATTTCAAAGACAGCTTAATATTAAATTCAGTTTGCAATATTCACATCTAATTGTTATAGAGTGTGCTGTTCTGTTAATAAGTAGCAGAATAACAATGTTATTATATTTGGCTTTTACCGGCATTTTCAGACCTTTGTTTAAGGATGCTGTTCTTGTAAATGTACTGAGAAACACATATATGTATATAAATGTTTAAAATATGAATGATCATTTCCTTTATTCAGCTGAACATATCCTTGAAATAATGCTCTACCCCCCCCCCACCCCATTCCTGGCTAGCTATAAGTTCAGACCCACCCTATTCAAATAGAAAATTTCAATGGAGACAATATAGTACATATGAAAGAAGTACAATCTCTTCTTATAGGGTGAAGAAAATTCACTGAAGCCTGGGTATTACAAAAGGTAGGTTTGCAAAGTAGAATAAACGTATTGATTGACAGTTTTTTTTCCTGTCTTGAATTTCAGGTGTTCTGTATGTTCAGAGTATCTTTTTACCTCTTATACAACTTAAAAATAAAAGTCTTATGTTAGAATGTGACTTTTGTCTGGGGAAGCAAAAACGATTGTGCATACAGCCATTATTAATCATTAATAGCGTGACAGAAAAGTTGACTGCAGTGGAAAAAATCAAGTCAGTTTTATTATTCATTAAGACATTCCTGAAGGAGCTAACTTTCATAGAAAGACTAGACAATCGAATTATAATATCTCACAGTGATGATATGAAATATGACCATGTGCTAAACTGCTTTCCTTTTTTATAATCAGATGTTCCCAATGATTTATGCTAATTTAGATGCTATTATTACCATCTATTATCATTATCATTCAGACTTTGTTGTTGGATTTTTTTTGTATCACAGAAATGTTAATGACTATTCAAAAGGAAAACCTTAACGTGGGATTTAAAATACATTAACTATGATCATGATCATTAAATTATTTTAAATAACCTTAGAAGTGTCCCAAAATTTGATCTAGAAATGATTTCAATTTAGACTCAAGCATCTTTGACCACAACTTTGGCTTCTGTAATGATTATTTTTATAGGACATTGGCACAGATAATACCACTCATCTATAATCAAGTTACATTATTGCTTATGCTTATTTTGGCTTGGGTTTACTGGAGAGGCATCTGAAGAAATTGCTTGTTATTGGTTTTACATCAAAATAACAAAGAGTTTTGCTCAAATTACAAAATAAAACTAGTTGAATTTTAATGCTTGATAAATATTTGTAATAATGTATTTTAAGTTTGATATTTTTTTCTGTAGATTATCTTGTCTCCTATTTAACAGGTCATTCTAATTTGTTCTCTGTTATGTTGTCCTTTTCAAGTTTGTGTTGTTCCTGCATCATTTCCAATTTTTTTCTCTACTCCTTTAGCTGAATACTCAACTTACCTTCCCACTTTCTCTGAGACTAAAATCATCTGTGACTTCTTTCCCATTCCTCTAGGCCCTTCTAAGTATTTCTTTTTTAGCTACTTGATTCCTTGAAACTCCCACTTTCTCTCCATTGCTTCCTGGTCAAACTCATTGAAAACTTAATTTGTATTCATTTCCTTTATAGTTAAACTCAATACAATCAGGCTTCTTTTCCTATCTCTACAATATATGATAGTTTGTGGCTTCCATTGACCATTTCTAAAAGAATCAATATATATATAGATATCTAGATATAAAAATATATAGATATAAAAATAATCACTTTATTTACTGAGGTAACAAAATTTGCTGTAGTGTCAGTAAGGATGCTTTGGCAAAGGTTTAGGAGCAAAAGTTGGGTACCTGTAAAAATGACATATTGAGAATGGCAGATGATGAAGAACTCAAAGAAACATTTAGAAGATCAAACTACAATACTGATTTGCCCTGTCACTCCTGTTAATCCATCCGAATCTACAAAACACCCAGCTATAAAACTGGATATAAATATCTATTATTATCATTCCAGGTTAGGAATAAGTGAATAAATTTTGGAAAAAAAGCATTGGGGAATTCAATTGTACTGCGTATTTTGATGTGGCAACTAGTTCTCTCTCAGAGTGGAAAATATAGGACCTCCAAATTCAGCAGATATCTTTAACAAAAACTAGATACAACAGAGGAAAATGTCTTGCTCCTATGAAGTGAAAGCGAATTTCCAAGCGAGAGAGCAGAACCATTGTTTTATAGCTTATATAATTAATGTAGGCTATAAATCCCAACTTTATATTGGAAGTACTACATAAGTAAACCCAGCCCATATTTCTTTTTAACATACATTCATTTCAGATAGCATGAAAAAATAATTTCTTTTATAAGCCCTGAGAATTTAATTTGAATCTGAGAATTAGTTTAGTTCCGTGCAGCACATGGGTTACACAGAAAGTTAACACTTGTCTTTAAGTAATATTTACCCTAAACAAAAGAACAAACATATTCATTAGCAAGTCATGTCATATAAATTGTACTGTATGTATAATATTCTGTGTACTTGCTAATTTCTCAAGTATTCCAGTAATTATTTTCCTCATCACTCTGTAAAGGAAACATTGATGAGTGTTTATTCTGCTCCAATTAGGGATGGTTCTAGGGCTAAAGATACAAATAGGAATTCAAAGGATTTTTCATCTTGCTTGTCAATGAGTTACTGAGCTAGCAGTGACTCCTCTCTGTCAGTGAGTTTTTGCCCATATTACTCTCATTTTCTAATCATCACCTCTTTTGCTATCCTTAGCATATACCCAGAGTAGCCAGTAATTGTCCTTTTCAACATTTGAACAATTATAAGTAAAGCGTTATTCATGTAATTATTTATTTAACTGCGATTATCTTTTGTTATCAATCTGGAGATTGTGGGGTTTATTTTTGGTTGTAGTTGCTTTTTTAGTTGTTGTTGCTGGTCTTGGTGCTTGAACTCAGAAGCTGGGTGCTGTCCCTGAGCATTTGTTCTCAAGACTAGTTTTCTACTACTTGAGCCATAGCTCCATTTCTGGACTTTTTTTTTAGTTAATTGGAAATAAGAGTCTCACAGTCTTTCCTGCCCAGGCTGGCTTTGAACCATGATTCTCAGGTCTCAGCTTCCTGAGTAGCTAGGATTATAAGTGTGAGCCCCAGGTGTTTGGAAAATATTGGGGGTTTTTTGGATAAGAAATATGCATATGTGTACATTGATCTCTCAAATAATTGCAGACTGCATGCACATATGCATGCATGAATGAATGATATAATTGCCCTGAGAGAATAAAAGAAGGCAAAAGTAAGGCTTATTAATATTTCATAGGACAACAAAACTGAGGCAAGCAGATGAAGAAGTGGAGAGATTATCCCCACTTTATGGAAATTTCTGATGCAGAATCTCCATGAAAATGAAAGAACCATGTAAATATCATGTCACAAACTTCAAAGTTAAAGGTAAGGTGGCAACCGTGTGTTTAATGTGATAAATCGTACCCTCAAAGAGATCTTTCCTGACCTCCTTGTTTCCTCTCCCCTCTCATCCTACTTAATTAGGTTTTCAATACTTACTGATTCTTTTCCCTTGTTACATCTGTTTCCCTGTATATGAGTGTAATATTTTTACACATTGAGCATACTCATATATATATGCATATATATAGGTAACTTTTGTTTATGGTTTGTCTCTCTTCCATAAGAATGCTGATTTCAGAAACTAATACTTTGGTTATTTTTATTTGATTTTTTGCCCTCTGTACTGTCTAGAAGAATATTTGAAACCAAGGCAAGATATTTTTAGTGAGTAATATACAGAAACCACAAGTACAACAATGACTCTCGGGACATTCAGAGATGGAGCAGCCATGACCACGTTGCTGTTTAGGCACCATTGAGCTCATCTGAGCCATTTCACTTCTCACCTAACATTCTAACTCTCCTCCCCACTGGGTCACTCACTCTTGGGATATTGTAAGTTTTGTAAACACACACGGTGCATCGAAAATCATTCCTAAAAGTTTTCTTTTTGGAAAATATACATTGTGATTTTTTTCATACATTCCGATATTGGTTCCCTTACTGCTCCAACCTAAGGTTTTATGTTCTTCTGATTCTCCAATTTCCCCTATGTATTTCTGTATTAGTATAAGCCAGGCTAAGAGGCAATAGCAGTCAATTCTGAAATATCTTTCACTTTGATTTCCATCTCCACAGTTAAGACTTGTTGCTGCATCACCTCCATACAGTATCTCATGTACAATTTTTTCTTAATATATGTTTTTATTGTAAAGTCATGTACAATTTTAAATCAGAGAAAGCTGGGTTTCACTCACTGCTATGAGAGTTGTTTTTCTACTGATTTGGAGGTGAGATATATTGTTTATGACCCTGAGGACTGTAGGCAGAACTTGGCAGTTCAAGAGATTCAATGAACCTTGGATAAGCCTTTGACTCATAGGATTATGTATGTTACCCCCTCCCCCATCCTCACCATTTCTTTCTTTTTTTTTTCTTTTCTGCTTATGTGGTGCTGAGGAATTGAACCCAGGGCCTCAGGCATGCAAGGCAAGCGCTCTACCACTGAGCCACCTACCCAGCCCCACCATTTCTTTCTTGAGACACAACCAGCCTAACTTGTCTTATGCTTAATTCTTAGAGGAAATTCCCACAAGACAGAGTAATCCCTCTGTGTCGCTGGCTTGAAATGCATCTTCATATAAGAAGATAGTCTCTCCTTCCCTTCTTTCTTTTTCTCTTGTCTAATATTCCTGTTTGCTGGTTCTGTACTGATAAAGTGATAGATAAAGTGGAAATGAAGACAGTATTTGAACATTACACTATAGAAAGCAGTCAAAGTCCGTCTTTTGTCATTTAGAGTCCATAGTGGTCCAGACCTTTCAATGGTGAAATGCCATTTCCTGAAAGAAATCTCAGATTCGTCCTCTCAGAAACGTTGATTCTGTCATTTTAGTTACCTCACAGCTCCTATCATTTTCTTTCATACATTACAACTTTGGAGTACATTATTATAGTTAACAAAACTATAGTAGCGTATAACTGTAATGTCAGTGCTCTGAGGGGATAGTGAGTTCAAGGCCAGTGTCGGTAAAGTTAGAGATGCTATATAAAAAATTTAAACTAAATGAATGAATGAATAAATAAATAAGTGGGAGTTTAGCTCTAGTAGAGTACTTGCTTAGTATTTAGGCTCTGAGTTCATTTCAGTACCAAATTCATTCAGGAAGCCCTGAGTATCAAGTTTAGTCAAGATCCAGTATCAAGTCCAACCAAGTACCAAGTTTGTCTGTCTGTCTGTCTTATTTAGATGTAGTCTTTATGAAGTACCTACCACAAGAACTAATAAATCCAAGAAGATGTAAAGTGTTCCAAACAGGATAGATGGGAATGGCGACTTGCTCACCGTCATTTAGCAATCCTGTAGTGATGCCAGGATATCATTTGGTATCATCTTAATTTCTTTCTTTTTCACTTTTGGGTGGGACTGGGGTTTGAATTCAGGACTTCCACTTGCTAGACAAGCACTCTACCACTTGAGACATATTCCCAGCCCTTTTTGCTATGGATTACAAAAAAAAATCTCAAGCTTTTTGCCTGTGCCAGCTTCAATTGCAAATCTTCCTATCAATGCCACCTCTGGAGCTGGGATTATAGAATGTTTACCACTAATCTTGAGATGGGATTTTGCTAATTTGCTTTTTGCCAGGGGCTGTCCTAAACTGCAATCCTTCTGTCTCTTCAGTGTGAGCCACTGAATCTGCCTTACTTAATGCCTAAGTTTGCATATTTAGTAAATAGGTGTGAGTTTTTGCACTCTTAACTAGTGAATACAAAGGATTATTTTGTATATTGGTGTCTGTGAGAGTGTTAAAATATTCCAGACATCACCATTTGGGGTCATGGGATAGTGTAAGATATTATTTGGAAGACGCTGCTCTGTAAACATCTGTGAAAATCCCATGCAGGGGGAAATCTATTATCCCATCTACAGTCATGTGGGAAACAGAGATGTTTTGGTAAGAAATAAATCCTCTGTCTGTTTCTCATCTCATCTCTTCTCTCTCTACCCTTCCCCCTAGAAGTATTTTATAGTGTTACAAATTCTTCTACAATGTCTCACCAAATCCCTTTAGTGTTATGGTGCAAATATTAAAGCAAGATTACAAAACCGGCAAAATAAATGATGAGTGAAATATCATGTAATCTGTAGCAGGCCTTCTACTTTGGTTGTGGATTTAGTATTGATAGGAACCACAAGATTTCTTAACATGAAATCTTTGGATATTGAATCTTCCAATTGAAATCTATTGCAGGGAGCATTTGCGTTACTCACAAATAAGTGAGATTTATTTACAGAATATTCCCTGAGTTAGTTTGCTATTTTCATAATTTTCCTTATTATTTCTCTACAAAACTTTATTATTGTAATTATTAAATATGCTCTGTGATATTTTTAATATTGTAAAGAAATAAGAGAGTTAACATAAAGAAAATATTTCCAAAAAAGTAGAAGGAGCCTATTTTATTAATATAGTCTGCTTGGTTATAGATTTTATAGATTTTCGCAGACGTTTACCAAGGCTTACTATTAAAAGTAGAAACATGGCCCAATTAGTTTCTCGATTAATTCATTTGTTCTACAAACTTTGATTTTTTTTGGTCTAAAGAATTTATGTAGGACAGTTAAGAAAGAAAAGCACAGCATGTCAGACAGATAATTATTTTGTTCATTTATTCTTCTAAATATAAAACTATCCTAATAAGAGGAAAATTGAAAATTATCATTAACACAGTTACCCTCTCTTTATAAAATCAAACTAGCCTTTGGCTGGTGATTATAAAGTTATAAAGCATCATTTCAATGTCTTCTCACAGGAAATCTCAATTCTGACTAAAAGTCTTATTTTTCACAGCATTTGAATTTTCGTAGAGTATGTAATTACTTATTCTCAAGAAAGTAGGCATCATATAAAATAAATGAATCACCTCTTCAGCCTATTTACAAAATGGTATGAATAAAATTAATATAAAGAGAAAAAGAAACTGTAAAATACAAATATGATTTTGAGGACCTCAGACCTCATTAGCACTGGAAGGACCTAGACACTGTCCAATCTGAAGATGCACGCATTCCTGTAAGATGTACATTACATATAAGATACTTACCCTTGAGGAAATCTAAAAATTCTAGGTTGGTTTTGTGGTTCCAAAATGAGTAATTTCCATTTGAAGAAATATGAAGAATTGGAGAGTTCTCTCTTTATACTGTAGGATGAAAAAAGCTTAGAGATATTTTCCTATGCATGTGTGAGTTGCCAATGGTACCTTGGCTTACAACGCAATTTTTGTGTGTGACAGTCTTGAAGTTTGAACTCAGAGCCTGGGCACTGTCCCTTAGCATTTTGGGGCATAAGGCTAGTGCTGTACAACTTAAGCCATAGCTCCACTTCTGGCATTTTTCGTGTGATTAAAGAGTCCCATGGACTTTTTCTGCCTAGGATTGTTTCAAACCATGATTCTTAGGTCTCAGTCTCTGAGTGGCTAGGAAGACGGCTGTCAGTTACTGGCACCAGGCTTACAATGAAAATTTTATGTTATGTGTACTGAAAAATAATTTTTTGTGCAAACCATTAAATTTCCTTGGTAGATTTGTTAGATAGAGATCTGTGATGGATTTGCATATTACATGGGATTTACATTTGATTCACTTACTTTCATGTAGATGATATAAATTTAGCAATTAATAAACTTATGGTCTTTGTCAGTCTTAATTGATGAAGAATAAATCAGCTGCATAAGAATTTGGTAAGAATATAAAAAGGTTTTAGGAAGTGCAGAGTATTATTCATTCAATACTTTATTTTAAAAGAATAACATAAAATAGATTCTCTGAGCTGCTTCACATATGACTTCGAGGGTCTGATGCTTGAAAGAAACCTAATTCATGGTTAATTTTTCAAAGCTGAAAAGAATCAATCAGTCACATTACATAAATGGGACACTAATGATAAATAATGGCAGTCAATTTTCTTTATGCATAACAACAATTTTTTGAAAAGTTATTAAATTTCATGATAAGAAAACAAATGTGATTTTATTTCAGTTATTTTAAAGAGAATGAACCGAATCTATTGAGTGTCTCAGTCTATTGAATGTCTTACAATGCCATAGTCTATTGAATAGTGATTCTAAAACTTTTCAAAAATATTTTATTATTTTTAATGGCTAGAACTGTGTATATTCATCATAATTCAGATATGTCAAGTGCTTGAGTCTTATAAGTGTGGGTTTACTTGATACTGCTTTATTGGATGGATACTTAATTATTAAACTTTAATTTAGTCATTCAGTTAATGATGTATTTGGATCTTTCAAGATAAGTTAGTTTTTGAGTAGTACCAAGTATCTGTCTATTATAATGTGTTAGATGTTATAAGGGAAACTGATGAAACTTCTTAGGTTTTCTTCCACAGAAATAGACACATTCACTTGTTTAACCAAGGCCACACGTGCATAAAAGTCTCTGCATCTCCATTTATTTCTTAACTTCTTACTCTTCAGTCTGAAGGCAATGGGATTTCTTCTAGTTTTGTTGTTCATAATGTTCAGAGTTGGAGCTGCTCAGCTCACATTGCCTCTGCTATTTATTCAGCATCCTTTACTCTAGGACTGAGAAGATGTTGAAAAATAGCATGATACTAGTCTCAGGAAACAAAAAATCTAGCTCCCCAATGCATGCAACTGAGATGGAGCAATGCAGGTAAAGATGCTTTCCCCACCTAAGAGAGAGATGGTGTTTAAGCACAAAGAAAAAAATAGACGGAACCGCACAAGTGAAGAAAGAAAATGGTCACCTAAGTCATGTCTTAACCAATACACATTTGGAAGAAAAGAAATTGGGGATGTGATATAGCAGCAACCACAAAACCAACTAGGGCGGAAGGGCAAGAGATCTGTGCTAACCTGTGTGTATGCAGCAGGCAAAGTAGATGTCATGATTCTCCAGGACTAATCCTGGAGGCTTGGTTGCAAATGAGATGTACACAGGGACCTCCTAAAATATTGGAAAGACTCGAGGATAATCAAATATGATTCTTTTTTTTTTTTTCAGTTGTGGGGCCTGAACTCTTGGCCTGAGCACTGTCCCCCGGCTCTTCAGCTCAAGGCTAGCGGTTTACTACTTGAGCCACAGCACCACTTCCAGCTTTTTCTGCTGATGTGGTGCTGAGAAATCGAACCCAGGTCTTTATGCATGCAAGGCAAGCACTCTACCACTGAGCCACCTTCCCAACCCTGATTCTTAACATTATCAGAACCTTATCTTTACTCCCTATGGCCAGTTACATTCTTCCATTCTCAGTGAAGGTTCTAAAAACAATAGTATATATATATGGCTTCTGTTTCTCCATATTGAGTCCTGACCCTTCACCAATGCTAATCTCTGGGCTATCTAGCAATTGTTGTTACCAATTGATCTTTCCTTTGGTAAAGGTCACCCCTTAGCACTTAATTATCCAAGAATGGAAAATTTGCTTTCTTAAACTCTGTGCAACATGTAGAGCTTGAATACTTGCTTTTTTTCAAATACTTATTTCTCTTTCTACAGTGCTTTTCCACCAACATGTGCAGCTTTGTCCTGCTCCAAGCAATGTCATTAGTTCTACTGTCTCAGTTTCTTTAGTATCTTGCCTCTCTCGCTTAATAAAAACTTTCCTCCAAGTGACTTTATTGGCTCTTTTACTTCCCGATTCACTCTTCTTAATTCACATTCTGAATGATTACACCCAGTCATATTGATTTCAGACATCAGTTGAACAAGACAACACACTCCCACTCATCTAGAAGGTCTTATTTGATGAATGACCTTGTCTAAATAGGTCCCTGTTCTTCACTTGTAGTCCAAGGACAATTTCTCTCATGTATATTATTCACCCCCAATGCCGTTTTCTTATTCACTTGCTATTCAAGAGTTTTATATGCTTCCAGCCCTTAGGTTTTTATTTATTTCACTGAAAACTCATAACACATTTAACTTAATTTATGACATATTTTGTATAATTTACGCACAAACCATGTATTCTTTCTTGTGCTAGACTTGTCCAAGATTTAAATCAAATCAGAGTCTCACACAAAGACATTGAGATGCAGAATTTGTCACATTATAATGATTATTATTTAAAAAGTTGCGGTCTATTTCTAAATTTATGACAGTTTTGTAACATATGGTTTTCCAGTTCTCACCTTTTTCAGTAAGTATGTTTGAAAGTGAGACTATGACATTTTTATAACAAATTGAAACTACCTTAAGTCTTTTAAAATACTTGGTTAAATTCAGATGTGAATCTAAGACTAATTCTATAATATCATTAAAAAAAAATAAGTACAGGAAAGGCCAGGAGGTGCCAATAGCTCACACTTGTAATCTTAGCTATCTGAGAAACTTAGATTTGGATGATCATGTTCTGGGAATAAAAAAAAGTAGGTTCATGAGATACCTTGTCAACAAAAAAAGTACATGTGGTGCATGCTTGCCATCCAGCTAGACTGAGAAACACAAATGAGGAGATTCCAGTGCAGGCAGGCTGTTGAAAACATTAAAACCCTACCTCAAAAGTAACCAGAAACTAAAGGCCTGAAGGTCGGACATGGCTCACATGATGTATCTCCTGACCAGCAAATGCGAGGTCCTTAGTTCAAACCCTCATATTCACTAAGACAATATTAAAACTTTAAGATAAAGACCTCAAAATGAAACAAAGACTAGGAAAAATAATCATTTATTTTATTATTTCATTTTACAAATTAACAAAAAACCCTTTTGAACAAAGCTCAAAATAAGATATCAGTAAAACTCATCCCATTCCTTTAGGAGAGGTAAGAAGAATAACTGATTTCATTCTTGGGAAATAATGGCTGGGTCTAAGGATGTTTCTCCAGACAAAAGGTGCCTTCTTTATCTTAGAAATGTCTTTTTTTTCCTAGTCAGAAATGTTGATGTTAAGTTGGGAACTTAAATCCATATTGGAGAGGTAAAGTTAAAATTAAATATATGAAAAAGCTGCCATTTATGAGAAAGAAAAAGCTTTGACCTAAAAATACAATGAACTAGTGTATTTACTAATTGATTATGACTTGGCACTCCCTTTCCTTCATTTCATTGATGGAGGCTGAGAAAAGGAGCCTATTAACATGGAAAAAGAAAGCTTGGAAGTACACATTTAAAGTAATACTTAGAAGAAATGTAAAAAATGTCTGGAACAGATGGTTTTTCCATATTGGCATATGCATTGCATGAAAAAAAGTATTAAATGTCTTCACACTGAACAAATTCAAATCACTGAGTCATTTGATAGTTTAAATTATCCTAATGTCAAATGGAATCAACCTCACATATTTCTTATAGTGGTACATTTGCCATACTAGCACATCACTTCTGAAATTATTTATTTCCTTTCTCTTGGTTTTTGCAATTTCTTTTTCCAAATTATTTATTTATTTATTTATTAAAGGTGATGTAAAGCGGGGTTACAGTTATGTAAGTCTGGTAATGAGCATATTGCTTCTTGAACAGAGTAATCTTCTCCCTCATTTTCTCACAGTTTTTTTTCCCTTCTGATCCCCTGCTCCCCCCAAGTTGTATAGTTCATTTCCAACATAGAGTCTAGTATGTATCACTGCTGAATTGGTTCATTTTTGTCTCACTGTTTCTGTGCTTTTCCTTCCCTTCCCCAAATCCGATAAACTTAAATACAAGACAAACATTACAGAAATCAAAAAATGACAAAAGGAGAAGAGAAAGAAAAGAAAAGAAAGAACCACAAACAGTACAGTAAAGAACCTTTTGTTTCCATTTCTTGGAGTTCATTTAAATAATCATCATTTTATATAATAATATGCACATAACTATTGGGCCCTGTGATCCTCTCCTAAGAATTTCCTCCTCTGGTCTCACTGTGTGAATGTTTAGAGTCCTGTTTAATTAATTGCATCCCTATTACAGGAATGGACAGGGGAATCATTAGGGCTTCTTGGCACAAATCTAAACTTCCTAAGATCTAGAATCACAACAAATCGAAGGAGGACTGGATAAATGGGATTGTACCAAACTGAAGAGTTTCTGCGTTACCATATTTTTTCTTAGTGTAGTGGCTTCACTTTCACTGTCCTGTGGTTACAAAAATTTTGTTTTAACCTTTATTTTAGTTTGAACATTTATCTCAAAGGGTATGATGCCATTCAAGGCCACCCTTTTATTCTTTCTTATTTACAAGATAATGTCTGAACACTTTGACTCCATCACTTCTTGGTATGAAGCTATCACTGTCTTCATCATTTGACCAATAGAAGAATTGACACCTGGACACCATGAGCCAGTGTTCAGACAAATCAGTCAGCCAATAAACTGCTGAACTAGAGTTGAACCTCCAAAGTTTGGTTGGGAGCCCATGTGTCAAGCCACTATGGATGTTACTGTTTAACCTTTCCTTTGTAAGGAAAACAAATTGGATTGAAATGACTCTTTGCTCCTGACTTACTTTATCAACTGATATGTAAACCCCATGTGTGCCATTGTGTATGTGCAGTGATTTAGTTTTCGCTCAAACTCAAGATACTTCAATAAGAGTTACTGAGGTTTCAGTGAAGACTTTTACTTTTATTCTTTAAGTAGTTGTACAAAGGAGTTGCCATTTAACAAAGCTGCTTATGCATACAATGTATCTTGATCAGTGTCACCTCTTTGGTATTTGGAAGAATTTTGAGTGAAGGAGATAAATGAGGAATTGAGGAATTGAGTCGCCAGCTTCAGGGGGAGAAGGGTGTCTCTGAATTCTTTTTGCCAAAATCCAATTCATTCTTTAAATGGAGTGTGCAGGGCCCCATGTGGTCTAGAATATTGGAAGGTGGATTACTAAATATTTCAGGAGTGATTTCTAATGACTTCTAAATCCCTAGTGTCAATGTCACTTTCTAAACTCAGCTGTGGGGTCTGAGGATGTTACTATGTCTTCATTTAAAATCCTGCTCTTGGTCAGCAGCAAAGAGAATAATTTCTTGTGCTGATCCACTTGTTTCTGTAACGTCTTTCTTCTGGTTTTTATCTTGCAGTCTTTTCTGCCTCCTTTAATACTGGTGTTCTCCAGGTCTTACCCTTGGCTCTCGTGAACTCATAGTGCATTACACCTCCTTTGGGGATTTCATTTTCTTTCATCCAACAGGTTCTTCATGATGCTGGTAACTTCCCCTCAATTGCTTCAGTTGAGCTTCTTAGTGTTTATTATTCTTTCATTTTTCCTACTGTTCCCAGACATTTTATACTTTGGGATCCATAAGTCATCCTTATCATGCTCTTTGTTTACAAGCATATTCCTTCTTCATTTGATATTTTGGCTTACGATATTGCTTTCTCTCTTAGTTACCCAAGCCAGTGACTTAGGTTCTGCTTAGATTTCTCATTTTCTGCATCTTCCTTCCTTTGCAAATCCATATCCTGTGGTTCTGTCTTTAGGATGTTAACCACATGTCTTTCTTCTCTATATTGCATAAGCCATACTATCTTAGCTTAAGTCTTCGTCAAACATCATCTATTCTAATGCAATTATCTCTTAATTTGTCTCCCAGCCTTCATCCTTTACTTCTCTGTTCCCCTGTCTCTGTTACTCTTGGAAGAATCATTCCAGCATTCAAAATTATTCATGTTATCACATTAGCTAGATTTTGAGTATGAGAATCTAGCACAGCATTAGATAGGAGAATTCTTCAAATATTTTGGAACGAAGAAATGAAGATGAACTGCTCTGCATTATTCGTCATTCTTTGTGTGTATGTGTGTGTGTGCATGTGTGTGTGTGCGTGTGTGTGTGTATGCGTGTGTGTGTGTGTGTGTGTGTGTGTGTGTGTGTGTGTTAAATTTAGCTCCTTAAAGTTCCCCCTCATACTGTAACACGATGGCTAGCTCATTTGCTGTTCCTTTGAAGGGAACTCAGCCCACTGTCCTAGTCCTAGACTAGGAGCCCACAGCTCCTAGTTCTAGCTGCTCTGATTTTCTGTAAAGCCTACCTGAACTCCACCAATGGAATGAATTGCTGCCTGCTTTGTGTAATAAAATTTCTAATAAATTTCTCCCAAGGAATACTTTCATGCAGTCCTTTCATACAGTTGGTTATATTTATTGATATGTGCAACTACCTGGTTTATCTATTAACGTTTTTATTATTTGTAGTCCATCTTCAGAACAATATCTGGCTATTCTTAATTGTCAACTCCATCCCCCACTTCTTTTGCTCTGTCCTGTGCCCTAAAGACTGTGGAAAGCAAGTGCTGGTCTCCCTTCTCTCTGGACTTTCCTCTGGCTCCAGCCAATGGGAAGCAGTGAACAGGAGAGAAAGGCTGCTTCCTACTGCTAGAGCTGGTGGCCTTTAGGAGTACACAGCTATAGTTTGGAGGCATTCCCTGTCCCACATCCTTGTGGCTACTGACTTAACTAGACTCTGATTAGTTTGATCACCTTTTCCCATTTATCCTTTCCTAGCCTAATGGTGATATTAATGATGTTCCAAATATCTACTGCGTCTTATCTTAGAGGCCTACAAAATCCATTGGTGTTTTTTCTTTATTCTTACCTATCTACAGAAACTTAAAAAAATTTAACTTCAAAATCCCAGCTGATAGTTTCCGGATTTCTATGTCCGGACGAGATTATGTACAACAGGAAGCATGATGTAGAACAGGCATACAGAAGAGAGGCATGGTGGAGTACAGGCATACAGAAAATTCAAAATGTTCTTTTATCAAACAAGCCAACAAAATAAACAAGTGGGTACATGTTTAGCTCATTCAGCCTATCCTCCTTCTGTGAAAATCTTGTCGTTTTCTTAGTTAATTGCCTGAATGGACAAGACTAGAATTCACTACTATCAAAGAATTAAATTCACACTATCAAGGCATAATAAACCACAAAATATTTCACTGAAACCATTGAAATATTATGATATCTATATTCAGAGTAAATAGTAACATCTTGCTATTTGGGATGACTATAAATGTGTACCTAGTTAGTCCAAGGAGAACAAGGCCGGATGGTTGATGATGAGGCAAGTATCTAGTGTCAGAAAGCTGACATCCGCTCTACATTATCTTTCAAGCTGTGTATTCTTTCAATCTATTACATTAAAAAGTACACACCTGGATAGGTATTTGGTAAGAACTGTAATTACCTCACAGTATGGTATTAGATCAGTAAATAATTGCTTACAGAGTTCAGCCAGAGAAAGGAATGCAAATGGATCATGAAAATATAGTAGGCAAAAAGAAAATAGGCAGTTCTTAAAATCACTAAAACCTGAAATATAAATCAAGGACAACGTGTGAGGTAACCAAGAAATTGGAAGGCTTACTTTAAGTAATGCTGAAGAGTTTATATTTTTTAAGTATTTTTTTGTCCTGAAAAAAAACTACTAGTGCTCTAGTGTCTAAACAAAGACTGATTTGTCCAAAGATGTTGCAAGTAATGTTCCTGACTGTTTGGCATAGTAATTTTGCAGGTATTTTGATGTAGTTTATAATTTTTTTAAATAATTGAAGATAGTTGTTAAGAGTTGCAAATAAATACTCAGATAAAACATGTAAGTAGATCTATTTGTAGATTGAATGTCAGCACAGTATTTATATTAGAGAGGGAGGGGTAAGATATTTTTCCAATAAAATACTTAAAAACATCCATCAAGGAAAGTGCATTTGCTCTTTTTCTTTTACTTCTCTTTCTTTTAAATTTCTTGTTTGTGGGCTTTCCCCCCATACAAGAATTAAAGGAAAATTATATTCACCATAATTTTCTACTCTGTTTGCTACCAGTGAGTCGATATTTTAACTCTCATAACAGAACTTACAGAAAAACAAGCAAGTAAGCCCCTAAATTACAGTTTTTAAAAGAATCTTGTATGAGCTAGATTTAGCTAATCAGGGAATAGATATACAGATTTAGGTATTTTAATTTAAAATTCTAACTGTATTTATGAAAGAATAAAATTTTGTTGAGTTAATA
Organism: Dipodomys spectabilis; assembly: GCF_019054845.1. NCBI lineage: Eukaryota > Metazoa > Chordata > Mammalia > Rodentia > Heteromyidae > Dipodomys > Dipodomys spectabilis. The sequence goes on from NW_024870772.1 coordinate 4,477,712, forward strand.
TTTGCTAGAGTGAGCTAATTAATGGATCTCAGAAATCTTGTCTAGTCCTTCTCAAAATGATGTGAGGTGAATAAATGAACCAGTAATAAAGGTGATCATTTGCAGTTTATAGATTGGCATGTTTGATTTCTTTAGCTGATTTTATTCTTGTTAAATTTCTTTATGCTGTATTCTATAGTAAGTTCTCTGATAAGCATAGAGTCAATAATTCATAGAGTCAAACAGCCCAGGAATTCACCCCATAAAGACAAACATGTTCCCCATTCACCAGCATGTAGACCCTGAGGTTTCTGCTCTAAGATGAGGCAATTGCAAGCTCCTCTATATAGAAGAAGCTCAGTCACAGCCATCAGAATGCAGTACAGTGAAGATCCTCAGAGTGGAGCTAAACCACAGCCAACAGCACAGTATCCTAGGGCTCTACCACCTTGGTGCAAGGTCATTCAAATTCCCTCCCTCTGTTTTTCTCTCTTTTATCCAATTGGGAATTCAACAATACAATCTTGAGTGGAGTCTTCCGACTATACCATTAGCTTATTGAGCAACTGCACCTGCTTTAAAATTTTAATGATGCATTTTTAATATGATAAATGTAGTGCATTTAGATGATTTTTATATGCAGGTTGGATAAATTGTGATTTTTTTGTTACTTTTCAAGTATTATTTTCTGAAAAACTGTGAAGCTTAAATTGTCACATACATGTCTGTGACATAAAAATGACTGACTGCACCTTTATCTTAATAGATAGAAAGTTAATGTCCACAGCAAATACTTTAAGGATTTTATACATGGAAGCACTTTAACTCAGAATAATTCAGAATTGTTTATATATATATATATATATATATATATATATATATATATATGTCAATATCCTTATTGATAAGTGTTTCAGGAAACTTCCTGAAACAATATAAGGATGGCATGTAGAAGTTACCATGGAAACTATTCTGGACTCCATTTTTACCATGGCTTGAGGAAACAGATTTTGAGAAGGTTTTAAATGGTAATTACTTGATTGAAACAGAGCATTATCTTGAAATCAGATTATTTAGAAGTTGGGATCTTCATGCACATCTTAGCTACCTTTAATCTTGCAATTCCACAGGGATCTTAAAATGACCCAAAAGGAGAGATAGGAGGAAACAATTTATCTGTTTTTTTTTTTTTTTTGAAAAGCTATTTGATCTGCAAAGTGAAAGCAAAGACTGAGGCAATTTCCCAGGTAATTAAAAAAAGTTCCTTTAAATTACCCCAATTATCTGGATATTTCACAAGAAGAAAAGATGCTTGATTTGAATTAATTGGACATTAAGCTAATTTCTGTAGTTTAGATTACAAGTTTAAAAACATTCTTTGAAACACTAGTTATTTTTGTCTTTCTTTTTTTTTTTTTTTTGGTCGGTCATGGGGCTTGAACTCTGGGCCTGGGCGCTGTCCCTCAGCTCTTCAGCTCAAGGCAAGTGCTCTACCACTTGAGCTACAGCGCCACTTCCGAAACACTAGTTATTTTTAAAGAGAGTAATTTCTTTGTAAATATAAAAATCTCTATGATCGGTGAACAAATATTTTCCATTTTGTGTTAAGTAAAATGTTTGAAAATATTTTTTAATTTAAAACATTTTTCTTTTTTCTGATATAATTGCTATTATACATGCATATTTTTTACTTATATAGGTGTTTTGGAGCATTTCACCATACTCAATTGTGAATTCATGGCTAAAGTCTAAACCAATGATGTCAAAACAGTCTTCACTTAACAGTTGAATACAAAGAGCATTAGAATGTATGTGTTTCTGAAAACATGTATTATACTAAATCTAATGCAATAGTATAATAGTTGTAAAAAGGGCCAAATTTAGATTCAGAATTCTCATAAAGCAGAAAACGAAGTCCTGTTGAGTTGTTAAGCTGGATCCTAAAACCGCAATACAAAATTCACAGTTGTTTTTATTTGTACTTATATACATACTTTGAATAATACTGGCAATTATAAGAGAAATGTGTCTTTTCACTATGTATTCATAAATAAAGAATATAAAATGCATATGGTAAGAATCTTGCATAGTTGGATGCATATATTCACCAGAGTACATTTTTCTTAGACGAAAGAACAGTGATTTGTTTAACCCAACAGTAGTCTCATATACAACCACTCCTATATCTTTCCCTCTTTCAGAGAATTTGGCAATAGTTCAGAGTGAACTAAACCCTGAGTTAATTTAATAAATTGCCTGGAAGGAAACAGGAAATCAGAGAGAAATAAAAGATAGTATACTCAATGTTATGTATCAGATGACAGTATTCATCATTGGGATTAGTGAGACATTAACCAAAATTCATTTGTTTTACTATTTAAATACATTTTATAGTTTGCCTCACATATTTTATGAATGAATGAATGAACTAATTAGGTAAACTACGTAGGCACAGAAAACAAGGCTTAACTCTTTCATAAAATGCTGCATTCTAAAGAAACAGCAGAATGAACATCCTTCTGGAATTGAGATTTGGGCTCCAGTTGTCTTTTAGGAACAAATATATGCATGGACCTCTTTTCTATCACTTGGGTTAGAGTCAGTGATATCACAATCGTTATGCGTTGTATTATCCCCACTAGACTATGGAACTCGTCCTCAACATTTTGTTTTAGCATTCTCAGTTTTAAGGCAATTCCTAGCACATCTGCATAATCCATTAAGATGTGACAATGTGTGTGTGTGTGTGTGTGTGTGTGTGTGTGTGTATGCATATTTTGAATTCTAACAAACACACACAGTAGAGTATCACTCTGCAGGTCGTTAGAGAGGCAATCGGCTGAACCCATTATAGTATATTTTATCTAATTAAGGAATAAAATGTATCCCTTATTAGGAATAATAAAATTGCATTCCTTTAAAAAATATTATTTTGGAAACAAACTTACCATATTGACCAGATTGGTTTCAAATTTCCAATCTTCCACCTCTATCTCAGAATGCTGGGATTAGAGCTCTGTAGTATTATGCCCAGCAAAATTGCAACTCCTAATTCAGGCCTGGAAAGTTCTTTAAAAGAATGGAATTCAGGAAGCACCATAGAGAATATGGATAATATTCAGCTTTTGAGGGGAGGTAAAGATAAAATTCAGGATTCATGTGTACCGTGGCCTCTTTACTGAGATTATAGATGTGTGTATATTTGATCCTGTGTGCTTTGGACATTAATTTACTAGAAGCTGAATTGAGTCCAAGATCTATTTCTATTCTGGCAATGTAACATGCCAAAGCTCCTTTTTTTTCTCTTTTATGTACTTTTGGCATATATTCAATTATAATTAATTCTTAAAAATAATATTTTAGTTACATTCTGTTTTGAAGAAATTATGTTTCAACAAGTTATTTGCACTGATAAAGACCTAACCCACAGCTGAAGCTGACATGGGGTTAGGGAATAGAGTAGGTAAAAATGATTAAGACACAAATCCAAGAACCTTTGATTTGTATTTGCAATATAGTGTGATTTAACATAAATATGATATCATTAAAACGCAGAACACTTACTAATCTTTGCAATTATGGCTTCATTTGTTACCTTCTGTGTTTTTGAATACCTACCATTTTAATATTGCTGTTTTCTTTTGTGCTATATCCTCAGTGCCTGGTATGTTGTGGTTACTCAATGAGAACAAATATTGTCAGTCCCCAAGATTCAGATCTATATGTACTCCATACAATAGTATTCTGGTGATTAACTCACTTGGTATATTGTTTTTAATATTTTAAAATGTTTACTGATATTTAAAAGATAATCACTAGTCACTTATAACTTAGACCTTGTATTTTGTTTTGGTGTGTGTGTGTGTGTGTGTGTGTGTGTGAGAGAGAGAGAGAGAGAGAGAGAGAGAGAGAGAGAGAGAGAGAGAGAGAGAGAGAGAGAGAGAGAGAGAGTACTGAGGCTTGAATTCAAGGATTTGGGCTCTTGCTTAGCTTTTTCACTCAAGGCGGGTGCTCTACCACTACCACTTTGATCACTTAAAATTAGAGAAAGACAATCTATCCTGAAGTGCAGAAATGGCATATTTTCTCAGCTCCTATACGCAGAGAATTTGCTATAAAATATTATTAGTTTTTTGGTAAGGTCATTGAGATAAACAAAAATTCATGTTTTAGTGACAGATTCCTTCACGAAAGCACTAAGCTTAAACTTGACTTTGGAGGACCTGGCACCTGTTTTACATACAATTTGGAGCAACCAGGAGCTACCAACTCATATGAGATACTCAGTTGAGGCAATGAAGATTTTTTATTTTTGACTAGAGAGGAAGGAATAATAGCAAGTAATTTGGAAATCTGAATGAATACTTTATACATTCTTTAAAGAAAGGAATATTTGTCCCATATTTAAGAGAAAAAAATAGGTGATATAATGTAAATGTTGTGTTAAGAAAATAAAACCAGCAGTGATATTTAAGTTAGGATCATTTGGAATTTCGGGGGGATTTGAAATCAACATGGCTATTTAAGATACAATTGCAGTCGTTCATGTATTAAATGATCAGGGAATATTAATACTAAATGAAGGAAGACAGACCCTAAAGAGTATTTTATAGTCATATTCCTTCCCATAGAGAAAGGAATCAGACACTTTTTAGTGACTAGAGAAAAAGATGAAAAGAGGTATGCCAAAGGTGATCAGAAGGTATGGATTCAGAATGACAATATACTGTTTCTAATGATAGAAAATATACAGGGAGGACTGGTTTTGCAGAAGACTAAAATTTGTTTTAGGTAGACACAGCTAGAAACACTATCACTATAAAACACCAATATAGTCAGTATTATTTATGGAATAGTTACCATGTTCCAGATAAAATAGGGGTGAAACTGGAAAAGAAAGAAATGTACTCTGCTTCCAGCTGAGATCTATGGTTTTAAGGAAGGTGGAAAGGGAGAGAGAGAGAAAGAGAGAGAGAGAGAGACAGACAGACAGAGAAAGAGAGAGAGGGATAGGAAGAGAGAGAGAGAGAATGCTAAAATGGATGGCATATACCTCAACTCTTCAAGATGACAGGTTTGGTATGAGTGGATTATGCAGAGTGGCATGTTCTCTTCAACAGGATTTTAGTTTTGGTTCTTCTCTGCAGTATGTGTCATACTGTGACACAAGGAATGAATCTATTTCTTAGGAAAGAAATTTAAATAAATGCATTAGTTAATTAAATGTAATGTGTAGATGAGACACTGTGTGGTCTCTTGACTATGTAAAGATAATGTTTTTCAGATTATATTTGAAGTAAAGTATGATAGAATATCCTTATAGTCTGACAAAGAGACTGAATTCAAATTTTTTGATACCTGAAATTAAGTTGGTGAAGCCATTTGGGTGGAAAAATGACCAAAATCCAAGCTGTAAGGAGGCAAACATACTGATGGATCAAAAGTCAACTTTAGCCTGGTGCTGGTGGCTCAGGCCTGGAATCCATGCTACCTAGGAAGCTGAGATCTGAGGGCTGTGGTTCAAAGCCAGCCAGGCCAGAAAAGTCTGTCAGACTCTTAAGTGGAGCTGAGGCTCAAAGTGGTAAAGTGCTAGCCTTGAGCAAAAAATAGCTCAGAGGCATTGCCCACAGCCCAAGTTCAAGACCCAAGACCAACCTACAAACAAACACACAAACTTTAATCCATTGATCTGGGAAAACTTCAAAGTATAAGAGAGAGAAGCAAATAGGGTTTGTTTTTTTTTTTCCTTTCGATCATGGGGCTTGAATGGCGATATGGCACCGGCGATATGGCACTGGCGATTTTGAGTTAAGAACCCTGACATTGTATTGTGCTTTCAGGAAAAAGACTGAAAATATGAAGAAACTCAGTGAATTGTGAAACTCAGAGCAGTAATCACAAGGACATATGCTAGATTGTACAAGATCAATTTTCAACAGTGAATTACATGGAAAAAAAAAAAAAAAAAACCAGAGTAAACTGGATGGTTTAGAGAGTTTAGAGAGTAGATTGACCTCTATGTGGAGTCTTTTGAGGAACCTCCATACTACTTTCCAAAGTGGTTAAACAAGTTTACACTCCCACCAGCAATGCAGTAAGGTTCCCTTCTGTCCACATCCCCTCCAGCATCTGTTGTTATTAGAGTTCTTGATTATAGCCATTCTAACTGGGGTGAGGTGCTATCTCAATGTTGTTTTCATTTGCATTTCTTTTATGGCTAGAGAGGTTGAGCATAGGAAGGGGAAACGAAGGAGGAGGCGTATTTTCACAATAAAGATAAATAAATAAATAAAAAGAAAGTAGATTGATCATTTTTAGATTCAGCATGAACCAGGATGATTATACAGTAAGGGATCAAAAAGACCATAATGCACATCTCTCACTAAGAAACTATTTGGGAAGCAAAACCATAAAAATATTTTTTTCTGACATATATAAAATAAAAACAATACCACATTGCCCTAAAATACTCTTAGCAGAGACCTTGGAATGGATGATAATTTCAAGTAAACCATGGTGAAATGTTTCCATCTTTCCATAACAATTACCTTTTCTTTTTTTGCTTTGCCTTCTTTTCTTTCTTTCTGGTGGTACTGTTAGAGATTGAGCTCAGGGCTTCTTGCTTGGTAAGCAGGTGCTCTACTACTTAAACCATGCCCCTAGCCTACTCTTGTTTTCTTAATATGTAAGGTTGGTCACCTAACGTTCACTTCCATATTTTGTATTTTTTCTCATAGGACATATGAATATATGCAGCTATGCATTATCCAGGCTTGTATTTCTGGAAACAATTCTCTTTGTCTGAAAATCAACCTAAGGTAATGAGGTAATCCTTCTAAGGGATAACCAAACATATCCCATAATGAGCACCCCTCTGCATATGGAGGAGCAAGCAGACAAAAGCTAGCAGAGGTGAGCTCAGGAGGGTAATAAAGACAAATATTACTGGTGTCCTCAATTTATGAGATGGGATTGAGGGAAAGTCTGACCACATTATTTCTGACAGAGCTTCTGGGTGGCACTTGGAATGAAAGACCTTTGTGTACCTGCATCTAATATCATCGAATATGATTTCAGATATACATCTTTATTTTATGAGGCTTAAAGTTCTAAGAGTGCTTTGAAGTTACTGTCAAATTTTTTAGAACATGTAAACTGAGATGATTTTTAAATAAAAATGTCCAAGTTTTGGACAAAGGGCTCTATTTTTAAAATCTAAGGCTCTATAATGCCATTGTTTCGCTTCACTATTATTTTAGAATATTTGAAGGAGCAAAGAAAGTATCGCTAACCATCTGCATGGATTAAAAACTGCACCAATCCCATTTCCTTGCTCGACTGTTGTTTGACTAGATGATGAAGTAAGTGTTGTAGAATATATTTGACAAGTTGTCATGAAAGCACTGTGGGCAAGATGGAAAACTGGTGGTTAGATTATATCACAGGCACCATTATAGCTGGCTGAGCATTCAAACTCAAGCTCATTTAAACCCCAGGGAGGAGGTCTGTAGCCTGGTGTTACACTGTGTCTTACTTAAGCTTTCCTCTAAGTACAAGGAGGTATTCTAAAATCTGTAGGTGGAATTTGAGCAGAGATACCTGTGAAGCTATAACTTATATGACAAATGTGAGAAATGAATGCATTTGAACACGATGCATATGTAGGTCCAAGCCAAAGAAAGAAAGAAAAAAAGGCAGAGATAACATGTTCTTATTCAAGGTGGTACTCTATTATTCAATCTCTACTGAGATACATTGTGAAAATGTACATGTGAACTTTGTCTTCCTGAGAACTACTAAGTTCTCTGTTTCCTTGGAACAGCCATTGCATAAAATGAGCTTGGAGAGGCAGAGACACCAAATAAAAGTTCTTACTTGAGTGGAATTTTCTTTTTTTAATATATTTTTATTGTAAAGATACTATACAGAGGGGTTACAGTTACATGAGTAAGGTAGTGAGTACATTTCTTATCAAACATTGTTACCCCTTCCTTTGTTTTAACTCTTACCATCCCTTCCCTCCCCAGCTCCCCAACTCCTCCCTCACCCCCCCCCCCACCCTCCCACCCCGAAGTTGTAAAGTTCATTTTCAACATAGTGTCTTGTATATCTCATTGTTGCAATGGGTCAACCTGTATCATTGTTTCAGAATTTTGTTATTTCCTTTTCCCTCCCCCACCCCAAAAAAAAATGTATATACAAGATGCAGGGCACCAGAATCAACTACAAGAAAACAGGGGTTATATCATGGGAGAAGAATATCCAAAAGAGACAAAAAAAGGCATAATACATTATGAGTACATTAAAAACAACAGCAACAAAGATAAAACATCTGAGTCCTGTCTTGGGGTTCATTTTGCTTAACATCATATTATATGGTCACATGTACATAGCTTTTGACCTTTTCAGCTTGTGCTAGACATATACTAGTTATTGCAGATACACTTAGGGGGCTGGGAAGGTGGCTCAGTGGTAGAGCGCTTGCCTTGCATGCACGAAGCCCTGGGTTTGATTCCTCAGCACCACATAAACAAAAAGAAAAAAGCCAGAAGTGGCACTGTGGCTCAAGTAGTAGAGCGTTAGCCTTGAGCTGAAGAGCTGAGGGACAGCGCCCAGGCCCAGAGTTCAGGCCCCACGACCGGACCCAAAAAATAAAAAAATAAAATAAAATATACTTAGAACTCAAAAAATTAAATCCCCCAACAACAAATTCTCAAAGAAACAACTCCTGATTAATAAATGGGCTAAAGACAAAGAGAGACTTTTCTGAAGAGGAAATAAGAATGGCAAATAGACACATGAAGAAATGCTCAACTTCTCTAGCCATAAAAGAAATGCAAATCAAAACAACATTGAGATTCCACCTCACCCCAGTTAGCTATAATCAAGAACTCTAATAACAACAGATGCTGGAGGGGATGAGGCCAAAAGGGAACCCTACTGCATTGCTGATGGGAGTGTAAACTTGCTCAACCACTTTGGAAAATAGTATGGAGGTTCTTCAAAAGACTCCACATAGAGCTCCCCTATGACCCAGCAATCCCACTTTTGGTCATTTATCCAAATGATCACAAACAAGGCCATACTAAAGCTACCAGCACAACTATGTTTATCGCAGCATTTTTCACCATAGCTAAGATATGGAACTAACCCAGATGTCTCTCAGTAGATGAATGGATCACACACACACACACACACACACACACACACACACACACACACATACATATATATATACATACATATATATGTGTGTGTGTATATATATATATATATATATATATATATATATATAATGGAATTCTATGCCTCCTTCAGAAAGAATGACATCATTTGTTAGGAAATGGAAAGACTTGGAAAAAAAATATATTCAGTGAAGTAAGCCAGACCCAAAGAAACATAGGTCCCATGGTTTCCCTTTTGAGCAGAATGTTCTTTAGACTTTAAAGATTGGGGTTATACTTAATGGGTTGCTTCTCTGGCAACCTTCTAAGGGTGCAGTTATATATAAATAACAAGATCAAAATGAGTATTTCTGATGAAAGATACATGTATACAACTTGATGGCAGGTTGTAGTTCTGTTTACATTTCTGATCTCATTATTATATTTTTCTGCTAAATCAAAGAAAGGAAAGTAAAATGTTATATCTTTTCATTTGCCCCATGTATTATGTTCCAGATGTGGTAAACTCTCCTTCATCTGAAATCTTAACTTGAGGGGAGTACACTTGCAAAATCCTCATTGGGAAGGATGATAAGACACATGAAATTATGCATTTTTGTGTTAGATTTCCTTACATATTTTACAAGTTAGGGGGACCATAATTTCTTTTGTGATCTTCCACAAATTCTGGCACATCATGCAATAGGTTTTCAAATTTCATCATTTGGTGACTATTGATATGTGTATACTCTGCCTCCCTCTTTCTCTATCGATAAAAGTATATTCCTTCTATTTAGAGAGAAGGTACAAATTCTAAGTCTTTAAGACTTCCAATAAAGGCATATTGTCATCTTCTAGTTAAATAATCAGAAAATGGACCAGTATTATGTCTTCTCACATAGCTGTAGGACATCACTATTAACATTAACCTCACTGGCTGGAACTTAGTGTTTCTCTAGAAATACCATCACAAGATAAGCCCTTCCTTGGCAGATTTTCTTTTATCAAAATAGATTAGACACTGTACTTCAGAGTAATAACGGAGATTTATTCCTCTCTTTTATTTTATGGAAGAAAGCATGATTACACTGATTTCTCCCTTCAGGTTTTTGCCTAGAATAGTGGAAGCTAAAATACTCATTTTGGTATCATTTACCACAGTTAATTATAACACACTCACTAATATAAAATACCTGCATTTCCAACTTCATTAACTCTAGTATAATTACCCTTTATTATTTCAATCTTCAAAGTCCTTTGCTTTTGAGGGTAGGAGTGTGTAGGAGGTAAGTGTAAAAATATTTTGAGTACTGGAAGATGAAAATGACCTTTTGTATTACTCATTTTGAACTGTGTCTCACTTTTGCAGCAAATATGTACAAGTTGTCATGGAAATGTATGATGGTGGTGTATCAAATGTGGGTGTACAGGCAATGGTCTCTATAAGTGAAATGTTCTTGTAAGTGAAATGCTTGTGTTGATTTTAGAAATTGCTGAGTGCTCTTAAATATTATTTTAAAAGGTGATAATTTTAGGAAGTGTGGTGTAGAATTTGATTCTCCTAGCAGGATAGTAGCATTTAGAAAAGAATAAAAAACATTCCATCTATAGATCCTGGGGGAAGAATGTGTGGAAAATAAATCAACAGCTTAAACAGTCACACTTAGTCTGGGATCATTTTATTTTGGACAATATCCTCAATGTACTTCTTTATTTTTTTATTTATATAAATCTCATTACATGGTACAGATTAAGCATTTAAACTCTTGAATTTGTGCTTTAATTTGATTGGTAAGGTATCAGTTTCTAACCTTTATAAAGGGAACATATTAATATGCACATGCAGCTAAATCCCACCTATATTAGTCAAGCAAGCAGGTGTTCTTGAAATTTAAAGATGAGAACAATTAAGAGATAGATATTCTGAGGCCAAAGGAAGATATGCATAGAAGCAGTTGTCAAAGGCTCAATAGCTATAGGCATATAATCATATAAAATAATATTTTATGAGATGAAGTCCAAGAAATGGAAACAAGACATATTTTTGTAATTGCTGTTTTTGTTTTCTTTTCCTTTTGTCTTATTTGTTTGTATTTGGAAAGGTAAGGGGGGCATCGAAAAGGTGGAATAAAAGGTGAACAAATTCAACAGTGGTACTCACTAGACACTATGTGCAGAATGAACTGTCCGCCATCTTGTAGGTGGGAATGGGAAGGAAAAACTGGGAAAGAGCAAGGGAAGAGGACACAAGGTTCAAAAAGAATTGTACTCATTACTTACCACCTGATTCATGTAACTATAACCTTCTGTATATCAACTCTACAATAACAATAAAAATAAATTTAGAAAAACCTAAATAGATGAATAGGAATATTTTAAAAAGAAAGGAAGGAAGGAAGGAAGGAAGGAAGGAAGAAAGGAAGGAATATTGAGTATTACTTTGAAAAACACAACCTCTGGACCCAGAACTTGTCTGGGATTATTGTATTTGAACAGATATTTTTACCCTCAACCTCCTTTTCTCTTATAGAGTGCTAAATCTGTGTTCTAGAAAGAAGTGGTAATGTGGGAATGAATTCATTATTTTGCAAATGACTTGAAGATTCAAGAACAATCACTGAACAAGTGCCCAGAATCTATAAAGGGTACAGGCTTCAATCATTTTTCTCGCTTCTCTATATACAAGACTTAAAGGCTACAGGGAACTTTGTTTTTCCCAACTGTTCTCATCATGAACAAAATTTTGAAGAGGGAAAAAAAAAACCCAGTGCTCAATTTATGTTTTTCACACTTAATGAGGTGAGAAATTCTAGGCAGGCCCAAGAAACATTTTCTGTATACTGGAATTTGATCTCTGTGAAATTTAGCAGTTTCACTATGACAGTTTTAGCTTAATTTTACATAGTTTTCTTTTGCATTGTTTTAAGCTTATGTTAATTTATCTTTCCTAATAACACAGATGGTATTACAAATAGACTAGTGATATTCTGCTTCTGTTTCAAAGTGCATGAAAAGAATTAAATGAAAATTTACATAAAAACTTTCAAAGTTAAGGCATATCTTATTTTTAGGTATAATGTTAGAATTTTGATTTCATGATGATGATTAGCACATTAATTTTTAAAATAAAGAAGCGATATAATATCCACTGCCACGTAAATATGTTTCTAGTATATTAATCAGTAATGAGCCATCCACGGATGATTCTTTTTTAGTGTAGGCCTTCTCAAAACAGTGAAAGAGATATTTACCCAGAGAATTTGTGTGTTAATAACTTTTGATTTTTCCCCCATAATATGAGTTAATTCTTCAAAGGTGTGCTAATCCCTTGAGGACACTAGCCTTGCACAGCTGTGGTATTATTACCTTTATGTAATTAAGTAATAATCTCCTTGGGTTCCTATTTTACTCAGAAGAAGCCACATACCTCACTAAGAAAATAATCTGAATACATTCTGATTGATTATCTTGTCATGTTGTCAAGTCTAGATAACCCAGTGGTGGAAGTGGGAAGTAAATATTATTTTAAATTGAGAAAAGAAGACTGAACTGTTTATTAGTATTGTCTTCAAAATTGTGCTATTGCATTCCTAAGTCTTAGATTATTACAATATCTTTTAAACTAGTCCCTTTGTTTAGAATGCTTATATATTAAATAGAATGTACATGTTGACACCAAATATTTTTCTAATGTTACACTTTTGTCATTTCTCGCTTCACAAATAATCAGTGGCTCTTCATGGTAATGTCTGTAATATGTTTTATCCCTCTATTCTCTGAAAATCCACTGGGTACTGAATACTGCAGACATCAAGGGTTATGAACATGGCTTTCCAAAGTCAACACTTCCTCCCTCTTCCTCCCTGCATCTCCATCATCCATCAGTTCCTCGAACTCTCTTTTCTTCTCTCCTTCCCTCCCTCCCTCCCTCTTTACCTCCCTTCCTACTTCAGGCAAATGACTTATATACTCAGTGTTGTTTCCACATAGGGCCTTGAGGAGAATGAAGTGAGCTAAAGTGTGCAAATGCTTACAGTGGTGTGAGCATACAGTAGGCATACATTAAGTGTCATACCTCTCTATCATTACTGCTATTACTCCTATTACTGTCATCACTATCATAATACCAGTGACTTCTCCTATTATCCTATGACCTGACACATCTCCCAGGTTCTGCACATCAAATTATTACTCCTCTTCAAGGCCAGGTCAGATGTTTATCTCTCACAAAACTTGTATAATTATTAAAATGAAAGGTTATGCTCCAAATTACTAAATCAGAATTTAACTCCAATCTTTATTAATTTCTCTTACTCTGCCTTATATCTTCTGATTGCATGTACTGGAATCTTACCTGTTCCACAGCTAACTACAACTAAATTCAGAAGGGCAAAAACAGCCATTTGTACATTGCTGTGTCTCTCAATGTGTCACACTATTAAACATGCAGGACCACATTGGAAGATTTTTAACACTACCTCTTTCAAGATGTACATCTGATGTTAGTCTGTGATCAGTCTCTCTTTTGGTGGTAACTTGATACTGTAATATCTAGTTAATAGTTTCCTAGTCGATCATCTTTGTTAACATGCACTTTTTCCTGGAATTAATGGCATGGAAGTAGGATTTTGTCTTTGAAGGGAAATTCAATTTGGATGACATTTTTTCCTATGCTATTGAATATATAGTTTATATAGTATGAACTGTATATTGGCCTTGGATGTTAATATTTAATAACTAGATTCTTTAAAAAGCAAGACTTAGAATATTTATGTTACTTCCTTAAATAAAAATATTTTGTCACCCATATATGCACATATAGAGAAATACTAAAAATTTATATTGGGAAAAAGTATTCAAAACTTACATTTTGCTCACTGAGATCTTTTGACAATGCTAAACGATGCAAGTCTCCTGTCCTCTCTATTTCATTAATTTCTCCAGGCACCATACAGTACTTATATTTTAAGTTTCAGTTGTGAGAGAATATGAAGAAGTAGATTTACAAAATCCAGATATTCTTCATCTGAATTTCAGCCAAGAAGCAACTTATCAGGCGCCAAAGCAAGGTATGTCACTGTGGAATTTGATTTATTACATGCCTCAGTTCTTAATGGAACAGAATAAGGCAATCTACCATGATTGTTGCTTCGAGCATAAGGTGAAAGGAGAAGTAAGGCAAACAACCTGAAAACCGGGATGATGGAAACTATCTGCCGCTCTCTGGGCTTCTTGCTGACATCCACCCTGCATCCTCGGGTCACTCTCAGCTAGATCTTCTCAATCATCAGCCTCCTTATGTGACACCTGAACAAGCTGAAAAATTATTATTTTTTAAATTGGAAAAATAAGTGGTTTCCCTGCATCCTCTGTGGAAAATTTGGAAGTAGACTTTGTAAATATGAGAAATTCATGAGGCTGAAGTGATTTATGTCCTCCTCTAAGAAAATAGGGATTGGGATAACACAGAACCTTCTTATAACTCATGTAACTCATAGCAAGGTCAGTAGCCAATAAAGACATCACTGTCTGTGATTAATTGTGGATGGGTACCACCCCCAACTTTCCTTTTATTCCAGAGACCTAGATAAATGCTATGATGGGGCCTTTAGTAGTCCAGCTTTGTCCTTCCCGAGCACCAAGCACGACACTGCAGGGGAGAATTACAGGAAAGGTGAGGGTAGCTGATGAATTTCATCTGGGAAGGCACATGCCTCTGATGCTGAAGAAATGCTTTTGCAGGATGAGAAATAAAGCAATACAAGGTCTCTCACTGCTGTAAGAGCTGTGCTGATATTTTTTATGATTGCTTATAGGTTTCTGCATTTGCATTTCGGTCTTTGAAATAGCCAGTTGCTGGCTTTTCCAGTGAGAGACAAATAAATTTGAGTTTGGAGGGTGGAGGAGTGACTAGAATGTGCATCCTGATGACACTCAGCTGTATTCACAGTTAGCTTTTTAAGAATAATTTTAAAATCATATTTTAAGTGGCTAGGTTTATTTACTTATTTCTATCTGTGTCTACTGTTAACCTTCAATGCCTAGTATATTAAAAATCTTTTATCATCTTTTGTTTATTGAAATTGAATATGTGTTGTATACAAGATTTTACTGTTCTCCTACTCTATCCCTCTCTCTCCTTTCTCTGTGTGTATTTACAAAATATACACCTTATTCTTACAAAATGCTTGTGTGCTTTATATTTCCTACTTATCATAGTGTGGAAGATAGATATTAGATAGATGTTAGTTGTGAAACATTTGTAGTGAAAACTCAATTTCCAAAATAATTTCACATATATTTCCATTAATACATAAAATAACCCTTTAATTCCATTTTACAGATGGGGAAACTGAGGTAGAGAAATCAACTTGCTAGTCTTATTGTAAGTAGCAAAGCCAAATTGCATCAGAACTAAAGGTGCTTATAATGAACATTTCTTTCTGTGTGGTCCTCTAATTTATTAAACACTTATCAAGCATTTTTTATGCTTGAAAGCCTGTGAATAAAGTGATAAAAATGCAGACCCTGGCCATTGCCAGTGGGGAAAGGAGGAGACATACCTTAGAACACAATTACATTCCTAAGTGATTGGCAAGATTTGTTTCAAGTGTATGATGCCCTTGATCAGAACATTAAGCTTCTAGGGTGGGGAGAGAGGAGGAGGATTAAGTTTTCATATAATGAATGAAGAAGAAATTAATCATGCAGAAGAAAAGAATAGGTGATAAGAGAGATGAGTTAGAAGATGAAAGGACTGTGAGCCAAAGCCAAGATGGGTACTTATAATAAAGGAGGCATATCCGAGCTGATTTCATATCTTGACTATGGTGAATAGTACTGCAGTTAACATGGTTGTGCTGATGGCTTTACTGTCACCTTGTTTGTCTTCTGTTGGATAAATGGCCAGGAGTGGGATTTTGGGGTCATAGGGTAGTTCTAGAGCCTCCATTATGCATTCCAGAGTAAGGTTGAACATGCTTACATTTCCCCCAGCAGCATTAGAATTCCCTTTTGGCCACATCCTTGCCAGCATTTATTATTTTCTTGATAATGGCAATTCTAACTGGAGTTAGGCAGAATCTCAGAATCTCAGTGTTGTTTTGGTTTCCATTTCCTTTATGGCCAGAGATGTTGAGCATTTCTTCATGTGTCTATTGGTCATTTTTTACTTCTTCTAAGAAGTCTCCCTTTAAGTCATTAGCTCATTTATTAATTGAGTTGTTGTTTTTTTGAGGATTTAATTTTTGAGTATTTAAAATGATATTGTTCCATTCATAAGGAAATGTAAAGACTTGGAAAAATTGCATTAAGTGAAGTAAGCCAGACCCAGAGAAACAAAGGTTGTATGATTTCCTTCATTTGTGGTAGATTGTACCTATACATACATGAAAAACATATTAGCTTTTGATGTTGGTATAATTTGTGGAGGGGAAGGGAAAAAACAAATTGTTTAAATAGGGATACAGGTGGACCCATTGCAACAATGAGATGTATAAGACTTTATGTTGAAAAACGAACTTTACAACTTTGGCAGGGGGTGGGGTGGAAGGGGAAGCAGGTGGAGCGGGGAGAGATGGGAAGGGATGGGAAGGGGAAACAAAGGAGGAGGCAACAATGCTTGATAAGAAATGTACTCATTACCTTGCCCCTGTAATTGTAACCCCTCTTACGGTATTTTCACAATTAAAAAAACATATTGGGCAGTGTCCAAGTGGTTACAAATGAAATAACTGACATATAATAGACATTGTGGATAGCTCTAATAGTATATTTTTTTTTTGGAAAGACTAGGTCAAAGCCCAACAAAATTAACACCAGGAAATAGGTACATCCAGAGGAGTGAGTGGCCAAGGAGAGAGGAGAAAGGGAGCAGGAGGAGAGAATATAGTTAAAATGTTGAAAGTTGTATTCATAAACTGCCTTGTTGTATGGTGACTCCTTTGTATAAATACTTAAAGATAATTTTATATTTATGGGAAAATAATATACATGAGGTAAAAATTATCGGTGGTCAAATATGTTCACCACTCAAATGGTAAAGCATTTGATGTACCATTTTGAAATGTAATCCTCAAATTATCCAGAACCTTCACATGTTTGTAAAACTCTTCCCACTGTCAGAAATGAAGATAAACAATGTTTCATTACTGGGTTTGTAAAGTATATACCTGACTGTGAAGACAAGGTAATAGAGGAGCTCTGAAGAAAGATGATCCTGAAAATTGAGATAGAGGATTTGAGACATTTCAGACGGAAAAGTATTCAGGTAGGAGCAAGAAAAGAGAGTGGAATTGTTCTACTTGCTCCATTAATTCAACATTTGATGTGCTCTCACCTTTCTTATAATTACTTGCTTATTGCCTGTTTTCCCCAGAGTATCTTTTATATTTTAAGTTTCTTCTAAGTGGATGTGATGGCATAAGGGCTTTAATCCGAGCCCTTGGGAGGTTGAGGCAGGAGTAGTAAAAGTTTGAGGTCAGTATGTGCTGCACAGAACCTGTCTTAAATTTGTTTTTTTTCCAGTTGCCAACTATGTAATTGTGTAATTATGAACATCAATTATATAAGGACAAGTCAAAATTCACAGGTGAGGGAGGAGGCCTAAGTAATATGAAAATTGTTAAGTGATAGAAAGCCACACTTAACAAGAAGAACAATTTACCCAGGAACAGATACTCTGTGATTGGGCAGCGTCTCTGTTCTTTGAAGAACGAAGTGAAACTGACCTCCAATTCTGTTTTAAGATCCATGAGAGTTCTAGCTTATCCTTGGTTTATGTCTAGAACTTCCACAGGGCTTGTATTCATGTTGTCCCTTCTGCTCCATACTGCCTTATCCTTGAAAATAGAACATGTTATCAGTTCACACACAGAGATGATGAGGCACATCCACTCAATATTTTGTGAATATTGTTGACCTTCTTGCACTTTGGGAGTTGGTGGGGCTCTTGTTAGTGCTGATTAGCATCCATATTTTTATTTTTAGTCTCTTTTCCCAGCATCTCAGTGTCAAAACATATTTCATATATGTTTAGGTATAAATTTCAATAGTTAGGTATATCTCAGATTACAAAATCAAGACCAATTTAATTTTTCAGAATTACCAAGGGTTTAGAAAGCAATCATAACCCAACTGCACTCAACTTCAACATAGAGATTATTGTATTCCTTCAAATCATGAAGATGAATCCCTTTTCCCTAACATAGAGAGATAATAAACACACTCTTCTCTTAGTCACTAAGGAAGACATTTTTTTCTTGGTATTTAGATATGTTTTATTTCCCTTTATCCCTTGGTTTCCACTTTTGATGACTTTTTTTAGGTGCATTTGCTCATTCTTAAGATTGTGATGTTTATCTTTGTAAAGGACAAGAGAAAGAGTTTCCTCAAGAGAACAAAATATGGGGAATGATTGAATACCACCATTTTTCTTCTTCCTTTTGCCTAAATGCTGCTCACTACAAAATTCTATCACTCTCATGGATTTGGAGAGTGATGAACCAATAGGCCTGGCAACTTCACCAATAGCCAAGCATTCAGACCAATGATGTATAAGGCATATTCTGAAAGCAGACATTTCTTAAGCAACAAAGAGCTAGTCCTGGACTGGTGCCCTGGATTGGATAAGCTCTATAAAATTTGAATGCACCTTAGAAGTAATGACTTCCATTCCTTGGTTGATTTAAGTTATTTATCTTCTATGGATATGAGTTCTCCCTGTAAGGAATTTAGATGACAATGTTTTCTCCAGTGTTTCCTGTTGATAAATATTTGGTATTATATCTACATTTTATATACCTGCAGACCTTACTTATCTAAAATTATAATTACCAGTGCTCCTCTGATGATTAATAAATATTCAAAACAGAAGCTAAGGGGGTTGGAATTTAGTTGTCTGGCTTTTATAAATAATACTTTTAGTTGTTGGCAACCTAGATAATGTTTTAGTATATTCATTCACTTAGCCTTAATCTAATTGGTTTGTAGCGAAGACAATTTAATCAAATGCTTAATTTTCTTTCAATACTGGTAAATTAATACATGTGTGATTTCAGAGATTATCTGTCTATGAGAAAGCCTATTTTAGAAATTTCTAAATCCAAACACCATCTCAGAATAGAAATAGCATTTTCTCTTTTTTAAAAATCTTTTACTTTTTAGCGTTTATGTCATCAGCTGCCTCACTGTTGTATCAAATTGCCCTTCACAAAATCAAAAGCCTCTTTCAAAATTCTCACTAATTTCAAGTGATAAGTAAAATCATTGGTTATAGATCTAGTGTCAAATAAGTCTTTATCTCTTCCGGTGGGCGGCTAGCTTCTTGACGGATGTGAGTGAAAAAAGAACTACATTTCTTTTCTCTGGTTGAAAATGGACAATTTAGCCACCACATGTCTGCCAATGTACCTCCATATGAGATGTAATTATATGTGAAATAATAACCTTGCTGCCAAATAGTTTTCAGTGCTTTGCTTTATATGAGAAACAATACATTTTAGTTCCAAAAGGCAATAAGATAATGACATTCAAGTCAATCTCTTGAAGCTTTTACTTTCTTACTATGTTTTAAGTCTCTAGCTTTCCTTCTCTAGTTTGCAGTATGTTAAGATGACAATCTCTTATTATAATTTAGATAACATAGCCTTTGGTTAATTTTCAGTCTAATTTTTTTTCTCTGAATGTGGAGGTATTAAAAAGTCTATTCTCAATTTATGATAACAGGTTTTAGAAAATACTTCTCTCATATAAATCATCAGCTATTGTGTAGTGTTAGGAGTTTATATTATACATTTTCACTAATCTATTTTAAAAAATTAAAGTCTGTTCACACAAGAATTGGAGGCAAAAAAAAGAAAAGTCAATAATAATAGCCAATATTTATTTAGCACTACACTGCTTCGTCCTTGTGCTAAGTGCTTTCTATATGCTCTATTTTTTTCAAGAACCCCTGTAAATAGGTATTTCTCTTATTTCCACTTTACATATACTAAATTGCGTTTCTTAATATGTGATTTTTCTTTCTTGCTTTCCAAGGAGCTAGCTAAGGTAGTTAATTGTATCTGAATGGCACTGTGTTAGAACAGAAAACAAAATTAGCGAACACCAGCAGACATTTGCCTTTTCTCTCTCCAATACAGTATCCTAAATTCAACAAAGCACAAGATTTGTAAGACAGTCTGTGCTGATGTTTCAAGAAGGAGCCACGATCAGATACCGGAGCAAGGACATCACAGCAATGACGTAAGGTTATTAATTCATATATTATTTCTCACCTTTAAAGATATTTGGAAACTAGAGAAACAAACATCAGTTGTATAAGCTGTGAGTGCTGTTATAAATCTTGAAGCTTATCAGTAAAAATCAGCAATGAACATTTATCACACAGGATGTTTGTTGATCAGGAGTTCAGAGCATCTTAGCTGGAAAGTTCTGGGCTCAGGGTTCCTCCTAAAGTTGTCATCAAGATGTTGTCCACAGTGGCAGCCATTGAAAGGCTTAATGGAAGTGGTATGTCCTGCTTCTCAGATGGCTTATCCACATACTCAATAAACTTTTGCTGGCCCTTGTTTAGGGGCCTCAGTTCCTTTATATACAGGTATCTCCAGAGAAGCTGATTAGGATTTGCATGACAGGGTAGGTTGTTTCCCACATGCTGAGTGATACAGGGTGAATGTAACAATCAAAATATCTTACAATTTGCTTTAGAAGACATAGGATGTCTGGTATATTCTGTTGGTTATATAAACAATCTCTGAAAAAATATGGGAGAAGACTTCACAAAGATATGGTATATGATGACAGATGATGCAGATAGATCTTGAAGACCAACTTACAATCTGGTTACCACACCAAGAGACTTTCTAATAATGTCCATTAAGTGTACTAAGTCCTTCTCATGATTATTAAAAGAAAAGAAGTTACTTTCAAATTAAATGAGTTTCTACCTACTTGGTAACTTCAGAGGGGGTGAACAGTCAACAAATATCTGTTAAGCATTTACTTTGTGTTGTTTATTGTTCTAAGCAATGGAGATTCATTGACAAATAACATTGAAAAGTCTCTGCTCTTTGAAAATTTGTATTCTACTATAAAGAGATAAGCAATTTATTTGATAAGAAGACAGTTTTAGGGGAAATCATCTTCCCTACAAAATAAGATATGTAATAGCTTGTTAAACCATTGAGCAGGGCTTCGGCTAGAGGCTCAAAGAAGACTTTGATCCTGAGGATGACACTGAAGCTAGACTCCCAATGGTGAGAACAAGACAGTGATGTAAAGAACAGTGAGGGACAAAGGGTGAACCAATTCAGCAGAGATACTCACTAGACCCTATGTTGGAAATGAACTTTACAACTTGCACAAGAAGGGGATCATGAGGTGGGAAAGTGGGAGAAAATACAGGAGAAGTAACAGTATTCAAAAAGAAATGTAGTCATTACCTTACTTAGGGTACAGTGAGGGGTTTAGAGCAGACATAAAGAAGAGTATGAGCAAAGGTAGTGAGAATGGGAAAAACCAGGAGTTTGAAAGGCCAGAGAAAAGCCATTGGGGATAGTGTATAGAAAAGGTTCGAGGGTGAATTAGAATCCATCATGTAAAGGCTAAGGCAACAGATCTGGAGTTTGTACTGTTTATTAGGTATTTGTTAGATGATGCTTAATAGTGGAGAGATGTGATCTGGTTGACACTTCAGAAATGTAGCATGAAACATGAAGACTTTTTTTGTTTTTGTTGTTTTTTTTATCCATTCTAGGACCTGTAGGGCCTGGGTGCTCTCTCACAGCTCAAGGCTGGCACTGTGCCACTGGTTCAGTGGTAGAGTGCTTGCCTCACATGCATGAAACTCTGGGTTCAATTCCTCAGCACCACATAAGCAGAAAAAGCCACAAGTGGTCAGGTGCTAGCCTTGAGCTGAAGAGTTAAGGAACCGCACCCAGGCCCAGAGTTCAGCCCCTACATCCTACAAAATAAAGTGGTCAGACTGATTCTATTTTGAAAATAGGAACAAAAGTACTTCCTGATGAATCAGAAGCAGAGTTTCAAGGAATGAGAGGTATCAAGGTTGTCTACAACCTTAAACCATGGGGTGGATATTGAATTCTTAACCATGGGGTGGGGTGGATGTTGAATTCTTAACCATGAAGCAAGCTGTTGTCCTCAACAATGACAATTACAACTGTTCAAAGAGAAATGTAGTCATTACCTGGCTTCTGTAGCTGTAACCCCTCTGTACATCACCTTCAGAACAAAATAAGTGTATAATAGTGAGATTGACACCACACACACATACACACACACACACACACACACACACACACACACACACATACTACATATTTTTGCTTCAGATTATTTCAATTTTGCCTTTGGGTAAAAAAATCTATCCTAGTACAAATGTGTAGGCTACTACACTTTAATATTTCTGGATGGAAGATTTGTTTATTGGCTTAAGCTAGAGTGTTAGAAGAGATAGAATACTGAAATAGTTCACAATTTTGATGATAGTTGTATTGTTACTGTAAGACTGAAATAAAAGTGAGCCTTGTGAGATGATCCCTTTGTGTGTGTGTGTGTGTGTGTGTGTGTGTGTGTGTGTGTGTATTCATCTTATATCAATCAGGGCAAGTAAATTAGGGATAGGACGGGAGAAATTCTTCAGTTAACTTGTTTATGGTTAATCAAGAATTTTCCAAATTATTTGGCTGAATGCATATTGTTTTTAAAAATGGTTAATATCTTCTGAGGCATCAGTTTTTCATAGAATGCTAATGTTTTTAGGAAAGAAACTGGAAAATACTTTTCTAAATATTGCCATTGTTTGATGGCAAGAATTTACTTAATACTACTGATTTAGAAAAAAGAACTTCAAAAGGCTTTCTTTCTTCTTTTAAATATAAAGAATTATTTGACTCGTTGCTGGTTTTGAAAGTCTGAATGGATGTAGCACTTACAATGGATTAAAAAAACATAAAAGAAATGAGTGTTTTTAATTTTCTTTGGGTAGTATAGTCTAATTGGTAAAATGTTGGATGGTGTTTCTGTCCTCTTTATTTTCCATTTCTAATGTAGAATCAATTAAGAGTAAGCAGTTGGAAATAATTCCTAACATAATTCTGTGATCCCTTTTATAATATAGTTAATGTAATTCCTCCAAGTAAATGGATATCAATTTCAATAAGTTTCTTAAATGGAGGGTGCTGTGTGAGGCCTTTCATCCTGCCCTTTTAAAACTGACAATTATGTACATAAGACTAAGTGGTGATTTCATTAGAACCCTACAAATGTCTGGCCAAATCCATTGCCTCTACTCCACTATTATTTCTTTCATTAAAAATATGAAGGATGAATTTTCTTTATTTTTTTCTAAGTAATTGTAATAACCAATTAAATATATGTGACTATAATTAACACATAATTTATTTTGCGTGTGTATATATGGTATGCATTTACATGTTATTTATATACAAGCACATTTACACATGCACATATATATGCATATGTATGTATACCTTTATATATATGTATATATTTGTAATTTGCTTTTTTCACTTTAGTAGAATAGTAGACAATGAAAAGCCTAGAGAGTAATGTGGTTACATAACAAGCATAGAGTAAAAACTAAGTGCAATTACAATATTCAATTATTCAACCCATACCAATTAAACATCTGTCTACTTTGTAAGCTTAAACTCTAGGGAGAGGGAGGAATACAGAAACTAGATGAGTAAACTATATAACATGTTAGGATTGTAACAATGCTTTGTAATATAAAGCAATAGAACTGTAGGAAGTGCTAGATTAGGAAAAGTCTTTATCCTACATGAGTTTATTCTTTCACTTTAGAAGGACTGAATTGTGAAAATATGTATATTTCATAATGAAGTGTTAAATGATGTACTGAATACACATGTTTGCATCCGTATGTGCCTAGTATGCTGGAGAGAGACACACTCACACGTTTTGTACAGGAAGCAATAACTTCATGTAGGAGTTAACTGCATCCTTGAAGGTCACATGGTGACCTTACTTCATATCATTTGTTTTTTTATCCACTGGTATTTTATCTCCTATTTATTTTTATATTGACATTATGTGCTATATACATGAGTGCATGCATTTCATATTCCTTTATTTTCTTTATACTTCTAAACCTACATATCAGTTTCAGTACCTCATATATTTTTATTATTGCCCAAACTCATTATCCTTATTACAAAATATAGATGCTGTGACATTATTTTAATGCAAAAATTATTGTATATACTATATTCCTTTTGTTTGCAGATTTGTAAGTTGCATTTGAAATCCAAGTAAAATTAAGGTAAAGAAACACTAGAATATTATTGCTTGCCACTGCTTCATGTGAAGCCATTTAAACTTAACATTAATGTGTAAATACATTACCTATTCTTATTAGGTAATGTAAATCACAATACACTGGACAATAATTTTTAAGAATTAAGTGCTGTTGTCTGATAGTCTTTTGACAACAAAATTTAATGTAATTGAGTTTAAATGAAGGATTGAGAAACAAATCTGAATAAAATGTGTGGACAGAATATAAGAAAGTATATTTAGAATTTTTCTTTATTGTGTATTTTGAATAAGCATTCATTATTTATCTCTACTTCCAACAGCCAACACAAAAACACAACCTTTTTACTGTTGCATCTCAGAGAGATATCAAGCCCACTCATTCATCAACTTACATATTCCTTTAGCAAATAATTATTGACAATACCATATCATGGCAAGTAGATTTATGAGAAAATGAGTTACATATTCCCATGAAGTTAAGTTGAATGTATACATGAAGTACTACAAAGTCTCCAACTTTATCCTAAAGTCAGTGAAGAATCAGAGTGATAAAATTTAAAAATTTTATTGAGTTAACTTGGGTGGCAGAGCTACTAAAGAAAGGCATATATGTTTTGTTTTTTAAAACTGTGCATTATATTCTTTCTTGTCTTATGACTTGAGTACACAATCACAATAGCAACTACAAAGAACTCCTCCTCCAGAAAGATTATTATTACTACTACCTTCTGGAATACCTCATACTGAGCTAACTATGGAAAGAATGAGGATGGGGAACATATAAAATTCCATAACCAATCTGGAAAGACAGCTTAAATGTATTATTGGGTAATTCCTCATGATGTCGAAGATAATGTCTTCCATGAATGCATTATCTCTGTGGTCATAAATACCTGATGAGACTTGGCTGGGTCTGGCTGACTAGGATATATCCTGGGTAGCAGAGGTAAGAAGTTTATTAATTTTGTAGACAAGGAGGTATCTTAACCATTTTTTCAGGGGGTTGTTATTGATCACATTTCAAAACACGGGGTGCTTTTTCCACAAATCCTTTCTCCAACCATAGAGATGTTTGTCAATAACAGTGATTCTGAGTTGGTCTGGAATATGCTAGAATTTTGTTAATTCTTTACAGATTGGAACTGAAGATATCCTTGAAGATTGAACATCATGAAACATGCAAGAAATCATGAAAAATGTTGGTGGAACTTCCAGTTGAGGAGTAGCTTCCATGGTGTTTCTCCAATGATAGATGAGGAAATCAGATTTTTTTAAAAAAGATAATAAAAAGAAGTGTATACTTTTTAATTTATTTTTGATCAATGGCCTTTATAAGGAAGAGCTCTTTGATTATCTAAAAATGCTTTCATTGCAAAAGTATCCAGGAACAAGAAATGTGAACACTAAAATGACACTCGGAAATAACAAAATCTTCACTGACAAAAGGAAGAACAGAAAATAATAGAAAGAGGTGAGCTGAATGATCTTTTTAGCTTCAAAACACATCTCTTATGTCCCTCGGTTTCTGTTGAGGGCTCTTCTATGCTTCTTTAAAGTGGTTTCCCTTCTAATACCCTAATGTAATATTTATAATTATTTTAGATTCTTAAGATTAACATTTCATAGAAATTTAGAGATGAAATGGACCTTATAAATAATATTGCCCAAAGTGTGAAGTCATGATTTGCATTTTTCTTCTTCCTGCAAATGTTCAATTAACTTAAGATGTTCTGGTTTTCATCTGCTTGATGGCTTTGCTACTGTAGCTAAAGGGAATTCCAGTTGGAATATCCAGCCATTCAATTCTTTACTATATACTACCGTACGAATTTTTCCAAAGCAAGTCTAGCTTATGGGGATGTTAGTAAATTTCTGAGATATTGAGATTTGTTTTATAGGAATTGTAATCATTTGTTGTATAACACATTGTATAACCACCTCTTCTTTTATTTTCCAGAATAGAAGCAGCCATTTCACTTTTTTAGACCTAGTTAATGACCATTCCTCAATCCCCTCAGTCTTAGCCTGGCTTTTTAGATGTATTGCTATTTCTTAACTTACAAGGCAAAAACTCTGTTCAGCCGTATAGTTTGTACTCAAGATGTACTCTAAAACTTTCATCATAACTTACAGAGAATGGGCAAGGTGAGAAGGCAAATTAGACTATAGTTGCATAAATCGTGAATTCACAACTTAATCTTAGATAATTAAGTCTAGATATCCAGAAATGAATTCTCGATTAAAACTTGCATACAGATGGGCATAGTACATAATCTGAAATCACAATACTCAAGAGATAAGGTAGCATGATCTTGAGTTTAAGACTAATATGGACACACAGAAACAACACCATCACCACCCATGGACCCACAAAACTCTTAGGTATGCATCTACCTACAGCCATCCCTCCACTCCCCCTCCCAAAATAAACTAGCATGGAAATATATGACGAATGTTATTTTCAGTTTCACAGAAGTTTTCCTCAAGTTACTTACTAATTACAAAGGGACAAACAACAACACTTTTGTTGCTCAAAGCTTGGTAGGCACCATCTTAATCATGTGATCAATGTTTACATCCCTAGTGAGGGTCAAAAGGCATCCTATTCCTTCTAATATTATGCAATAAGCTGGATAGTATGCTATTTCTAGATGAATTTCCCCAGTTCACAGCCTAAATTTGATTAGACAAAGTCAAACTGAGGGAACTTTGCAAAATAACTGCATGCTTACAGAATTTTTAAACCAGAACAATAAAGAAGTTACTGATAAAGTATTTCTAATGAAAAAAAAAGTGCTATGCTGATCATGTGTAATATATGACGTTGGATGGGATTCTGGGCCTGAAAAATGAAAAAAATATGCTATATAGTTTATTAGTGGGGTAATTTGTGAGATCTGAATAAGGTCAGTATATTATAAATCATATTGTATAGATGCTAATTTTATAAATTTGATACTTGTAATATTCTTGATGTTGAGAAATACATATTGAACTGTTCAGCGGTAAGGAAAATTAGAACAGTGGTTCTAAAATGGATTCATGTGTATGTATGGAAGATGGGGTGAGAAAAATAAAGAGAGAGAGAGCAATGGACAGTGGTAAAATGTTAATATTTAACATTTGGGTAATTTCATATGTAGCAATTCTTTGAATTGTCACAAGGCACTCTATTTTTAGAACAAAAGCTTGCCATTAGATAAAAGAAAAAAAAAACCCTGGCACAGTTCAACCATTTGGTGTATCAGCTGGGTCTCCCTTATGTCTTGAGCACCTGTATCTGACCTTCTACTACCACTGAGTGAAGAGGATGGTGAAGATCTCTGCCCTCAACATGTGTATTTTCCAGTGGGAAAACAGGGGAAAAAAGATAAAATCATATAGTGTATTTAAATTTAGATATAAATATCACAGAATTGAGAAAAATGAGGGAAGCAGTAGATAAAAGGGAAAGTGAAAATGTTGAAGGAATGACAGATCAAGGTGCATTATATACATGAACTGCTTTGTTAAATGTCAAAAAATAGTAATATATAACCAAAAACGAATCAAAGTAAGGGGTAGATTGGGAAGGGTGGTGAGAATGTTGAAAGGGATAGCACTGATCAAGAAGCACTGTCTTCATAAACTTGCGGAATGGCAACTCCTTTGTATAAACTACTTACGGATAATGAATGAATATATTCGAAAGAGAAATACAGAAAAATAAAACATGGGCTAGGACTGGCAAGATGGGATAGCAGCATACTGTGATTATTTTCCTAATGGAGCCCTTTGATAGGTTCCTTGGCTAAACCTGTGCCACATGGGGAGAGGTTCTACTTAGAGACCCTGGGGTGACTGTATCTATGCCATGCTACAGCTACAGTCACCAGGAGGGCTCAACAGTCAGGAGAGTTATTCTCCTTTCACAAGGTTATGTTTTATTTACCCGGAAATGACTGATAGGAGAAAACACTATTTCCTGACCCTAACACATATTAAGATGAGGTGAAAGTTAAAGCTGTGAATGCAATTCTATTTA
The DNA here is from genome assembly GCF_019054845.1 of Dipodomys spectabilis. Classification (NCBI taxonomy): domain Eukaryota; kingdom Metazoa; phylum Chordata; class Mammalia; order Rodentia; family Heteromyidae; genus Dipodomys; species Dipodomys spectabilis. The sequence continues at coordinate 4,506,200 of NW_024870772.1, forward strand.
TTTCCCCCCAAATCTTGACATTTCATCTTGACTTTTAATTATCTTATTTTGTCCCCCTCTAAAACTTTGCAACCCTGCACCCAGCTTCTGCTTCACTGGGGAGCCACCTGGTCCTTTGAACAGGTAAGGGACTCCAGGTATTGGGGAACACTTACCTTCACCAGAAGGAAGTCTCAGCTGATTCCCCATCAAGTCAAAGTCTCTACCTTTACACCCATAAAGCTTCACTCCTGTGTTGGGAATGAGTTGATCTGGCCCTAGATATGCCTTGCACCAAAGATCTTCCCAACCAACCTCACCCAAGGGCCTGAAGGCTCTCGTGTACTTCCCACCTGAGCGCTCACAGACCTTTATTTCTTCCCTTGAGAGGCAGATAGATCTATTCCTGGCAGATAGCAACTAGATTATTGACTGTTTAGTATGTGCCAGGCACATAAAGTCCTCCATTCTCTGATGTAGGACTCATAATCTGTTTTGTACACAGAACCAGAAGGAAGCAAGTTCTAGAGAGGGAGGCGTTGGCCACAGTTGTTTGGTTTAAAGCCCAGGAGCCTACTCCAGGTCTGGAGCTATACCTTAATCTAGACGTCAAGCTCATCTGGATTTTCATATGCGGCCCCTTCCAGTTGCTCTTCTCACTGATTTTTCCCATTTGTGTCTTCAATTGGCTCTTTCCAAATTTCCAGAGATGCTTGTGGATGTACGTACTGTCTTTGGAAACTTTGATGATTGGAATTTTTCTCTGGGCCTCACTCCCCAGTACATTCTCCTTGAGTTCTGCAACTTAACTTCTGGAAGGCAGCATAATGAGGCATCTTAGAACCAATAACTACTCTTTGCCACCATGTAGGTAGATAAACTAGGCAACTGACCCCACCTTCTTATCTAAAAGAAGGGTTGGTGTTAGTTCATCAAGACAAAGTTAAGTTAGGAAAGCTAATGAACAAAAGTCACCATGATGGCGTTCTCTCTGGTTCCCTGATGTCATTGAATTTAATCCCTGGTTTTCTTTCATTGTGTGTAAGGGATTTGTGTGACTTTCTATTCAGGAGTCAAAATTGCATTTTTATGTTTATAACAGATAGGTGCTTAATGAAATCATGCCACCATGTTATTATATAGTTAAGAAAGCACATTAGAAGAAAAGATTCTCATTACCAGAAGGACATGTACCTTCTCAAGAGACCTTTTGATCACTTCTCTTGGGGGGGGGGGGATTGTAACTTAGAAACTTCCTCTGGATGCTCCTGGTATGCTCCTTAGTGAGAGAGAGCAGGTACATTTTCTCTTGAGGGAATTTGTCAAAATCTAAATGATAGTGCGCAATTTGAAAACCTTCTGCAGCCCTTATACTCCCCCCCACCCCCCACACACATACACACAGTGTGCACATACACACACACACATACATAATCAACATGAGACTCATCACAATCAGCAGAAAAATCACTATGGAGACCTTGCACATTGATATGTTTGTGGAACAACACTTGAATATTTTCTCATTCCTACCACTAGCATAACAAATGAGCCTCAAATAGATTAGCCTAATATTGAAACAATTACACAAGAGATAAAATTGATTACATTCATGTCTTTGATATATAGTAGTATCTTCCTTTACCTAAAACCATTTTATGGTGTAATGTGCATTTAATCTGTCATTTAAATAAAGATATTCAGATTGTATGTATATATTATATATTCTTTTACCTAAATGGATTTTATTTTAATGTATGTGTTAAGTCATGGCCTTGTGCCTGGCATTAAGCAAATATCAGATAACCCTGTTTCCTTTCTTCTTCTTTGTGAATTGAATTAGAGAAGAGAAATTGGAAAAATTATAAAGGTATTTCTGTGCTACTGATTCAAGACAAGAATTGGGAAACATGTAGTTCCTAGTAGGGCTTCAGAATGCTAAACAAAATGGAAATGATGAGAGGAAAAAAGAAAGCTGAATAGATTCTTGGGAAAGCCAAAGAGAAACTTAGTATGTATGGAAGAACAGATCATGTTAGGCTACCCATAATTGGAAATGACCCTCTCCTCTCCGCTTTCACTGAGAACTTGGGGAAATGAAAGAAACTCCCATTTCTGAAGACCTTCACATTCATTGCTAAATATTTTTCTTGTCTTGTCTATTTTAATCCCCATCAGAATCCTACAAAATAAACACCATGAGTCCTGTTCGGCAGAAAAGTAAGGTGCAGTTAAGTAGTGCAGCTTAGTTATCCCTACAGATTCCCTTACAAAAAGCACTGAAGTTCCACTATGGGTATCAACTTTCAAGTTGAGGCTGGCATTGCCTTCATATCAACCATTTTCCCTGAGCTAGTACTGCCTTAGCTGAGATGGAGAGGCAAAAACGAAGGTTTTTAAACCAGAGTAAGTTCTTTCGTGCAGAGATACTCCGGAGATAAGGCTCAGCATGAAAGGGAAATGTATTGCTGTACCTCGCTAGGCTTTTATCTCCAAATTCACAATATATGCCTTCTAAGCAAAGACATAAATCCACAGAAGCATAAGCACAGAAACGCTCTAATTGTAGCTTCAGAATTCTTGACTACCCATGGTCAAGTTCAGTCAATCCAGCCCTCTTGGCCTCACTGTCCTTCTGAATTCTCTAACAACCCACACTGCAAACTATTCTAGTGCTGTGCTCTGGAAGAAATGACCTTTGACAAGGGATCTTCACTGACATTATCTGAAAAGCCTTAACCCAATGAAGCTCTTCCTCACTTCTCTCTTCACACTCTGCTTCTCTGCAGGTGGCCATACCATTTTTTTTTCATGATTAGATCCAGGCAAGAGTTACCTACAGACCTGAAAAATCTATCATCTACTTCTACAGACTATGGTGATTCCTTTGAGAACAATATTTAAATTAATATCCAACACATAACTTTACATTCTATACTTACTTGAGTTCCAGCTTGAAAATGTAAGAGAACAATAAAGGAAAAAAAAATAACCTAAGTGGTATAACTGCCAGAATGAGCAGAGATAAATGAAAGCAGATTGCTACAATTTAATAGTTTAAAAGAAAGCAAATTTATTATCTAACAATTTTGGATGTTGGAAGCCCAAAATTCAGTCAGTAGCACCTTGTTCCTTCTGGAGGCTTTAGTTTTTAGTGTCGGTTTTCAGTTTTTAGAGGTTTCCTGCATTCCTTGGCTCATGGCTCCACGGCCCCTCAAACGCTTCCCTGGCTCTTATATCTCCTTGTCTGATTCTGACCACTGTCTTTCTTTTATGGGGCCCGCTTGATTACATCAGGTCTACCCTAGTAATGTAAGATTGTCTCTCCACCTCAGGATGCTTATTGTAATCACATTTTCTAAGTTCCTTTGCCAGTGAAGGTAATAGACTTATTGGTTCCAAGGGTTAGCATGTGAATATCTTTAGAGATGTATTTTTTTTTCATTTAAAAAAGTCAAGGAGAAGACAAAAAATATATGCATGGAACATTAAATTACTATAAGGATGATTTTTTAAAAGAAGCCCAAAGAACTCCATCAACAGTGCACAGGGATGGCAGTGTAGCACAGTACGAGAGATGGGCATAGCAGAAGGTAGGGACCTGCTCACGTTCTATTGCACAGGCTGAGCTTCCTTCCTAGGCATTTTTGGGGGTCAAATCTGATGTCGGAAATGGAATTGAGATGTCTGAAGCATTGTGTATGTATCCTTAGTATAAGCAAAACTAGCAGATACATACATACATCACATGCACACAAATGAATACATGTGCATATATGCAACAGATACGTTTGTATCTGTATGTGCATATATGAGTTAAGGGTGTTTAAGTACAAATTGAAACTCTATAGACTTTCTGAACTGATTACATCAAAAATAGTACTGTATTGTATCAATCCTTGTGTTTTATTAGAAGATAAAAGAACTGAAGAGTTAGAAGGGTCCCAGCCTGCCCTGTTCACCTGAAGATTTCTTATATTCACTGCACTATCACCATGTTCAGTGTATGCTCAGGGATTGTAAGAAATGTCATCAGAAACACAGAGTATTTAAACATATTCCTGCAGTCTGCTATGTATTATTGAAGTCAATGTACATATATGCTAGAAAACTTTCACTTGTATTTATAAGTTAATGAGTAGTAATGGAAAAGGAGGGGACATGAATGTGCTTTTTAAAAAATATAGAATATGGTATTTAAGTACCTGAAAATAGGGTTTCATAACAAAAGGGCGAACTAACGTGACTAACTGCTGATTACTTTGTATAAAATAGGAAAAGAAATAAAGCGTTTTTATAAAATGTATCAAATCCTAAGAGTGCTATTAAACTCATTAAAGAAAAAAAATGAAGTTAGAGAAACTGGTCTTATTTTTTTTCCTCACTCCCAGTAGAGTTCATTTCTACTTCAACAACTAAGCCAAGGTCACATTTAACTCACTTCAATTTCACCCAGTGCACAAGCTAATGTCAATAGTACAGCTGCCATGCAGAGCTAAAGACGGATGGTTAGACAAAGCCATTTACACAAGGCTGGGTCTTTCATCTTCTCTCAGCCAGTGACATAAGAAAGCACTGAGGTTATTCTCAACTAGAGACGAAAACTGGCGTATTAGAAAGAATGTTATTCTCCTTAGCTGTCACACAAAGGATCTGAAGAAATGTAGAAATGTTTTTTTTTTTTAATCCTCCTCCCCCCTCTGGTCATCTGGGGAGATCACAAAGTGACTCTAATAGCCTTCGCTCTGAAATTTTCACATGGTTTAAGTGATTGCCAAGTCTGATATTTTCCATTTACACTTCATTGCCATCAGAAAAAGAAAAAAATCAATATACCTACCTACTCAAGTGTGTCACAGGATGAGCTTAGAAAAGAAGACATCAGTCTTTTTAGGGCATGAAAAATATACTTATTCAAATATATCTTATTTAAAATGACATAAATTGCAGTGGTTAGTCAAGATTCAATTTCCTCTAAAATATAAGATTTAAAATATTCTTTGACTTGCCAGGACTCAGAATCATTCAGATTGTTGATATATACAGATGTACTTGTTTTCTAATGCCAGCTGATCTGGCCGAATTTTGTTTTAGTGTATTAGCTACTACATTTATTCATTTCACAGGACTAAAGCATCTTCTTTTATGAGACTGCAAAAGGTAGTAGCCTTTTTATTTTTCCTCCTCAGGAAATAATTCTATTTTGAATCTTACTTTTCTGTCGTTTGGCTTCGTGTACTTTTAGCTTTATGTCTTAGAGAAAAATTGAATATGTTGCTTTATCTTATTCTAATAATATTGTACATTAAGATTCCATTCTGTCTTAACTTGTTTTAACTATTAAACTTCTTTATGCATAAAAGGTGTAATGAGTTCGGTATAACATTTCAAGTGCTTTTGTTAAAACCAGAGGTAATTTTAACTGTCAAAGGAGCATCCGTGTCAGATTGGTCTTTCAATTAAAAAGTCTCATGTCAAGTTCGAGTGCAGTGGCTGTGTATTCCATACATGCTTCTATGTGGAGGGTATTTAGAGTCTTCCATTTCAGAAGCTCCCCTTCTGAAATATATTGCACAAAAGGCAGATGATTGGTGGCTGTGCCCTAGATGTCCTGAGCTAATTCACTGTTTGATTGTCTTCCTCTTATTCATCTCGGTGTGTGTGTGTGTGTGTGTGTGTGTGTGTGTGTGGTGTGTGTACAGCATCACTGTAGCTGGAAACTTAGAGGACCAATACAATCTTTCCAATTTTAGACATACTATTCAATGTCACCTGTCAAGGAATTCTCAAACAGTGATGGAATCTTCACCTTACCACTGTTATTGTACCAAGCAATAGGTCTGCAGGTTTTTTATTTGTTTATCTCTGATTCCCAGCCCCTACCTTCAAGATGAGGACAGAGTCAGAGAGAGAGAGAGAGAGAGAGAGAGAGAGAGAGAGAGAGAGAGAGAGAGAACACTCTGTTGTCTTGGGTCACTCTTGGACTCAGTTCTCAATGTAGAAATGCAACATACTAACAATTTGAGCTACTGGGCCGTCCCCCACAGTTACAAGTATTTCAAGGTCAATTTATCAATTTAACAGCTTCATCTTCTTAATCACTAAACTTCTGTCTCTTTGAGCTTGTGCTGAAAGACTGTGACTGCTAATTAAAATGGAGCTTTACTAGCAAGTACACAAATTAGATCCTGTCAGTAAGTTTATTCTAACTATTGGTCATTTCTAAATGCCTTTTTAATCCCCTAATTTTTACATTAAAATTCAAAAGCCTAACAATCTTAATCACCCCTACATCAAATTCATCATTAAGAACAGGAAGCCAGATGGTATAATTTTGATTTACCGGACTTCAGCGTGAATTAATGTACTGAGTGCCGATAATGAATACATCAAACCTGATATTGCAGAAACCTATGAATCTGGCATGTTAAATTAATAACACACTCTGCACAATGAAAGCATGTAAGCTCGTATAAAACTGAGGAGTAATGGGCCCTTTTATTTTAAATGGTCTTTATTAGCCTTCCGTTTTGACTCTTAAGAAAAAAGATGAGCGTTTTGTTTAGTGGTACACTTGTCCCCTGCACAACTGTTTGTCCCGATGTGGCACAACATGAACAAAATCAGAATGAATAATAAGAAAGCTGCTCTTGAGAAATTTGCTCCAAGGATTCTCAGAATAGCTGCTAGTTCTGCATTTATTTGGAGAATTGTGCATACTAGAAAGACTTGGGAAATTTCTGTAAGATGTTAAGTTCTGTAAAATATTACATTCCCATTTTCTTATTGGTCAGAATGCATATGCTTGGAATGACTCCTGTATATTATACCTCTAAAAGCAAATATATGGTATTCTACCCCTACCTTCAATATGTGTAATTTTAATCCCAGAAATTAAATTGGATGTTGTCATACAATTTCATGGGCAAAATGATTCTCACAATGGACAGCACAGAGTTGCTTGCCATATAGAAGTTATGGACACTGATGTATGTTGAAGCTGTTGTCTTGTACTAATGTGTTATTTATGTGGTGATCTCTTCCTATATCTTAATTAAATATAATTTTATTGTCTTGCAAAAAGTCCAGCTTTATTTATGACAAAAGATTGAAAATATATTCACCAGCTAAATATACTCATCAATAAAATATATTCATCAACGGAGTCCAAGTAATTTTCCTGGCAAGTAAATTAAAACTAAAAAGATGAAATGTTTGGCAACCTCGAGTTTGTATAAAACAGTGTCATCCAGCAGAGCAAGAAATCTGTATTATTTCCACCTGAATTTTCTAAAACAGAATTTATTAAATCAAACTGGAACTGTTCTGTAAGAATGCCGAGGTGTTTTCCTTCCATACATGAGGCAGGATTACAAATGGGCTGTCCAGTAGGAGCCTGCAAATGGCCCTGTGTAATATACTTTGTAAATGAAGTCTTCTAAATGCTTGAAGTGAATTTGCTTCCTATCCTTAATACATATCAATAGACAATGCAGAGATCCAGAAATGTGGAGGGGAGCAATCTTTGCTTTTGACTCGACACAATCCATAATGGTATTTGAAGAAGGTGAAAATGCCTATTTTACTTTTAAAGTGGTGATAGGTGACCGAACACTGCAGGTTAACAATAACAGCATCTGCTGGGCTGCTCAGTCCTTCGTTTTTCACTGCTGTGTAGGTGCACTGAAATGTCAGCAGCCTGACTCTTCAGGGAAGACAGAGCCACAAACAGGATAATGTTACCAAAAAAAAATGGTACAAACCTTACACTAAGTGCTATTTTCTAGATAACATTGCTCATTGGTTCAATCTATACTCACACTTGTAAGACAGTATATAGGATAATTTGTATCTCTTAGAGATACAGGGTTGAGATTTATTACAGAAAAGGGATGGAATGTATTAGTACTTTATCTTAAGGGTAGGGAATATAAAAGCACTTTGGGGGCTCCTGGTATTTATTTTTTGTGACTTTCCCTTCAAAAAAGTGTATGTTTTAATAAAGATTAGGCTTTTAAGAAGTATACCTTTAAACCTTACATCAATTTGAATGGAATAAGTCGGTTACTTCTGGCTGGAAATTTTTCTTACTCTTAAATCTCTTTAACTGAAGCTCATTTGACAAACCTATTATAAAATGAATAAATGCAGCAGTGTATGATTTGTCCACTGTCAACATGTTAACACACTTTATTTGAAGGTAGATTGATAGAGGGGTGGCTGAAGGAGTTTACCCTCCTGAGTTAAAGAATAGAAAAGCCTTTTTTCTTCATTTCCCCCCCTTTTTTTTCTTAGAAGTTCACAAGAGTAGATATACAATTATCCTCGACTTGCTGATGCAAAGGAACAGAGCATTTAGTTTCTTGTCACTGTCTCTGAAATTCCTAAAGGTACAATTAGCATTTCATTTGACATAATGTTGAAAGGTTCATAGATTGATCTTCCCTAAAATGCAGCAAGAATTTTTTGAAATGCAAATTTTGACATTTATTAACTTTTATTCCAGATCTGTTTATAGACTGTAAAACTGTGCATACATTTAACTCGAAGAAGCTAAAAGGACAATGTTTAGGTGGATACTCTGTGTTATAATAAAAGTCTATTTTATTGTTTCAACAATGAAATTTTTATTATCAGAGATTTATGATATCAGCACAGCAGTTTTTACGGCATGATTCACAGTGTTTTTATAGATGTATATTCAACAAAACAAGGAGAGAAATTGTACTGCAGTACTCTCTCTCAGGAGTGCATTTCCCCGTTGAAATAATGTCAGCAGTTTCCACCTTCAAAGCCCTATGTTTTCAAATCAATTAACAATTCTAATTGCCCAGGAACAGTTGTTCACTTAGCTTGGCAAATGGGACAGGAAACATTATTTCCTTTCTTTGCCTAAAATGAAGACTGTAATCTTCTGAACCATACTTAACATGTTAAAACAAAACAAAACAAAACACACCACTAAAAAGTTAAGGTAGTTTGAAACTCGGTTTGCCCATATCTCCTGCCTTTCAGTGTGCCCTCCATTAATTTTCAGTTCCCTGCACACCTTACTGGAAACCCCAGATAATATCAGTTGTTACATTCTTGTGTGGCCAGATCACTTTCAAATTCATTTAGACTTTTCTTTAATCAGATATCTCTCTGGCCAGGCAGTTGTAAGAGTTATTACTTTTCTGAGGTAGCCCAGCAAACATTGGTTCGACCCAAGTTGTAACACTCACATGTAGGACTGTATCCGCAAGTCAGAAAGAGCTGACTGGGCAGGGTGGAGGAGCTGGGTCTGCTACTTCACTTAGAGTCCTAATGTAATTTCCACTTAAAAAAAAACTTATTGGGATTAAAGTGCATCTTCTAAGATATTGAAGGATGTGCTTCATAAAACAAGGAGCATGTGCAATCTTATAAGACATTATTAAATATGTACGGTTTAACCTTTGTTTCAATGAATGTATATTTGAGTTATAGCTGATCATGTTGCTTCATTATTTATAAAATACACAACTGGCATAATTTGAGAAAGAAATCTTTACTACTTCAGCATTGATATGAATCATCCCTTTGCTTTATTTTCATTACCTTCTGAGATTTGTCAAATAGAGACTTGCAGAAGGGTATCTCACCTTCTAGAATGATTAGATTTCCAACAATAGAAAGATTTCTTGATCCATTTCCCCACAAGTTTTTAACTTACTCCATTCTCTTGAATGTGTCTCAGTATGAATGATCTATGGCTCATTTATTCTTACTGGTTTCAAAGTACACAGATGCTATTTTTCTTTCTCTTTTTATGATTACCTTTCAATAGTTATACAAAGGAGTTGCCATTTAGCAGAGCAGTTTATGAAGACAATGTACCTTGATCAGTGTCACCCCTTTCAACATGCTCACCCACTACTCCCTTCCTTACCCTTCCCTCACTCTTCTTAATTTTCTAGAAGATGCATTGGATTCATGACTTCATCTTTTCCCTCTTCTCCTCTTTATTCACTACCCTTTTCCCCTTGGCCCAACCCCACCAATTTCAAGTATCCAATTTGGCTTTCTATGGTATTATACTACTTGAGATCTCCCTGGAATGTACCCTATTCCAGTCAATACATTTGTATATACTTGTCTACCACACAACCTGTTTACTTATGAGTTTTTAAGCTAAATCTGCCTTCCACGTATAAGGGAAAACATGCATCTTTTGTCTCTCTAGACCTGGCTTTTTTCACTTAACATAATTTTTCCCAAGTCTTTTTTTCTATTTATTTTTAACTAGTGAAGATTCTGAAATTACCCTAAAGATATTCCAATGCAAGTAAACATTGAAATGACTCAGTTCCCTTAAATAAACATTAAAAGGTAATCTTTATTCCTACCGAATCAAATGTGCAGGAAAACTGTGAATAAACCAGACCACCTCTGTGCAGTCTTTGTTCTCCCAGCTGATTAAAAATTAGGGAAGCATTTCCTGGATGATCTCATAGAAGGAAGATATGCAGAAATCACATTTTGGTCAGGTGGATTTCAAATACTTCTCAATGTACTTCAAAATCATCAGTTAAAGTCTTTTGAGCTAAGGATTAGTAGTGAATTCCAAGGCAATGTAATGGATGTTATAGACCATTTCTACATATATTTTCTCTTAGATATCAAAAAATAGATAATAGGAAAAGAAATTCTATTCAGATTATTGTGACGTAAATGTGAAATGTAGTATTGGAAGCATATTTGTCTCTTTGAAAGAAGGTAACTTTTGTGGAGTCACGAATTTATACAGTATGATCATATTCCTTTAAGCTTCCAAATATCATTCAAATGTCATTTTGTAACTAAATATTTTCTTTATAACCTAAGATTGTCTTTATCTTTGCCAAGTGAAGAATCAATTTCTCCTATTTTAGTAGTCATACAGCAATTAAAAAATTAACCTAATTGGACTTTTCATTTTTGCTGTAAATTTTTCTATTTGTATATTGTATGCATAATTTAACAGACAGGCCTTTGCAAAGTCCTAGTACAGTCTAAAATTTGTGTGTCCCCCTTAGCACCGGATATTGTGTACAATGTGCCACACAATAAAGCACTAAACAATTGAGTACAGAGCAGTTGGTAATAGGGCTAACAAGTAAACATAAGTATAGCAGAGTTTCTCAACCTCAACACATGACATTTTAGGCCAGATAACTCTTTGTCAGCTATGGTGTGTGTGTGTGATATGTGTGTGTGTGTGTTTGTGTGTGTGTGGTGTGTATTAAAGAGCTTTAATGGCATCCACATTCTTTATCCACTTGGGGTAAGACTCTTACCCCAAGTTTGAAGAACTAAAAGACATTGTCAAATAGCCTTGTGAGGGAAGGAATGTGAAATCACTACTTCTTCCCACATTTAATGTTGCTGACTATATTTATTCAATAGTATATACATATATGTATGTGTTTTATAGGGAGAGATAGAGAAAGGGAGAGTAAGGAAGCAGAAGCAGAAACAGAAGCAAAAGGAGGAGGAGGAAGAAGAGGAGGAGGAGGAAGAGGAGGAGGAGAAGTCTCCTATAGTATTTGTTAAGGAAAACATAAGTTGTTAATACAGTCTAAGAAGTATTAAGCACTAGCAAATCACATCATTGGTCATGCTCACAAATCCTCATGGCTCTTTCCCTTCACTATTTTTTTGGATGGCCCTAAGGAGTGAACTCAGGACTTGCCTTGCCTCCAGTCCCTGGTTTTATTATTTTGGGTGTGTGTGTGTGTGTTTGTTATTCTTGAGTTTCTATTATCTGGGCCGTCCTGGGCTGAGCGCCTCCTACTTGTTCTTTCCCCTGGTGTTGGGGGTGATATGTGGAAAACACCTCATCGGGGCTTGGGAACTTTTGCCTATATTCATTTCCCCACATGTCACTCAGAGAGTACTTCTGGTCTGGCTAAGTGTTCTATACTGAGATACGTATGTCAAAGAGGAAGCACAGCTTGGCTATATTGCTTTCATAGTTTTATTTGTATTATCTATGGGTTCTTGGTTTAGATTTGAGTGTGTCTATATTTGAAAGCATTTTTAGTTAGTAGGGCTTTAAAAAAAGAAGAAAGGGAATGAAAATGGGGGAGATTTTAACAAAGAAAGTGTATCTGTAGAAGAAAAGCTAACATAGAGAAAATCAGGAGGAAGGGAGAACTAAAGAATGTTTCATCAGTAAAAGTTGGCCATGCTTATTTACTTTTTATGTACTTTTCACAAAACCTCTCTGCTTCAGCCACATGCTTTTATCACCTGCCTTTTTGCCTTTGTTTCTTCTTTTTCACCTTTTAGTGTAATTATTGATATAATTACTGTTACCATATTAGTTAAAGTATTATGCCTAATTATACAAATTTTCAATGTAAAATGAATGAAATTTGGAGTTTTAGGTATAAATATAATGTAATATAGCCTTGAATAATTCTTCAAAATGATGTATCTACTCATTCATTCATTCATTTATGCTTCTTTAAAAACAACAAAAAAGAGGTGGGAAGAAATTCAATGTGCTTTATGCAGACTTAAACAACATAATTATAGATCCTGCATTAGACTTTCGGAGGGGAAAGGTAAGAGCAAGGACAGGGTAGATGTAGCAGAGATTAGTAAACAAAATGCACCTCAATAAACCCTACACATGAGAAATGATGAAAAAAAAAACACTTTTGCTAGCCTTGTAGGTAGTGTGAGAAGGGGACCATCCTGATAAATTCCAGTGGTCTTTGGATGAGAAACAGGCTACTGTTTAGAAAAGACACAATGATATTTACATTGAATTTTGAGAAGCACTTTTAACCCCACTTAGTGAGTATCATAGTAAATAAAACTAACTTTGTGTTTGTTAACAACCAAATTGTTAATGAAGCATTCGGATCACATGGATTTAATGTTTCCTTTAAAACAGAACACAAACTTAATTGGAGAGAAAAAATGCTTTCTTGTTACTAAATTATAAGAAAAAAGTCACTTGAGTGTTCATAGACGAGACTTCAAGTTACATGGCATTCAAAACCTTCCACTAAGTTTTGCAAAGGATACAGAACAGCTCTCCAAATGGATGAATGACTATTCTTCAAAAATGACCTTTTATAAAAGCTGAGGGCATAAAATTAAATCATAATTCAGTGAAGGCATTTTTCCAGAAAATAAGATAATATAGTCCAGGTTTATTACTTTCATATGTCCTCACCTAGGTCAGTAATAGCATTTTGAGAACTTTGAAGGAATAGAAAGTTAACACCCACTAGATCAATGGTCCTAAAGTATTTCCTGTCCCAACCAGTGGCAAATAACCTACAGGCAAAGTGTGGGAGAAAGAGAAAGAGAATAAAAAGCAAAAAACCCTACATTGATTTAACAAGTTCATACACATAAAATTTGTTAGGCTGAAAACTTCTATTTTTATTTCAACTATTAACATTATTTTAGTTTTCTGCCAAGGGAGATTACAATAATCTCAATATTTTGGGCCTCTAATAGCCTTAACAAACCTGAGGAACACAATATATTCACAAACTGCTTTGTTACATGCCAACTCCTTTGTTCAGCTACTTACAGACAACTTAAAAAGAACTAAAAAAGGTTTTTAAAAGGTGTAATATTAGTGAAGGATACAATTCTCTACCTGGGAGTTAGGGCTAGTATGGGCTATGGAAGGTGAAAGACAGAGGGTAAAACTGGGAGAAATGGAATTATGCTAAATGTCTGCTTTATAGTATCAGCATAGCATTGTAGAAGCACCCAAAATGATTCTCAAAAGCTTTCTTAGGCTGCCACACTCCCTACTCACTTTGTAAACACAAATTTTCTTTCAAAAATCAGCACTTCTACCAAACTTGGCAAATGATCTGTCATAGTCCACTTAAAGGTGCATTTGCTCATAAAACTGCTGGGAGGAAAGGTATACATCTCTCCCTTACCAACTATTCTAACTTGGATAATACTTTGAAATGTAGATATTTCACAAATATCCTTAATAAGGTACTGAGAAGTTCTCTATTGATGGTTCAGAGGTCTGTGTGAAATAAGGCCTGATTTTCTCAAGGAACATCTATAACTTGAAGCAGACACCTCAAATAAGCTAAGACCTCCAAATTCTCTGCCATAAGCATGGATAAATTTTAAAGATCTAATTCCCCAAAATAAAATAGGTAGAGATGTTTTTTAATTAACACTTTAACTGATTTGGAATCGTAAATATGTTGTCAAATTTACCCTAACATAGGGAAGTGCTACCTCCCTGCATCAGCAATATAGGAGTTAAAATTTTATGAACCTAGCTATAATTATCCTCTTATATTGCTAACTAATCACCTATAGTCTTGGCAAACTAGAGTTATTAAATTTGAGGAAAGATTCCTGGATAAAATAGTACCAAAAATGGTCAGGTTGTATGATTCTTGTCACATTGCTGAGACCCTTATTATCACTAAACCCTTACACATGAGTTTATGTTTTCATTAACTAACAAAATATTCCCATACTGTTATTAGGGCCACTCAATTTACATTCAGTATATCACAAATCAAAATTGATGCTAAATTTTAAATGAGCAATAGAAATTGAACCAGTATCATTTTTACATTATGGTGCAATTAAACAATCTCATTTATACTAAAGTACACTATTTATTAAAAGAAATATTTGTCTGGCAAAAATGAACATATTAAATAAATATTTATTTCCATTGACAATTTGTATCCTTTGTGTGTATGTAGTACAATATGTATTTTCTTATATTTATCAGAGTTGGAAAGGAATGGTGGACAAAATTCTCATGGGAACAGAAAATATTGAAGCAGAACTTGCAGTTTGGGTTTGCTTTAACGTAGTCCATGTGCTCTATTTTGGTCTCAATTCTTCTCTATTTTTGTTCCATGTAGCTATGTTCCTGATCTTCTTCATTACTCGTTCTGAGTTGTTTTCTTGGCTGGAGTGGCGGCTCCTGGTTTTCTCCTATCTGTTTGCTGCTCTTCACTTCAATAAGCCATCTGCCTGAACTTCTGAATTGGATTCTGTTCCAATCCTCCAAGACCAGTGAGTCCTTCATATGTGAAAAGTGCCTGACATTTTGCATGACGGTTGTGAACTCAAGGATGTGGTGACTGGACTCTGTCTACAGATGGTTTCCCTGGGGCAAACTCTATTTCATCCTTCCTTCTTTCCTAGATAACATTCAGGGGATTCTCTGGATAAGAAAACAAAATATAAAATTATATTTAAGACAGATGTGGGAAAATAGGTTTAAAATAATTAATATCTCTTACTTTTTTTTTTTTTTGGGTAAACAAAGGAGGAGGCTGCAATGCTTGGTAAGAAATGTGTTCATTATCCTGCCCATATAATTGTAACCCCTCTGTACAGTATGTTCTCAAATAAAATAAAATAAAATTTAAAAAAAATTAATATCTCTTACTTTTTAATGGAAGAAGTAGACAAGGAAATTTGGAAACATTAGAGTGATCTTTAGAAGGAATGAAGAATAAAGATATAGGGTTATAGAAATACTTAAGAAAGGAGGTCATTGTCCAACTATAGAAAGATAATGACAGTAGGGGTGAGGTTATAATAGAGGTGATTTCTCTACTGATTTATACATGTTTAGTAAATAATATTTTAAAGGTAACTTTAAAAAATATTATACTTTTACCTCCTGGGATTATATTTCCTTCTTTACATACTTGCAATTGGGGCTGTATAGTAAGTGAGGTATGTTATTATTTCTTGCCAGGTCAAAACAAAATGTTACAGTAGCCTCTTAATAAATGTCAATTACTTAATTTTTTCCCTGAGCCTAATATTATGCTAATACACTTCTCCTGAATATTCATAGACCCATAAATTGTTTGATCAAGAGAAGAAGTTAGATATGCACTCACCCAATTCCCTCTGATAATGGTGAAGACAAGGCTCAGAGACTGAAAGTGGTTTGTTCCATGTTGCCCAGCAAGTTGATATATGCCCAGGAGATGATGTATTCCAGGACATTAAGAGACAGTAGATATACAACAAGAAATGGTAGCATTGTCTGTTTGCTAAAGATGCTTTTTTATGTTCCAATTTAGTGCTATGATTTTCTACTTCTCATATCCCCTACTCTCAGTTCAGTACACAATGCTGCTTTCTACAGTCAGAAGGCTTTCTACCCTGGTCCTGAGCATGAGTTCTCCCCATGTTTCTTTTCTACTGTGTATCTTTTCTTTCTGTGTATCTTCCAGGCAGACTATTCTACTTCTAGTCCATCTTTGCCATACTCTACATGAGTAGAGTTTCTTTGCCTGGCTTTTCTACTTAGCCCCTGTACTTCTGCAGGCTTTCCTGTCTGTTCCCATTATTAGTTGATCAAACTTCACTTTAGAATAGTTGATAGACTTCACTTAGTCCTTATAACTTTATTCAGGGGTGGATAAGGCCCCAATACCTTCATCAGATCAGACTCTGAAAATCATTAATATCATTTCCAACAAAGAAATGTCTTGGTTCATTAAAGTATAACTTTCATATCTTTTACTTGAAATTTTGAGTTTTTGGTATGTGTTTTCCCTAATGTTAGGTTCAGAGTTTCGTATATGTAACAGAAAAACATTTTTGTAGTCATTTTCTTGCCTCAAATGGCGAGATCACATTACTTTCAACCTACAAAGGCTCTCACATTACTCCAGGATTAGAGAGCACAGTTAGCATTTACTGAATAATTGCCACAGAACAGATACTGCACTATGTGTGTCTAATTATACTGAACAGAGCCAAAGTGGAATTCAGAGTCTAGAAAGGCAAAGTGTATGAGTTGGTAACCCTTTTATGTATCTTTTTAGGAAGTTAAGTAGGCAAGGTGACTTTCATATTTTGACAGGCAGTAGGATTGAGGTGGGGAAAAGAAATTAGGAAGAGAGGACAAACAGATGATGTATGGAAAACTCATGGTATCTAACCACTGAGAAGCTACCGTGTGAGTTAGAAAAAATGTGTTTAGAACCAGTAAGTAAAGAAGTTATTGTTTATGAAAAATGTACTGGGAAGAAAACAAAAGCTGGCTTTTGTGATAAGTATGACCGTATGACCACAAACAAAGAAGTAAACTATTTTCTTCTTAACTCTAACATAAACCCTAATATTGCTTGAGACATTAGGGAAGTCTATGTCCAGAAAAGCAAGGTCTAAGAGAGAAGTGGTATCATAGAGAATAAAAAAAAAAGAAGCAATGAAGAGTTCTCATAAGAACATAATATGAGACAGATGGGCCCTAAGAAGTAGCTGAAAGGATTTGGAGGGAAGTTTGGGGTCAGGTAGGTGCATTCCACTAACCATAAACATGACTATAGTATTATCTCTTTGGGCTAAGTGACATATACATTCTATCATTTAAGTCATGAACAAATCCTTTGAGAATAGGTTTAGTATCTTCATTTTCAGCTGAGGAGGTAAGTGTTTTGACAGATTCAATGTTTTGTCAAGGTCGCAAAATAGTTACATAGTGGTGATCCTGGAAGTCAAACTCAGGCATTGGTAACTCATCCTACAGATCTCAGGTAGACCTATCCTGCATTACTTCTGAGTGGTTCTTGCTTTCTTATTGGTTGTATATTCCTGATGGGAGTTGGCCAGAGTAGAATAAAGCACACTGCACAGCTTTGAATAGTTATTCATTTATTTATTTCCCAAAGGATATTTAGAATTGTAGGAAGAGCATAGTGTTTGAAGTCAGGCGTTTCTGAGCTCAGATGCTAGTATTGTCATTTACTGCTTCTATGCCTGGAGGAACTTGTGCTTCCTTCCTGGCCCTTGGTTTGCTTGTCTGTATATTAAAAAATATTAAAAATACTGTTGAGAGGCTTAAAAGAGTCAATGAATGGATTGTATCATCATGCCTGGTGCCTGATAGGATGTTACGGAATGATAATTATTTTTACCTGAATCCAGGAAATAAACCATGTGGAGTGTCATGCAGAAAGAACAGATCATATGTTCCTGTTGCCAGTTTACAATTCATCTCGCCTCTTCCCTATCATCCTGTTTTTTGTCTTCCATATAGAAAAATAGCATATGGAAATGCATTATTTTGACTCCTCCTGCTAGGAACCGAATCATGTCATATCTTCTTTTTCTGTTAAAGGAAAGGGATAATATTGACCTATATCTTTCATCTTGGGCGAGCAGCCGCATTACATGTTTATCGACATTTAAGAGTTCTTTTTCAAAGCTCCTCTTTTTATGGCTAGAAAGTGTGCTTCTTTCACTTGAAAGGACATCAAAGAGGCATTTCTGTATAAAATTCACTGAGTTTTTCCCTTAACTATGCATTGTCATGAGACCATATGGCCATAAATGATTTAGTTTTTCATGAAAAAATGGTTTTAAATCAAGAATGAAACCTACTAAAAAGAATTTGCATACTTGATGAAAAATAAAGGCAATAAAATGTTTAATCTGGCTGTGAGAAATGTACTGGGATTTCAAAAGCAGCCCTTATATAATAAGGAAATGCATTTTCATTATGACTGCTGCATTAGCAGTGTTGTGGAAAGTTGGCCTCTTTAGAGAATGATGCAGAAAACTGGAGCATAAACTGTGTTCACCTTAAGATTTAAGCCAACCTGGCACATCTGGAAAACTGGTGAAGTAAAACCTGCCAGGCTCCATGTCAATGAGGGGCTTACAATGAAAACGCTTAGACTAAGGGGGAAAATGGGGTGGTGCAAGCAAGGATTGGGTGAGGAGAGTCTGATGGTAGCACTGAACATTTCATTAATAATGACAAGGGAGTTTTTTTGTTTTTTTTTTTTTTACTACATAAGAGCAAATAAACACATGAAGGTGGGTTTCAGTAAATTTTCATAGGGGAAAGGACAGTGAAAGGACTTAGCAGTAAAAACAATGGTGTTGGCGGAAGTGGAGTAAACCATTTTAGCTGAAGGGTGACTGACAGCCTTACAACAGACATCAACAATAGTGGGGAGGGGTGGTAATTGGGCAAGCATCAGTCACTAGAAGGAATAGAAGAGGAAGATAGTCACCATTTCTGGAAATAGATAAACAGAAGGATTAGAAAGTGAAATAGTTCTTGAGAATCTCACAAAGATTGAGGAAGAATTTGGCGTTCTTGAACCAAGAGGCCTAAATCAGCCTCTGTAGTTGGGTGACAAACTTGACTCAAAGCAAGTTCTGTACATAGGACACTATATCCTCACATGATGGGTAGGGAAAAAATATAACCAAACTTAAGGATGCGTTCTTGTAACTACACAGATAAAACAATCACAGAAGCTGAACTTCAGCCTCTCACCGTTGATCAGCTGATTAGATCATTGTATCTACCAAAGGAATGCCTACTACAGTCTATCAACTTGGTTGTTATGTGGCACTGTCAGTTTGTGTACCCTAACTACAAATATATGAAACATCTTTGGTCAAGAATGCTACCTGCCTCTAGGATCTTTAGCTAGCTTAAGAAAGCTGTCTGTTTTGCTTTTGGTAAGGTGGATGGGTTTGTAGGGAACTGATGTTATAGAGAGGGAAACCATCATGATGACTCTAGTTTACCCTCAAAAGAGTATGTCCTAAATTACATATTGAATTTTTTTCCAAACTAAATCGAGCAAATACGTCCTTCTATGAAAGGCAGACTCTGGTTGGGCTGTTTTTTTAGTGGGTACTTGGCAGCTCAAAGTAGATTTTAAGTTTATTGTGCCACCATTTTGAATTAGTAGAGACATGCAACATTGAAAAAACATGGTGAAAATGAAGAAGTAGAAATGAAGTAAGACCATGGCGATATTAAAGATTCTAATTGTTAATCAAGTTGTGAAGAGTATCTATCATGCCGGGCGCTGGTGGCTCATGCCTGTAATCCTAGCTACTCAGGAGGCTGAGATCTGAGGATAGAGTCAAAGCCAGCCCAGGCAGGAAAGTCTGTGAAACTCTTATCTCCAATAAACCACTAGAAAACCAGAAGTGGTGCTGTGGCTCAAGTGGTAGAGTGCTTCAGTTGAAGAGCACAGGGACAGCGCCCAGGCCCAGAGTTCAAGCCCCACGACCGACCAAAAAAATATATATACATATACGTATATGTATATATATCACTCAAATTACTACATGAATTGAATAGCATTTTCTCCTGCAATGTACCTAGTTCCTCAGGCCACATACCCTGGGCTGGCTTCATGCTTCAGAACACTGGGTCCATGGAACATTCTAGGCACACAGTTCAGCCACGCAGAATCACAAGGAAGATGGACTATTTCTGAATCAGTTTCATTCTCCACTTTTAAAAGAAATTATTACAAAGTTGTCATGTCTCCCTATGTTTAAAAAGTAATAATCTATGTATAATGTTTGTTACTTTGAATTTGTTATAACTTGAGAGTCTTCCATATCTAAAGATATATCAAGACTTAGTAAAGAATGTATTGGAAAGTAATCATTTTATTATTTTATTTATTTATTTATTGTCGATCTTGGAGCTTGAACTCTAGGCCTGAGTGCTGTCCCTGCGCTCTTCAGCTCAAGGCGAGTGCTCTTGAACCACAGCGCTACTTCCGGACTTTCTTGCCCTGGCTGGTTTGAAACACGATCCTCAAATCTCAGCCTCCTGAGTAGCTAGGATTACAGGCGTGAACCACCGATGCCTGGCATCATTTTATTTTTAACGAAAGACACAAACAAAAAGGCGGAGCCAATGTCCTCAGCTTACAATCACAAAGATATGAAGCTCAGGTGGTACCAACTCCCAGATTATTTTCTCAGGTGAGACTAAGAGTGTCTTCTTGCAGAGGTTTCTCTATGTTATGTGGACTCATAGGTATTCCAAAAGTCAGACCTAACAAAGAAGAGCTACTTGAAATAGAAACTTACAATCTTCAAGAAACCTTTTGAACATTCTGGTGTTTTTATCTGGAATAAGAGTAATTGTGACCAACCAAAAGCCCCAAATGTGCCCTTGGGGCTCCAAGGGCACATTTCAAGCCACGTTGTCTAGCGAGAGTTCTGGTTGTGTTATTGTTGTGGTAAGTTGGGCAAACTTCTTAACTCTCTCTAAGTCCCCTTATCAACAACATGAGCATCATATTTTGATTTTTTAAAACACAGTGATTGAATGAGGTAACATGAACAAAGGGGTTGAGATCAGTGCCAGGGACAAAGGACTATTATTAAATAGATGACAGGAGCTAACTAAAACACAATGTTAGCTAGTGTTTCTGTTGCCCCAAAGCAGAGCCTTTTGTGTTGCTCCAGTAAAAAATGAAGACTGAGCCTTGAAGGCAGCCTCAGGATGAACAGGTATCACAAGAAAGCAGGGTTTTGGCTCAAGTCATCCAGTAGAGTTCATCAATCAACAAGATTAGTCATTAGCCTGATAATTGTTGACTTTGTTCAAAGTAAGAAGAATATATCCAAAGAAAGATAGAGTAATTTTCCACAACTCTCAAAGCTTTATTTTAGTTTAAAGTAAAAGGTATTGAATTAGGGGGAAAAGTTTGACTATTTCTGTCACAGATCCCTATTCACTTGCTAGTATGATTTTATATCATAAGAAGAAAAAAATCTTATTATTAAAGTACAATTATGTCACTAGGTCACAGATGCCTTTGACTAATATTTTTAAAAAGATGTCTTTATTTACAATTAGACATTTGCATTTATTTACACAGATACTTTACATAGTCTCAGACAAAAGTAGGATATTTCTTTCACCAAGTATTTACAACATATAATTACCAACTAAAGAAAGCCTTTCAATTTAGTTCCTCTACTTTTATTTTAACCAAGGCCTAGCATACAAGATAATTATTGCCTGGGATATTGAGATGTAGTGGACCATGTAAAAATAATTCTTCAAAGATACACTCTACAAACCATTGAGCAACATGAACAGGACTCTTGTCACAAACACAGACTGACAGGTCATTCCTTGGCATTTTCACACAATATTGAAAATCAGTCTGAACTGGCAGGTGTAAAGTTCCTAGATTCACACTTGACAGAATAATTCAGTACTGATACTTTGTGACTGATAATAGGCAAAACGTGTGCAACAGACTAGCACCAGAGGACAGAATGAAGTTTTATACAAGAGCAGATAAGATATAAATATTTTATATAAGATTTCCCAACAACTTAGCTCACATGGAATTCCAATAGCCCTAATGCCACAGAGCATTCTGAAATTATATATATAAAACCTCAGCAAATATATGCATATATATATTTTAAAACCTCAGCAAGCCTCTTTTTTAGTGATTGATAATAACCTGCCTATGTCCACCTCCTCCTGATATTTCTAACCTCATAGTTGAGGAAATATTTGAGGAGGCAAAACATGCATTTTTGTCTTTATGTACCTACTAGTTCCTTTATCTCTCTGATAGTACCCACTTCTTCTTGTTCTCTTTCTTTTGTTTCTGATGTTTTGCAGTAAATCAATTAGTAATAGACTTCATCTCCCCTGCTACCCTTTTCCACCAAGAATAGAGATTAGTCTAGTAATAATTTAGAAAATCCATTTGTGTGGGTTGAATTTGTTTAAACAAGCTCCTTGGGAGTGTTTTGATATCATATGACTGATGGGTGACCTGAGTCATTCTTCAGCTTGTGTTCCCATGGGATATTTCACCCAAATGACTGGCCAATAGGATTGTGTTTTACCATCTGAAATGTGGGTTCACATTACCTGGGTTCATGTTGTAATGCCATCACAGAAGTGAGACCTGAAAGTCTACATTTCTATTCAGTTCCGATGTGAGTCAGATGCAGCTGGACTAAGGACAACACTGAGTATGGAGGCACATAGTCAAGACAACTGAAGATATCTAGGGAAATTACTTGCCTGGACTCAGCCTAAATGTTGTTTTCTAAAAGAGATAATAAGCTGAAGGTGTATGATAAAACATCATCAATGTATTAATTTTTTAAGCTTTTTTAACTTTTTAAAATAATTCAATGTATTCATTTTTTAATCCGAACAAAGAGTAAGGGTTGGTAAACTTCTGTCTGTGGCAGAAAAGGTAAACTAGAAAATGGCTACTTAATATTTTTAAAGAAAACTGGACCCTGTAAAGAGCAACTAAATCCAAAAGAGAATGTTCAGCTCCAGCATAGACCATGTCAAATGCACCAACACCAGAATTTTATTTCTCTTTGCTGGTTCAAGAAACTTTTTCTTTCTAGGTTGGTAGGTGCCATTTGACAGCTTTGTCTTCTACAGCAATGCTACAATGACCAACACTGATACTTAGGCAAAGTATCCTAACAATAAGTTAGGAATAGTTAGTATTACTTGAATTATAAATGAGGCTGTGTACAAAATATTCATGTAAAACATATCTTTAAAATTAAGACACTTCATCAGACAGAAGAAAAATTTCAGTACTGGACATGTTAAATATGAGGTAGACTTTCTGTATTGTCTAATGGTACCTGTTATGTTCCATATGGCTTCATGCCTTGAAGTGACTTGAAGTTAACTGGCTCATCATGAGCCCAGAAAGGAAAGTTAAGGGCTTCTCCTGTTCACCATGGTGGCAATGGGCACCTCAGAGTTCCACTGAAAAGACTCCTTGATGCTACATTCACTTGGCAATTACTTGCTGAAGCTCTGTTTGTTTGTACTGGTTAATATATTCGATTCAATCCAGCAAACATTTATTGAGCATTATTATCAGGCTCTGCGGGACATAAAGATAAATAAGCCCTGATTTTTATATCCACGGAGCTGATAATCATGTAGATTATGTTATAAATGTTATTATGTTGGAATGTGTGTTTTTGTTGTGTTTATGTTTTCATTACCAATTATGGTATAAGCTCCTTGAAAGCAAAGGTCTTTCTATAATTATCTTTTTGCTCAATATTTGTAGAATTCCTAGGCAGGAAGTCATAGTGTGATTCTGGGAGAGGAAAGCAAATTTGCCAAAGCCTGTTTCCTCCTGACCAGAACTGTCTAGAATAGTTGCTGTAAAGAATAGCATTCTCAGCATAGGTCAGGGAGCAGGTAAGAAGAGGCTTGAGTAGGAGTATCACATTCTCTAACCACTAGCAAAGAGTAGCTTCTATTTAACGCTTTATCTTCTTTGTTAAAATGTATTGTATGGATTCTTAAAGGTTTTGCTTATTACTTTTGGTTTGTACAGCGTTTTCTTTATGACTATCAATGGACAAAAAAACAGGCACTCTCATAAGAACCTTATAAATATTAACTTACTTAATCCAAATAGCAAGTCTATGAGGTAAACTCTTATTTAAAGCCAGAGTCATACTGAGGTTAAATAATGTAGACATCAGCCACCACTCCTGCAAGCATTCTTAAGGAAGTACATACTTGAATTTCTGACTTCCAAAACTCAGATGTCCAAACAAACAGGAATCTCTCTGGTAGTCCATGACACACTGCCATCACCATGTCTGTGGATCTGGCTTCTGAACTAATCTGCATCACCTTACTAACACAGGAAAAGATCCATGATTTAGTAGTGTGTATGTGTGTATGCATGTATTTGTTTAACAAAATTGAATGAATACCTATTCAAATAAAGAGTGAACTCAAGTCCAGATAGGGGAGAGATGGCTTACCCAACTTAAAGGAGATAGACCACGGATGGATTTAGCTTTTTATCTTTCCTTGTGTGAAGTTCATTTGCCATGCCATACCATATTTTACAATATCCATACATTAATGAGAATATATATTTCCCTAATAGGGTCATGGCCATATTTACAGAATGCAAGCAAGTTATACACACACACACACACACACACACACACACACACACACACACACACACACACGTGACACTAAGACATGAATTGGAGGCTCTTTGGTGTCACTGAAGGTTGTGGTTGCATTTATTTTTAGCAATGAACATTTTTTATACCTTATATTATAATACTAACAGTTTTGAAAATGGTGCCTGTCAAGAACCCTAGGCTATAGATTTATTTAAATGTAATGGAATGTTTTTATTCTCTGAAATATATATTTCATTTAAAACAGAATCTTTTCTGTAGTAGAGATGGAATATGTATTAGAAGAGCAGAGTTAGAAAGAATACCTGGAAAGCAAAGATTTCTCATTGTTGATGAAAATAGCTTGTGAAGCTGACATTTGGAGTTGATTGCTCAGTCTGGTTTCTCATTTTATGGGAAGCATTTTTTATATCTGAAAATGATATTCCTAATAAGGACATAGCAAAAAAGGGTCTCACCTTTCTATTGATGACTTAGGACTTAAATAGAAGTCAGTATAGAATTACATTGTTAAATTTTATTCAAAAATTAGAGGAAATATACTATTAGCTTCATCTCAAGTCTAAATTGAAGAATTGTCCTCAGGAAGACATTTCTTGATTAGACCTGAATTGTCTTCTATGTCCCATTAAGACAATGCAAATGCTAATTAAAGCAATTAAAAGTTTTCTTTGTTTGCAGGAAGATATATCCAGATACAGCTTTTTGTTTGTAGACAACTTAATAAGCACTAGCAGACTGGAATGAAATCTGTCATCAGTTATATATTTTCTCTTAGACAAACTGTCTACTTCACATACATATTAAGCAAGATTTGTTACCAAAGCTTCCTTATATTTCTATTTGTTGTTGTAAAATGGTAAATGTAGAAATAACACTGAATCTATCAATTTGATAATATAATGCAATACATCTGGCAGCTCAACAGGAAAAGAATGTAGTGACAGATTTGGCACAGTGAATGGTTTTTATTATGGGGTTTTTCTTTCTTTTTTTTAAGCACAATTGTGCCATTTGTTGTAGACTAATGTCAAGGAATATAAAGTATTATTGGGAACAGGGAATTTAGCTTTTGTAGAACATAAATTGGCTGCCATGTAAATATAAACACCAGCTTTATTACTTGTTAAATATTTATTTACTAAAATGATTTGAATGAGAAAGCTTGCTGTAGGGAACTAAGTCTGTTTTTAGCTGTATATTGCTGGGTTTTAAAAAAAATTGGCTACTCTCCTGCTTTCATATTTACAATATTGTATTAAACTTTGCTGTGGAATATTGTACAATGTATGAATTAATTCCCTAAAATCTGTGGGCTACTCATTTCTGGAGATGGATAGGATAAAATTTTCTTTGCTTTAATAGCAATAAATGACACTATTTTAATGAAATAGACTATTTGGCAGCTCAAAGACACACCCTAATTTCATCCATTTGCTCCTATGTTCATTATCCTTTACCTGACCACTACATGACTTGGTTTCTTTCTGGAGACATAAATGTGGAAAAGCCACAAATAACTCAGCCTTGCTGAGTAGAATAACACATATCATGCATTATGCATTATAACAGAGAAACTTGTTATATGTTCAAACACATACATAGAAACACATAAAGGTAAAATACTAGGACAAATTCCTTAATTTCACTTTTATTTTTAAAAATAAAGATAATGGGTCTAGCAAGATATTAAAATACTTGAACTCCTGTAACCTTGAGATTGGTAGACTGTGTTGCTCAGAAAGTATCTCACAACTGCTTGCAGAGGATCGATTTGAGCTGTGGATTCCAAAGGGGGGGATATATAATAAATATCCAATGAGAATGAAGCAGCTCACGCATGTATACATCAACTGATCTCAGCTTAATTTCTGAGGGAAAGAAGGAGGTTTTGTCTGTATGTATTATTTATGTATTTAAAAACCATGGAAGGATATGCATCAGAATAGTAATAATAGTTACTTTTAAGAAATGGTCTTTCCACTATATTGGATAAAAATTTTATAATAAATATGTCCTATATTTGTAACTCTTAAGGGCTATGTATTTTTCTGTGACAAAATTTAGGAAGTACCTTCTCCAAATAAACTGCTAAAATAAATATTATTATTTAATTTCCATCCACACTTAAAGAAATATATAATAAAATTACAATAGGAAATTGTGGAATCCGTTTTTCTGCATTATTTATTTATTTATTTAAATGTTATCATCAACTGTTTTTGTTTTTGTTTTTTCAGTCGTGGGCTTGAACTCTGGACCTGCGTGCTGTCTCTCAGCAATTCAGCTCAAGGCTGGTGTCTACCACTTGAGCCACAGCACCTCTTCTGGCTTTTTTTTTCTGTTTATGTGGTGCTGAGGAATCAAACCCAGGGCCTCATGCATGTGAGGCAAGCACTCTCCCATTAAGCCCTCTTACCAGCCCTCAGCAACTATTTTAAAGATACTTTTGAGATAAATGATTTGAACCTTTTAGTTGTCAAGTCTGTCAAGAGCCATAGACACTGGGACAGATTTAAAATGGCTAAAGATTAGCTGTTTTGTCTTGCTAGACAAATAATAAAGATATGCAGACTTTAAATGTATTAATTTTCCATAATTTTTTTCATGGACCTAATTTGACAAAGAGGTCAGTACTCAGCACATTTGAGAAGATATAAAAATGGTTTTTGGATATTTATAGAACTAAATTAGATGTTAAACAAATTGAAATTGTATTAGAGAAAAAGACCAGATATTTATAGATTATTGAGTACAATAGGTATCTTTTACTTTTCCTGGAAAACAACTTAAACTTAAGGTATTTTTAAAATAATCTGTTTGAAATACCTAATATAGAGGTTACTCTTGAGAATATTGCAAGTATACCCTTTTGAAGGTTTTTGAGCTTTTCTTTCTTTCTTTCTTCCTTTTTTATTGATAAGTTTTTTTTAATTGTGAAAATACCATACAGAGGGACTACAATTACATGAGCAAGGTAATGAGTACATTTCTCCTTTGTTTCCCCTTACCATACCTGCCCTCCCATCTCCCTCCCCCCTTCTACCCCCGCCCCACTAAAGTTGTAAAGTTTATTTTCGACATAATGTCTTGTACATCTCATTTTTACAACGGGTCCACCTGTATCCCTATTTAAACAATTTGGTTTTTTTTTTCCTTCCTCTCCACAAATTATACCAACATCAAATACAGAGAAAACAGGAGTTATACCGTGGGGGAGGGACATACAAAGCAACAAAGAATTCATCTTATAAATATGTTAGAAACAATAGCAAGAAAGAAAAACCATTTGAGTCCTTATCTTGGGGTTCATTTTGCCTAACGTCAACTTATCTGACCATTTCTGCTTATCTCAGACATATACTAACCATTTGAGTCCTTATCTTGGGGTTCATTTCGCCTAACATCAACTTGTCTGACCATTTCCGCTTATCTCAGACATATACTAGTTATTGCAAATAAGGGAAATCATGGGACCTATGTTTCTTTAGGCTTGGCTTACTTCACTTAATATAATTTTTTCCAAGTCTTACCATTTCCTAACAAATGGGGCAATGCTATTCTTTCTGATGGAGGCATAGAATTCCATTGTGTATATATACCACATTTTCTTGATCCATTCATCTACTGAGGGGCATCTGGGTTGGTTCCATATCTTAGCTATGGTAAATACTGCTGCAATAAACATAGCTGTGCTGGTAGCTTTAGTATGGTCTTGTTTGTGATCATTTGGGTAAATGCCCAAAAGTTGGATTGCTGGATCACAGGGGAGCTCTATGTGGAGTCTTCTGAGGAACCTTCATACTACTTTCCAAAGTTTACACTCCCACCAACAATGCAGTAGGGTTCCCTTCTGTCCACATCCCCTCCAGCATCTGTTGTTATTAGAGTTCTTGATTCTAGCCATTCTAACTAGGGTGAAGTGGTATCTCAGTGTTGTTTTGATTTGCATTTCTTTTATGGCCAGGAAAGTTGAGCATTTCTTCATGTGTCTATTGGCCATACTTTTTTCCTCTTTGGAGAAGTTTCTCTGTAAGTCTTTAGTCCACTTATTTATTGGGCAGTTGTTTCTTTGAGGATTTGTTGTTGGGGGATTTAAGTTTTTGAGTTCCAGGTATATTTTAGATATGAGACCCTTGTCCATTGTATGGATAGTGAAGATCTTCTCCCAATCCCTGGGCTTTCTATTGATCTTGCTAGCTATATCCTTTGCCATGCGGAAGCTCTGCAACTTCATGCAACTTCATTTGTCCAACTTTTCTTTGATTTGTTGTGTTTCTGGGTCACTATTAAGAAAATTTCGGCCTGTGCCAAGGAGACCTAGGGTTTCTTCTATTCCATCCTGTAATGTGTTTTCAGGATGTCTGCTTTGACTCCGAGGTCTTTGATCCATTTGGACTTGATTCTGGTGCAGGGTGATATATAAGAATCTAGCTTCAAACTCTACCACAAAGCCATAGTAATCAAAACAGCTTGGTACTGGCACAAGAACAGACCTCAGGACCAATGGAATAGAATTGAAAACCCAGAAATGAACCCACAGACCTATACTCATCTAATCTTCAATCGGGGAGCTAAAAAAATAGAATGGAAGAAAGACAGCCTCTTCAGTAAATGGTGCTGGCAAAACTGGTTAATCACTTGTAGAAAACTAAAGCTAGATCTTTCTTTCTTTTTCCTTCCTTCCTTCCTTCCTTCCTTCCTTCCTTCCTTCCTTCCTTCCTTCCTTCCTTCCTTCCTTCCTTCCTTCCTTCCTTCCTTCTTTCTTTCTTCCTTTCTTTCCTTCCTTCTTTCTATTTCTTGCCCTGGGAACAATTTGATCACGATGGTATTGAAGTAAAATGTGGTCAATGAACTTACTCAAGTTCAAGTTCTAAGCTGAGACTTATTCAGCATTCCCAGGAGGGCATATTATAGCTTTCCCATTGGATTTCTCTGTAGTCTGGGAAGAGAGGTACAAATATTATCAAGGATATACAGCATTAGTTTCTTTTCTACCATTAGGACAGAAACTATACAGTAAGAACATTGAGCTATTTCAGTTCTTTTCTTCTTTTATTTTTTTTATTATTGTTTTGTCAGTACCGATGTTTTGAACACAGGACTTGAGTTTGCTCAGCAAGTTCTCTCCCACATAAGTCATATCCTAAGCCCCTTGCTCTTTAAGCTTGTTTTTTGGATAGAGTCTCATGCTTTTGCCAGGGACTACCCCTAAATGATCATCCTCTCAACACTGCCACCCACCTGCATAACTGGATTCACAAGTCTGATTCACTATTTCTTCTTTTTTACTTGCATTGTAATATGGAAACCAGATGCTAGCCCACCACCTCATTTGGGGTCCAGTAGCATTTTATTGCTTGATAAATTGTATACTATTACATTTTGTGGTGATATTAAGATATTTCAGAGTTAATTGAGTCAATACAGATGTTTATTATATATGATGATTTGGGATCCAAAATAAGATATGATTTTACTAAATAAGATATATCTTTAGCCATAGAGTAATCTCTTCAAAGTTCTGAGTTCCCTGTAAGCAAATGCTAATGCACCCAGTTCACTCTACAATGAGAAGTTGATTTCTAGTAAAATCTGCCTCTGAGTTTCTTCTATTGATGATAAATAGAAAGACATGGAAGTGAGCATGGGAGGAAAAACAAGGGAAGAAATAAATCACTTCATCTCAGAAGAGAGGGTCAAAGATTTGCCTCCGGTCAGATAAAGAAAAGGAATGGAACCTAGAAAAAAAAATTTTTAACACACTCCATTCATTAAGGAGCAAAAGTGAACTCTTTACAAAAGGTTATTGGGGTGTTTGGGGAATGTGTCTTTGGAGAGAAGTTGAGAAAAATCTCACAGGACCTTAGTAAAGTTATATAGAGGTTACCTGAAGCTTTGTTAGCTCTCAAGTATCTAGAAATGTATTAAAGTTTGGTAAGATAACTAGATGAAGGGAAAAAGAAAGAAATGCTCAAAGTGCAACATCAAGAAATAAAGCAAACGAATATACAAGAATTTTCTTTAAATTTCTGGGATAGAAATGCCTAGATTTTTAGAAACAAGATATGGTAAATATAGTAGTCTCTATTGTTGCTTTATTTCTAAAATCATTTCAGTGTTTGTAAAAATACCTATAAATACATTCATGGGGTCACTGTCAACCATCCTGCCACTCTGTGTACACATACACATATATATTTTTCACAGTACTGGAAATTGGACCTATGGCCCTGGGGTGTATTAGGCAAGCCCGTTATAGTGGAGCTACATTCCCAGAACTCTACAATGTGTCCTGATCCCATAAATATTTGAACCACAAATTATACTACCTGAAGTGTTTTGAGAAACATACCTGGTGTTGGGCAGTGGGTCCTGTACCTGATAAGAGGGGCCAGGGACTCTGGGTATGTGAATGAAGAAGTGAGAGAGCATTGCTTCACAGTCAGCCATTTGTTCTCCCTCACTATTAAAGCCAAGTACCAAGTCAAGGTCATTTGTGCTTTTGGGATAATTGTACTTCATGTAACAAACTGGTCCCTGTAGCTACCGAGACTTCTCATAAGCCTAAAAACTTAGCATTTTCTACTTTGACTGTTCTGGAACTAAGCTTTCTGGTGCCCTCAGACTTGTTTCTTTGAACTTTATTGAAGGCTCTTCTTGCAGATTCAGGACAACTGATAATGCTGTAAATATCAGGCAAGAACATGTCCTTGTGACAAGGACATGTTCTGATTGGTGAATTGTGGTGACTGTATAATTCACCCCCTCTTCTCATTTCTTTGCCTCTTCTAACTCTCATTCCCAAACTCCAGGGCAATGTCCAGGACAGATACAATTTCAGCATGATTATCATTTCATTTTGAATCTCACTGCGGGTGCTTTTCTTGATGGAAATGACTCCCAAGAATGACAAAGTTAACTTTTCTATAGCACAAATTTTCTGAGAATAATAATCATAATAACTTTTTAAAAGAAGTTTTATTATAGTATACTTTTCCCCACACATGACTATTATAGGAAAAATTTTACATAATTTTAGAATTCTCCTGATTCAATATTCACTTTTTTTCCTTTTGTATGAAGTCTGGAAAAGAATAGAATTTAACAGGAAATTAAAAAGAATAAATCCCACCCATACATTAATGTTATTATTCAAGCATCTCCTCTAGCTGGTGTTTCTCACTTTTCCCCACAGTAGTTCTTCTTTGTTTCACTTATGAATATTAATTTAGACTTGAATATGTAATTTCTTAATAAACCTGTTCCTTATATGAGTGAGACTGTATGGTTCAAGCTCCAATTTGAGTAAGAAATGACAACAAATAATTCTATTTTATGTAATATTTGATACAACCAATTAGTGATAATCTGATAAATAAAATTACATTTAACTACATTTTTAGTTAGTATTGTTAGTAATATCACCTCTGAAAACATTGAGTAGACAGTAGTGACTGTAGGTACTCCAAACTGGCTCAGTAGGGAGCCATGAGCCATTTAGTATCCTGGGTGAGGGATCTCTTCTAGCTCCCTATCAACTCCACGGCCTGATAGGTGTGATGGCATCCTCTAGAGTTTTTCCCAGCCATTAGCTCTCAGCACTAGCTCTTCTCTGCTATTTTTAGGTCTGTTATCTCAGATAATAGTACCTGGACCCTTTCTTCCAAATCTACTTATACTTTCAGCAGCTAGACCTCCTAATTCATCAGGGATGGTGCCAGGTGCTTTATGTAGCCTATGCATACAATCTCTTCTGGAGATTATGATTTTCCTCTGCTCTTTCAAGGAATAATTCTTTCAAGGAGCTTAGTCAAGCCCTCTGAAGGAGTGGCAGAAGAAAACTCTATATATCACATCTCTGCTTCAGCTTCATACATTCCTTTTGCCTGTCCTGAGGCAGAATGAAGGTGTCCTCTTATTCATCTTTGGTTTCTAGTTGTTTGACTTGCCTACTGAGGAGACTCTGCCATGCCACACTGCTCCAGTTTGACAGATTTTAATCACAGTATCTAAGATTCTTGGAAAGCGCTGCACATATCTCTCATTCTTTCTTCCTTCCTATAGAGCCCAACGTACCTAGGAAATCACATCTTTAGGATAGCTGAGAACATTTCAGCTTTCCAGAAGGTAAATGTGCCAAAATAAGTCTAAGAGAGATGGTCTTTAAGTCTAGGCAACAAGGAGCACATGAGATGGTCAAAGATAATTCTGAAGAAAAATTTGCTTTAGATTGCTAATTTTGTATAATGATAAAACATCTGTGCTTTAGAGGTCTGTGCCAAGATTTTCCAGTTGAAGTTATTCTAGACAAGTTAGAGCAGGAAGGAATGGGATTCTACAATGCAACTTCCTCCTCTAAGCTGCTCCCTTTCTGGCCTTGAAGGCATGTTGACCATCAAAATGAACATTGGCATCTGTGAATCTCCCCAGTGCACACTCTCTCCTAGTCATCATTTGTGCTGAGACTGTGCAGTGCCCAGAGAATACTTCCTCTTGGAATTTACAAAGAGGAATTGAAGAAGGAATGTTGCTTGTGTACGATGAATTTTTCCATTTGCAGATAGGCAAACCTAACCAAGAACAAGGAGATGAACTAGGTTGTACTTTGGTACCCTTACCAGAATGAAATTTTCCTCTTGGAAAATAGTTTTCCTACTTTGACGTAAAATGTTTGAAAGTTTTTCAACTTGACCATGTAAACACTCTGAGCCTTGGTGAAGGTACCACTGCCTAGATAAAGCAAATCCAGATGGGTAGCCAGAGTTCCTTGAGAACATGATGATCATATGTCCATTGGTCAGTGTGAAGAAGAACTAAGGCATCTGAAAACATTCAGTGTGATGGTCAGCAAACAGTAACAGCAAAAACTGACTGGATCTGAATATTCCTTTCTCAGCTTGCAAAAGGCAGAAGTTCCTGTCGCCTTCTATAATGCCAAATATACTATTCACAAAGCATGTGCTAAAACGTTTACAGACCCTCACAAACTGACACCACATGTATACACATATTAAAGGACAAAAGAATGGAGGGGTTAGTCTCATCAAATTTCCTAGAGATAACCCCAAATTCTGTTTTTCTCCCCCCCACTGTGCGTAAGAATTCCCACTATTATTATCCTGCTCTTTGCTTTTCATTTTCTTTTCCCTTCCCCAGGGCAAGTGATTGAGCTAAAAGTCTGATACAAGTTAAAAATACACTGACTCAGAACTATTGTAACAACATTTCTACCTCAAATGGCCAGATACTTTTCTGAATCTGTAAACCCCAAGGAAACTTCTTGATAAAGGAGTAAATGTGAGGATTTATGAATACAAACAATGAGTCCAAGTCAATACATCTATGGCCAGTAGTAGTCTAGACTATTGGTGCTGAGTCAGATGCCCCTAGGAATAAAAGAGAAAATAAAAAGCAAGTGACGATATTATGATGGGGAGAATTCTTGTAAAAACAACTTTTAATTGTATTTGCAGTCAGCTCTGGATAAGCATATAGAAATCTATCTAGGTATAGTCTTTCATGTTCGGAGATTGTAGGGGTCAGTAGAAAATGTGGCAAAGATTTGCACTTATCTAAGCATATCTAAACATATATGTACCTGGAAGATCAACTAATTTCCTTTGAGTTACTAAATGCTATAACATAGTTTTCACTTTCTCAACAGGATGGGATGAAATATTCAAAACATACAGCCATATCTGCCCAGTAGAATTTTAGTACAAATAAAAACTGGCATATGATTTCATCTCAGTGTACGTTCTTTATTTGTACACTGGTTAGCAAACTTATTCAATCTCTCTGAAGAAATTAATGAAGTTCTTTCGACAGCAAGACAATCATTCTTTTTCATACTATGTGCCATTTGTGACTCTATTTGACTATTACCAATCAGGTAATAGGAATATTTGGAGCCCTATCAGACCCTAATGCTCTATTTGATAACCCATCAACACTATAGTTTTTTGCTAGTGAAAATTTCCTGTAAGGTATTTTTCATGATTTGTTCAACTTCAGCAAATAACCTCAGGGAGCAGAACCATCATAGATAATAACTACCTTGATTCAGCTTCCAACAAATACTGTGATAAAATCATAACATTAATTGAGCAAGAAATTTAGACTCTAATGCAAACGTGTGGTTGGGATTTTATATGCATCTATCATAGTGAGAGAAAGAAGAGATTCGTTCAGGCTGGGAACTCAATAGAGCGATAGGTGACCAACACAAGACCCAGCCCAGCTGTTGTTATTCTTTCGATTTCCTAATTCAAATTCTGCCAGTTACGGCAGTATGCCTCTATTGTTTTTCTTAAGGTAGGATTATTTTAACTGGCTTTCTTTCCGTGAATGAGAAATAATTCTGTTATAGACCAAGCAAGCCCCATTGGCTTAGGTCCATCTTCTTTTCTGTGTCTCTTTCTTTGAGAAACAGGTCTAGGCCTGGCAAACATTCATTTTCAAATGAAACAAATTGGGGGCAGGTTCTATTGGGTAAGAACAGATACAATTTCTCCATAAAGGAAAAATATTTCCAATGGATATTTTAACTAGTTAAATGAAATCTCAAAATCCAGTTTAAGATGGGGACTCAGAAAAAAGGAGGAATTTCTGTTATAGAAAAATGTAATTCATTAAAGTCACACTTTTCTACATTTAGTATTGTATTTTATTTCCCTTCTATGACTTTCTTCTTTATGTTAAGAGCACTTGGTATTTATCTACCTTACAAAAATGTTATGGTACTTAGATAAATATTTTATTTCTTTTTTGTCTTTCTTTTTATTAGTAGTGATAAATATACTGAGTATCAAATTCTAAAATGTGGTTTGGTGGGTAAGAATATCAATTTTTAAATATTTACTCAAAATGGACAATTTCTCCTTGGCCTAATAATTTCTCCAAAACAGTAGACAAAAAATTTATTCCTGAGGGAAAAAGCAGAAGAAGAAATCATGTATATTTATTTTGCATATTGTATAATATATGATATACTTTGTATGTACATAACACTGCATATATTTATACTTACACATATGCATATATGTCATCTAACCATATATGTTTTGTCATACTATACAGAAAGTAGAGATGGTATTCTTCAAATTTTCTACAAACAAGGCACTGGTGGTGTATGCCTGTAATCCTAGCTACTAAGGAGGCTGAGATCTGAAGATCATCATTCAAAGCTAGCCCAGGCAAGAAAGTCCATGAGACTCTTATCTCCAATAAACCACCAGAAAACTTGAAGTGGTGCTGTGGCTCAAATAGTAGAGTGCTAACCTTTAGTTGAAGAGGTGAGGAACAGCAGCACGTAGGCCCAGAATTCAAGCCCCATGCCCAACAAAATAAAAAAAAAGAAAGAAAGAAGAAAAGAAAAGAAAAAAAGGTTTCTACAAGTCTGACCTCTGGTTCGTGCATCAGAATTAGGCTGAATATCTGAGGTAACATATCAATGCTACAAACCCTTGTAATGTGTAACAAGCCAACAGTTCCTAAATCTGTGTTGAGAAAGGAAGTTCACATTTGCTGAACCCTTCTTATTATAGGATCCAACAGCTATTCATACAGCAAGCAAGATCTGCATGATTATGCTGCCAAACCTGAGTTGAGTTGGGCTGAGCACTGTTCCCAGGGAGCCTAATTGACAAATGCATTGCCCTTCTTCTGACTATTTAAAAAAAGAGTTGGGAGGTCAATTACAATGATACTTCTCTGAGTCATAAATGCCATCCAGCAGGACTTTTTTTTTTAAACCTGTTCTTTTAGAAGGCTCCAGTGTCAAATATTAAAAAAATAAAATGTTTTACAGGAGAGAAGGAATCTGACAACACTGCTGACCCACATTTCAGAAGCAAAATGAGAAATATAGGGGTCAGATCGCAGCCAGTGGAAACACAATGAGCACTTACGCTGTAAATGAAGTAGTGAAACCGACCACTGGAACAAGCAATTTTCATAACCAGTACACTTCAGTAAAATGAATTTTATCATATCCTGTGACCTCCTTAGGTTCCCAAACCCAAAGTCTTTAGGGCACATCAGCGTGGCAACCAATGCACAGAAACCTCAATAGAGGATGAGCTAGGAAGTATTCCAATGCCAATTCATTTATTCTCAATAGATGAACTCAAATTAGATGCTGTGGTTAACATAACATTTGTTAATTGGTGATTCATTTTCCATTTTCTTTTGTCCATATGTTTGCAAAATCCTAAACTAATAGGTTAAATAGGAGCATCAGCATCACGATATAGAATTCAAAATTTCAATGATTAAGTATTCAAGTTTAAGGCAGAATACATATCCGTTACTGCAATAGCTCAAATACTTGCTTTTGCTTTCCATTGTATAACAGAGGATATTTCATTTTTGTTTTCACCTGATAGTTAAGGATTCGACAAATGTCAAGAGAATGAGAAGTTTCAATAATTCCTCGTAAATTTAAGAGATTAAGTATCAATTTGAAGACCTATTGTTTTCCATAATTCTTTCAGATATGTCGTAATTCAACATTCAGAGCTCATAACGTTTTCATCAATCTTTCATATTTTCTTATTTTGAAAAATGAAAGAAAATAGATTTTTGTAGAAACAAAAATCCAATTTCCCTTAAGCTATTTGCATCTGCTTTAAAGCAAGCAAGTCCTGGAAATGTGTTAAATTATAGAAATATAATCATAAAATCCCTTGAAAGCTTGATGCAAATAATTTAGTTTGGTTGCAGCATAATTTCTGAATACCAATAGCAACTTAAATACCTTTAATTCATAAACTTAATTAAAGAGAATACAGTGATACAAAATTAAATAGGTGGATCCTGAATTTCATGGGTCACTGTGAAGAATGTAGCTTTACTTAAAAGTTTGTTTTTGCATAAATGGCATTAGCAGCTAGCTTTAGAAGAATACAGGGTAAATACCATTACATCAGAATAGATATACTTTTTTCAATTCTAATACAAATTCACTGGATGCCACTGCTTAATCTCCATGACATATTTTCTAGGATTATCTTTGTACAGGTCTTATTTTGTACTTCAACAATAGTGGATCAAATTCCTTAAATGATAATAAAACTGAGAGTCATAAAAGGGATGGTCAATAAGTTATAGTTTTTTTCTTTCATTGTCCAATTCTGGATTTTCATTCTGACAACATCTCCCCAAGTACACTTCTGTGAGTACTAAAAGAAAAGGTAGTTGATATGCCATCTTAGTTCTTTGGGGTAATTTGTGGTTGGATTTTTGTTTTCCTAAGAGCACATGAATACTATATGATTAACAATACCACGATAATAAGTTTATTTTGAATTTCTTTTTTATAGTCTCATAAGAGCCTCAACTTATTTCAGAATTTATACCTGCAGCACGTATTAGCTAAAACTAAAAAATATATAGTCTATACACACTATTTTATTGTTTAAATGGTCCTCATTCATGTTTCATTTCAATAATATTTCCCCAGCTTGTAAAGCTTATGTTACATTGAGCTCCTCTTTAAATTCACAATGCATAAAACTGCCAGGTGGCCTAATAACAGAGTGCATTAACAGATTGAACTATAAATCAGATGGTTGTGTTCACATACTGTAAAAATACCACCAATTTCTTTCAGATTATAGTTTGTACACTGATTCTACAGAGTGATCACAAATGCTTGGGGAAATTTAAAATGAACAAAGAGGCCATATATTCCATTCTAAAAAGTAAGACTTTCATTTTCATCTTATCATTTTTATCTACCTTTACCATTGTTGTAAAATTAAGTAAAATAATAAATGTAATGCCCATGAGTCATGGTGTAGCCTCAAACCTATTACTACAACTAATATTTAATGCTATTAATTTCTAGCTCCAAATGAGTCTTTTTTATTAACAATTTAATTCTATGATAAATAATCATTCATCTTAACATTATTGGATAAGTCACTATATATAATGAGAAGTACTATAGGAATTGTTTGTCTCCTGGACATTTGAATAATTTGAAATGAGGGAACATTTCTTTTTTAGAATGGTAGAAGTAACTGTATATAGAAACCTGGAATTTTTTAATGTTTTTTTATTTAAAAAAATAGTATATAGAAGGATTACAGTTACATGAGTAAGGTAATGAGTACATTTCCTATCCAGCATTGTTACCTCCTCCTTTGTTTTTCTCCTACCATCTCTTCCCTCTCCACCTCCCCAACTCCCCACAACCTCCCCAAGTTGTAAAGTTAGTTTTCAACATAGTGTCTTGTACATCTCATTGTTACAATAGGTCAACCTGTATCCTTGTTTCAGCATTTTGTTATTTCCCTTCCCCTCCCCAAATTAGAAAAATGTATATACAAGATGCAGGGCACCGACGTCAAATACAGTGAAAACAGGAGTTATACCATGGGGGAAGAACATATAAGAAAAACAACTACAAAAAAAAATTACATAGTGCATTTTAGATACATTAAAAACAATAGCAAGAAAGAAAAAAGTTGTGTCCCTATCTTGGGGTTTATTTCACTTAACATCATCTTACATGGTCATATGTGCATAGCTTTTGACCTTTTCTGCTTGTCCTATACTTATACTAGTTATTGAAAATAAGGGAAAATGTGGGTTCTATGTTTCTTTGGGCCTGGATTACTTCATTTAATATATTTTTTTCCAACTCTTTCCATTTCCTAATAAATGAGGCAATGTCATTCTTTCTGATGGAGGCACAGAAGCTTATTGTTTATCTATCTATCTATCTATCTATCTATCTATCTATCTATCTATCACATTTTCTTGATCAATTCATCTACTGAGGGGCATCTGGGTCGGTTCCATATCTTAGCTATGGCAAATAATGCTGCGATAAACATAGTTGTGCTGGTAGCTTTAGTATGGCCTTGTTTGTGATCATTTGGGTAAATGCCCAAAAGTGTTGGGTCATAGAAGAACTCTAGGTGGAGTCTTTTGAGGAGCCTCCATACTGCTTTCCACAGTAGAAACCTGGAATTTTTAAGGTCTGGAAAAAGAAACAAATCTAATCTAATGTATCAATAATAAAACATATTCATGATTGTACAGTTTAGAGGTAACAAAAACCAGAGCAGAAGACCTATAGGAGCATTAGCAATAGTGCATACAGATTCTCAAAATGCATATATAAATTTAAACTATTATATAGTAATAAACTTCTAGAGTTGTACAGGGACTCAGTATTTTTTAAATTATTACCCTTAATTAGATGTACAAAGAGGTTTGAATTCAACATGCCAATTTGTGAGTACAATACATCTTGATCAATGACACCCCATTTTCATCATTCTCCTCCATATCTCTCAATCTCATCCATCCTTTCAAGTTAACTACTTCCATTTTCACATATGTACATTATACATTTTACCTATAGGTACAAAGCTGTATGTGCTGTCTTTTCCAATTCAGCACCGTCTCTTAAAATTTATACTGCTTTTGCATCCATGTTGTTATACTAACAGAATATATTTTTCAAACTAACAAAAGTATAGAAATGGATTCCAAGTTGCAAACTGAAATAAATATATTACAATTGAAAGCATATACACTATAGATGTAGAAAAGGAAATGATATTATACTCCTATCTATAGGGCTCTTAAGCCAAAATTCAAAAGCTGAAAAGAGACTCACTAAGATACCTTTCAAAGTTGGTAATTTTTAAAAACCAGTTCTTCAGCAAAATGCATTAAAGGAACAGATTCATGTTAGAGATAACAAAGCAGCATACAAGCTGAAATAGCAGTGAAGTCAAAAGAGCTATGTTAGCATTTCAGGAGTGAGTAGAACTTAACTTGAGGAGTTTAAATCATATTCCTTTTGTATGGCATTGAAGAATTGGCATGTAACATTTTGGCTCAGCAGTGACCTCTTGCTCACATTTTATCTGCTTCCATGTTTGGGTGAAACTCACTTTGGCTGATTTTAGCAACTGGAAGAAGAGGAAAATTGAAGATCTCAATACAGTTCTTCTAGTCCAGAATTGACTCAAGTGACCTTCACTAGAAGAATCATAATTAATTAATTGTAAAGAAAATGGAAAGTAGGGGCTGGGAAGATGGCTCAGTGGTAGAGCACTTGCCTTGCATGCATGAGGCCCTGGGTTTGATTCCTCAGCACCACATAAGCAAAAAGAAAAAAGCCAGAAATGGCGCTGTGGCTCAAGTGGTAGAGCGCTAGCCTTGAGCTGAAGAGCTGAGGGACAGTGCCCAGGCCCAGAGTTCAGGCCCCATGACTGGACCCAAAAAAAAAAAAAAAAAAAAAAAAAAAGAAAATGGAAAGTAAAATACTCTTAACATCCTGAAAAGAAGAAAACCATGAGTAAATATTAGAAGATATAGATAATTTTCAAATCAATTTCTCCTTCCTAGTCATACTAATGACTCTTTAAGACATTTTGGATGCCCATTTGTCACCAGATTGCTATCAGCAAATTGTTTTGATGGCTTATAGATAAGTCCTGAAGTGGTGAATCTACATACAATTAATATGTGATTGCATTTAGTGTTTTTTGAAAATTACTTTTCCTAAGAAATGGAAACAAGAGGGTTTTTTTTTTTATTGTACTGCTTGTGGTCCCCCCCCTCCTCCCTCACACACTTTGGTTTGTTCTCTTTCATCACTGTTTTTTATTTCTGTACCCTTTGTCTTGTATATAAGATTTTCTGATTTGGGGAAGGCATGGGAAGCACAGAAACAGTGGGACAAAAGGTGAACCAATTCAGCAGTGATACTCACTAGACACCATGTTGGAAATGAACTATATAACCTGG
Organism: Dipodomys spectabilis; assembly: GCF_019054845.1. Taxonomy (NCBI): domain Eukaryota; kingdom Metazoa; phylum Chordata; class Mammalia; order Rodentia; family Heteromyidae; genus Dipodomys; species Dipodomys spectabilis. Next base: position 4,547,693 of record NW_024870772.1, read on the forward strand.
AGGGGTAGGGAGTTGGGAGAGGAAAAACTGGGAGAAAATGAGGGAGAGGATAATCCTGTTAAAAAATAAATGTGCTCATTACCTGGCTTATGTCATTGTAACTCCTCTGCACATCACCCTTACAATAAACAAAATTATAGAACAAAAAATATTAGTTTTCCTAGGAACAAACTTAAATTTTAATTTCTGGTTTTCGGATGAAATAGAGATTCTTTTTTTGGTTTGTTTTTAAGATGTCAAGGTCAAGTTTATTGGGCATAGACATGGTTTGGCAACTTGTTTTAAAAAAACATCCGCATATTTAAGTTAAACTTGAGAATAAAATCTGAAGATTTAAAGTTTGAGGAAACAAAGCATTTTAAGAAGCAAATATGATGGAAAATTATGTGATGAGCTATAAAATGATATACTTCTTACCATAAAAGTTGTGGCAAATTAAAAAAAAAAAAATTCCGTCCAGGTGCCGGTGGCTCAGGCTTGTTATCCTAGCTACTCATGAGGCTGAGATCTGAGGATTGTGGTTCAAATCTAGCCCAGGCAGAAAAGTCCATGAGACCCTTATCTCCAATAAACCACCAGAAAATTGGAAGTGGCACTGTGGCTCAAGCGATAGAGTGCTAGCCTTGAGCTGAAAAGCTGAGGGACAGCGACCAAGACCCAGAGTTCAAGCCTTGCTACTGAAAAAAAATTCTGACACTTTCTCTATCTTTTATCCTTTTGTGGGATGGTAGGCTAAGTGGCCTGACTGTAAATGTGAAAAAAGTTATGTGCTGAACGATGTGTGGCCAGTATGTTGCTGCATAACTGGATCTCCCACTTGGTGAAGCAACCTAGAGAACCAAGTGTTCCAGAGAATGCAACTTGCCTCAGTGAGGCTGGATCTCTGAGTGACCCTGTGAAGCAGGCCCCAGTTAGTCCATATCTCCAGATGTGCCTTTAGCCACCAAAATGGACAACTTCTTCTGTACATTGTAGAGACATGAGAAAAATATGTGGATTGATTTTTTACTGCCCTGAAGTTTTAACCTTTAATATTCCAGTTATTATTCTATTTTTAAAATGTAGTTTTAAAAAATCTTTTTGATATCTACAAAACTAATTTATTTTCTAAATATCATCAGTGGGCAGGTCAGGAAGATCTTCAATAGAAAACTTTCTGTAGGTACCACTTCTATACCAATGGAAATGAAATATTTCATAATTCATATTTATACTTTTGCTGTTTATGTCATAACTGATTTTTCTGAGATATGTATTATTATTTTTAATATAAGTATCTAGTCACTCCCATATTCCTTGTGTTCATTGTCAGAGTGTATTAAGAAAAAAACATTAATAATACAACTCAAAAGAAATAAGTAGAAGTTTCTTGGAGAAGATAGAACAACATAAGAAAAAACTAGGATTGACATAAAAGGACTTCATCTAAAGAACAATGTGGCTACTGTACAATCTATGATATCTTGTGATCACAGGATAATTAAAACTCTGTGCCAATCAACAAAACAATTGTAGCGGCCAAGCCATTTTCTTCACTGCCCTCAAACAAAGGAGTTTTCAGAAGGTAAAAGATATTTGCTCAGTCACAACTGGCAGCACAGGTAACAGCATGAGAAAAGTTAAGACATGTTAAATGGAGGAGTCTATTTACATTGTTTTGTTCCTAATTCTTCAAGTGTCTGCAAGGTTTCACTTGTTTAATTTCTATGACACTGACATTATTCTACTGAATGTAGTGACACATTTGTGAGTAAAGCCTAGATCTTCCTGCCTAAATATCCAGATTTTATTAATTATAGCACTATAGCTCATTTGTCCTTTGGTAGATTTTTGTCTAAAAATGCCAATCAGTGTATGAAAACATTTTTTTTCATGAGCATCTTCATTCATTTTAAAAATTCTAGTTTATTTTAAGACAATATATCTTAAGATATATTGTCACAAGACTTATATCTGAGTCAGTCTAAATGTACAGATCACACAAGTTCTTTTGAGGGCTCACCACAAAACACAAAAGAGTTAGCAGTGGGCAGCATGAAAGTGACAAATCACTCCAGTGCCATCGTTTCAGGAAGTCAGGCATCTGTAGGGACTGCCAGACAGATGAATAAGAGAGAAATTATTTTTTAACAAAATGGACGTAAGTAAATATAGTAATAGTTAGGTATAATAATACCAATATATATGTGTGTGTGTATATATGTACTAAAGTAAATACAGTAATAACTTTTAATGTTATTCATTCTTTACCTGGATCTATGTCAGATGATAAATAGTATGTGTATAAAAATGTCTCTGGAGAAGCATGTATTATTTCAAACTTTTGAAGTCTCATAGAAACTGTATTTTCAAGCATGAAATTAAATGTGAGTTTCCTAGTACATTGAAAGTCCAGATTTAATGTTTATTTGCCTCAAATAAGGTCAAATCTGCCATTAATGCTATGTCGGAGGATGATATAGTGGTAAGCCCTTCGTCTTTAAGAAGCAAAATGAGATGTTCTGCTATGTACATTATATCAGGAACATGGATAATTTCTTTAAATGTAGTTTTTTTCAGTTTTCTCATTTCCTTTAAAAACAAAGGCTAGTGCAAACCTGTGACACAGATAAAAATAATCATAACACACAAGTAGTACTGCTGTCTAGCCTCTTGATAATAACTCAGAAATTTTAGCAATGATAGAACATTGAAAGTAAAACAGTTCTCAGTCTTTAATCCAATTAAAAGATCTCTGTATCCTGAGCACCACGTACATAGATGGGTGCCAAGGACAGAGAAGGTCAAAACAGGAGTGGCCAGAATGCTTAGAAAGGGGACCTAAAGCTGCAGATCTTGAAGTGCAGATAACAGCCACAATTCTTCAAAGAGAGAAAGTGACATTATGCTGTTTGGGAAAGTAAGAACTCTGTCTGAGCTGGTCTTGTTGCTTCTCAATACATAGTGTGGTACCAAATAAAAGCAGGAAGGTTAACTCTAACAAAAGAGCCATACAAACTTGTACTTTATTTGCAAACAGCAGTCGATTGGTGTGGTCTGACAGAGAAGACAGACTTGGCATAGTAATGAACATGATACTATTGATGGTGGTTGGTTAGGAGAAGAAAAAGACAGAGTAATTTGTTCATACACCCAACATCTTTGTCATTCAGAAAATGACCCCCAAGACCTGAAAGAGAACCCTAATAATCCTCAACTGCAACACAAGTTTCATTCAAATGAGGAAGAACTTAATTTCACTTAAAGCTAAATTTCATATAACGGAATAATACAATATGCAAAGATACTCAGGAAAAAAAAGTAAGGGGTAATAAAGGTACTCTCCTCAGAAATACCTGTTATAGAACATAGGGAAATTATAATTCAATTATGGTGACATAAATACTTAAAAATCTGTACTGCAGTAAATCATCTCCATGAATTTGGATCTCAAAACAGAATAAGCAAGAGGAAAAATTGATCAAGCTACCAAAAGAAAATAAAACATGAACTGATAGAAGTAAGGAAACAGGAAAGACATAACAGCAAGAACAAACAGAAATTAGAAGCAATAGGAAAGAGAATACGCATTGCTAAAGACAGCTTGGGACATGGGTTTCAAGATTTGTGAAAATATGAATGAACCGGGAATCAAAAGTCATTGGAGAAATAAGGGGGATATATGCATTATTATATGTTCCTCAGAGAGAGAACAGAAAGTTTATTATAGAAATAACAAATGAATATAAATATCCTACAAACAATGACAATGTTTAGGTGGTAAAAAGTGATGAAACTATTGAAAAAAGTCTGAGTGTACTTGAAAATATCTTTAAATTTAGGGCTAAATTTAGAATGAACATGGGAACTATGATTCCATATCAGATTGCTCAAGTTATAAATCCTTGCAGTGAAGATAAAAGTAACAAAAGTTGAGAATGGAAGACAGAAAATAGAGTAGTGATATTAGCATTCAGAATATCTTGCCTTTTATAATCTGGGATCAGAAGACTTCATTAAACATAATAAACCAAGTAAGAGAGGCATTGGTATATTTAAAAGAAAAATAAAAGGAAAAGTATAATAATAGAATAACATCTGATGTGAAGTAGATGAAGGAAAAGAGAAATAGATATGTACTAATTTTTTACTGCTTATAATAATAAATAGCTAGTAGCAGACATAACAGATTGGGGCTATTATGTATATTATTTTTAAATAATCACTACAAAAATTAATTAAGCAGAAAAAGGCTTAGAACTTAAAATCAAATACTAAATAAATACAAAAATAATCAACAATAGCTATATATACATGCACTAATGTGCTCAATGAATGAAATTCTCAAATCTACACTGCACAAGGATAATTGGAGAAAGCCAAGGGCTAAGTCTTAGAAACCTTTTAGAGAAAAAGTTTATTTAGTCCATGAGAGGGTAGTGATAGGTCCCAAGAATGATGTGGCAACACCAAAGAAATGATATGAAAAAATTCCCTGTGATAGTGTATATTCCCTAAGAGATATGCTTGAGCCATAACTCTCAGTAACCCCAAATGTGATGTTAGTTTGGAAGTAAGATTGTTGCCGAAGTAATCAGTTAAGTTAAAGTGAAGTGATACTGCATTAGGTTGGCCTCTCATCCAATAGGACTGGTATCTTTACAAGAAGATGGAAATTGAGGCACAGGCATAATAAGTTGTTGGGTCTTTGTCCATCCTGTGGAAGATGGACAGGGTCCAAGGAAAGGTAAGTGTGCCTCTCCCACATTCCCCAGCCTCCCTTGGCCCTGGAGACAGTCAGAGGCAGGGGGGAGTCAAGTCAAGCAGGAACTCATTTATTACCACACAGCAAGCACTTTTTAAAACCAAAGACCGCCTGGCATGGGAGGGAAGGAAAAGGAACCAACCAATCACTGCAGAAGTCACCCTATCATGCACCTAAGCTTTCTATGCTTTCCCTGCTGTCCACAAGCTGTTCAGGCACTGTCTTCACTTTGCCTGATCGTGGTATCCAATCAGATTTTAATGTAAAGAACTCGGGCTCTGCCCACTCAACTTCCTCTCAGCGCCATCTTTGCTGCCCATGTGCCCTACAATAAGTGAACATCATGTAAAGATGAAGACACACAGAAGCACACAATGTGATGTGACATGCAGGCAGAGAATGAAGTGATGAATCTATAAACCAAGGAAGGCAAAGGATCCTTGGCCATCACCAAAAGCCAAAGAGATGCAAGGAAGGATTCTCCCCTACAATCCACAGGAGGAACAAAGGCCCTTGCATTGTTCAGAACAGTTAGAAAATACAGTTCTGTTTTCTTTTGTTATGCCACCCAGTTTTTAGAACTTTGCTACCTTCCGAGCTAGCACAGACAGGGCTAGCCAGGAGACATTAATGTCCGCAGTTTTCGATATGCTGTCATTGTCATTGGTTATCTCCATAAATTTAACAATTTTCTTGTCATACGCAGCCATGTACTATGAGTGAGAGAGGAAGGGAAAGCAGGAGTTGACAAGATTCACAGTCAGAGGGCAGATCACCACCTGGGAGGATGTCAAGTATTCCTTAGAGTGTGAAATGGGAGCAGGAGGAAATCAAGAGAACATAAGACAATTGGGAATACTCAGACATATTGTGGGGTGGGTCCCTGGCATCCTGCTGTGTGTTGCATGGATACTTGAAGACTTCCATTGGCTACTAAATAAAGAACAACGTTTAAAAAGACTAGAGGGCTAGAGAACACTTGTTCACACATATTTTTTAAGTTAAAAAATGTTTGTTGCAGAGATTACAATGAGAAAAGAAATGGTAAGGAATTCTAGTTGAAAGGAAGAAAGATGGCACTGGTCAGTAGATGAGAGGTAAAGAATGAGAGTATTGAAGAGTAGATTTGAGAAGGATCATCTAGAGGAACTGAAGGAATTGAGAATTCACAATGACAATGCCTTGGAGCTGCTTTCTCATCACCATGACTTCTCATCTTTTAACCATATCTGGGCTGGAGTTAGAGTGGAACGAGGAAGAGAGAATATAATACTCTCTGCTAATTATGGAATATCTCTTTGCCTCAAGGTAGATGCATAGATACTCTTTCCCTTAGAAATATCATTATAGGCATGATTAAAAAATATAGCTATCACACTATTCCTCTGGCAAATTGGGGACTTCTCTTCAGGACAAGGTTTCAATGGAACAAAAGTGCTATTACGTACTAATATATCAATGTGACATAGTCCCATATATTGAGGGTTCTTTATATGCTGGTGTTTGAAGTGGAGGGGGCAAATTTTATGAGCTCAACTCAGGAAACCTGGTACTGTTATGATTTTGGATAAATTGGATTACTTTTTCAGAAACTTGATTGTCTTCTCCAGAAACTGGGAGCATTAATTAAACTATCTGTTTCTTAGAATTGAAAAATGTGGGGCTGGGAAGGTGGATGCTTGAGGCCCTGGGTTCGATTCCTCAGCACCACATAAGCAAAAAGAAAAAAGCTGGAAGTGGTGCTGTGGCTCAAGTGGTAGAGTGAAGAGCTGAGGGACAGTGCCCAGGCCCAGAGTTCAGGCCCACGACCAGACCCAAAAAAAAAAAAAAAATTGAAAAATGTGTTAAATGTGAAATTGCTTCAAATGCTTCACAATTATATTATTTAAAAAACAAAATTTTAAGAATGTATTTCATAACCAAAAATTTGTGTGTATGTTGGTACTGAAGGTTGAAGGCTAAGGGCATTGGGTCTTCACTCTTTTGCTCAAGGCTGGTGCTTTACTACTTGAGGTACACCTCTACTTTGGGCTTTTTGGTAGGTAACTGGAGATAGTCACTTGGACTTGCCTGCCCAAGCCTTGACCCCCTAATCCTTAGATCTTAACCTCTTGAATAGTTTGGATTACAGGCTTGAGCCATCAGTGCTTATCTTGGTAACTGAAGTTTTTAGACTGCTCCATCTGAAGAACTGTTTTTTAATCAACTGTCAAAATTTTGACTGCAACCAAATCTTGGTTTTGTTTTTGCCCAAAGTTAGCGTTCTATACAAGAAGAAAGAGGCAAATTGTAAACAAGAAGCAGTTTTCCTGGTCCAAGTACATCTTTACTTTTAAATAAGATTTATAATTGAATGTGGTACGAACATGATGAAGTCATTGGCCTTTGGAATTTTGAGGAAATGTTGGATGCTAGAGAGGACACAGAAACTATCAATTTAAAATCATATGAGGTTAACAATTAAGAAACTTGGGGCATTATTTTGAAAAACCTTATTTTTATGGCTACAATGCTTTGATTTATGTAAATTCCTATTGTAATTACTCTAAGCTGTTAAAGAAAAAAAATGTTTACATAAGAAACACCATGAGATGGCTTCCATGTTAAAATTTTACCTAGTTCCTACTATTTCATAAAATTTTGTTTTATTAATTCCTTTAAATATTATGTGAGAAAAATAGGACATGAGAAACTATTTATATAGAGTAATAGAAAAAAATGTTCATATTAAATGATAGAAAATAAGCAAATCTGACATCGAGGTGAGTTTATATTTCAATTAAGAGCATGGGCTACAAAAACAGCAGTGTTTCATATTATGACCTTTTGTTCTATTATCCCTCCCCGCTTTTTGGGTTATTTTTTCACCAAATATAGTTCTGATTTCCAGCCTTCCATGTGGATTATTTATTTGGCTTCATCCAATTTTTTTATGTCCAGCTTTTGTCGAGAGAGCAGGTTTTCAGGACTGTGCCCAATAACCTTCCTACTGCTGATGTCTGTGCAGAAATTGGGATATTGGTGCCATATTGTCCCTATTGATCCAGATTGTTTCTTCATTGAACTAAAAGTCAGAGACATCCATGTTTTTATTTATTAACTCTGTCTTCTCAGTCTTAATGGCATCAGGTAGCAAGTCAGATGACAGAATTGATCTCAAGCTTCTAAAATGGTACTACAAATGATAAGCTTTCTAATAACAGGTGGAGTACAAATAGAAGAAGATTTTTGAAATCTCTGTTACAGCCATGGAGGTAAACTTGCAAGAGTTCTAACTATACTTTTGTAACCTTCAATAGTTCCTGTGTTTTTGACCTTACTGAACAGCTGTTAAAGGAATTATTCTTTCATGCTTGGCAGTTTTGTTTTGTGACTATCTTAAAATTCCCCGTAAACAGAGATATAGTGATCTGCATAGCCCATTTCAGGAGAGTGAAGTCTGACTTTTTATTGCAGGCATTGCATTTTATTGTATTGTCCTAGCTTCTGTTATCATCCACCTTTCTAAAAAGATTGTAAATGGGATGCTATGCTGCTTTCTGTCATAAAATTATAACTTAACTATACTTCGGAAAACACGCAGGTGTCTGTATGCATAGATTTTTTTTTTACTCCTAAAATGGAAAAATGTTTCCTTCAACAGAACTATTAGACTATATATTTATTATCCTCAGGCTTGAAAAAGAAAGGCTGAGGTGGTTCAGTACAGTATCTGAGCATAGAAAGATAAAGTAGAATAGAGATGATATAAGCAATATTGGAATAGAAATATTTTTTTGAAAATTTTGTGCATGAGAAAGATTTCTAAACTGGTAACATATTAGAAGCTCCTGGAATTCAGGTTGCAAATGTCACCAGTAATGATCCTCACATGCTCCTCCTTCAAGAAAGTGTTAGAATAAAGTCTTGGCCAATAATTTATTTGCCCTCGGAGTCCTCTCAAATGGAAGACCTTTTAAAAACCTGAAAACTCCTGAATTTAGAGATTCTTAGAAGTCATTTATTTTACCCCAGTGTTCATGCAGACAGAACATGACACCTTACTGCTAGATCATATTCAAACTGCTGGCCCTCAGAAGGGGCTGCTACCGCAAAATACCTCTTGCCAACACACATCAGCCCCTCGTCCCCTGCTGGGGTTCCTTTGCTTCACCCAGGTCTCATTGCTCAAACTTCCCAGATTTGGGTACCATTACTCTACACATAAAAACTTCCATATACTTGAAGGTTTAAATTATCTCTGACTTCTCATTTAGAGGAGAAATAATTCTTGTTCTTTTAGTCTTCCCTCAAAGGTATTAGCCTTCAAATCTTTTATCACATTCATTGCTCTTCTTTGGAACCTGTCCAAGTACTCACAAGCCTCAAAAGTTTTGGAACTTAGGACTCGTAGTTCTGTTCTGACAAGTGAAAGAATGACCTCAAGTTTTCCATAGCACACATTCCATACATTCCTGGAGGCCCATGTCTGCTCTTGTAAACTACAGATGATACAAAGCAAATAACGTGTTATTCCATGTGACTCTGCTCATCTCCAGTTTCTCTAAAATGTATCGGACATTTCCTTGTTCTGATTTATATATTTCCTCTTCCGATTTCTCTCAAATACAGAAGACAGACATTTCCTCCAGAATTACATTTCTTTTTCTCTCCAAAAAAGATGAGAGTAGACAACAAAATGGACAGCATCACCAAGAGAAGAACATACACAGTCTACTCAAGAGAAAAATGGCAAACAAACAGGTAAATCTTGCCTGTTGTACGGAGCAAAAGAAGGGAGAATGTAAGAGTGCCAGATTGAGGTTATTATCATTATTATTGTGATTATAAAAGTTTCAGTATCACTTTCAAGAGTCCAATGGCATGATCCATGGTGTGCAATGAAATCTTAGCCTTACAGAGAAAACCTCCCCCAGCCAGTATGTCTGGTATGGATTGTTAAGGTGAGTTCCTACCTCAATATTAGTTCTATTCTGTCTTCCCAAAGTAATTTATTGAGGTCTGGGGAGGCAGCTCAGCAGTAGAACTTATCTAGCTAGTTTATGTGAGGCCGTGAGTTAGATCACTAGCCAGTGGTAGGTAGGGAGAAGAGGGAGACAAAAATGTATTTTGTTGAAGGTGTGACTTGGGAAATGTAGGCTGGATCTAAATAAAAATTAATTGGCTTATATTGAAGAACAACATTCCTGATCATTGAGTTCAGCAACTCTAGATGATTTGCTCTAATCTGTGTCTTCTGCACTATCGAGTCCCTCTCTATCTGTCTAGCATCTTTGAGTGGCTCCTACATACCACTGCTGCCTGCATGTTGTAGTCTGTCCAACTCCTTGGGTACAACATACTTAATTCTGTCTGTTTTTCTCTAGATTGTTGGTCCCTCTACTCGGATCATTCTTCCTATTCTTTCTCCTATAGTTTGCACTCATGCCTCAGTGAATGTAAGGTTGCTTCCAATTCTCTTCAACAGCATTGCCTTGAACATCCACACTAACTGAAGTTCCTCTTCTTATCTGCTTCCCTTACATCCCAAGACATCCCAAGTCAACTGCTTGTGCAGTTGACTTCCTTGATGGAATATAAGTCCTGCAAAAGAGACAGGATCACTTTTTCATCTTGTTTATGTGAGAGCTTGCCCAAGACTTCATGTTTAGTACAATGCAAAGCCCAATATTTTTGTCAAATAAATAACTGGCATCAGTAGTATTTCATTGAGCTGCTCATTTATCATAAAACCTTTGATTATTCTTCGTTGACTACAGGATCAAGCATGACTGGTTTTTTTCCTTCACAAATGTCCACAACTTAAATTCTAAGTCTCTCTCTCTCTCTCTCTCTCTCTCTCTTTTTGAGTCTCTCTCTCCCCCTCTCTCAAATTTTGCTCAGTATTATAGTATCCATTGTTTAAGAGGTAGAATCCATGAGGAGATTCTTTGTCACTGAGGGTCTACCCTCAACAGCAATTGTGAGGCCTATACTCTTTTTTCTTTCCTCCTTGTTTCTTAGCCCTTTTGGCGAGTGGTATTGCTCTACCATGTACGTATTCCCTTCACAATGTATTTCCAAACTAGAGACTCAAACTAAGACAGCCATTCAGTCATGGATTGAAATCTACAAAATTGTAGCCTAAAGAAACTATTTATCTTATACATCAGTTATCTTTGGCATTTCATTATATTAATAAAAAGTTGAATAATCCACCACCCCAGGGCTTCTCTGCCAACAGCAACTGAGACACAAACAAGAACCTGTGCAGTCATTCTGTACCTGCTCAAAACTTTAAATGCAAAAGGAGTTTACACACCTGTGGAAACATGCAAGCACTGCAGACAACAGACAGGATGTAGATACCTGCTTCTGCAACCCCTCCCCTACCCCCCACCCCAACCTGAGCTCCATCTGTCCACAGTGGCATCTAGATTCCAACAGTCTCTTTGGATTGGTATATCTCCTATCCCAAATTAATCTTGATTTCCTTCCATTCCTGTTCTAAGTGATCAGACTCTTAACAGGTGCCATCCTTACTTTTATTTATTAATTTATTTGTTTTTGTTCCTTCTGCTGGAACTTCTTGCTTCCCATATCAAGCTACTTTTTCTTTTGATGTTCCTGTTTTCATCCAAACAATAGCATGATGGCATTTTCACAAAGCCTCTCCAGTCTTACTGACTGTGTTTTCTGGGTTCTGATTGCATCACATATACATTTCTTCTAATAAAATATTACAAAACTATGAGAATATAAGAAATACACTCATTCAATCATTCAATTTATTTATAAAATATTTTATGACAAACCTTTCTATGCACAAGTATTTTGTGAAGAGTCTGTTGCTAATATTCAGAGTTATACTAAATAAACTCTATTTGTAAGTGCCTTTGCAGTCAAGTTGCATTTCTATGTAGCAATGTTCTATATTGCAATATCCTACAATGATGACTTGGTAAGAAATACCTTTTTACAGTGTCATATTGTGAACATTGATATGTTTAAGATTTCTTTTCTTCAGTGCTGACAACCAAACCCAGGCCTTGACGCATACTAGGTAATTCTGCGCACTGAGCTCTATCTCTGAGAGCCCAATATTTTTTCACTGTGGGCTGAATGAGACAAGGAAATCTGGAAGCATTTGTGGGAGCCCTGATAATTTAAGAGAGAATTAGGGTAAGGTTTGCTCATATCTAGTAGGGTACCCTACATGTAGGTTTCTGCTCATGAGGCACAAGCAAAGAGGCTAATTTCATGTCACTCAGAAATGCATAGGCCACATTGTACAGGTCCTCAGGTAACCTTGTGTAGTAGAGTCATACAAGAAGGATGCTCTCTGCTCAGCTTTTTGTCGTTGCTTTGAGAGTCTGATAGAACAAGCGACAACGAAAGCAGGTCCAACATAAGAGAGTCATACCTGGCAGCCTGGAGGTTTCTTTAAGTACTCAAGAACTACTCTATGGAGATGACAAACACAGCTCACTTTCCATAATGGTCTTTTTGCAACACTGTCAATACCCGGTCTGGAGAGGCCCAGAGGTAGTAAGTGCATAATTAATGGACATGTACTACCCAGAGGTCCTACTTTGGTGGCAGAAGAAAAGATTAAAATTATCTCTTTTTTTCATATATTCTCTACTTTTATATATTAATATAAAGATTAAATCATATTTTTCTTAATTCATTGAATATGAAACCTGTGGTTTGCCTTACTGTGTTTTGCTACTTTTAAACTTGAAATATTTGTATAGGATCATTCCCTCTAGGCATATATTATGAGATGAGAATGTGGACGTGTCTTCTCTGACTGCCCCTGTTAATTGGTACTTTTTAACTTCTTATGTAAAACTGCTTGTAAGGCTTCATTTAATGCAGAAAACCTGCAGGACTCCTTAAATTATGAAAATCTTATTCCTCAAAAGTCAATAATCTCAGGGACCTGTGAATTTATTATAAATATTAAGCTTTGAATAATGTAAGCAGATCCTACCTGATGGGATTTGTCTCCTGCCTACATCTCAAAATGCATTAGAACTACTGATAATTCTCTAGGATGAGCCCAGTGGGTGAAAGGGGCATCATAGGAGTGTTTCTCAGGTGACTAAGTGCATAGTGGTACATACTCATCTTCCCATGTGGCAGGAAATGTAAGATAGGAGATTACAATCCAAGGTCAGACTAGGGTAAAATGATAACCTATCTCAAAAAACCAAAAAAACAGCACAAAAAAGAGTCTTACAGTTATGGTGCAAAGTAGAGAATCTATCTTGAAAGTACAAAGCCCTGTGTTCAAACCCCAGTGCCATCAGAGGTGAAAGGTAAGAGAGAAATGGCAGGGTTAAATTTAATCACTGGGTACCAAAAGGGCCACTTGGGAAAGCAGTATGGAGGTTCCTTAAAAGATCCACATAGAGTTGCCCTATGACCCAGCAATCCCACTTGTGGGCATTTACCCCAATGAAAACAAACAGGGCCATACTAAAGCTACCAGCACAACTATGTTTATCGCAGCATTATTCACCATAGCTAAGATATGGAACCAACCCAGGTGTTCCTCAGTAGATGAATGGATCAACAACAACAACAATATATATATATATATATATATATATATATATATATATATATATATATATAGTGGAATTCTATGCATACATCACAAAGAATGACCCTGCTCCATTTGTTAGGAAATGGAAAGACTTGGGAAAAAATCATATTAAGTGAAGTAAGTCAGACACAAAGAAATACAGGTCCCATGGTTTCCCTTATTTGCAATAATTAGTATATGTACAGAATAATCTTATTAGATGAGCAGAAAAACTTGAAGCCAAGTATATATGACGATATAAGATGTTGCTAAGCAAAATAAACCTCAAGATAGGGACCCCAAGACCTCTTCTTTGTTGTTATAGTTTTTAATTTACTATATGATTTTCTCTTTGTTTCTTTTGTATGTTCTTCCTCCTATGGTATATCCCTGTTGTCACTGTATTTTATTTTGGTACCCTGCATCTTGGGGAGGGGAAGGGGAATTAACAAAATGCTGAAACAAGGACACAGGATGACCCAATGCAACAATGATATTCACAAGACACTATGAACCTTACAACTTTGGAGGGGTAGGGGAGGCGGGCAAGGTAGGGGAGGGAAGGGACAGTGGGAGAACAACAAAGGAGGGCATAACAATGTCCGACAGGACACATACTCAGGACCTTACTCATGTAACTGTAACCTTTCTGTACAGCATCTTTACAAGAAAATAAAATAAAAACCATCACTGTGTAGATATCTGCAGGTTCCTTATTTTCCCCAGTTACCAAGCCTGTATCATAATTCTCCTCTTCCATCTTCATAAGCAGCTCCATGCACTGTTTACACCATTGCTAAAGTCAAGGCAGACACAGGAGTCCTCACTCTCATCTCTCTCTGTGTAAAGGCTTCCCCTGTTCTTACTTTTGTCATTAACTTGTGCTGGTTTTCCAGTAACATTGCTCTCAACTTTTCTGTTTTGTTTGTTTAAATTGTTTTTCTTCTTTTCCTGCAGTGTTTGGTGGCTCACGGGTGAAATCGCAACTCCTCAGGAGGTTGAGATTTGAAAATCAAGGGTAGAGGCCAACCCAGGCATCAAAGTCAGTGATACTCTTATCTCCAATTCACCACCAGAAAACAGGAAGTGGCATGATAGCTCAAGAGATAGAGTACTAGCCATGAGCAAAGGAGTTCAAGGACTGTACCCGGCCCCAAGGTCAAGCCCCAAGACCTATAAAGTAAGAGTTTTTCTTCTTTCTTTTTTAGTTTCTCTTGACTATTTTTTTTAAGTTGAAAGTAGTTGTACAAAGGGGTTTGGATGACTGTCACCCCTTTCATGGTATAACAGACATCAATAAAAGTAATTTAGTAAAATTGAAGTTGTACAGCATGACCTGAAGGAATACTGACTGCATACGCTTGTTTTAATTTTTACTTTTTAGAGGTAGCATCTCATTATGTGGCCCAGGCTAGCTTTAAATGTGGGATCCTCCTGTCTCAGTCTCCTGAGTACCAAGTGAGAGATGATCAGATGGGTGATATAGATTGAAAGTTGATTTGTTAGATTTAGATGGAGTTGAGCTAATTAATAGCTTTCAAATAAAAGTAGATTTACATCTGACCAATGCAGCCAAGTTGTTGTCTTCCCTAAAAATATTAGAGAAAGAGGGTGGTATATATTTGTAATATCAGCATATTAGAGGAAGGAACCAGAGAATAATAAATTCCAGGCCAACCTGGGCTATACCGAGAAAACTGTGTATGAACAAATGGACTGAATTAATGAATCAGAAAAGAGATTAACACCTAATTTGGGCCACTGACCAAGGCATTAAACACCTAATACAAATTCAGAATAATGAATTTTAGTGGCAGAGCTCCTAAATAGTTATCTATAATGATACACACATTAAAATTTAAAGAGCACTGGACAAAATTCCTTGTTTTACACATCTGCTTTTTTGAACAAAAGGAGTGAGTAGGTTTTCAGTGGGCCACTTGTAGGTCCTAGTGATTTCTCCTTGATAAGAAGCATCAACATCAATGAATTCCTTTGATTGGGCCATCATGGTGCATCCTGGTTTTTGCATTGCCAACAGCTGCTAGAAGGAAGAGAAGGGAGAGTGTACCAGGCAATGATGAATGCCTTTCACTGGGAACAGTGATGTTTTCTACATGAAGGAGAATTGTATCAATTAGGAAACAAGAACCCATTCTTTCTAAGAAACATAAATACTGGATCCTTAGTATAACTTTTCAACTCACAAGAGCTGTGTTACTATAGTCTAAGGAACTTGGCTTCCTTCCCAGTATCTATGTAGTTTTTCTGAATGCAGGCAGCCAGGCACAATGACCCACAGGATCGTGTTGCCCTTCTCTTGTAAAAATGGTTTGAGAACCTAACAAAAGCTCACTCTTCCTTAGCAAAATAGCAGTGGAAGAAAAGTTAGAGGATGGAGTCTAGGGAAACTGCACAAACTAACTTGGCTGAACTTGTTTTGCTTACCAGCTAATCAAATCTGTATCATCATACAAACTTTTCTGCTTGCTTGGCCTTGTTTTTAAAACAATACCTTCTAGCTGTTGGGATTAAATCCAATATTACACAAAGCTGAACTCTTTAAAAAATATTGCTCAGTATGAACATGAACACTGGAATTAGGCTTCCAACACTAAGCATTTTCATCCTGAAGAATTGCTCAATATTTTTTCTGTAGTAGTCATAACTTTATTTATTTATTTTGTTATGGTGAAAATGTAGTAGTCATAATTTTAATTGAAACATTTTATTCGGCATATGCTAAGAGACAGCGATAGAGAGTCTTTCAAAACCGGAATTCCAGGATACAGTTTCCAGGTTTGTCAAGAAGAAAAACACTAAAAAAAATGGAAAACCAGAAAAGAATTCTCTGGTGATTTTCTAGATCAAAGTTTTAATTTGTAAGACAACAGAAATAAAGTTTTCTATTGCCATATGTATATTTCTGTTGTTAAAATGATCCTAAAAGAAAGGGATTTTCAAAAAATGAGTCAATTTTTACTTAGGGATAATTAATCATTTCATTTAATATCATTTCTTAAAATACTAGGAGCCAATTATGCTCACATAACTTGATTTTGCCCTGTTGTTATATGACTAATACATTTTAAAATACATTTTTGAAGAATTTTAATTACCATATATTTCATCTAAAAAAAATGTCTGTGTTGAAATATGGCCCAAAACCTAGCCTTTCAGGACAGCAAATAGACAAAGAGACACCAGATCTTATTACCAGGTATAACTGGTTTGAGTTCTCACTGAACCATTTCCTAGCTGTGAAACCTTGGAAAGTTTCTCTGTGCTTTATTGATTTCACTTTAAAGAGATACGGAGTGAAATAATGTTCTTACTTAATTAGTTTTCTTTACCTATTAAATATGAAAAAATATATAATGAGCTTGGATAAGAGCTCTTAGTGATCAATAGTATATAATTACTGCTATTTTGATCATTCACAATACTTAAGAGACCAGCTACAAGTACACAAAAATGTTCATTAAGACTTACATTTAAAAGTTATGTTCTGATATCTGAGGAAGCAGTTATGTAATAAAACAACAATGAGAAAAGAAATCCCACAGGAATGCAAACTAATATCTCGAAGTACTCATATGTGACTTGTACATCTTGGGAGAGTGAGGCTGAAGTATTTTGAGTTCAAGACCAGCTTTGGACTAATCAATGGGTTCCAGGCTGCCAGGGGCTACATACTAAGACCTGTTACAAAATACAAAAAAAAAAAAAAAAAGGATAACATAAGGAGACTTTAATTGGTTAATTTATTGTAACTCAAGAATCTCCTTTACAAAATGAAATCCTCTATAACTTATAATAAAAAGAGCTAATATATTACAAACACATTTTATGTGCTAGATAGACATTACGCAAATCCACAAATCAGTTTATTTAAGCTCTAAGATATAGATGGCCATGGGTTGGCAATGGTATTTTAAGCTAACAACATTTAACTAACAGCAAAAGGTTAGCCATAAAAAAAAGAAAAGAAAAACACTTATTATCCCCCAAAACCAAATCCTCAAGGAAACAACTGACTGATAAAGAAGTGGGCTAAAGACTTAAAGAGAAACTTCTCTGAAGAGGAAATAAGAATGTCCAATAGACACATGAAGAAATGCTTAACTTCTCTAGCCATAAAAGAAATGCAAATCAAAACAACATTGAGATTCCACCTCACCCCAGTTAGAATGGCTATAATCAAGAACTCTAATTATAAACAATAGATGCTGGAGGGGATGTGGCCAAAAGGGAACCCTACTGCATTGTTGCTGGTTTAACCACTTTGAAAAACAGAATGGAGTTTCCTCAAAAGACTCCACATAGAACTCCCCTATGACCCAGCAATCCACTTTTGTGAATTTACCCAAACAATCACAAACAAGGCCATGCTAAAGTTACCAGCACAACTATGTGTATCACAGCATTATTTACCATAGCTAAGATATGGAACCAACCCAGATGCCCCTCAGTAGATGAACGGATCAAGAAAATGTGGTATATATAATGGAATTCTATGCCTCCATCAGAAAGAATGACATTGCCCCATTTGTTAGGAAATGGAAAGACTTGGAAAATATATTAAGTGAAGTAAGCCAGGCCTAAAGAAACATAGGTCTCATGGTTTCCCTTATTTGCAATAACTAGTGTAAGTCTAGGACAAGCAGAAAAGGTGAAAAGCTATGTACATATGACCATATAAAATGATGTTAAGTGAAATGAACTCCAAGATAGGGGACACAAGTGTTGTTTTTTTTTTTTCTTGCTTGCTATTTGTTTTTTGTTTTTAACATATTTGAAATGTACTATGTGATTTTTTTTCTCTTGTATGTTCTTCCCTCATGGTATAACCTCTGTTTTCACTGTATTTGATGTTGGTGCTCTGCATCTTGTTTATACATTTTTTTATTTTGGGGAGGGGAAGGGAAATAACAAAATGCTGAAATAAGGACACAAGTTGACCCATTGTAACAATGAGATGTAGAAGACACTAAGTTGAGGACACTTTACAACTGGGGGGGGGAGGGAGGGAGAGGTTGGGAAGGTGGGGAGGGTAGGGGTTGTAGGGGAAAAACAAAGAAGGAGGTAACAATGTTCAATAGGAAATGTTCAAATTACCTTACTCATGTAACTAATTCCTCTGTACAGTATTTTTACAATAAAAACATATAAAAACAAAAAAATCAGGGGTGGGAAGGTGGCTCAGTGGTAGAGTGCTTGCCTTGCATGCATGAGGCCCTGGGTTTGATTCCCCAGCACCACATAAGCAAAAAGAAACAAAGCCAGAAGTGGCGCTGTGGCTCAAGTGGTAGAGCACTAGCCTTGAGCTGAAGAGCTGAGGGACAGCGCCCAAGCCCAGAGTTCAGGCCCCATGACTGGATCCCCTCCAAAAAAAATCAATTAAATGATATCATAAATGACTAAAGAATATTCACTTTTACATTTATTTCAAAATGTTATACACATGAGTATAGTATCATGCACCTGAGTATAATAGCCTCTGTTTATAATTCAGAGTTCTTTTGGGAAATCCCGAAGTGATAAAGTCAAAATAAAGATGAACATAATAAATGATTTCACGAAACATTTTATGTAAAATTCTTATAAGTCTTGAAAGACAATAAGGGGAAGACAGGATGATCAAAGTAATATTTCTTTCTAGTTGATATAATCCTCTTGCACAATTTTCCCTGGAGAGGCAGGAGCACCATACCGACAAGCACAGGTCAGGAAATTAACATTTGGGCTACATGGGCACTCATATGTGTGTAGCTGGGCACATCCTTTCCAAAACCTTGCCTCCATGGTAATTAAAAGAACTGTGTTTATCTATCTATCTATTTTTTTTTAAGACCATATTGTTTTACAGTACTGGCAGCCAAAAACAGCACCTGGACTCTTACCTCATTCTCCTTGGGATTCCAGCCTGCTTCTACAGCTGTCTTAATTTTTTTCTTAAAGTTCAATAGTTCTCTCACGCTTAAAAAAAAAAAATACTTTTGAATATTGTCTATCTTTTCTCCTCATTATCTTCCTCTTTGGCTTCTACCTCCTCATTCTTCTTCTTCTCTCAGTCTCTCCTTTCTTCACCTTATCTCTGTCTCTGTCTCTATCTCCTATACACACACACACACACACACACACACACACACACACACACACACACACACACACACACACACACACAGAGCAGCCTGAGAATGCTCAGAGTTTCAGAGTTGGCATATTGATTAGAAAAGAGAGCTCAAATTTTCTTTCTTTTGTATGTTAAATATTTTGGAAAGAGGGAGTAGAATCACTAGATAATGTCTTCAGTAAGCAGAGAACCAAAATTTTGAGCAAAACTTCATTTATAGAATAAAAGTTATAATCACTAGGATAGAAAACAACTTGACAACCTATGTTGCAAGATGAGATGTTTGAAAACTAAGTGATATCTATTCTTAGTGTCCATAGAAATAATTTTTCTTTCAAGAGTAGCAATAAAAGAGATGTTTCAATCCCTTTACAATGCTTTTCTGGTTAAAATTACTTTGATTCCTAATCTTAGGCATTTTGTTATGATATTTTATCAGTGTGGAGAAATACTCCCAAATTCTGTTTGTTTAAGCCATCCTGTAATGTCAGATATGTATCTTACACTTAAACATCTTTTGCTCTTATTTTTTATACTGAGGGAGCTGGTTATTTTATGTTTATATCATATGTGAGTCAAATATTAGTTGGATTATTGAATAATAAGAGTTATCATTTATTACATATTTATTTCTACAAAACTCTCTGTGAAGTGCATTTCAAGTACCAATTACCTAATACTGTAACAAATCTATGAGGAATTATTGTTATTTCTCCATTGTCAGTGTGAGCCTTAAGTTAAATTTCCAAAGGCGCTGAGCCAGCAATGTGGGACTTAGCACACAGCTTACCTCAGGAGCTACATTCATACCAATGATCAGATAGCACAGCAGCATGCATTGAAGAGCCATGGGCAACACACAGCAATTTTCCATACATGAATGCAATTAAGTGACTGACTAAATTTTTCTTCACCTGAACTGATGGCATTTTTAACCCACACTTTTGCAAAACTGGGCCATTCCACACGCCCCTTTTTTCCCTCACTTTTAAATTCTCAGATCTCTTCTTGTTTGTTTGTTTCTTTCATTCCTGGGTTTTACATTGTGGGATCTGTGTGTGTGTGTGTGTGTGTGTGTGTGTGTGTGTGTGTGTGTACTGAGGTTTGAACTCAGATTTTGGCTGCTGTCTCTTCGCTTTTTCACTCAAGACTGGCACTCTGCCACTTGAGTCACAGCTCTTTTAATGTTTTAGATGTAAATTGGAGACAGTCTTACAGACCTTCCTGCCTGAGCTGACTTCGAACTAGAATCCTGAGATCTCAGCCTCCTGAGTAGCTATGATTACAGGCATGAGCCAAAGATACCTGGGATTGGTTTCTTTCTCGCTAGGCTGATCCTCTACCACATGAGACGTTTCTCCAGTCTATATTTCCTAATTATTTTGGATATTGAGCCTAGCAGACTTTTCTGTCTGGGTAACTTCAGACTGGGATCTTGGATCTCAACCTCCTGAGTAGTGAGGGTATACCTGTGAGTCACTGGCATTTGGTTTTCCTTTCTTCTTTTTTTCCCTCCAAATGCCACTATATTGCATTAAGTAACTTAATTTTTTAAATTCTCTTCTGCCATTAGATGAGTTCTTAAATAATGATACAAAGTATTCAAAGGTGCAATAAATATCTGACATAGACTACTGCTTGGAGATGTAAGTGAGTGTACTTTAGACTTTAGCTTCAGGAAATAAACTTTTTCTGATTCATTGTCTTGAATCTACTGGTTTGACAATAGATTGCTGAGGGAGCAGAATCTGAGAGGAACATTTACTTTCAAATCATCAATGAAGACATGTGATTGCTGTCATCAGATTCCCCCAGTGCAGAAAGACATACCTTTGGGTTAATTTTAAGACTCTGCTATTATGCTGACTTTTCAAAATGTTCTATAATTTACATTTTTTTTCTGTGTTTACGCGAATGCTTCCAGACTACAAGCATTAGAATCCTGGATTTCTTAAATGCCTGCTGCTAGACATTTTATGACTCTTACAATCTCAAAGGTGAAAACGTTTTCGGAAAGAAAATAATAGCTTCCTGGTTTCTTATTTTGTCTAAAGCTCGGTTCTTTACAAGGGAGTTTAAGTAATTTTTTATCTCCATTAAAGCCTTAGTTGACAAACTAAGGCTTAGATACATAGTACAAAATCTCTTTTGTACCTGTCAGGGAAGATGATGGCTCTAGTATATTACAGCTAAAGAAACTAAGAGAATGAGACTCTGATGCTTGACAGACATATTGTTGTAAAAATACTGAAACTAAGCCTTTATAATGAATGCAATTTGAATTATGTTCCAGTAGAGATATAGTACAGTGGTACTTGGTAATTTGCTTTTAAAATAATGTGATTGAAAGTTATCTTCAGTCTTCATGATATAATAATGATACTTCAAGACTAATGCCTTAATGTTTCTGCAGATTTAAAAGAATAATCTCCTGGATACTTGCTATTTTGGTCTGGTATAATATTTCTCAATTATCAGTGTAATATTTTCCCATGTAATTTCATCATCTTTGTCACATATACCCCTATGCTTAGAAAAAGTAATTAGTGGTTAATGAAAACAACTGGCTCATTAAGAGAGGAGAAAGTCCCTCCAAGGGAGTTTTAGGAAACATGGAAAGATTTTTAAATCTATCAAATTCATGCCTTGGCTTTACTTTAGATTTACCATTGCTCTACATTTTTGGCAATGAGACATCCTTGCTGCTACATTGTGGAAAGTGGATGAAGCTAGGTGAGGAACAGAGGATGTAGGAGGAACATTATACATACAAAATGTACAGCAATTTCATAGCAAAGTAATTATGTCCTAAATATAATACTGGTTAAAAAACTATATAAATAAATGACCCTTAACAAAGAACTTTCTCATATTAAAATATTTATATGACTTTTTGTTTAAATAGGGATACAGGTGGACCCATTGCAACAATGAGAAGTACAAGTCGTTATGTCGAAAACGAACTTTACAACTTTGGTGGGGGGGGGAAGGGAGGATTTGGTGGGGGGGTAGGGGGAGGATGGGAAGGGATGGGAAGGGGAAACAAAGGAGGAGGCTATAATGCTTGATAAGAAATGTACTCATTATCTTGCCCATGTAATTGTAACCCCTCTGTATAGTATTTTTACAATAAAAAAATGAAAACCAGTAAAAATAAAAATTTTTTAAAAAATAAAATATTTATATGACTTAAAATGCCACGGAGTTATTTAAAAAACAAAAAAAAGCCCAAGAACAACAACAAAACTCAGGAATGTATACTGGATGTCAGTGGCTCACACCTTTAATCCTAGCTATTCTGGAGGCTGACATCTGAGGTTCATAGTTAGAAGCTAGCCCAGGTTAGAAAGTCCATGAGATTCTTATCTCTGATTAACCAACAGAAAACCAGAAGTGGTATTGTGGCTCAAAGTGGTAGAGAACTAGCCTTGAGGGGAAAAGCTCAGAGACAGTACTCAGGCCAGGAGTTCAAGCCCCTTGACCAACAAACAAAAACAAAAATAAACCAGAATGTAGCCAGGCAATAGTGACTAAAGTCTGTAAGTCCAGCCACTCAGGAAGCTGAGATTTGAGGACTGAAGTTTGAAGCTAGCCTAGGCAGTGCAGGAAAGTCAAAAAGACTTATCTCTAATTCAGAGCCAGATTGCAACAATGAGACTCATAAGACACTATGTTGGAAATGAACTTCACAACTTGGGGGTGGGGTAGGTGATGGAGGGAAGGGATAATAGGAGAAAAACAAAAGAGGGGTAACAATGCTTGACAAGAAATGTACTCATTACCTTACTCATGTAACTGTAACCCCTCTGCACAGCATCTCTACAATAAAATAAAATTTTAAA
The DNA here is from genome assembly GCF_019054845.1 of Dipodomys spectabilis. NCBI lineage: Eukaryota > Metazoa > Chordata > Mammalia > Rodentia > Heteromyidae > Dipodomys > Dipodomys spectabilis. The sequence continues at coordinate 4,570,987 of NW_024870772.1, forward strand.
AAAATTGGGTAACACACACACACACACACACACACACACACACACACAGACACAGACACAGACACACACACACAGACACAGACACACACACACACACACACACATACACAGACACAGACACACAGACACACACACACACAGACACAGACACAGACACAGACACACACACACAGACACAGACACACAGACACACACACACACACACACACACAGACACACGCACGCGCACACACACATACACACACACACACACACACACACACACACACACACACACACACGAGCCAGAGTGGAGTTGTGGTTCAACTGAAAAAGCACTCGACTGGAGAAAAAAGCTCAGGAACAGGGCACAAGCCCTAACCTCAGTCCCCAGGACTGGCACAAAAAGATGACAAAAAAGACAAACAGGCAGATACTGCTTTATAGTTTTGGAGCCTGAAAACCCAGGCTAACGGTGTTAGCAAAATTCCATCAGTGTCCTGTGCTGTGATTCCCTCTTCTTGGAAGGAAACCTTAAACCTTAATTATCTCTTGAGGACCATATCTTTGAATATAGTCACATTCAGAAGATATGGGGTAATGAGACCCAATTCAGTCCATAATAGTATTTAAATGCTTATATTAATTTTTACATACATTTTATACCGCTCTTATTTCTGGTACGTCATGTTTCAATAGCGTGGTCTTGAATTGTTCTTAGATTCATAGCACACATACATATATTTAAATTAACATTAAATAGTTGTACAAGGAGTTTCCATTTAACAAAGTAGTTTATGAATAAATCTGGATCAATGTTACCCCTTTCAACATTCTCAACCATGTCTCCTCTATCCACCCTCCCCTTACTCTTCTTAATTTTGTGGGATATACATTGGATTCTTCATGTTTTTCCCCTCTCCTCCTCTTTATTTGTCTATCTATCTCCCTTTGATCCCCCTCTACTTTCAAGTATCTCCCCTTGACTCCCTTCTACTTTTAAGTGTGCACAAAGTTGTTATCTATTTTTTTGGTTGGTTGTGGGGCTTGAAATCTGATCCTGGGCACTGTCCCTGAGCTTTTGAGCATAGGTGAATGCTCTACCACTTGAGCTGCAGTATCACTTTCAGTTTTCTGGTAGTTTATTGGAGATAAAAGTCTCATGGACTTTCCCTCCCAGGTGATCCTCAGATCTCAACCTCCTGAGTAGCTGGGATTACAAACCTGAGCCACCGGTGCTGGGCACAAAATTAATTTTTTAAATGCTCTGTCTTCAAATACAGTCCAATGTTTATACTGTTGATTAGAATTTCTTTTTTATTGTTATTGTAAACGTGATGTACAGAGGCATTACAGTTATGTAAGTTACGTAAAAAGTATATTTCTTATTTTTCTTTTTTTTAATTTATTGTAAAAGTGATGAACAGAGAGGGTTTACAGTTACATAAGTAAGGTGATGAGTACATTTGTTGTTTTTTAATTTTTATTTTATTGTAAAGATGCTGTACAGAGGGGTTACAGTTACATGAGTAAGGCAATGAGTTCATTTCTGGTCAAATATTGTTACCCCTTCCCTTGTTGTTCTCCCACTATCCCTTCCCTTTCCTACCTCCTACACTCCTTCCCACCCCACCTCCCCTCAAAGTGTAAAGTTCATTTCAAATATATAGTCCTGTGGGTATCACTGTTGCAATGGGTCATCCTGTGTCCTTGTTTCAGTGTTCTGTTATTCCCTTTCCCCTCCCCAGATTACACGAATGTATATCCAAGATGCAAGGTACCATAATCAAGTACAGTGACATCAGGGTTTATACCAGAAGGGGAAGGAAATACAAAGGAAACAAAAAAAAGCCCACATAGTACATTTAAAACAAAACAACAAAGACAGACCTCTTGTGTCCATATCTTGGGATTCATTTCACTTAGCATCATCTTATATATACATATGTACATAGCTTTAGAGCTTTTCAGCTCACCTAAGATTATCCTATATGTATGCTAATTATTGCAAATAAGGGAATCCATGGGGCCTAAATTTCTTGGGGACCGCATTACTTCAGAATGGCCAATAGACACATGAAGAAATGCTCAACTTCTCCAGCCATAAAAGAAATGCAAATCAAAACAACATTGAGATTCCACCTCACCCCAGTTAAAATGGCTATTTGCAAGAAATCTAATAACAACAGATGCTGGAGGGGATGTGGCCAAAAGGGAATCCTACTGTATTGTTAGTGGGACTGTAAACTTGTTCAACCACTTTGGAAAGCAGTATGGAGGTTCCTCAAAAGACTCCACATAGAGCTCCCCTATGATCCTGCAATCCCATTTTGAGAATTTACCCAAATGAAAACAAACAAAGCCATACTAAAGCTACCAGCACAACTATGTTTATTGCAGCATTATTTACCATAACTAAGATATGGAACCAACCCAGATGCCACTCAATAGATGAGCGGATCAAGAAAATGTGATATATATATGTATATATATAGATATAGATTATGTATATATATATATATAATCTATATCTATATCTATGAGAGAATTCTATGCTTCCATCACCCCATTTGTTAGGAAATGGAAAGACTTGGAAAAAATATCACTGCTGCATTTATTCACTCTTTGTCCCAGCATTTCTGTATGTTACATATTTTTTTTATTTTTTTATTTTTTTCTGATCATAGGCCTGAACTCTGAGCCTGGGCGCTGTCCCTCAGCTCTTCAGCTCAAGGCTAGCGCTCTACCACTTGAGCCACAGAGCCACTTCTGATTTTCTTTTTCTTGTGTTGCTAAGGAATCAAACCCAGGGCCTCATGCATGCAAGGCAAGTACTCTACCACTAAACCACCTTCCCAGCCCTATTACATATATTTTTGGATAACAGATGCTTGAAATACTTGCTGGGTTAATTTATATTTGACATATACTTACTGGTTTGCCTTAAATATATAACTATTTAATTTTACTTGTTTAGACCAAATGTTCTGCTTAAGCTTTCAAAGACAATGTAGCTTTCAAAGACAATGTAGCTTTCAAGGCCAATTGTATGTATCTTAGTACATTACTATCTACTGCGTCTTAAAATAGGATGCTTAATAAATACTCAGTGCTAAAAAAAAGAAAATAGCCTCAACTTCAAAAACCAACGTGCATATGATTTTAAAAACTCAGTAGACTAGTTATAGTGCATTCGTGGGCAAGTACATGTGTGCATGTGTGTATTTTTATGTGTATGTGTGGCTGTAAGAAGTTTCTTGGATTTTTATATGTTGGTAAATATTAAATAGCATCTTTTATCTTACCTTAAAATTAATTTTGCATGTGCAATGACAATACTGGTGTTGAACAAGTTTAGCTTTTATATATTAACAATGTAATACATGCAAAAAAGAATAATTTAAAAGTAAACCTCGCTATTATTCCCCTAAAAATTCAGGGTTTTTCTTTAATGTAAGAGTTAAACATTTCATTCAGCACTCTATGCACATAACTGAAATATACACATTTTGTACATGCTAGAGAAATAGCCTATTGCTTTCAAGCAGAATCTGAGCCATTTCTGCACCAATCTTAGTATCCAAAATATCTCTTCTTTTTGGATGAATTTTTAGCTCTTCCATAAAAAAGTGTTTATAAAACATTAATGGGCAATTTAACTCCAGTTTCCAGAGAGAGATTTCTGCTGCATCAGAGCTTATATTTGCCACATGCAGTATTCCCTCTCCCAATACTTGCACTTATTTCCCAGTAGGTCTCACCATCTGCTATTGATGCCTGTCTAAAGTAGGAAATTCCTCCTCTAGCAATTCTTGTTCAAATATTACTCTTCAATGCTACCACTTTCCCAGGTTACAAATTGTTCCTGTATATTTGTACCCCAAAGACAAATTGGCAGGTAACTCTCTTCAAAGATATTTAATGAGCAAGTGTCTTTTAATCTGCTGAACTCAAAAGCAAGAGTAATTGTGCTGTGTTGGAGTTTTTTTTTTAATCTCATTTCCTTTTATCATTAAATTATATATCTTAGTGCCTCAATATGGAACATGTTTTAATTTTTTTAGTTTAATAGCATGGCATTTGTCAGGTAATTTTAATTTTTGTAGATGCAGGAAAGGGAAATTTCTCCTTTGAGTGACCATAGGAAAGGCCATAAGTTTAACCAATTGACTATGAGTATTTGCACAGACAGGAAGACAGAAACCTAGATTTTTTTAAAGATTTTTTAAAATTATATATAGGAATAAATCATGGATGTGTGATTATAATCATAATTTAAAAGCTTATAAAGCTGTACAGTATCCCTTTGTTTGAGTATTTGTCTACTGGTCCTGTTGAACTCAGGGCCTGAACACTGTTCCTGGGCTTCTTTTGCTCAAGTCTATCTCTGTATCACTTGAGACACAGCTCCACTTCTAGCTTTTTGGAAGTTTACTGGAGATAAGAGTCTCACAGATACAGTCTCTTTACAATAAAAAAATATATATTAAAAATATATAAAGCCATAGAAACAAAACAAAAAAGAAAAAAAAGAATCTCACAGACCTTTCTGTCTGGGATGAGTTTGAACTAGGATCTTCAGATCTTGGCATCCTGAGTAGCTAGGATTATACAGGCACCAGCCACTGGTGCCCAGGAAAAAAAAGTATTTCTCTTGAGTGAGATGAAAACAAACTTTACCAACTGATTTAATCAAATTGGAATATAAAAATAATTCTAATCACCTATGTATGTTTCCAATAGTCATAATCATGTTTAACACTTGCAAAAATCTCTCAAACTTCAGTTTTTACTTGTTATTGCTCAGTTGTCTAGTATGCTCTGGAAGTCTATTAAGCTCTTCTGATCTTGCCTGGGCTTATAAGACTGTTCTAAGGACCACTCGTCTATGTAGTTTGGCTTCATCTTAGGAGACTGAATATCTGCTTATGATGATAGCATGATCGAACAAGAAGAGTAGAAACATCAAAACTATGCAGCCTAGGAAATTGGTTTGCCTTTGCAAACCTTAAGTAGCATAGCCAAAGGTGTCAGTTCAAAACAGTTAAGAAACTAGCACAATTTTTCTATCTGATTATGAAAGAGCTTTCAAAGAGTTCCTGAAAACATTCCAGATAAGATAATCTCTTGAGATTTTGTCTGTAATAGAACTGAAATCTAAATATCATGTAAATGTGGAATTCCTGAAAGATGGCATACACATAGTTACACATTATAGAAACAACTAGATGCCCCCTAATATTTATTTTTTTCCTTCTTCCCAGAAGTGAAACCAGTGTCCAGCTAAAGGATTCGCTTACCCAAATACCCTTATTGTTAACTATGCATGATCAATGACGTACCATTAGACCCCTGAACAGAATGATAAGAAAGTTTCCTTCCTACAGAGTAGATGTGAACCTTTGTTCCCCTTCTCCTTTTTATTCTAGCCTTGCAATTCAGACCTGAACTGGCAGGTATTTTGGATCACACTTTTCAAATGCCAATTTCCTAGTTGGATGGTGTGGTTTTTTTTTTTCTAATGAATTATACTGTTTGAATCCTTCTCTGGAAATACCATACTTGAGTTAATAACATTCATGTACTCTTGAATACCACTCTGTATGTGTTTACTTGTACATTTATAAATTAGTTCTATCTTCCACATATGAGAGAAAGCATGCGTTCTTTGCCTCTGAGGGCTTGACTTCACCTAGCATAAATTTTTACTATTTCTTTGCAAATGATATAATATTCTTCCTAATGGATGAGTCAAATTTCATTGTGTGAATATACTACATTTTCTTGATCCATTCATCCACTGAAAGGCATCAGGGCTGTTTTCATACATTGACAGCAGTAGTTGTGCAGCAATAAATATGGCTGTGCAAGTAGCTTTACTGTATCCTGATTTGCAATCTTTTGGGTAAATGCCCAAGAGTGGTTTTACTGGGTCATAGAGTAGCTCTAATATTTATCTTTTTTTTGAGGAATCTCCAAGCTTCTTTCCAGAGTGGATGAACAAGTTTACATTCCTACCAACAATATATTAAGATTCTTTTCCCCCCCAAATCACACCAACTTCTGTTGTTGTTTGTATTTTTCATGGCTTTTCTAACTAGTGTGAGATGAAATTTTACTGTTTTGATTTGCATTTCTGTGATGGTCAGAGATATTGAACATTTCTTCATGGATCTACTGGTCATTTTTACTTCTGAGAAATCTATTAACTGTGAAAATAGAACTATAACCCATATGCTATATGACTTTAATATATCTTTCAGGAATGAAGATAAGATCAAAACATTCTTAAATGAATGAAGGAGCAGGATTTATCATCAGAATGACAAAATGGAAGGAAATGATATATATATATAATGGAAGGAAATGCTAAAGGAAGGTATCAAAACATTCTTAAATGAATGAAGGAGCAGGATTTATCATCAGAATGACAAAATGGAAGGAAATGCTATATATATATAATGGAAGGAAATGCTAAAGGAAGGTATCTTGGAACATTCCTTCTAATAAAAGAAGAGTTCAGTAAGAAAAAAATACAGAGACATGCTTCCTTCTTTTGAGTTTTTTAACTTTATTTGATGGTTGAAATCAAAATGGTAACAAGGCAAGGATACTCATGCTCACAATTGTCAAGAATACCTTTATATTGCCAGATATTCTAGCCAATGCAGTTAGGCAAGAAAGGTAGGAGAAGCATATATTCATAAAGGAAGATAGGAAGAGTCCTTCTTCAAATCCAGGAATTTGCAAGGAATCTCCCAGAATCTTTTAAAAATAATAATTAGCAACTTATAAAATAACCACCCCAAAGTAAATTGTATTCATACTAACTAGCAACAAACATAAAATATCTGCATAGGTGCTCAGTAAATAATGCTGAGGAAAAAAGCTAATCCTAAAAGGTTGAATACTATATGATTCCATGTCATATGATATTCTAAAGAATAAAAATAGAAATCATGAATAGAGGAGTGATTGCCAGGGCCTAAGAAGGTAAAAAGAAGGAATGACCATATATTGAAACATGAAAAATCATGATGGTATTTGAAATATTCTGTGAGCTCATGGTCAGGCCATGTTGGTAGCCTAACTATGATATTATATTGTAATTTATGGTGCTAGAATCAAAGGAAACTGAATAAAAGGTACAAAGATGATTTCTCTTGAAAGTGCTTTTGCTTTTACATTAGACTGAATATAAAATGTTTTCTAAGAGAAAATAATTGTCATTATAAAGTTAAAATTACTTAGCACTGTTGGCTCATGGTTGCAATAGCTACTTGAAAGGCTGAGATTTAAGGATCACAGTTCAAAGCCAGCTAGGCAAGAAAGTCGATGAGATTCTTATCTGCAAGTAGAGATGTGTTCAAATGGTAGAGCACTAAACTTTAGGGGGAAAAAAAGCTCAGGGACAGTGACCAGGCCCTGAGTTTAATCCCTGAGACCAGAACACACACACACACACACACACACACACACACACACACACACACACACGTTAAAAATCTACTAAAATCTAGAGGTCAACTCACCAAGATTAAAAATGAAACATTCATAAACAAAAGGAAGAGTTTATAAAGATAATATTCAAAAGTAGAAGAGTATAGCACCATGTTTGAGATGTTACTATAAAGTTATGATATGTGTAGACTCTGACATTACTCAATTTTTTTCTATTCACTAACTCTAAAAGATTGCAACAAAAACAAAAACAAAACAAAACAAGGGCTAAGTCTACACCCAAGGGAATTTGGGCAGTTTTTCTTATTAGACTCCCCTCTTTACAAATGGTGTTTACTGCAGCATATTTGAGTTTATTAAATTTGGTAGTAAAATGCCTCTTTAACACAGTCTAGCATTTTTGACCTCAGAGCTCTGTTTCAATTAATGCTAAGAGCTCAGGTTGAGCAGTCCAAGACTGACCTGTTGAGAAAGATCTTGGCCAGAGTGTTTGAAGCAAGCAATTCAGCCAAGAGAAAGGCTTAGCATTCTGCTCTCTGCCCTTACCATGTTGGGAAGGGTTGACGCATAAAACCATGAGCAATCATGTAATAATTCCTGCTTATAGGCACCTCACCCCATAGCTGTGGACACTAGTTAGAATCCCAGGTATCTGATTAAGCCAGTGAAGGGGCTAGATGTTCCCCAAATCCAAATACTGAATAGGCTAACTGAAGATCCAGCAAAAGTTCTTGTACATCTTATTTTCATACTTCAATTCCTGATCATGCCAGAACATGTCAGGTTAAGAACTTCTTTAATCAAATGATATAAATACGCCATAGCCCAGGGATGTCTCTGGCTCTGATTCACTTCTGCTGCTGAGCTAGAATGCCCTTTGCTGCTCAGCTGTCTTCCCAGTCCACTCAACAAATCCTGAGTCAACCTGTCTGGCTATTTGCTTTCATTTGTGCTATAAACTTTTATCATCTCTGATAAACTCAAAGGTACATTTTTCTTTTAATTTCTGAAAAATTCTTTTGTGTATAAACTCTTTGGTAGAATATAAAAATACGTAAATCCTCACAATTCATTTGATAAAATAAGGCTGTCCTAGTTTCCTCTTTGCATCTCCCCCAAAGGGCCTCCTTCATCCCTCCCCAATCTAGCAACTCACTTATCAAACTCCTACACTTCATTCTAATCAATCGCCTACACACTCCCTTCATCATCACCCCAAGAAACCTCCCGGATCTCTAGGATAGCTTTTTGTCTTATTTTCCTCTCTATGGGATATATATTCCCTGGGATATATATACCCTATGCTCTTTCCACTAGCGATTCAATGGAGCGCCCAGATAGCCCCTTTGACAGGAAAAACGTTAGTTCAGTAAATGAAGGTTGTATATGCATGAAGTAACCTCATTATTATCTTCTGTGTCCTGGATTTCACAGCTTCCAAGGATAACTAATATATTAAGGAATTTGACCTAAATATAAAGAAGTTTGAACTCAGGGGAAAAATGACAGACTGAATCAAAGCAAACAAAATGCAAGGAACAATATGAAATTTTTAGAAAAATGCATTTGTAATATAATGGGCTTTCTAAGAAGATTCTGTTAAAGTTGTCAGCAAGGGCTAGTAATCAGATTCTGAGGCTCCAGACCAGATTTCTGGTGACCAGGTTAATCACTTGGAATTCAGGAAATGCTTTGTCTTTTGTCTAGCTGGGGTTTATTTTTATGTGTCTCTAGCAACTGATGAAAAACCCATCTCTTGAGTTACTTAAACTCTCTCAGAAGAGATGAACTAGACAAAATGCTCCAGAGAAAGAATTTCCAGTATATCTACTAAAACATTTAGAAAATATTTTGTCTTTAATGCAAATACAGATTCCTACCCTTTCACTTCAGTCATTCTGTCTGCATAAAGAAAGGCACACGGAGAGTTGGCTTAAAATCGGATACAAACCGAGCCATCGATGCAGGCCAAATGCATGGCGGTGTCACTAAATGGCCCATCTGCAGGCTCATAGCCATTCTCCCTGGAAAGAAATGCAAATACGTTGACTTTGGAAGGACTCTCATTCTTGAAGCAATCAGCACCAGTTTTCTGTTTCCCAAGTGATACAATCAGAACCTATTACGCGAGACAGAGCTTGCTCTGTTTCCTATGCTTGGAGGCAAATCTTTCCACCCACAGAAAACCATTTATCAGTCACCTCCCACTCATCAGAAAGCACTCCTTGAAGTCCCCATTCCTAGAGTCTGATTTGAGTGGTTCCAAACCCACCCTGAGAGTGTATAATCTGTCCTGTATCTTCCAATAAAGCTATCCCTCTGCCAACACTTGTCATCTGGGGTTTGTAGCTCAACATGAACATGGGATTTGGGATACTCCACCTATGGTACTTGCTCCCCCTGAAGAAGTAGGTGGGACACAGCCAGCCACCAAGCTTCTAGAGAAATCCTAAATGATGATTCAACATTGTGAAAGTTATTAATAAGGTAAAAAAAATAAGCATGTAACAAATGGACATAAACTACTAAAAATACATAAACTACTATTTAGAGATTTATACATGTAACATTATGATTGGCTAAGAGCAAACAGGCAGAATAAATGAAGATGTCCTGAGGTGAGCTATTGTAATCTAATATTATGGACTATGAAAGGGTTTTCTTCCTTATAATTTAAGATAATGGAGCTAGACATTCAAAAGACTGCTAGACATACTGTGAGGAAGGGCGTAGGTGAAAAAAACGAATACTGAAACCACCTTCAGGTACACAGAGTTTCTCGGAAGGCAACAGACACTACAGCTAAATGAGGCTGATTGGTATTAAGAGGTATTCTAATTTTCCTTTGAATCTCAAATGATATTCTGTTTACAACTGACATTAACTTGGAAACACAGTAAGATGGTTTCAGTAAGATGTTAGGTTTTTCTTACAAATTCTACAACATTGTAACATTTGCTCTTTTGAACTTAAAATATGAAACTTGGCTCCTCTTGCTCTTGATTTGAGTCTAGGTCTTTGGTGAAGAAAATACTGTTTTTGTTTGGTTTGCCTTACATTTCTTCTTTCTTATTTCCTCTCCCTTTCCCTCTTCCCCCTTTCCCCTCCTCCCCCCTCCCCCTCCCCTCCTCTCCCTCCTCCTCTCCCCCTTCCTCTCCCCCCCCCCTCTTCCTCCTCCTCCTCGTCTTCCTCCTCCTCCTCGCTTGAACTCAGGGCCTGAGTGCTATTCCTGAACTTGTTTTTTTTTTTTCCCTCAAGGTTAGCACTCTGCCACTTTGAGCCACAGTATTACATCCATTTTTTCTGGTGGTTAATTGAGGCTAAAAGTTCCACAGACTTTCTTATCCAGGATGGTTTCGAATGGCTCTTCTAAGATCTCAGCCTCCTGTGTGGCTAAGATAACAGGCATGAGCCACCAATGCCAAGTTTCATTTGCCTTACATTTCCATGTGGTTGTTATTCCAATAGATTATAATTTATTTACTTTAAAAATATACTAATTGCCATCATTAGTATATTAAAATTTACTTATACAAGAGGGATATGGGTAGGTATCAACTGTGTATAGTTGCTTACAATGCCTATGAAATGGTAATTATATGCTTAATAGTTTTTTAGATTTATTTATTAGAAATATATTCAAAATACTTAAAGTAAAGATGTCCATGTTCTCCTAAGTAACTAAATTCTGACCCTCTGGTGTGTGCTCCAAATTAAATTAATAAGAGAAACTTAACACTTCCAGCCTCCATGAAATGGTGTTGGAAATTGAGACCCATCAATTTTAATAAATGTATATTAGATAGTTACCCATAACTATTTCATGAATATGCTTATCAATGTATTTATATACATACTTCATATAATTCCCTCCATGTGGATATGTGTGTGGGGTATATGTGTGTGTTTATGTGAACAGAGAAGATGGGATCGAGAGAGGGGGAAAAACAGAAAAGAGAGAGAATATAGCTTGTGTGAGAAAGAGATGTTCTCATCTATTACTACATAATAAAAAGTGCATAAAACAGTTCCCATGGTGCATGTACATGGTGTGTATCAGGAATCAAAGTAGGGCACCTGCTAGGTCAAATCAAGGAATCCACCCTGCTGCTTGAGGATAAATGACTAGGACATCAGATAGGGAGAAACAAATGGCTGAGTTGGCTATGTCAAAAAACAAAACAACGACAAAAACAAAACAAAACTACCAGAGTGAAATAGATGAAGACTTCATAGACTTCATCGCAGCTATTACAAAAGGACAAAGAGGTTGAACTCAGCACCACTGAAACCATGGTGAAAGGATTCTTCAGTGCTGCAATGATCTACTAGGAAAGTATTAGAAGAGAGTATGGTGTTTAGTCAATGAGATTAGGCCATTGTGCTCTGTTCACCAAATGAGAGTCCTCAGCTTTGACATAGACCAGCACACAGGCACCCAATGATTTCATCTCAAAGGATTGGTTCTCAGGTCCTTAGGAAAACCATTCCAGGATTACCAAACTGGCCAGGAAACTTGAGGATTTTCATCTCAAAGAAGAAAAAAAGATGAAAAACAATCCAGCTTCAAATGCTGTAAAAACATGTAAGTTAAGGACTTTGCACTCAGGTGTAAGTTTGTCTCAAGTTTGGGTAAGTGGAGTTAAATCTTCAGTTTATCCTGGTCGGTTGTCAGAGCCTTAGTTGCACGTGTCAGTTGCTTTCCCTTCACTCAGAGGTCCAGTTCCTTGCCCCTCATATCTGGAAGTGTTTAGGGTTCTCCTCACAGCCCCTTCACATAGGAAGCTTCCACTTCCTTATAATATATATGGTTGTCTCAGAATGGTCATATTTCTTACATGGAATTTAGCTTCCTTCAGCTCATGCATTTCAAGAAGTATGAGCAAGAATTGCCAAGTTTATATAACATCTGAAATGCTAGAATATTAATTCTAACACATTTTAGTACTCAAGTTTTTAAGTATTCTACATACCAGAGAATGGAAAGGAAGCAAAAAATCCACCTACTATCCATAGGAAAGAACACAGCTATGAGTCAATGTTTGTTACATTATGTGTTATAGACTGTATGATGTAAGTATTAGAACTAAGCATTGCATATAATTATATAAGCAAGTAAAAGTATAACTAAAAATTGAAATGCACTTCAGAAGGGCAAACACAACAAATGTTGAATGGGGAACTCACTGTCGGATCCTAGATAGGGCTTGGAAAAATTAGCTCTGACCTTAGATAAGTCAGTTTCCTGAAAGTTCCTTACTATTCTGAAACTCAGTTACTCCAGTCACTAGTATTGCCCTGATTTGTACTATTAAGCTTGTATTGAAAGCAGATATAAAAGGGCCTAGCAACCACCTTCATCAATTCCCCATTAAACCTCTGATCATGGTAATTTAAGTACTTTGAAACCCTTGGAAGAAAAACAATATATCAAGGAGAGATGTGGCTATTGTAAACAGTAATAGAAAATGCATTTCTTCTTAATGAATCTGATTCCGATTAGTTTCTTCATACACTCCATGTACATTGAGGAGGTTTCAGTTTGATTCTGACTTTATCAGACTCCCAGGTAGAGCATTCTCACCTTTGCAGAAGTAGGAGTCATCTCATTGATTGTCTTGAGTAAAAGGAAATGGCTCATGCATCTTTTCTACATTATAACAAATGTCCTTTTGCATTATAATTGAATGGTGATTGTTGTGTTCAATCAATGGGAAAGGTTAAAGGAGCTCCTCTGCCAGCATTTTTAATGGAGAAGTCGATTAAGATTCAGTTTAATCATTCTGGCTGCCTCAGAATTAAAGCAACAAAGGCCATCAATGGCACTATAATTACTAGTCTTTCTGTAAGTTTACACTGCTATTTATGCAGCTATAAATTTTATTATAATGCACAATGCATCTGGGTTAACTTGCTTTATTTGCAATGTAAAATATTTGCTTTAATTGTATGAAGAAAAGAAACTGTTCTGATAAAGTACATATAATTCAGTCCAATAATTTTTTTCAAAAGCCTGAGAGTCTAAGTGTATCAGTATGATACTCTTATGTTAAATAGTTTAAAGTCATGGCCTTAACCTTGGGACACTTGAGACATATTTCAGTTTATTGAACATGGAGACTAACATCTCTCCCAGGTGACTGTAAAGGGTCAAATGTATTATTCTAATCCCTGTTCCAAACAGAGAAAAGGTCATTAGACAGTACCTACTGCATGTTGTAAAGAATGAAAAATTCACACTGGGGGCGTGGGTGCAAATCTATTTTAGACTTGGCCTTTAAAATGTTTTTTAAATTGAATGATTAAGTGGTGATGAACCAGAAAAAATACCTTGAAATTGATCCCATTTATTAATTAGTTTGCACATGTAAAGGTCTTTCTATAAATAGTCAGAAGACTAGAGAAAATTGTTCTTCTTGAATGGAGGAATGACTTTCAAATTAACCTTTTTTCAGTATAGACTAATGCTTATAAATGCACTTATTAACATCCAATATTTTACCATATATATATATATATATATATATATATATATATATATATATATATGGAGAGAGAGAGAGAGAGAGAGAGCAGCCTATGGGGAAACTTTTTGTTTTAAAATTTGTACTTAATTCACATTACAAGCCAATTGCAGGGAACAGCAATAGGGAGAGTAATTAAAGAAACCTGTAGAATTTGTACCATTGTGTTAAGATCAGCTTTGCTATGGTGAAAAACAACATGGTTGAAAAACAAGAATCTGAGATATTGTAAATAAAAATAAAGATTCTGAACAGCAAATAGAAGAAACAGAAGAGGAAATTTGTGAGGTGAAAAAGAAGCCTATTGCAAAATGAAAATGTAAGAAGGAAACTATGGTACGTTTTCCCTAAGGAAAAAGATAAACAATTCTTATCTTTTTTTTTTAGGTGAAAACTCTGAGGTCCTATAATCTGTACTCATTTTCTCAATGCTACAAAACTGATTGAAAAAGGTTGTATACTATGCTTATGTTATTGTTATACTTGTTGAGGACAACTGTGTATGTATCAAATTCTAAAGGTATTTATGTTTACTTTGTGATGTTTCCAAACTATTAATACTTGTAAAAGACAACTTCCACCTTTGATTTCTTATAGGAAACTAAGGAAAGGAAACAAATCCTTTTTTATGAACCTTGTAATGCCTGTAAGTATGGAGAGAGATTTAGATACATTGGAACTTTTCTTCTTAATAGTCCTATCTAGTAAATATAACTGAGGCAAGTTTTACCTAGAAATAAATCAGGGTATTAAAACTTTCCCAAGCATGGTAATTCTTCAATTGCAAGACCAGGGTTTCTCTGGCAGAAAACTCATGCAGTTTCCAAGGTGAATCCTTCATAACTGTGGTTGCAATGTCTTCAAGTTTAGACAATAAAGTATTCATAGTACACCTCTGATTGTCAGAGAAATCCATATCAATTGATTTTTTAAAAATTATGCATGCATTCTTATAAGTTTTTTTTCTCTCATTTGTGAGCATACAATGCATTTCAATTTCACTAATAAAGTGCTGTTTTTTTCTGTTGGAATTATGAAAATTGAATTTCACTGTAACATATATTAAGAAAGATAGATAATTAGGATCATGGAAATGCTCTTATAATAAATTCTTTAGTGGAATATACAATTTTTCTAAAAGATCTATCTAATTAACATTACAAATGACCAAAATTTCTACTAAAATGCTCTAGGAATTGTGTATGATATCTCACAAATAATTTTGACCATCTAGTGAGTTTGGGTAAGTTTGTTTTAAAATGAGTCCATAAATAAAATCTTTATAAATACCAAAAAAACATGAAAAAGATGAGAGCATTTGCCAATGAAAACTGAAACAAAAATTATGATTAAGCTTATATAGTCTCGAGTTTCCATCCTTTACAAAATTGTGAGCTAGTGTAGCAAAATGCAATTAAGTATATTAAATAGTGACAATTTAATAGACATAAAAATAGAGCATTCTGTTCAATATAGAATCATACCTAATGAGAAGATATTCCTTTTTAAGTGTATTATTTTATAAAGCCTATGCATCGCACATACACAAAAGAGGGGATACAATGCCAATAAGAATACATGTCAGATCGTCATATATTGATCAACTGCCATTTTCATTGTTTTTGTTAGAATAGTATAGTATATTATAAAACACTTTCAGTTCCTGTATGGGACTTCAGGCATATTCCATAAAAATTATAGCCAGCAGAAAAGTTATATTGCTCTATGGCATCATGTGCCACTTACAGTATGTTAATTGTTGTAACATATGAATCCCATTGAAATAGCTTAACAAAATAAATGTTTTCTTGTTCCTATGGCCAACATTCCATAGTAACAATACAAGGTATGGTAATATTAGCTCAGAGCACAACAGCACCAACTCAAGGCATTTGTTTACTAGATAAAGCAAGATGACCAGATACTTAAGGCAACCAACTGCCAAGAGTCTCTGTAGACTATATGCATATTTTCTTTAGCTTTTTAGGACACTGACAAGGAAATTTACAAAATACCTTGAATGTACTCTATTTTGTTCACCATCTGCTTCATGAAAAAGAGAAGTATAAAATTTCAGGGGATGTCAAAGCCAGATCTTCATTTAAAGGGATAACTCACCATGTTAGAATTTGATAGTTATTCTTCAAGTCACAGGGATAATTTGTGGAGTAATTGTTTTTTCATTTTCTTAGATCAAGTTTAGACTTGGAAAGCAGGAATGTTAAAAAACAAAAACCTTTGAGGGGGTGGGAAGGGAGGGTATTGAGAAAATTGAAAGAAGCTGTCTGGAAACCAATTTAATACTAGGGATTTGGAAGAGATATATGGCTCTAAGGCTTCAAACTTTGATTTAAAAAATGTAGACTACTGGACTGCTGGGAGAAAGGAAGGGAAGGAAAGGAAAGAAAAGTCATTGAACAAAAGGAAATGCACTCATTACTTAACTCATGTAATTACAATCGCCCTGTACACCTTTCTTATTTTTTGTATATTCTCTTTAAAATAACAATAAAGCAAATAAAAATAAAAGAAAATAAGAAGGAAGTTTAAAAAGATAGATTATGCCATCACTTTAATGACTAGTGAGGGCTTACTCCCTTTTATTCCTAATAATATTTGAACATTAGCTATATCCAAACACAATCTCCATTTTTCACAAAATGCTAAGGTTAGATAACTATGTGTTGTCACTTAGGAAAATAATAGCCAAGTTGATGAGAAAGAACTTTTATGTTTATGTTTTGACCTTTAACTTCAAACCATGATATAGTATTTAGTGTAATGTATACTGATGTCTGCAATGTATTTTACATAGACATAAATTAAAATGGATTGTTATTCCTGACCCAGTGGCTCATGCTTGTACTCCGAGCCACTCAAAGATCTAGAGGATCCTTGTTTGAGATCAGGTGGGCAGAAATGTTTCATAGACTTTATCTCCAAAATAATCAGCAGAACAAAAGTATAGTGATATAGCTAGAATGATAGAGCACCAGGCTAGCAAGCACAGAACCTAAATTCAAACTCAGTAGTGCCAAAGAGAGAACGAGAGTGACAGCGAGAACAAGAGAGAGGAAGGATAGATAGAATAAAGTGGACTGTTATGGAAATATTTGGTAAAGCACACATAGCAACATGATAGCAATGATAGAATCAAAGAAGTGGGTAGGAATGCCCAATTTTGAGATTTATATTTTGAAGTTTTCGTAATGTTTTATTGGGGAAAAATTATCATTCTGCCAGGCTTCCATTTCCCCAACTCTGTTTCTAATCTCTTCACTTTCTGAGACTTGGTAAACTTTGCACCAACCTCTAGCAGGTATGTTAGCTAATCAGTGATAATACCCCTTTGATTTGGCCTGACCTATTGGTCTCTTGAGTGTTTGTGTTATGTTATCACAAGCTACTTGAAGTTGTTTTCAAACATAGTTCTTTTAGAGCTAATAGGAGGCATACTGTTTTCTCACAGAGAAGTTTCATATTGGGAACTTGGTATAAAGTAGATAACTCCCAGATTTCATGGAGAAGCCTGTGAGAGTAAATCTAAGAAACAGGTAAAGCTAGTCCATGAGTTAACTAAGACTTGTTAGGTATTGAGATATTATGTCTACAGAGATATTATGATCTCTCTTCAGAGTTTTCAAGTCATAATCCTGATACCCCACAGCCCTTTGGATCTGGTAAGCAATTTCAAAATATCTCTATTGAATATGCTCTTCTGTTTAAACTAGTTCAAGCTGTTTCTTTGTCTTGTAACAGAAAGATATGATAGACACAAGAGCTAATAATATAGATGTATCTATCAATCATCTATCCTCATCTCTCTATCATCTTATCTTCTGTCTTTCTAATTATGTATCATCTATCTATCTATCTATCTATCTATCTATCTATCTATCTATCTATCTATCTATCTATCTATCTATCTATCTATCTGTCTATGTGGCTCTCTAAGATGACTCCAATGGCCATGTCCTTGTTTAATCCTCTCTTATTCAAATGTGGAATTATAGATTTGTAACTTCCTTTTGAGCCAATTGAATTTTCCAAAGGTGATGAAGAGCTACTCCTTTATGACCTTACTTTATGTAAAACTATATGTTACCACTTTGAGCTGTGATGTTCTTCTGGCCTTGAAGAAATGTCTTGATATGATAGGGCCACTTGGTAGCTAGAAATTGTGTGGTTAAGCCACAAGTAGATAATTGAACCCAAGACAGTCCCTGAGAAAACTGAAAATTCAGTCTTAAAATGTAAGACACTGAATTCTGCTGACAACCAAGCCAGGTTGGAAGCAGAATTTAAACTTCTGAAAGAGTTATAGCAGACAGAGCTAATGATATCGAAAAGTTGTGAGATAAAATAATATGTTGTGAACTTCTAAGTTGGTGGTTAGTTATTATCCAGCAATAGGTAACTATTCCAAATTTTAAACACAGTACCACATGCCTGATATAAAGCTACAAGATTTATTATATTATATGACCTTTATATCAGTTTTTAATGTAGGCCCTATCATAACAACTCTTTGAAGCATTGATTCAAACTCAAAATAGGCTGGCTTTGAATCGAGTGGGCTAGTCTATCTCATAACAGATGTCCAATCTCTTTCTTTTAATTCTTTCTCTGTGACTTTCTGTCTCCCTCTGTCTCTCTGTCATTCTCTGTCTCTATCTCTGTCATTCTCTGTTTCTATCTATGTGTCTATCTGTCTCAGTCATGAAGGTTGAACTCAGGGTCTGGGCGCTATCCCTGAGATTTTCTACTCAAGGCTAACACTCTACTCTTTGAGCCATAGCTCCACTTCTCCAAACTCTTTCTTAATGAATGTTTCATCATCATTGTCATCATCATTATACTCAGTCAAGATCTGGACCATCTTTGTTTTGTCATACTCTTTCACCATCATCTCTTGCCAAAATCTTTCACCAAATCAAGTCACCACATTGTCTCAAATTCTTTGGTGGCTCCTAAATGCCTGTAGAGGAAAGGCCAAACTAATTGGCAGTGTGCAAGTTTTTCTGTAATTCAGCTACTTTGAATTAGCCAAGGTTTTCTGTATTTACCACAGTGGAAGGAGGAGGGGGGGAGTGAAGAAGGGGGAGTTGGAAGAGAAAATTGCTTTACAGTATTGCTTCTTTAAGTGTAGTGGATGCAGCTAAGCTGTGACTGTTGTGTTCAATATAAGAATAAAATTGAGAAGTATGTCTAAATGCTAACTGGCTTATAAATACTAAGGAGATGAGTATGCCAGAATGAAAATCATATGGGTCGGGAATTCCCCTTCTGTTGACCACAGAAGGTATAGGCATTATCTATCAAGAACAGAATGTGTGCCATACTTTGTTCATTAGCATTTAAAGAGGATGCTTGGCATTAGACAACAAATATAATACTTGCAAGATCTTGGCAGCAGAATATTTTGTCAGTTAATGACAATCCACAGCTTTTAAGGAAAA
Organism: Dipodomys spectabilis; assembly: GCF_019054845.1. Classification (NCBI taxonomy): domain Eukaryota; kingdom Metazoa; phylum Chordata; class Mammalia; order Rodentia; family Heteromyidae; genus Dipodomys; species Dipodomys spectabilis. Next base: position 4,590,410 of record NW_024870772.1, read on the forward strand.
GACTAATGCCCAGTGCTATGTGGAAACTGTTACATTTTCATGGACTAAAAGGAGATGAAAAGAAACAAAAAGCATGGCTTTTCCAGATACCACTCTTCCATCATAGTAATCAAATAGCAAGAAGGAAGAGGAGGAGGAGGAAGAGGAAGAGGAGGGGGAAGAGGAGGGGGAGGAGGGGGAGGAGGGGAAGGAGGGGGAGGAGGGGGAGGAGGGAGAGGAGGAGGAGGAGGAGGAGGAGAAGGAGGAGGAGGAGAAAAGGTTGGTCTCCAAACAACAAGGAAAAAGCATGCCTCAGCTACTCCAAAGAGCCTTCAAATCACAGTAATTGCAAACCAAACCTGAAAAGCCACAATGGCCCAAACAGGATAAATGTATAGTAGAGGTAGAATGCAGAGCAGGTATGGTGTCTGATACAGCCTAGCCTTAACTGTTTTTTGGCCTTTGTCAAGCTTATTAGTCATAATGTTGTCATTTGCAGGTATTGCAAATAAGATTATCATGGACCAATAATAATCTTCATAGCATGATTTATATCTAGTAACTATAGTCACCATGCTGTGTATTATATTTCCAAGTCTTGTTTTCTAATACCTTTTCTGAATGTTTGTACAGGTTCCCAGATCCTGAGAGCTACCACTTTCATGTGAGTTCAATCTTTCTTTTAGCTCCCACAGATAAATGACATCATGTGGTATTTGTCTTTCTGTGTCTGGCTTATTTCGCTTAGTGTGCGTCTTCTAAGTTCACCTATGTTTGTACAAGTAGTGGAGGAGTTTCCATCTTTTTTTAAGCCTGAACAATATTCCATTTTATACGATACAGGTAAAGAGATGCATCAGTCTCTGAGTTCGAACCTCATGTCTGAAGAGTGAGGGAAACAGAGAGAGAGAGAGAGAGAGAGAGAGAGAGAGAGAGAGAAAGAGAGAGATCAGGCTAGGAATATGGCTTAGTGTTAGAGGGCTTGCCAAGCATACATGAAGCTCTGGGTTAGATTGTTAGATTTCTCAGTGTCACATAAAGAGAAAAGGCCGGAAGTGGTACTGTGGCTGCAATGGCAGACTACTAACCTTAAGCAAAAGAAGCTCAGGAACAATGACTAGGCCCTGAGTTCAGTCCTAGGACTGGAAAAAAAAAGAGAAAAATTATGACCCAACCTATTACATAGAGGTAGGAGTAAGTTTCAAGGGTGTTGGGATTGGTTTCTAGCACTCTTTTTTTTTGTTTTTGTTTTTTTTTGTCTGTTGTGGGCTTGAAATCTGGGCCTGGGTGCTGTCCCTCAGCTCTTCTGCTTAAGGCTAGCACTCTACCACTTGAGCCACAACACCACTTCCGGTTTTCTGGTAGTTTATTGGAAATAAGAGTCTCACAGACTTTCCTGCCCAGGCTGGCTTTGAACCATGATCCTCAGATCTCAGCCTCCTGAGTAGCTAGAATTACATGTATGAGCCACTGGCGCCTGGCTTCTAATACGCTAATAGTAACCCAGAAGTGCCAAAGAGCATCTTGGCTTCCAAAGGCCCTTTCTGTAATGTGTTCTAATGGCAAGGAAGTATTTATTTGCCTTTCTATCTCATAAGTGTCCATAAGAAATTATTTTCTGTTGTTTGCTGGTGGTCCATGCTTGTAATCCTAGCTAGTCAGGAGACTGAGATCTGAGGATCATGGTTCAAAGCCAGCCTGGGCACAGAGTCCATGAGACTGTTATCTCCAATTAACTACCAGAAAACCAGAAGTGGCATTGTAGTAGAACACTATCCTTGAGCCAAAAACTTCAGGGACAGAACCTGGCCATGAATTCAGTCCCCACAACCAACACCACCAACAACAATAAAAAAGAAATTATTTCTCTGACAAGGACAGTTCTTTCCTTGGAACTATGTTTGGTATGCTTCACAATATTGAATCAACCATCATAGTTTCCTCTACAACTCTATAACTTCCCATAGATGAGGAACAAAACTATTGTTTGTTTTTGGTAAACCCATGAACCACAGAAGCAATTCCAGGGATCTCAGATTCATTTAAATTCAGTACAGTTCAGGCTAGATCTTATGGTCTACAGTGTGAAAAGTGTTAAGATGAAAGCCAAGAATTAGAAGATGATACAGAAATGCAAAAAGGATAACAAGTAGAAATCAGTGAAGGTATTGAGAAAAAAAATAGAAGGAGGCAGTAATCTTTTTCAGACTCCATTTCATAATTACAATTTTCCTAATATCCATCTTGGCTTATATATATATTGGTTCTTTGAATCCAAGTAGTATTTACTTCTAAGAAGCAGTCTGGAGGTCTGTGTAGTCAGAGCCTGGGAGTCCAGAGTCATTACATGTTCTTGCCCATGGAAAACAGTACCCAGAATAAGCAGACAGGAACCCCAAGGTGGGATGTAACAAAGAACTGAAGGGTGAAGGACACTTTTAACATGTCTCACCTTGGGCAGGAAAAATGTCTCTGGACTCAAAGAAGAAGAGCACTGAAGACAGATGACATTATACTCCACCTAACTGTTTGCTGTCGGACTGTAATTGCTGACCTTATCAGCCTGGAAAATTAAATAATCATTCAAAGGAAAGAATAAGGAAATGGTTTACTTTTACTTTTAACTTATAAACTCATCCAGGCCGGGGTGTCTTTGTATAATTCACTTTATATCTAGGGTGATTGAGAAACCCAAAGAAACCTGATGTTGTACCAGGGGTTGGACAGAAAACAATGATGAGCATATTGCAGTCTGATCAGGGAGACACAAATGCAGAAAAATAATGACAACACAACATGATCAGTGCTATTGGGTTATAACATTATAAAATGAGTTGAACTCAGAAGAAAAAGAGCTCCCCAAGGAGTAGAGGAGATTTCATGTAAGATGGGATACTTCATCTATGTCTCAAAAAATAATTTGATATTCACAAAACAAAGAAGAGAGTAAAGGGCCTAACAGGCAAAGAGTAAAGTGTGAAGAAGTAAAGCATAGACACATAAAAGAGATGACCCATTTTATACAGTATTGAGCAGTTGGATCTTACGTTGAGAAAATTGCACTGCGTGTGATTGGATAGGCGCTCTTTCCTTTAGTTGTTGCCTTGAACTCAGGGCCTGGGCACACTGGCTTTGAGCTTTCCTGCTCAAAACTAGGACTCTACCTCTAGGAGTTACAGCTCCATTTCTGATATTCTGGTAGTTAATTGTAGATAAGACTCTCACAGACTTTCCTACCCAATCTGGCTCTGAACCAAGATCCTCAGATCTCAGCCTCCTAAGTAGCTAGGATTATAGGCCTGCACTACAAGTGCCCAGGTAGGAGCTCATTTTTATGAGTAGCTAGGATTATAGGCCTGCACTACAAGTGCCCAGGTAGGAGCTCATTTTTATGAGGCAAAACTAAAACTGGGCTAGTGCCACACTGGGGAAGAAGAATATCTGTAATCTCCTGTATTTGGTAGATAAAACAACTTAAAAGAGATACTAGTACATCAAACTCAGTATTATATTTAAAAACATAAAGACTAATAGACCCTCTGTGGAGAAGACTTCAGAGCTAAGAAAACTGGTTCACAAACTGTTATAAAATCCTAATTGTGTCTCTCACATCTTTTCACTAATACAGAATGCTAGATATTACTGTAAGACTTCAGACATTACAAAAACTCCTAAAGTGGGGAACAAATTATCAACTGATTTCACCTGCCAGAGATTTTCATAATGGCAAATTCACATTTTTTAATCTCTGAGACATAGAAACGAAGGCTGCATGATTCCCTCATCTGTGGCAGATGAATGTACTTCGAAATCTGAGAGTAAACATGCTAGGATGGGTCATATACAAGTGGTTACAAATGAGTGGAGAGAACAAATAATATGATCTTTTAAAAAGAGTAGATCAAAGTCCAACATAACACCAGGAAATGGGTAAATCCAAGATGGGGGTGGTAGACAAATGAAAGGGGGAAGGAGAAGAGAATGCACTCAAAAATTTATTGAATATACCACAAAATTAAGAAAAGTAAGGGAAGCAGGGGTCAAAAGGGGGTGAGAATGTTGAAGGAGGTAACACTGATCATATGCATTGTATTGATAAACTGTATTGTTACGTGACACCTCCTTTGTACATTGACTTAAAGATAATTTTTTAGAGCATGTAAAAATATGCCGCTCTAGTTTCATAGTTTTGCCCCGGTTTTATCTCTGAATATTAAGTAGAGTTGTAAAGGTAGCAAATAACATACTGTGGACCCAGTGAGCAAAATCGAATAGTTGAAAGCTTTTAAGATATGAACTTCATATAATACAAATGCTTTGAAATAATTATATTGCCCTTTCTATCACACCAGGAAAAATAACCTTAGTTGCTTGATCTTACATACTTGTGTATCAAAGTGTATCACTGAAAGGAAACTACTGGAAGCACATAGAAACATTTGTGGTTAAATACTTTTTTATTCCATCTGGTCATATCTTAGATAAATGATAATAAATCTCTAGAATATGTCAGTCAAGGAAAATAAATCATTTTCTTCACTTGTTGGGCATAGGAAATACTTTGCTAACATCTTGAAGTATATCCTAAAATTTTATTAACAGCACCAATAAAGTTACTGTATTACTCATAGTCTGATATTTCAAAAACATTTTATTAATGCATAAGTGAAACAAACCAGTTGAAGTCAAAATCTTTGAACTTACTACAGTGCTGCTAAAATGCACTGATGCTTTTAATAGAATTTCTACTTTGTGTTTAAAAATCTCTACTTATTTTCTTTTAGTAAAAGTGATACTAAGTGTATATTAGGAGAATACACTCTCCATAGATTGAAAAAGAGTCATCTCTAGGGTCAAAAATGATGAAAATCTTTCATTTTTAGATTTTAGTGAATGTCTCATGAATTACGTATTTTCTAATTTAAACAGGGCATTTTCTAATTTAAATAGTGCCTTAAATTTTAAAGAAATTTTTATAAAACTGTAAAGTTTATATTACCAGTCATTCTGTGTGTGCGTGTGTGTGTGTGTGTGTGTGTGTGTGTGTGTGTGTGTGTGTGTGTACTGGTTCTGGGGCTAAAACTCAAGGTCTGAGAACTGTCTCTGAACTTTTGTACTTAAGGTTAGCACTCTACCCCTTGAGCCACAGCTCCTCCAGCATTTTGGTGGTTAGTTGGAGATCAGAGTCTCATGGACTTTCTTATCTAGGCTGGTTTCATATTCTGTTCCTTAGATCCTTAGATCTCAGCTGCCTGACTATCTAGGATTATAGGCGTGAGCCACAAGCTTGTCAGCCTCCATCACTACTCAGCTGTTTCCTGTATGACTTTAGGATGTTTTATCTGCCTCAGACAACAGCATACTTCTGAATGTTGCTATGACTATAAGAAGGCTATCCAAGTCACTGCCTCTGGATGATAATCGAACTTGAGTGTCAGAGAAATGGTATTTGCAAAGTTAAGAATGGTGCCTTTTGAAGTTCTGTCTCTAATTTGTCATTTCAATCAGAAGAAAGTTTGTTGATATTTGCTTTTTCCCATTTCTTAAACAATTTCATTGTTCATAACTTTTTTTTCTTATTTACTACTCAATAAGCACTATAGTTCAGATTTGCAATGTTCCCCAAAGGCCATGGGTCAACTTCTTCATTTGGACATAGAAATTTGACCTTCGGGCCACTTTTTCTCTCTTTCTCTCTCTGTCCTATGCTACTGCCATGATGTGCTGTCCCTTTGCCCTCCAACAAAAGCCCTGGTATTAAATAGCTTACCCCAGGACCCAGGCTTGGAGTACAGCTACAACCTGGGATCTTCATTATGGAAACTTCTAATCTGGAAATCTCAGGCCCCTAGAACAATGTATGGTTTGAATAAATTTTCTCCCAAAATTCTTCTTTAAAACAGTAGTTGTCCACAGGAGTTGCTATTGAAAAGTGCAGTTTATGAATACATGCGTGTTGATCAATGCCAGCCCTTTCAACATTCTCACCCATCCATCCCTTACCCAGCCCTTCTAGCACTCATCTTAATTTTGTAGGATATACATTGCATTTTGACTGTATTCTTCCTCATTTCTCTTCATTTGTCTACCCCTCACTACTTGACTGCACCCCATACCTTGTCAGTACCCATTTCCTGGTGCTTATTCTCTTCAAAGCATGGTTGACTCCTGATTGAACCTTTGGAATTGATTGGGTTACTGGTGTTTTGACTTTTTTTTTTACCAGTTTATTTTTTTGTGTGTTTTTTATTGTAAAAATAGTGTGCAGAGGGGTTACAGTTTCATGCGTAAGGTAATGAGTACATTTCCTATGGAGCATTGCTACCTCCTTTTTTATTTTTCCCCTACCATCCCTTTCTTCCCCACCTCCCCAACTCCTCTCACCCCCCCACCCTCAAAATTGTAAAGTTAGTTTTCAACATAGTGTCTTGTACATCTCATTGTCACAGTGGGTCAACCTGTATCCTTGTTTCAGCATTTTGTTATTTCCCTTCCCCTCCCCGAATTAGAAAAATGTATATATAAGATGCAGGGCACCGACATCAAATACAGTGAAAGCAGGGGTTATACCATGAGGGAAGAACATACAAGAGAAACAACAACAACAAAAGTCACATAGTACATTTTAGATACGTTAAAAACAATAGCAAGAAAGAAAAACAAGTTGTGTCCCTATCTTGGGGTTCATTTCACTTAACATCATCTTATATGGTCATATGTACATAGCTTTTGAACTTTTCTGCTTGTCCGTGACTTACACTAGATATTGCAAATTTCTAGTATATCTAATGGTATATCTAATGTACCATGGGACCTATATTTCTTTGGGCCTGGCTTACTTCACTTAATAGCATATTTTCTATTTTATTTTATTTTTTTTTTATTGTGAAAATACTGTACAGAGGGGTTACAATTACATGAGCAAGATAATGAGTACATTTCTTATCAAGCATTGTAGCCTCCTCCTTTGTTTACCCTTCCCATCCCTTCCCAGCCTCCTCCTGCCCCCCCCCACTCAATCCTTCCCACCCCCCCCCACCAAAGTTATAAAGTTCATTTTCAACATGACAACTTGTACTTCTCATTGTTGCAATGGGTCCACCTGTATCCTTATTTAAATGACTTGTTTTTCCCCTTCCCCTCCACAAATTATACCGACATCAAATACAGTGAAAGCATGGGTTATACTGTGAGGGAAGGACATACAAAGCAACAAAGAAATAATCTTATAAATGCTTTAGAAACAAATGCATGAAAGAAAAAAAAACATTTAAATACATACCTTAGGGTTCATTTTCCTAATATCACCTTATCTGACCTTTTCTGCTTGACTCATATATATATATATACTAGATATTGCAAATAAGGGAAACCATGGGACCTATGTTTCTTTGGGCTTGGCTTACTTCACTTAATATCATTTTTTCTAAGTCTTACCATTTCCTAACAAATGGGGCAATGTCATTCTTTCTGGTGGAGGCATAGAATTCCATTGTGTATATATACCACATTTTCTTGATCCATTCACCTACTGAGGGGCATCTGGGTTGGTTCCATATCTTAACTATGGTAAATAATGCTGCAATAAACATAGCTGTGCTGGTAGCTTTAGTATGGTCTTGTTTGTGATAATTTGGGTAAATGCCCAAAAGTGGGATTGCTAGGTCATCGGGGAGCTCTTTGTGAAGTCTTTTGAGGAACTCCATACTTCTTTCCAGAGTGGTTGAAAAAGTTTACACTCTCACCAACAATGCAGTAGGGTTCCCTTTTGGCTACATCCCCTCCAGCATCTGTTGTTATTAGAGTTCTTGATTACAGCCATTCTTAACTAGGTGAGGTGGAATCTCAATGTTGTTTTGATTTGCATTTCTTTTATGGCTAGAGAAGTTGAGCGTTTCTTCGTGTGTCTATTGGCCATTCTTATTTCCTCTTCAGAGAACTTTCTCTTTTAAGTCTTTAGAAGTTTCTCTTTAAGTCTTATGTATAGGACAGTTGTTTCTTTGAGGATTTGTTGTTGGGAGATTCAGTTTTTTGAGTTCTAAGTATTTTTTAGATATGAGATTCTTGTCCAATGTATGACTAGTGAAGATCTTCTACCAGTTTGTTGGTTTTCTATTGATCTTGTTAGTTATGTCCTTTGCCATGCAGAAACTCTGCAGTTTCATGCAATCGTATTTGTCTAACCTTTCTTTGATTTGTTGTGTTTCTGGGTCTTTATTAAGAAAATTTGGCCTGTGCCAAGGAGACCTAGGGTTTCTATTCCTTCCTGTAATGTTTTCAGAGTATCTGCTTTGACTCCAAAGTCTTTGATCCCTTTGGAGTTGATTCTGGTGCAGGGTGATATATAAGGATCTAGCTTTCGTTTTCTACAGGTGTTTAACCAATTTTGCCAACACCATTTACTGAAGAGGCTGTCTTTCTTCCATTCTATTTTTTTTTTAGCTCCCTTATGGAAGATTAGGTGGCTATAGGTCTTTGGGTTCATTTCTGGGTCTTCAGTTGTATTCTATTGGTCTTCAGGTCTGTTCTTGTGCCAGTAACAAACTGTTTTGATTACTGTGGCTTTGTAGTATAGTTTGAAATTTGGTATTAATACTCCTCCAGCACTGTTCTTTCTGCTAAGGATTGTTTTTGCTATTCGGGGTCTTTTATTGTTCCATATGAATTTTTGGGTTGCTTCTTATATTTCATTGAAGAAAAAGGTTGGAATATTGATAGGTATTGCATTGAATGTGTAGATAGCCTTTGGCAGTATTGCCATTTTCACCATGCAATCCAGGAGCATAGGAGGCTTTTCCACTTCCTAAATTCTGCCTTAATCTCCTTTTAGTCTTTTAAAGTTTTCATCATAGAGGTTGTTCACTTCTTTAGTTAACTCCTAGGTATTTTATTGTTTGTGGGGCTATTACGAATGGAGTTGCTTTCCTGATTTCACCATGCTCTTCTCATTGCTGGCATACAGAAAAGCCATTGATTTTTGAGGGCTAATTTTATAGTCTGCTACTTTGCCAAAATTTTGGATCAGGTCAAGTAATTTGGGGGTGCTCCGACTTTTAAAAAATAACTTAGTCCATTGATGGATTCCAAAGTGAAGGTGGTGAAAACTGTGAAAAATGGTCCCTGATTGCAGTATCTGGGTGGCTTGCTGGGCGTGTGCCTTTGAAGCAAAGAACTTCTTTGTGGACTTCTTTCTTTTCTCTTTCTGTCTCTCAGCTTCCTGGGGGTGAGCTGCTTTCTTCCACGATGCACTTCTTGTTATACATGATGATGTTCTACAACCCCATAGCCAAGCAACAATGGAGTTAGCCTTTATGGAATGTAACCTCTGAAATTGTGAGTCAAAACAAATGTTTTCTCTCTTATGTTTTTTAACTTGAGTCTTTATTTATTTCAGAAGGAAAGTATAACTGAGTGACACAGAGGCTTTATTTCCACTGTGGCTACCACCGTGGATATTGAGGATGATTCGAAACCCAGCTGAACCTTCAGTGTTTAATGTGATGTGAAAGACAAAAAAAAAAAATGGCAGCCAAAACTGGGACACTCTGTACAGAACTGAACAGGTTCTCCACAGAAACAGGGAATTAGAAACAAGAAAGCCCTTTCTTTCTTTTGGGCAGTATGTGAAGGGACGGCAGGTCCCAACAGATAATAAAAATTATAAATAGTTTGCACAAATAGGTGATCATGCAAGTTTTAACTTGGGGGAAAAAATGAAACCCATTTTTAATTTAGACATATGGACTCATTATATTGCCCAGACTTTGTCTAAAGTCTTATGCTCCACGTGATCTTCCTGTCTTGGCCATCCAAGTAGCTGGGACTACAGTTATGAGCCACTGCATCTGGCTTGGGATATATTTAATGGCTGATGACAGTTACAAATGCGATTGTTTGTGTTTCTATCTGGGTATCCTCAGCATGTATGTAACTGTGTCCAGACACAATATAGAGGTGTTATAATTCTTTCTTGTATAAATACACAGGTTAACTTATGACCAATTTCTTTCTAGCCTCCCAGAGATGAGAAGGAAATATGATCTGATTAGTACGAAAAAGGTTGCCTGATGAGATTAGAAAAGTGCTTTATTTAGTCACAATTACAAAATACTGACATAAAAGACCCAAGTAAAATGAACTATTTATCTTGTGGGTGGGGAAAGGAGGGAAAAACCAAGAAAAAGCATTGGAAGGGGAGACATGGTTCAAAAAGAAATGTAATCATTACTCACTACTTGAATAACCCCTCTGTGTATCAACTCTACAATAGCGATTTAAAAAACCAGAAAACTGAGTTTATATGAAGTACATGAAATAATTGCAAACACATTTGCCTCTTGGAAGTTACTAAATGAATCTTTAATGAGCAATATTTAAACAATCTTTCAAAAATATCCTAAATATGATTTTTCTACTATTTTGAATACTTTCTACTTGACTTTTCTAAGACTTTTCAAATTAAGAAACCAGATTTTTTAATCACTTTATCTTCACAATGTATTTTTATACTACTTTCAAAAATTAAATCCTTTAAGTTTGTGAGGCTGTAAAATAATCAGCCATGTATCTGCTTGTGTAAAAGGTAAATATAGTTCCATTGAATAGATACAAAACCAATTACTAAATGAAAATGCATGTATATTTAAATTTTTTGATCTATGGTTCCAATAATGTGTTGGAAGTCCTGTTTTTCCAAAACAGTTTACATTTTAATTTCTTTTTGGTCTGTCATGGGACTTGAACTCAGAGCCTAGCCCTGTTCCTAAGATGTTTTTTTTTTTTCCACTAAGATTAGTGCTTTACCAACTTTGAGCCAAAGTGACACTTCCAATTTTTTGTGATTAATTGGAGATAAGAATCTTTTCTGCCTGGGCTAGCTTGGAACCATGATCCTCATATCTCAGTCTCCTGAGTAGCTAGGATTACAAGCAGGAGCACTAATGCCTGCATATATTTGAATTAGCTGCTAGTTTTATTTTTTTTAACATTTTACTAGAACAAAAGCAGTTATTTTAATATTTGAACTTTGATTTCTCAGATTCCTAGTCACATAACTTGTACTCATCATCACAATGTGTACTTATTCATTATGAAATTATCTGTTCTTTTCATTCACATTGTTTGCAATTTGTTTTATGGTAATCCACAATTATTTAAAATATTAGTTAAAATATTAGTTTGAGGCTGAATTTAAATATCCTCCTGAATCTTGTAGATGTAATGAAACTGAGTTCAGCACCCTTTTGATATAATGAAGATACCAAGAAGTTGTTGCTTCCTCCTCTTCATCTAACCATGTGCATAAAAAGGGGAAAGGAAATATAGAGAAAAGAGGCTGAATGATTGACAGAAGCAGAATTTCAACCTCCCTCTGGCTCTTGCTCAGTTGCATCTTCTTCCCATAATGCTGTGAGTTCCTGCTGAAAACTTTTTCCCACAATGCATTGGGTGCCTACCTTACCAAGGAAGAACCAGGGTAGCATATGCACAAATGAATAGACAATCAGCACAAAGCCCATGGGAGAAGATATAAGAGAAGTTCTGTACTATAAGAACCACACTCTGAGAGGACTCCATTGGGATCCTCGTTGAGGTCTTTCTTCAAATCTCTCATCTCGACTCTCTCTCACAGCTTCCTTTCACTTTCAAATCAACTTACTCCACTTTAAAAAATTAAACTCCTACTTAAATGAATAAAGTATCATTCTATTGCTGATTCACATTGCAACCCAGCCTTTTTTAATGTAACCTACCTCTATATTTAATCATCTGATGAACTTTATGAAAATCAAACATAAAAATCTTTTTATTACAAACATAAAGTTAGAGGAGTTATTACATTGTAACAAGGTACAGATGATTTTGAGCAACAAACTACAAGAAGACTGAATTTCTTAGAGGCACTTTGACAATAAATATACATGTAGACATGGAAATGCAATCAAATTTTTTTTAATTTAGAGTAAATTTTTCACAGAAGAAAATTGAATCAAGGTACATCTTTTTTTGTTATTCTTTCAAAAAATATTTAAAAGCTTGGACCAAATTGGGTGCTTTGTGTATAGATTTCTGGGCTTGATGGAATACTTGTTTTCTCTAATATGTGTCCCTCTTAAATATCTATGAAGACACTCTTGGCTTTCATTAGACAATCTCTCTATGTAGCCCAGGATGGCCTGGAATGCAAGATCCTCCTGCCTCAGTCTCCTGAGAGCTGGGATTGCAATACTTGCAATCAAAATGCATTCACATTTTTTTTTTACTTGACATAGAATAATCTTGATCCTTGTATCCCATAATGATAGCATGGTCTTCTGGGTGATTCTTTATTCTCTGTCATTAGCCTTGTACATATCTCCCAGTAAATGAGTCAAAACTTGGACTCATGATTTAAAGGACAGGACATCATTTTGTCCCTCCCAATCATCATAAAAGTATGTTTCCTGGGACAAAGAGAATGTCAACTAGACAATCAACACCTCCACTTTCTTCACTGACTATAGAGAATTCCAGGGAAGGCAAAGTGAACATTTTTTTGATGAAAAAAAAAACAATTTTTGATTAAAAATGGAAAATATCTGGATAAACAGCAACCAATTATTGACTCTATAAGTTAGGTCTTATTAAAGAATAACTTGTAAGATAAAGAAGCTTCCAAAGAAATAGTTGCTAACACCATGGAGATGTAGAGGTATAGAAACTGAATTCTAATCTCTGCTGCTTCAGTGCCTCCCATGAATTCTTGTCCTCCAGAGAATCTGGGCAGAGAAACATTCACTGCATTCCCCATCCTCCCATGGAATGAACATATTGCAAAGTTTAGGGGAAGAAGCCACTAAAATAATCTGTATGCCAAGCTTTCAGTAATGCAGATGAGCTAAAATCTCAAACTACACAACAGATTAATTAGGGGATTTATTTTTACGTGTTAATAGCAATGTGAGGGAACCAGAAAGTCCTGGGACTGAGAAAGGTTTGAGCAGTGAGTTAACACACCTGGATCAGAAGGCATCTCCATTGTGAATATGACTGTCTTGGGAAAATGGACCTACAGAGGTGAAGTTCTTATGAGATTCTCTCTGTATCTGTTAATTATCATCTTTCATAATACATTGTATTCTCTCATTTAGGTTAAAACATCTAATTGGAATTGTGTTCTTTTTTTCATTATATTCAAGTATTGATTTCATTCAACAGATTTTTGTTGAACAACTACTGTATGTCTGGCACTATTTAAGTAGATATCAGTGAATTCATAGCTTGTCCTTAGCATCATGATAATTCAATATTTAGCATCATATTGAAAGCAGGATTAATATTGAAAGCAGGATTAAAGCATCTTTCTAATTCTAGGAATAGCTGTAGAACAGAGAATTGCTTTAATTTTTGTTTCTATACTCACCAACCCATTTATAATATGCCATTCTATGAATTTTTCATGAGAAAGAAATATAAGAGTGAGAAAGTGAAATAGAAAAGAATCAACATCAGCCTTTAAACTATTGTTCCTGTCTTTAGATGACTCTAAACAAACTTAGTTTTGAAAAACCAAAAACAGTGAGCAATCACTATTGTCTTTTCCCCCCCATGTCTTGGGATCACCAATGCCATGTCCAGTGTGTAATGAAGATAATTTGGAGTAATCAATGTCCCCTTTGTGGCTAGTATTTTAGACATACAGCCGCAGGCTGGGATGAAAGATAAATAAATCATTCCCATTTCTTTTATGTAACATACTAGAGAAATCCACAGAAAAGGAACGGGAAAGAGACATCTTAGGTATTGTTTATAGACTTCTCTGTTCAGTATCCTAGAATAATTTCAAGTAAAGGTAAATTTGGATAAAACTTGATTTGGCAACCATCATATATTAAAGCACATATGACATAATAGAGCCACATAAGAATTTTTCAATCTCCATTGACTTAAAGGGAACTGGAGAAATATTAGTTGGTAAGAGAAATGTTTTTACCATCCCCAAAGCTTCTACTCACAGAACAAAGGACAGGCAGCCATTTAAAATGGTACTTTGTGTCAGTTAAGTTTATTAAGTAGAAAGACTGGCAATCCTGGGTAAAAGTAGACTGTCCATCCAATTAAATTACAGAATATTAAAAAGGTCAAAGCAATATAGAAGTCCTCTAATTCATAGAAAACACTAAAATTCTGATTTCTCATACTCCTGACAAAGATTGTAATTGCAATTTGAAAAGGGTAAAATATTTATCTAGTCCTCTGACAAAGATTGAAATGAGGATGTGACTGGTCACAAATGTAGTCTCACAAAGGTAATGTGAAGACTAATTTTCTTTTAAAAAGAAGACTGAACCATGATACTTATTTCTTTTGTGTTTGTGAGGAATATCACAAGATGGTTGTAACCAAGTCATTTTAATGTTTTAATATATTTATACATGCCCTATACATAAACATATCACTTATTGAAAGTCTCTTAGATCGGTATTGCATAGACATGAATCCTTTATCTCTGCATGAAAATACTTTTGTGGTTTTCTTTTAGCACTTAGTTCACTTCCTACACCACTGAAGACATTCAAAAATGGGAGACCTGAGTGTGTATCAAATCTTTCTAAGGATATGGGATATAAACTGCAATGCGTGCACAATAATGCTGTGACTTTGTTTGTAATAAACATTTAAAATGACCGACTTTCTCATAAATACTCTAAGTAGGATGATCTATGAGATTTCTAATTTATTCTTGTTTAAAATTTAAGCATGCTTTTTTAAAGCATATCAATTTTGTTAATACCATGTAATTAAAACATGTCAGTGCACAGCAAGTTTTAGTCTAAATTAATGACTATGAGAATTATTTTAATTAAATAACCAATTATAGAAAAATCGCAAGCATGAGAGCTGACATTTAAATGAATTTCATTTAAATTGCTTCTTAACATTGTCCCATCTAGGACACTAATGCAAAATGAACTATTGTATCAACTTAGATTATCACTATTTTTGTATGCGCGTAATGTATTCATATTCAATCACTGGAACGGAGTAGAATATTTGCTATTGATCTAAAACTTCTATTAATAAAAGCACAAGAGTATGAGCTCATGGAAAAACAAACCATCTTTCTTTTTTACCTTTTGTCTTTTTTTTTTTAAGAATATGGGCTACTGGATGCTATTATAATTCTCACAGGAACAACAACCAAGAAGTTTATGCATTTGGAGCCTGTACCTAATTAAATCAGGAAATGTTGATATTCACTTCTAAGTGAATATACATATGATTTCATGTTTTGCATATAGTGGGGCTCTTGAGATAATGTGGATCAGTGCTAAGGTTTTATTTATTTAATTATTTATTTATTTAGTCAAATGCACTACCAGGCTATGACTTCCTCTTATGAAATGGATAATTCAAGTCCCCAAACTAGGATACATCTCTTACGTAATGGTCCAGCTGGATCTCCACCCATGCTTAACTCCATGTAGTTCAAACATTATAATAGTCTTTTCTGTACTGAAATAAATTATTTCTACTATTCAGTTTTTTCTGTTCAATTCAACCATTCTTCTACAAACAAATGCCTTAAAAGTAAAGCTAAGCATGCTATTACAACTTTCGCCTCTAACATCTTTTGACTTTAACGCTATTTCCAAGAAAAGAAAAGCATGTACAAAAAGATACAAATTTATCCCACTAGTTCTACTTTAGTGTTTTGTAAAATGTACTACAGAAGAGTTAAAGTTTTATTGTATAGAAAATGAAGTTAAACATGCTTTGATTTATTTCTAAGCCCTCAGAGTGATTTTTAAAGTTTTTTTTCTATCTATTTACTCCAGTTATTCCTTGGTTTTATGCCATATCCTATAGAATTAATGATTCCAAGTGAACCACTACTATCCTTTTCACCTATGTTCTCTAGCATTTTCTTTACACACACCTTTGGGGAAAATATGACTTATCTGGTACTTTGAAACCAATAATAGAAGGAGCTTTTTATGTGTTTGCTAGCAAAGATGCAGCCATATTTAGATGTGACTAGCTAATTGTTCCTCTTCATTGGCATGCACTAGGGCATGTCGTTTAATTACAATGCTTGTATTTGCAGATTTCACTTTTTAGTCATCAGAAATATTTAGTATCAGAAAAATGAAGATATTTTCTCCATATTTCACTCTGCTATTCCTTTAAAAATAAAAAGGGAAAGAAAAGGCTATTGCATTTGTTGTTCATTGATTAACCAGTAATGTTATGTATAAATAATGTATCTGACAGTATGGCAGCCCACTTGGGACATTATGCCATTTACTACAAAATGGGATGCAACATACAACTGAGCAGTGAGAACAAATTAAACATCTTTCCTTGGTAACTTTAGCATTTTTATTAGGTGATAAACATCACAGTGAGAGGAAAGCAGATGTAGTTATTTCAGTAATATTAACCTTAATCGAAAGCTAACTTGACATATAGTATAATACTTTTGTATTATAAAAATTTGTCCAATAACAATGGAAACCAAATTTTCCAAGGTCATTATGAGATGATATCTGTAAAAATTAATGGCTACCTTGTGTAAAATTTCCTCTATAGCTACTGAGTTATATTATTAATATTGATGAAAAAGTTAAACATAAATCTAGTGACTATACGGATGAAAAATGTTCAAATATTTTCAGTGTTGTATTTCTCTTGCCTTAATAAATGTATCCTATAGTGCTATTTGACTGTGTGTGAATTTTATTCTTTTAATCCTGTTGAGATAATCTCCAAATGCTTAAAGAAGCAACAAATAGTGCCAAATTCTTTTTTCTTTCATTCCTTTTCTTTTCTTTTGAAGTATCAAGGTTTGGATTCCAGTTTTTTGAGCTTGGTAGACAGATGCCCTTTACTATGGAACCATGGCATCAGCCTTGATTTTTGCTCTTTATTTTGAGGTAACATCTAGCTTTTTGTGAAATTGTATGTTTAGGTACAATTCACTATGCTTATTGAGAAAGGATTTCATGAACATTTTACACCCAGGCTGACCTTGAAGCATGGTTCCAACAATTTCAGCTTCCCTAGTAGTATGGATTTAGACATGAGCCACCAACATCCAGCTCTCTTCTTCATTCATTTCATCATTTAGTCATGGGAATACAGAAATGTACCCTGTCCTTAAAGGAATTAACAACTGAGTGATGAAAATAGCTGAATGAGTCCATTGAATATGTAGAAATGTGCTGCTATAATAAATCTGTTCTTGGGGCTGGGAAGGTGGCTCAGTGGTAGAGTCCTTGCCTTGCATGCTCGAGGCCCTGGGTTCGATTCCTCAGCACCACATAAGCAAAAAGAAAAAAGCCGGAAGTGGCGCTGTGGCTCAAGTGGTAGAGCGCTAGCCTTGAGCTGAAGAGCTGAGGGACAGTGCCCAGGCCCAGAGTTCAGGCCCCACGACTGGACCCAAAAAAAAAAAAAAATCTGTTCTTCACTTAAATTGTTTTCCTCCTTGCCATTAACAAGATAATTATTGTATTCAAATTTTGTGTCAAGCACAAACTTTGAGTTTCAGTTTGTAGCAGTAAAAAAAAAATGGTTTTTTCCACATCAGTCTTATATTCTAACAGAGAGAAATAATATGTGACATAGCAATATAATAAAGGAAGAATAGCATAAAAAGCAAAACAAGGTAAAGGAAGGGATTGGTGGTTAGAAAATTGGAGTCTTTGTAGGCCTCACTGAAAAGGAGAAGTCTGAGTAAAGACAGTTAAGTTTATAAAAGGAAAGTGAAACAGGTAGGAAAAAAGTTAGTATAACATTCACATATTGAAATTCTTTCTGACACCATCCAAGGAACATTAAAGAAGTCATTGTGGTCAGAAATTAATTCTGAGAGGTTCTGCAATGCCATATCAATAGAGATTTATGGGTTCTTATAAGGCATTTAGCATTGGAAAAATTGGAGAGCCATGGCACAATGGTAAGCATTGGAAGGACATGAACTGACTACTGTTTTATAGGATCATGCTGTCTGCTGTTAGAAATTCACTTTAGGAGATCAAGGGTATATTAGTCTGATGAGACTGCCATAACAGAACATCCACATGCCATAGTAATTTGTTTGCTCATAGTTTTAGAGATTACAAATTCCAGATTAAGTTCAAGAAGGTTTGTTTTCTGGTGAAGCCTCTCTATAGCTTACAGATGTCTACATTCTCACAATAGTCTCATGCCTTTATGTGTTCATTCCTGATCTCCTCCTCCTCCTCCTCCACTTCCTCCTCCTCCTCCTCCTTCTCCTCCTCCTCCTCCTCTTCTTTCTTCTTCTTTTCTCCTTCTTCTTCTTTTCTTCTTCTTCTTCTTCTTCTTCTTCTTCTTCTTCTTCTTCTTCTTCTTCTTCTTCTTCTTCTTCTTCTTCTTCTTCTTCTTCTTCTTCTTCTTCTTCTTCTTCTTCTTCTTCTTCTTCTCCTTCTCCTTCTTCTCCTTCTTCTCCTTCTTCTCCTTCTTCTCCTCCTTCTCCTCCTTCTCCTCCTTCTCCTTCTTCTTCTTCTTCTTCTTCTTCTTCTTCTTCTTCTTCTTCTTCTTCTTCTTCTTCTTCTTCTTCTTCTTCTTCTTCTTCTTCTTCTTCTTCTTCTTCTTCTTCTTCTTCTTCTTCTTCTTCTTCTTCTTCTTCTTCTTCTCCTTTCCTCTTCCTCTCTCCTCCTTTTCCCCCTCACTCTCCTTCTTCTTTGAAATGGCCTCCAGTTCTCTGGACTGTGGCTCCACGTTTATGGCCATCTTTAAATTATTTACCTTGCTCAAAGCTCTATATTAAATACAATCATATCAGGATGGGGAGTGAGAACATATGGTTTTGGCAGGAACACAATTAAGTCCATAACAAAAAATAGAAGAAATGAGGGCAAGTAGAAGGCCATGGCAAATCAAGAGTGAAATGTCAGTGGCTAAAATTATGATGGTGGTAGTAGAAGTGGTGGAAGGTTAAAGGATTAAAGTCTAGGAAAATTTTGAAATTAGATGCGAATTTCCTGAATCATTGAGAGTATGGAGAAATAAGAAACTGAGATAAAAATAACTCTAGGGTCTTCACACTGAAGAACTAGAAGAATAAAGTTGCCATCATCTGAGATAAAGAAACAGATTTTGGCAAGCAGTGACCAAAGACTCAGAACTAAATGCATGGAATTTGAGATTTCTATTATATGGACACATAATAATGTCCAGAAGACAGGTGGATTTATCAATCTCAAAAAAGTTATAGAATAAGAATGGGAATTTGGAAGTCTGTGACATAGAGGTGGAATTTTAAGCCAAAAGATCAAGGAGAAGAGGAAAGCATATGTAAAAGAAGAAGGAGTGAAAAATAACTGTGGTCTATTTTGAAGAGGTCTGGGGAAGGGAAAGAACCAGTAAAAGAAGATCATAGTCAAGAAACCAACAGAGCGGAGGAAAATTCAGTTCAGTACAAAAAAAAAAGCAAACAATAACTACACCAACAACAAAAAACCAACAATAGGAGAAAGAGCTTGATGCGCAAATGCTACCAGAGCAGAGGACCAACCATTGGGTTTAACCACATGGCCTTTGATCACATCAGTTTTGCTGATGAAAGTCTGATAGGAGAACATTTGTAAATAAGAAAAGAGATTTATATAATATAAAAGCATATGAAGCTTTTCAAAGGATTTTGCCTCAAGTGTGGGGAAGGGTTGTGAAATGAGGTAGGTGGGGGTCGAGAAAAATCAAGAGAAGGGGTCAAGAATGAGTTGCTAAACACACACAAGAGAAAAGGTATAGAAATAAAAAAAAACAGTAACAATAATGCAAAAAGTAAAATTTTTAGAAACCCCCTTGTTTCCATTTCTTGGAGCTCATTTTGATAACTATCATTTTATATGATCATTTGCACATAGCTATTGAGCCCTTGTGATCCTCTCCTAAGAATATCCTCCTTTAGTCTCACTGTGTGAATGTTTAAAGTCCTGTTTAATCATGTCCAAGTGTAATTTTTTTATCTTTTACTGTCCATTGGGTTTACTTGTAGATTTATAGGCACATTCTAATGATTAAATATGAGGGTCTGTCTTACTTCATTTAGTATAATTCTTTCCAAGTCTTTCTATTTCCTAACAAATGAGGCAATGTCATTCATTATGATAGAAACATAGAATTCCATTGTGTATATATACCACATTTTCTTGATCCACTGAGGGGCATCTAGATTGATTCCATATCTTGGCTATTTCTGTACCTTTTTATCTTGTATATAAGTTTATCTGATTTGGGGAGCAGAAGAGGAGGCACAGAAATGGTGGGGGTGAACTAATTCAGTGTGATACTCACTAGACATTATGTTGAAAATGACCTATAAAACTTGTCGGGCAGGAGGATCAGGAGGGAAAGATCTGTGAGAAAATGAGGGAAAAAGTGACTTGAATGACTTGAGTAAGATGTACCTCATTCAAATTGTCATAGAAGTAGAGTTGAATGTTGGCTTCTAGGTGGAGCAGAGGTAAAAATAATGGGCAGACAGTGGTCAAGGGTACAATGTTTCAATTTTGCTGTCTAGAAATTATAGTAATGTTGAATAGAATGATGCACACTCACACTCCCATTGCATAAGGCAATGAATGTGTTACTTTGAGTGTGGTGATCACATTATAATGTGAATCAAAATATCAAGTTGTATAACTTATTTTTTAAGTAAAAATAAACAAGATTAAGTGCTTAAGTATGGTATCATACTATATATTGAGTAACTTAGCTTTTGTTATAATTCTTGGTATGTGATTAAATAGTCCTTTACCAGTAAACTAGAACTGTAAAATTTTGTGTAATGAAGAGTTAGATAATTTAGTATATGAGCAATGTCCTCAATATCATAAGTAAGAGTAATTAGTACCTGGAAGAAATTAGAATTGCCAAAAAATTGAGTTTTAGGGCAGGGAATGTGGCTCAGTGGTAGAGTGCTTGCTTAGCGTGCATGAAGCCAAGGGTTCAATTCCTAAGTACCATATAAACAGAAAATGCTGGAAGTGGCACTGGGCTCAAGTGGGAGCACTAGCCTTGAGCTGAAGAGCTCAGCAGCAGCACCCAGGCCAAGTTCAAGCTCCATAGCTGGCAAAAAACAAATTGAGTTTTATTTATATTCATGCTTCTATTCACAAAGATAAATCTCTATTAGTGTTTTCTACTGGATTCTATGGATCTGAGGAAGCTGAAATCCTGATTGAAAAGTTAAAAAAAAAATCCTGATTGAGACTGATCACCAGTTAAGACACAGTATACCCATGAAACTGAAATGAAACCACAGGATTCTGTTTTTATGTAGAATACTTTCAGAATAAGCACTAACATAAACAGAACTCAATAGAACTCAATAGTCTTTTGTAGGAGTGGCCACAATTTGTTTTTCTGTCATTGTTCTTTCCTTAGTCTGGTTTGTATTCTATTCAACTTATCATATATCAACTTATCAACATATCTAACACATACTCCACATATGAATGCCACAGGCAGATGCAGTGTTACCTTTCTCTTGTTTTGCAGTTTTAGATCCCACCACCTGGTGGTAGATACCATAAAAAGAAGTAATAAAATGGAGAAGGCAGGTTCCTAAGGAGCCTAGGGATCTAACAGTAACCTTGCTGGATGCAGTCTTTAGACCTGGGAGTCTCCTCTATGTTTTACTTTGGGAATTCAAAATTAAGATGCTACCTGAGGCATTGTAGCACTGACAGAGTGAAGGTATGCACTAGATAGGAGAAAAGGCAATGCTAAGAAGACAGGGCAATAGGTACAGAGAAAGGAGGGAAAAGGAGAATAAATGGTGAAGGGAACTGGGAGAAAATGAGGGAGGGAGTGACATTGTTCAAAAAGAAATTTACTCATTACCTGCCTTAGGTAACTGTAACCCCTCTGTACATTACCTTTATAATGATAATAAAAAAGAATTGATATTGAATGCAATTGCAAGTCATGTCATGACATTTGTAGTGAAATAATACCTTAACTATTGGAAATTCTGTTTCTTAGTGTTTTCTATTTTCTTGTAAAGATGCTTCACAGAGAGTTTATAATTACATCAGTACGGTCATGAGTACATTTCTTGTCAGGCATTGTTACCCCCCTCCTTTGTTATGTTTCTTAATGTTTTGATGGAGCATCTCTACATGGAAGAAGAAATGATTTCACCTTCAAATAATTTTACTTTTAAAAATTTTGATAGTTAGAGGGAGATATATCATTGTATTCAGCCACAGGTCATGATATAATATGCCTGGTAAGGTAATCAACATAGTTTAATGTATAAATTTCCTTTGAAAGGAAATTAGTTGAAATAGCAAGAATAAGAAAGAGTATGGAGCTCCTTTAATCTTCATAGTTGCCAGAATGTTCATCATCCTTCTTTCTGCACTTAAACAAGTTATTATTTAGCTGGACAGTGCAGTTAGTCTACTGAAGAGGTTAGTACTCCCATTCACTTAGCTGTAAATATAACATCTTCATCTTGCACTGTTTTGACTGTACTGAATTTTCATGTACTATTGCTCTATTAGAATTCATTGCTGATAAAGAGAATACAAACCCAATGTTTCCTTATGCCTGCTTCCTTGGTTCTGTGGAGAGATTTGTACCTGAATCGAGACCTTTGGGACATATATTAACCTTTGTGAAGGTGACCAGGGGAAACAATGAAACAGGAGAAGGAAAGGAAGAATCTGCTCAGATTTATCAGCAGAGTCTCAGGCAAATCAGTTGTAAAAAATAAAAAGTGTGCATAAAAATTATGACCTAGAAATTGACTCTTTTAAATCCTTGTTGACCTATGGAAAGTTTTGTATTCTTTCAGTGCAATGTAATCACCTGATTTGGAAAGTGAAAACAAATCTATAATTCATAAAAAGACAAAAAAAATCTTGAATCAAATAAACTCTTCAGATTTGATCCAGAAAACTTGAAAGTCTTCAAGGAACTGAATTTGGTCATGTAGAGGAGAAATGCTACATATTGTATGGTTTTCTTCTTGTGGTATATCTTCAGAGACTGTAGCTGAGAAAAGTAAGTATCTATTGAATTCTTAGAAAGAAAATTTCTATTTTTTCTTGGTTAGACAATATAACTATGTTTCCATTATCTTTTAGACTCAGATTGTTAGTACATATTTTGTTAGGACATCTGATTTTAGAGTCCATGTTAAATTTTTTTTCTTGATCAGTTCTTTATCAATTTAGAATTATTTAAAACATGCAGTCACTGATAGGCATTTATTCTTGATACTCCATATGCTTTTGTATTTTACAGTATGACTAGAATCTCATGTAGATGGGCCTAATGAAATAAGTAATTTATAGTACATTTTAAAGCAAATGCACATTTTCTCTAAAATTAAGAAAACTGGCTTGTATTACTTTCCTTCTGAATTTCACCTCAGTATTCTCTTTTATAAATTTAAGTCCTGAAAACAATATTTTTTTCTTTTTATTTTAAGCTAGTCCTGGGGCTTGAACTCTGGGCCTGAGTACTGTCCTTGAGCTCCTTTTGCTCAAGGCTAGCCCTGTACCACTTGAGCCACAAAGACATTTCTGGTGTTTTTGTTTGTCTGTTTGTTTTGGATTTTTTGGTAATATATTAGAGATAAGAATCTCATGGACTTTATTGCCCAGGCTGGCTTTGAATCACAGTCCTAAAATCTCAGCCTCCTAAGTATCTAGGATTATAGGTGTGAGCCACCAGTGCCTGGCTCAAGACAATAGTCTATACAAAAAAAAAGTATGTCAGATTAAAATCCCAAAGTTTACCCTCGATAGATAAATACAAATATGTCTAGATATATATCTATATAGATATCTTTATATCCCTCTATCGCTGTAGAAACACGTGTGTGTGTGTGCGTGTGTGTGTGTGTGTGTGTGTGTGTGTGTGTGTGTGTGTGTGTGTGTATTATTCAAGAAAAAAGGTTGAGCACCAAAAATACGTGAGCTGTTTTGCAGGACACTGGTATTGGCAGAGTGACAGTAACACTGACAATTTTGTGGAATGAACTAGAGAGATCAGATGAGCTGTAGATGTGAAGCTTTCATATACTTTCCCTGGTATTTAAATGTCAGTGAACATTTTAAGCTATAGAAGCTCATGATAGAGGTACTGTTTGTTGTTTATTCAGAAATTCTATATTAATATCCCTCAAGTGGCAAAAGTTATAGGTATGGCCTCTTGTGGCATAAAAGATGCTTTCAAAGATGATTGCAATGATCCTAACAATGTGCCTTAGTTCTATTCTTAATATTTTAGTGACTTGATGGATACATACATGCCACTGTGATATTGAAAATGGAGAGGGAAGGGAACATTTTCTTCTATATGGGTGAAATGGCTTTATTATCAGGTACTTTTAAAATGACCTCAGCATCTAATTGATCCTGCCTTTTAATTATCGTCAGAACTGTAGCACAAGATGAACTATCCAAAACTCAAACCATGTATTTTGGCAGATGTCCTCCAACAGTTATTGGCTTATATCCAATACTTCTGTGTAACAAGTCAAATTATTCAGCTATCTATGGATTCATTTTCTCAATTAATCTATGTTGAAGGTTTACCAGGAGTTACATTGTTTAAAACTTGATATGTTTAATAGATATGACTCATGAGATATTTTATATCTATAGGGGTGGTGATGGTAATAGTACCCACCACTTTGGAAATCATTTGAGTTTTATGTCCATTTGTTGGAGCCACGGCAAAAAAATATATTTTCCAGATAATCTCAACTCTTCTTATTACTAATTTGGCCAACCTCCAAAAATATAGCATGGCTTATTTTCAAAAGTATATTTTTCAAGCCTATCTGATGTTGATCAGGTGAAAATCATGGAACCCCTTTAAAGCTACAGCATCCAATTCTCATACTTCACTTGTTTTAGGTTTTGCCAAACAATACTGACCATGAACTCTCTGGTGTCCAAATCTTCACAAAGATACATTTTAAGAAATGATATTCATAAAGATATTTGATCCACAGATTATTGTAGATATTTTAATTTTTATTCAGAGGTCAAGCCAGCTGCATATTTATAGAACAATGTGTGGGGATAGTAATGATTACTTTTACTACACATTTCTCAGGAGAATGGCACTGACATCATTAGGGAACATTAAAAAATGTAATAAGAAACAACAATCATTAGCAGTGGAACCCTAGGGATACTGAGGACATTTCACTTGTATCATGCATAAAGGAGATCTCATGACACTGAGCTTCCCTGACAGAAATCATGTTTCTCTCATAGGATCTGTGATCAAATTTCCCTCATAATTTTGGGAAAGAGCTCATACTGGCTTAGATGATTTTTTTAGTGTTTGTGCTTGTGTATTGGCAGTTTCTATTCATTTTTATTATTTTGTATTTATCTTGTCTCTTTATCTTATTTGGTGTCATAATCTGATCAAATAAGTCGTATCCATTTTAAGTAAGATAGGTTCAGAACTGTGCATAAAACTACCTTACTGATGTAACTGTAACCTCTCTGTACAGCATCTTTACAAGAAAATAAAATGAAATTTAAAAAATAAAGGTTCAAGATTCCTCTGTCACTGAATTCTGAAAGGTGATCATAAGAATGAGTTATTAACCCGAAGTGGAGGTGAAGACCTTTAGAAATTCAAGAAATATGAAATTATTGAAATTAGTTTTGTGATACAGAAATCTAGAAATTGCTCAACATGTTACCTGCAGGACAATGGAATGGCATACAGTGAGTTAGCTGTGTTCATGTTGAAGATGACCAATGCCTGCCTGCCTACAAATCCATACAAGAAAAATGAGAGGTTTGTAATACACACAGTAGCCAAAGAGAATGGCAAATTCCAAATGAAAGAAAATGAAACAAAAACTGAAAAAAAAAGGTGTTGAGAATAAGAGACATTTCCTGAGGTTTCAGAGACAGGATTGGTACAGGTATAAAATAAGGCAAGGATAAATGTACCAGTGTGGGGATGGGAGTTGGGAAAGATGATTTTAGTCTTGTTCGGGTAAGAACTAACCAGCGTCTCCTTCCAAACAGTGCCTAGTTAAGCAGTTCTGATAGCCATCACTTTAAATCTTGGCTAGCTGTGAGGATGCCAAATTTGAGGTTCTACTTCCTACTTAATCTGTACTTAGGGTTTTAAGTACTATTTGTCTTAACCCTCTACGATTCCCAGAAACCCACAAATCTACAGGCAAAAATGAAAAAGGAAAAAAACCTCAACTTGTATGGATTGCAAAGCTCAAAGAACCACTATACATGAGTATATTCCTTGGGTCCCCTACTGCCTGTCTTTACTCAGCCCCATTTGTAGGCAACATTAACGAGGAGGTGCTCTGTACATCATCCTGGCTTGTCCTCAGATGAAGAAGTTCTGTGTCCTCTTGTCCTGTTCTTGCACCATTCCTTACCTCTAACTCCACTCCTGAGTTTGTCTAGCTCCTGACCTTTTAGATTTCATCTTCCACTCCAGCCCCCTAAATTTATTCCTTAGAGCTGATGACAGATTTAGTGTCTTAGTATGATCTTTTGTAGTCTTCGTCTCAAATATGATTTTATACTAATCTTTGTCTATATTCACTTCTGTGCACACAAACCTCTGGTAACTACCTTCCAGATCAAATCTGCTAGTGGGAGCTCACCCAGCCCCAGCGCTCCCTTAAACACTTCACCATCTTAAAAGCTTAATAAACAAATCCCCTCTGTCCCTAATCTAATCTTTGGCATTCAACATCATATTCCCTAAATACTCTAGTCTTCTGTAAGTGATCTTCTAATCTGATAATACAATTGCTCCAAATGTAGCATCAGTTCCTGAGCTAGTGCAATTTCTCCTAAGGGTTAAATGTGTATTTTAATTTGATCTTCTCTGGATTTTGTCATGAAGTATTAAATTTTCTATTAAGTGATGAGCACAAGTAATTTGGCAGTACTGAACACAGAGCCTTTGGGGGTATTAAACCTTTCTGGATGGAGAAACATCTACCCTATGCACATAGTAAGTCCTTCATCTCACCTGTTTTTAACCACCTGTCATATTAGAATATCTTCCAGGCTGGAAAGATGAAGATACTTGCTGCATTCTTGAAAGTTGGGGAGTGTTTAGAGGTAGAAAAAAAATTCACATGTTTGGGAAGACTATGCCATTAGCAGATCAATTAGTATTAATATCCAAAAGTTGCTATGAGAAAACTGAAATTGAAAAGGTTTAAATAAGCTATGCAAGTCACCTAACCTCAATAAGTAAAATAAAATAACAAATAAGATGATGGTAACTGTTCTTCATTTTACTGTATTAAATTATTAAATTGTCAAATTTCTATAAATGTTGAGTTATTTTACTTATTCCCATTCAGAAGAGGTAATGGAAGAACAGAGAAGGTAAGTAACTTGCCCAGAGCCCACGAGTGGATAAATAGATAGGCTCAAATTCAGGAAGATGCATTTTTATTCTTCTCCCACGCTGCCTAAATAAGGCACCCAAGACTCAGTTGCTTTCCATACTTAACCTTCTTCTTCTTTTAGCAAGTAGGAGACCTAATATCAGTACATTTATTTAGATGTTCCCTTAGGGCATGCCCCACTGTGAACTGGGAAAAGAAAGGTGCCTTGCTGATAAATCAGATAAAACATAAAGAAAAAAACAAGGTGAAGAATGACTACAAACACATTTTCCCCTAAGGAATGCTAGTTGGCTGCTGTAAGTACGTGTAACTCCTCAGTATCATGGAAAGATAAATACACAAGCTTCGAAGGAAGCTATTTGGTTTGGGTAGCAATGATTTTTGACATTCAGAAAACTTGCAGTGCATACAGAAACATAAAGAGCTTCTCATTGTACTTCTCAGTGGTGATAAAATATTCCATAAATAAACATTTCACTTTGTTTCCTTCTCAGTAATATTATCTTTGCTGCTGTGATAGCTTTTCTGGTACTTAGGGCAACCTGTCCTAACCTCTGTTGGAAGAAAATGAAAAATAATCCCTATATGCAAGATAAGACATATCTAATAGTGGTGTTTGCAAACATCAAATAGCAGTGGGCTAAAGAAGTGAGATATAAAGCTATCAATTAATTTTGTTGTAACTGTATGCACCTGTGAACAACTGCTTAATTAAAGAGGCAAACAGAAATCTCTCACAATAATACCTCACATTACTTGCACTTATGTGACTGTCAATTAGCTGGAGTGGATAAACACAATTGGAAGCCTGCCATGTGGACTTCTGGTTAAAAATAAAGGAAGAAAGAAAAGAAAGATATAACTAGGAGATAGGTGAATAGAGAGAGGAAGACCCATAGATAAATATGGGCCATCCTCTATGGGATAAATATCCATTTCAATAACAAAATAAAAGTAGATGCTTTACATGGAAAAAGACTGAACTCCCTACATTGTGGGAACAAAGAAAATGAAGCTTTCATACACAAATACACATCAAAAGGGGAAAGAGCTGGAGCATCTGGCTGCTTGTGAAGACAAGCTTAGTGCTGGTGTTTTATTTCTATATAAAAGAAAGCCAAGTGATCCCCAAGCTACTTGTCTCCCAAGATAATAATATTCTACCTCAAGGTCTCTCCCTACAATTTCATTCTGTCTACAATTCTTTAGTCTTTCAAAAAAAAAAACAACTTTGGCAAGGTGGCAAAAAAGAGAAGCTTAAAACTTTTGAGAAGAGAAATGTCAAGGTTCCTTCTAGAAAAAAAAAAGAGAGAGAGAGATGGATGGTACAAGTTGGAAATTTCCAGTTGTCAGCTCTGCTTGCCAGTGATTTATTTTGCTAATTGAAGGAAAAGGACTATGGAGTTATGAGATTGAAAATTGAACAGGCAACATTTGAATTATGATGAAATTATAGCCGGCCACTAAAAGCCTCCTTCAACTTTTGTCATCAAAGAGGGCAGTGAAATCCTAGCTGCTTTTATCTGGGTGCTCTTGAGGAAAGTTTAAATGATTTCTTGAGAAGCAGACAACACATTTTCTGCATTGCCAGAGAACAATCACTACGGCCTTCTGAACACACAAAGGCCTGCCGTTCCTTGAAGGCTGGGATTCCTTCTTAATCTTCATTTCCCTGGCATCTAATATAGTGCTTAGTACTCAGTAAAAATAAACTTCACTGAAAAATAGGCTTTTTAAAAATCTCCTGTCCCACCCTACTTTTCTAGTTCTTAAGACTCTAAACTGAGAAGTAAATTTTACTTTTGGAATGAAAACTTAAAAATTCCAAGTGGAAGAGAGCCAGGATCTCTTAACATTATGGTTTGCTGCTGTGCCATTGCTTTTCCTGAGGCATTAAACACTTGAAAAGTCAAGGGTAGCCATATAGTCCATGTGTATATACCCCAGTTACCCATATGACTACACACTCCTCCTAATTTATAGCTAACATACATTTCTGATACAAATATGAAGGAATATCTAAAATTATGTTAGTATGTATCTGTGTGAATATTCTTCAAATCTGGCCTATCACCTGTCTATAAGTTTTTTGGAGCATAGTGGGCATAATTCATTCATGTGTTATCTATGGATGATCTTGAACTACAATGGAAGAGCTGATTAGTTTTGTGATAGGCATGTCAAAACCTGTAAAAACCTATAGGATTCACTATCAGATCTTTTTCAGGAAAAAAAATCTTAAGAGTTATGAAAATTAATGTGGTTTAGTTGCATAAAAGTAATGCAATAGATACATAATGTTGGTTTGATTTTATTCCCATTTCCATAGTTAAAGTAGTAACTACCCTCTTAGTGAGGGGCTACTTAGCCTTAGAAATCCTCTTTGAGCTGGGCCCCGGTGGCACCTTGTTTAAGCTAGTAAGAACTGACACAGAGTGCCACAATGTGTCCCCTCTCATGTTTATCGAGGCTGCTTCTCTCTCTTATGTGTCCCCGTGACTCCAATTGATCCTTAAATATACTGTTAAGCACATATTTTAAGCAGGACAAGATGATCAATAAATCTCATAAATATTGATGTCTTGGGCAGGAAATGCATCTTCTGCTTGAGATCAGCATGTGGGGCTCAGCTCTCACCGAGTCATTCTTCATAAGTCCTATAGAAAGTCATTGTCATATTATTTTTGCTTTCTTACTATGTCATTATAGAGTGCGTCAAGGATGCCTGTCAGGCGCTTGTACCAACAATGTTTTGAAACCATGATATCATTTTGACACTAATTTCCATTTTTTCATTATTCCATAAGAAGCCCCTCACATATCCTGTTTTATGGCAAGCATTTTACTAAGAGCTCAGACATCAACTGTGAACATTGCTTCCATGAAAAAAATACAGATAAAAAGACAGGTAGATTGTTAATTGATGTGCTAAAGACTTATCTTTGTATACCTTGGTAATAGGATCTATAGTGTTTGAACTGATTTCTCCTCCTTCAACTATCTGCCTAATGACACGCCCATTTTTCAATTCCTTAATAGCCACAAGCCTTGGGGAAGGAAATCCTTGGCCTTACCAAGCACTTTCATTTGCAGGAATAACTTCAGTGTGAGTGAGATAAAACAGTGGGAATCAGCTATTTTTTTCTGAGAACTTTACACTGTCACTCTCCCATGCAAGTCTGTCACACTCACAGTAAGTGGTTTTACTAAAACCCTTTCAGTTTATTGATGCCTCTTCCATCCTTCATTGGATGTTTGAACCTGGCCCCATTGAAATACACTGTATATAATATAAAATGCCCTATACTCTGCAGGAAACTCAAGGGACAGAGAACCATGCATGTCCTTGGAAATTGGAGAGGTTACGGGCTTTCCTGCTTTTTGAGAAAGTATCTTTCCACCTTAACTCACTGTGACAGGATAGGTGACAAAATACAATAAATTACAGTTTGAAAAAAAAAGCCAAACAGCAAAGATGTAGAATAACAATGAATTTCTGTCTTAACAGACTATTCTCTTGTATAAAAAATATGCTGAATAAGCATTTTACTCTCAAGAATTAGAGCTGAGTTAGGGCATTTAATTTTTTGGAGATAATTTTAAAATTTAGTCTTGAAGCTTAAAGAGAATATTGTGATAATATTTGTGGTTTCTGGAACAAGATTTTTTTATTTTTAGTTTTAGTTTCAGGTGGAAACTAGCTCTATTACCAGTTCTGTGATTTTGCATGAGTTACTTTACCTATCCATGTTCTTCTTGTCACTTTCAAAAACTAGGGTTAATATCTTATCATGCTGTAAAGATAGTGTTACTATACCTAGTTGTTTAAAACAATATTTGGCACTAAGTCCTTATTCAAAAATATTCATTGTGATCAAGAAAAAGAAAAATCCAACAGAAACTGTCCTTGTTAAAAAGATCTAATAGGAGCTGTACTAGACAAAGTGTTTAAAACATCATATTAAAAATGCTTAAAGATCTAAAGGAAGATATGGAGAAAGTAAAAAGGTGAATATATGTACAAAATGCAAATATCAGTCAAGATGAAGACACACAAACCATTATGGCTTGAGTATGAAATACCTTCCACGGGCTCATGCGTTCAATGTTTGGTGGTACTATTTTGGAAAGTAATGGAAACTTTAAAAAGGGAGAAATTAGCTAGAAAAAGTAGGTCACTGGTCAGACTTTTAATGGTTATGCTAAGGCCCTAGTCTTCTTTCTCCCTGCTTCCTATCTGCCATGAGATGAATAAGTTCCTCCTCCTCAATATACTTTTTTTTTGTAGTTTAAAATAAAATTTAATTATCTTACAGTTTGGGAGTTTGGTGAAGTTATTTCTTTTTTCTTTCATTTTTATCCCCCCTTTGGTTTATCCCCTGTTGCCACTGTACTTGATTTTAGTACTCTAGGTATTGTATATATGTTTATCTGAATTGGGAAAGGGAAGGGGAACAAAAAAAGTGAGACAAAAGATACAGGGCAAACCAAGGCAGCAGTGATACTCACAAGACAATATGTTGGAAATGAACTTCACACGCGGGGGAATTGGGAAGGAGGATAAGTGGGAGAATGAATGAGGCAGGGGGTAAGAATGTTCCATAAGAAATGTACTCATTACCTTACATATGCAACTGTAACCCTTCTGTACAACACCTTGACAATAAAAGAATGATCAAAGAGACACAAATCACTGGCATTTAAGGTAGAGAAAGACTATAAAATATATAATCATTAGAAGCTGGAAAAAAGAAAAGAAAATGGTTTCTGTTCTTTAGCCTTCAGGAAGGATTTTACCTCTTCTGATATCTTGATCTTAGATTGGTGATAGCTACGTTGGACTTCCATATACTTCTGCTATGATAATATCGGTCCAGAGCATTTGGTTGAGAAACCAATAGCTGAACCCTCAAATACCATAAGCCAGGAAAAGTTTCTACATTAAAATTTTTTCATTACAGTGATGCAAAAAAAAGACTACACAGACCTTTCTAGAATTACTTTAGAAGAAGTTCAGAAATTTTTTTTTATGGTCTGCCTCAAGGGAATATAATAGAAGATGATTAGAGTCCTTCTGTTTTCTACTGTTCTCTCAAATGCTCAGGTGCTGAGGTAGTATGCATGCCCTAAATCTTATCACTAGATATGCAATAGAATTGAAAGCAAAGTCTCCAAGATATATTCGTACACTGATGTTCATAGCAGCATTATTCACAACCGTGAAAACACAGACGCAACCCAAGCATCTATAAATGAAAATATATAGGCAAAATGAAGTATATACATATGATGAAATATTGCTCATCTTTAAAAGGGAAGGACATTTTGACATGTCGTCTGTATATTACCTTGGAGGATATCATACTTAGTGAAATAAGCCACTCACAAGAAGACACTGTATGATTTCATTTACACAAAGTACCTAAAACAGTCAAAATCATAAGGACAAAGAAGATGATAGTTTCCAATAAGTTATTATCTAGTAAGCAGATACAAAGTTTCTATTTGGCAAGATGAAGAGTTTTATCTTGCACAACAGGATAAATGTATTTAAGGACTGCAAACTACACACTTAGAAATGGGTATGGTGATAAATTCTATGTCAAGTACATTTTGCCAAAGTCCTAAAAATTGAAATAAAACACTGTAGGATTTCCAGTGTTTCTAATATTTGTTCAAATATTTAATCTAAAGACCTAGAAGTGGAGTGTTAGGAATACAGGAAATAGAATTATTTGTGTAAAGGAAGAGGGTGGAGGAAGTAGAAATGCAATTGTATAGAGTACGCTTCTAGGCAAACAGCAAATGGCAATGTGGGATGGAGGAGAAGTGAGTGAGCAACTCGGTGTGCAGAACATCATTAAAATTAATTATCAGAGACATGAGAAAAATCCCTTTAGAGCACCAAGAAAATAATCAGACAAAACAAAAAGAGGACACTTTCACCCACATATCTACTCATTCAGCAAAGCTCATTTTACCACTTGAGTACAGAGAATTTGCCATGTAAATATACATACTTGATTTCTTTTCCAAATAGTAAATATCAAACGCCAGGAAAGGCAAATACAGATATTTTTTTCCCCATTGGATATTCTTTGACTTTGTTAATGAAGAAGTTAAGAAAGATAATAAACCTCAATTTTCTATTTCTTTGTGCAAGTGAGTGTGATAATATTTGGACCATTACAAATATTGAACAGAATTTGGTGCTTATTATTTCCAAAGCATGCAAAGATGAAGTTCTATTTTAAATATTGATTGATTCAGCCCAATTCGTCTGTTGCTTCTGAATTATCACTGCCTCCTCAGTCAGGAAATCAAGTTTCCTGAACCAGAACTGTGCAAAGAAGGAAAATCTCCATCTTGCAAGGACACAGGCAGCTTCTGCCAATGCAGGTCAATCAAGGTATAATGGGCTCTAATTAGCACTCCACAAGCTGTTAAATCCTTTACCTGCAGCTGAATGGCAGTTAAAAAGGTGTGAAATTCTTTCTTTCCTTTGAAAACATCAGAGTTAAATATTTTCTTCCTAATCTCTGTCTTATATCTAAAAGTCCATAGAATGAGATCAACTTAAGAAGAGAAAAGATGGTTACAATTTTATAGGTTGTTATTATTTTTTGTAATCTTTCACAATCATAGGTTACCTGCTTGGCTACTGTCCCTCAGTGTTTAGGTCTGCTAAATGGGATAGAAACAAAAATGCCTGTCTTGCAGAAACATTATAAAGAATAATTATTTAATAATTATTTAATGTCTTTGAAGTTAAAAAAATGATTCATGTGCTAAGTGTTTTAATCATCATCCTAAGCCTAGGCAAAAATATCAGAAAAATTAAAGTTGGGTTTGAATACAGAAAGAAATATATTCTTGATGCATGTAGTTTTGCAGTTCTGACAGCCCAAATTCTTGGAAACTGAGCTTTAAGACAAAACTTGTCCTGCCTACTTCTCTGTTCACCTCTGATTGGAGCTAGAAAGCATACAGATTTGAAATGGCAGAACATCACTCAGGTTGCAATCATTGCTCGTTACTCATCAAAATGGTGAAATGAACTTAGGAAAGGCAGGTGTAAGTGTAATTGTGCATGAAAAATTACTTACAAAAGAAAGCACAATAATCCACTAATCATATTTGTTTTTGGTGTCTCTTTTCACTTCCTTTTTATGTTACATAATTATAATTACAATCCCAGAAAATTTGAGTCATATTGTGTTTCTTTGGTATCTATGTCAAATTGAAAACACTGTCTTGTTAAAATTATCATCAATAAACATGTGAATGGAATGTCCACCTAATGCTGTTTACTAGATCCTACCTGGGACTATATAAGAATAGAAGTGTATAACTGGGCACCCGTGGCTTGTGCCTATAATCCTAGCTACTCAGGAAGCTGACATCTGAAGATCATGGTTCAAAGCCTGCCTGGGCAAGGAAAGTCTAATTAACCACAAGAAAACCAGAAGTGGCACTGTGGCTCAAGTGGTAGAGCTCTCACCTTGAGCTGAAGAGCTGAGGGACAGTACCCAAGCCCAGAGTTCAAGCCCCATGACCAACCAAAAAGAAAAGAAAGAAAGAAAAAAAAGAATAGCAGTGTAGTGACTTTTTTGGTACTTAAGTAGAAATATATGTGTGTGTGTGTGTGTGTGTGTGTGTGTGTGTGTGTGTGTGTATGTTTATGTATATATTTATATGTATATGCAAGAAAGCATGACCATATTGCTATATTGAAAATAATAGACATACTTGCAGAGGAAATTTATGCTAGCCAGAAGAAGGGAAAAGAAGAGAAATTTGTACAATCTGTGTTTATGTTACATATCCTCTGGAAATGTTTTTCGTAAGTCCTGACTTTTCCTAAAGCATTCAAAACATGAATGAAACGGGTCACTGGGTAGATTATTTTCTGGTGAGATTATGACACTTGCAACCGAGTCTTCAGATACCAGTTTCTATGTGTGAATATGTCATACACATATTTTCTTTTACCTAGATCTGACTTCAGACCTAAAACCAAATGTTTTATTGATCATGTTAAATTGGATGTGCTGCAGGCAGCTCAGATTCATTTATTTGAAACGGAATGCATGAAATCCACTGTCTTTCTCTGCTCTCACCTCTGCTAATGCTTCTGATTTCACCTAGTGTGTGGGTTGGAAGATTGACTTTCATCCTTCACTCTTCTCATCAACTATCCATGTCTAAGGCATCACCAAGTCAGTGTCACTTCCTGACCACTACCCAGATTCATCCGCATTTGTCTTAAGGGTAGAATTCCATGAACAGTATGTGAATTAGGCCTACATGGAGCCATATGTCCAATCCTTGGCCAAGTTTGGACACAACACTTTGAAGGGTGATCATATGTTGAATAGGAGTAATGGATCACTGCAAAATGTAATCCATTACTTCTGAATTCTCATTGTTTCCAATCTTAACTTCCTCCCTTTGTATTTATCTATAGATGATCTTGCTAAGACACAATATCAAGAGTTCTATGTTGTCACAATTTAAACCCTTCAATTATAGCCTGTTTATTCCCTCACAGCTTCATGAACTAGCCATCTATGCCTGCAGCTTCATTTCATTTCTTTATTTTTGCCATTTCTCCCCCTGGAAAGTACATTTTTTTTCCTTTTCAAACTACTCTGTGTCCACAATCTCCTTCTCCTTTACTCATTATTTTTGTGTCCCATACCACTTTTCCTAGCATGATTCTATATTAAAATTAATGGGATACTTTCTAAATTTCTATTTTGATATAGTGGGTTGAATAACATCCCATTGAAAATTCATCAACATTTGCAGCCTTAGAGTGTGACTCATTTGGAACTAGGGTACTTGTACTCATAATTAGTTAAGATACCAAGGTGAACTCATGCTGGATTGATATCCAATGACAGGTGTCTTTAGAAGAAGAGAGGTGGCAGAGGCAAAAGGAAGAAGTTCTTGGAAAAATAGAGCAAGAATCTCCCTTCCTCCTCCTTCCCTCCCCCCATCCCTCCCACGCCCGATCACTCAAATGACACACAGGGATATGGACACAGCTTTCAGACTTCATACTTGTGAGGGAATCAATTAATAACTTTCTGTTTTTTAAGCTATGATGTTTGTGGTAACTTGTTGCAACAGCTTTAGAAAATTAATACATTCTGACAATATTGGTGTTTTTTTTTAATTTATATTTTTATATCGCCAAAGATACAAAATGCCTATCATGCAACACAGTTTAAGTAAAAGTGTGCAGGATATGTGAATTAAGTGTGGTCAAGCAGGTCTTCACCTCTAGTACCAAAAAGTTTTGGATCTAGTCAACTGATCTGCATCTTGCTAGTGGGTGTCAGAGTGTCAAGAATTTAGGAATCTACAGAGACGAATTATGCCTATTAAAATCTGATGTTATATTAATTATTACTTAAGCTATATGGAATATAATAGAAAATAATATATTTCCTAAAAGGGATTTACCTTAAGCTAAAAAAGAAAGAATTCCTGTACAAAATACTGGTTAACTTTGTTTGAGGCAAAAGAGATAATCTTAAGTATTTGGAATCAAGTTGCCTTTGAAAAATTCTATAGATTCCTAACTAAGTTTACAAATAGGTCTCTTAGTTGATAATTTTTAAGATTTTGTCAAGCATATATATTCCAGAATATCATTTTTCTGGGTAAGAAATAAATGAATAGGTTAAAAAAAATCTCAAAACAGAGCAATGACAATCTGGTCTTAGGTATATAGGTATGTAACTGAAAATAGATCCCTTTCTGGAACAAAAGAGTTCTTCTAAAAATTATTTTTTAAAAAACCAGCCACTTTACAGGTTCAATCAATTAGTTTTTGTGATCCATATACTAATTAATGCCAGTTCATTTTGAAATAACAATATCACAAATCAAAATAATAAAAGAATTTCCTTTCCCTTCACCAAGTCTGGCTTGTGCTGGCACAGACACATGCTAAACATTACAATAAGGTACTTCACTCCACTCACATCAGTTAGAATTAGGAAAGGAGCTGAACTCCCAGGGTTATTAAGAGCTCTTTATCACCAGCTCCATCAGTCATTGTCCAATCTCACAAATGGAATAACAAAACCTTTGATGGCATTAGCACTCACTCTGCAGAGCTATATGCTATCTGTCTTAATATTCCAACTTTGAAGATTTCTTAGATGACACACTTTAAGATTGTCTTCCATGTAGAGTTTATGCAAAAGCCCTCTAGTATTTTCTAACAAAAAATAAATTATAATTATATATAAATTATAATTGTATACAAACGGCTGAACATTTTAGAATTAGGCGTTTTAAAATATTTTTATAGGATAGAAACGAACTCTTTACAGCTATCTTCATGTGCTTAGTAAGTTCTATAACATGATACATTTACCTATAAGATTACAGAATTCAATTCCCTGTCCTATGCCAAAGACACATTTTCTG
Organism: Dipodomys spectabilis; assembly: GCF_019054845.1. NCBI lineage: Eukaryota > Metazoa > Chordata > Mammalia > Rodentia > Heteromyidae > Dipodomys > Dipodomys spectabilis. Next base: position 4,628,226 of record NW_024870772.1, read on the forward strand.
GAACTAAAACTATGTTGTGCTTAAAAAAATAAAATGAAATACAATTTGGATACAAAGAAACTCTTAGAACTCTTGATGTTCTTTTGAAAATAATATCTCTCAGCCATCAATTATTTGTAAAAGGAGGTTTTCTTCAACAAATTCAAAATGTTTTAGTATTAACTGAAGAGAAACATATCAACCTAAAAAGTGGTTTTAAGGCTTGGAAATATTATAAAACAATAACATTTTATGTGTACCAGGCTAATGAAATAATGCAGCCTTATTTCATGTTAGGCTATTTTGCATGCGCCCACCTTCATTGGTAGAACCAATGAATGATGCGTCCTCTTGGACATCCTCCCATAGATGGCATGTTAGAGAAATGTTTCTGTACTCACAAAATAATCTATAATAATAACAAAGGCGAAAGAATTTACTCCATTTTGAAGAATACGTGCTCCAGACCATTCCCCCAGTTAATTGGGTTATGTGAGAGCTGCAGTCTGGACCATCTCTCTCAGTGGTTGGTTCATGTCCTTGGGTTGAGTCCCCCCCTTCCACCTCCGATTCTCCCATCCTCAAAGTGAGCTTTTTCACTTTGTAGAAAAAAACACTTTTCTTGGCATATCACCTCAGAATCAAATATGTTTACTCTTTCATCTGCTGTCTTTATTATCCTCATGGTAACCAGTTTACCAAAGGGGAAGTTATGGATGATTCAGATGACTTTCCTTCAATTCCCACACAATAATGCACGAATATAAGCCAGTATGTTGCTGGGCACCGGTGGCTCACGCATGTAATCCTAGCTACTCAGGAGGCTGAGATCTGAGGATCACCGTTCAAAGCCAGCCTGGGCAGGAAAGTCAATGAAACTCTTATCTCCAATAAATTACTAGAAAACCAGAAGTGGCGCTGTGGCTCAAATGGTAGAGCGCTCACCTTTAGCTGAAGAGCTGAGTTCAAGCCCAGAGTTCAAGCCCCAAGACTGACCAAAAAAAGAAAGAAAGAAAGAAATGAGCTCCAAGAAATAGAAATAAGGGTTTTTTTAAATTATACTGTTTATGATTCTTTTAATTTTTTTATTTCCTTTTCTCTTTTGCTTATTCCCTTTTGTCTCTGTATTTGATTTCTGTACGCTTTATCTTGTATATAAGTCTATCTGATTTGGGGAAGGGGAAGGGAAGCACAGAAATAGTGGGACAAAGGGTGAACCAACTGAGCAGTGATATTGCCTAGAGACTATATTGGAAATGAACTATACAACTTGGGGGTAAGGGGGAGACAGGAGGGGAAAAACTGGGAGAAAAAGAGATAGTGAGTGACACTGTTCAAAAGAAATGTACTCATTAACTGACTTATATGACCTTACATTATATTTACAATACAATTAATACCAACTTTATTATTTCTGTAACTAAACTCTTTACTCCATTGCTACTAAATATATGCTTTCTTTCAGTACTCCCAACTCAGCTGAGTGGCTGCCACTCATTTAGTTGCTTGTTTCAGAAACCTGGGAATTATGATGAATTCTTTCCTCTGTGGCATCCCAAATATCTTACCAGTGTATCTACTAAATATCTCTTGATTGTTTCTACTTCTAGTAGTGTCATCATCGTTGCTCTTTGAGACACAAAGGGAATAAAAATGTTTTTGAGAAGAAAACAGTGACAACTATTGAAAGTCATTGGCTCATTATATGATGATGAGTTGAAAGATGGGGAAATGGACAGTGTGTTTTTTTAAAAAAAACTATGTATCTATATATATATTTATATACACATCTATCTATTTATCTATCAATCTATTGATTTATCATCTATCATCAATCTTCTTTCTAAACATCCAACCATTTGTCCATTTGTCATCCATTTATATATTGAACCAGTGTCTCACTTTGCAGCCCAGCTTTCCTACAAGTCATAATCCTCTGGCCTTAGTCTCTCAGGTGCAGGGATTAACAGATGTACCACCATACCAGGCCTTATAATGTGATATTTTTAAAAGAACATCCGAATTTGAGGACTCTGAATTTCATTTTCTTGTTATAATTTTCATAAACGTCATTATAATTCAGCCCTACAATTATGCTATCTCTTTAATTACTGACCTAGTAAAAGAAAACAAATGAAATCCCCCTTGGTTCCCTTTTACACTACTGCGAGAGATACTCTGTGATTTCATAAGGAATTTAGTTTATGCTAAATAGAAACAAAAGGACAATGATTAGAGGAAATGCAAACATCATTATCACAATTACTTTTCCAAATTATAGGGTTTATGCCACAATTATTAAACTTAGGACTCAAAATACCGGTATAGCTTGCTCTTTTTCCCAGCAGTAACCTGTCTGCCTTTGGGTAACACAACTTTGTTATCCCCAGACTAAGATCAGTATTCGAGGCAAGTTGTGTGACTTAATTTCTTTCTTTACCTCCCTTCCTGTCCCTTCCCTTCCCTTCCCTTCCCTTCCCTTCCCTTCCCTCTTCTCCCCTTCGCTCCACTCCCCTCCCCTCCCCTCCCCTCCTTCCTTCCTTCCATCTTTCCATCCTTCTCTCCCTTCCTCCCATCCTCCTTCCCTCCCTCCCTCCCCCCTTCCTTCCTTCCTTTCTTCTTTCCAATTTAAGACAAAAATCAAAATTTCAGGGAGACTATTTCTTCACCATTTTTCAATTCCTGATTCACAATGCCTGAGTCTTTTGTAGGTAATTAGCAGGAAGATTTCCATAACTGTTGTCAAAATGATACTGCCGTTCATATTCCAAGAGACATTCTGCATTTTTTGTGCACATCACATTGTGTGGAGCTTCATCAGTGTTTGTCTGTTGTGAATTGGGAATATAAAACAACCTTAATGTTGTGATAGCCTTAATTAAACAATAAAGAAAATACACTGATAAGGTATCTGCACTTACAACCCAAGGACCAGCAGTTGGATTATTTTCCACTCTGCACTCATGTATATGTTTCAGTAGAAGGCAACCTTAAGCACTAATTGTTCTTACACATTTATCAAATCCAAAATATTGAGGTAGTTCACTCCATTTTTAGATTATCCTGCCTCTGAAATCTGAGATTACACAATGTCTTCAGCATCTGAGAGAACCAAGAACAGCACAGATCTGTTGTTTTCTTGTATCCCAGACTCTTTCAACGAATGTCCTTTCATCTTATTTGTACAGCACTATGTTTGAACATATTCTTGCTTCTAACTCTTTTATTTCAAGACACTCATTTATTTCTTGGACCTGTTTCTCTAACATGACTCCATTAGTTTCAGTTAGGTGTGTTTTTGCCTTGGCCCTGGGCCACTTCCCTGTTTCCATATGCAATCCTAACACTACTAACCTCACTAAGTGTTCTTCGGACACATTCCTTTGAATGCTCTAGTATACTCAAATGCAGTTTCAGAGAAGAGTTTATTAAATTTATTTTTGTATATCCCAACTGGGATGGTAAAGGAAGATTTTCAGATGAATTAAAGGTTAAGCTTGATGTCTAAGTTTGGAAGAACCATTAACAGTACATTTAAGAAACTCAATATTGCAGAACAGTTATAAGCACCGCATTTAAATCAGATATTTAAAGTTGGAGTTCAAATACAAATTCTACTGATTATTAGTTATGAGGCTATGGACAAATTTCCTCCCCTCAAATGTGTCTCTTCTATAAAATACGGCTGGCAAAACACAATCTAGCTCAGAGGAAAGTTGTTTAAAACATCATGACAGTTAATAAATTTAAAGTATTTTAAAGTACGTAAATATTACTGAATACTCAAGGTATGTAATTTATAAAACCTTTTATATATACTTCTTTTGAAAACCAACTTATGGGTCTCATTGCTTTGCAAACCTCAGAACTTGACCTGAGATTTCTTTTTCCTAAATAGAATTTGCTTTAGAATTTTCTGTAGTGAATGCTTGATTGAAGCATACACTCAACTCTTAGTTGGTGTGAAAACACTTCCATCTTTTTCATTTGGAATAGGTGTCATTTTAGTACTATTTTTAAAAATCTTATTAAAATAACTACTTCGTCTTCTGCTGGTGCTATTGAGATGTTTCTACGGTCGAAGTCTATATTTATTTCTTTTGTTTTCTTTTAAAGTATCTTTGTTTTCAGAGTTATGTAGTATCAACGTGATGTACCTGGATGTATATTTCTTTTAATTCACCATTGGTTTTCTCAGCTTGTGGGGAAGATTCTTTGAAATCTAGAATAAGTAATTTGAAGTCTAGAAGATGAGTGTATTCTATGTTTGTCCAGAAACTCTCTCAGACTCTACCATTTAGATTCACTTAAGCCAAATTCAGTTTGTATTTTTTCTACCCGCCTAGAAGGATAGTTTCAGGCTTGAATTCCCTTGAGATCTCATCACTTTGGAGATCTGAGTAGCAATGTTCTCTTCAGCCCTGCTCTATGAGGGATACAAAGTCACTTTCCTTGTTACCTTGGGGAGAAAACTTTTTGGTTTTACTTCCCCCACCCCCAGCATCTCAGGGTAGAGTCATCTGTAGTCAGGTTAAGGTCTCTTCTCAGAGCACTACCCTGAGAAATCTTTGAGTTTTGAGGTTTTTTATCCACGTACAAGAGGTTGTGTCACAATTTATGGTTCTGCTTAGATAAATGCCTGCTGAGGAGAGGGAGGTGAGTGATGATGATGATGATGATGATGATGATGATGGTGATGAAGGGGATGATGGCTGTGAGGTGGGTCAGGGAAGGAAGCTATATGCATTACATTCCTGCTGTCACTTATTTTGAGCCTGGTGAATGCCTTATAATTTTGTCATTCCTTCAACGATCAAAAGAAGTTTTAACAATAGATCTTTCTCTCCCTTTCCTTTTCCCTCCCCCCCCTCTTTCACACACACACACACACACACACACACACACACACACACACACACACACACACACACAAAGAGTCTGTATTACCCAAGAAGCAGATTTGCTAAATTATCAATTACCAAAGTATAGAACTCATTAGTTATGCCAAATACTATTGGCAAAAATTGAACATCCACCAGATGCTATATTCTATCTTTATTATTTTTTTGTTTGGATTTCTACAGATTCTAGCTCTTTGTAAGCATCAAACAAATCCCTGTTTGCTAATATCTTTTTACTGATTTATATGCTGAGTGGAAATTAAATTATGTAATTTTCAATGGAAGAACAGAATTTTGGAAGTGTCAACCCATATCAATGCATCTAAAGGCTTAAACTGATCAAGTATAGGCACGTCTTTCCAGTGAGATTGCAGATAACAATTGGAATCCACTAAAACAACCCTACACACCATCCCAATGTAATTAAGGAAAATAAACTGCTAATTCTTTTTCTAATATCTTTTCCTTGAGATTTCCCCTTGCATAGTGCTATTAGCATATGCATATTTTGCTTATTTGATATGAGTTGTTCAGTAGCCCTACTGTTAGAACCAATTTGTTCACATGAACACTCATTCCTTTACTGTGTGCCCTGACGCCTCACCAGCTTTGATTTCGGCTGAACTATCTTTGTAGCTGGACTCTTTCCTGTATCCTTATACAGAGCTGATGTTTCTAATTCTACATCCCAGTATTTTGATCTACACCAAATCCTACATTTTCAAAAACTTGGTCTTAATCTCTCACATTAACTTGCTATTGTGTTTTCTGCATCCATTTGAGAAATAAGACCTTGTAGTAAAGACACCTTGTGTTTATCTAAATTTGAAAATCTGCAAATCAAAGAAATGTCTTTGCAAACAGACTACATTGCAGCCACATACTGATTAAGACATTTCATGCCGTGGACTTGCCAATATGAAGATTGCATTCTGGATATTTAAGAAGTTATTGACTTCTGAGCTTATGTTGCCACATTTAGATGAAAATAGAACTTGGCATCTGTTACTCTTTCTTGCTCAGCTTTCTTCAAATCCTGTGGTAGCTGTGGGACTGTTAAATTCAGACTTTTCTTCTCCCCGGCTATTATGGGATAAGTCAATCAAAGTTTCTTTCCCAGGAATCTGAATCTCTAATGAAGTTACAGATGATAAAATTTATTCCATTATCAGTTTGTAAAAGACGCTCTCCTTAAATGCTTGCCTGGAATTCCCAAAACTGCTTGTCTAATTCCTTTTAATACTCGATTTTATTTGTTCAACTTTTCTTTTGAGTATACAAACTACCCAGTAGTTTTTCAATGAAATCCTTTTTTGCTGTTCTATAGCCAAAGGATTCCAACAAAAACAAAAAGATTTTTGTTAATTTTTATCATTGTCAGATTTCAAACGCCAGAGCTATGCTTAATCTCCCAGTGCCAATGAGCATTGAGAATAATGTCACATTCAGAACAGGTCAATACATATATTGACAAGAGAGACTTTGTTGTTATCTCAGCAGTCAAGAAGTTTCAAGATCACTTCTACTCATTCATTGCCTATGTAATTTATTCATATGTAATTTATACATAGGCAATGATCACACACAGTCTCTTTTAGAATCTTTCCTACAGATAATATTGCATACCTAATTATATAATCATGCATGCAATGAAGGATTTATCAATATTCAGCACAGTCCAATATGGGTCTCAAGCCTTTGTTAAGAAAATACTATACTTCTACAATATGTTAAATTATCTTGTAAATTATCTGTAAGCATTAAAACAATAGAAGTAATCATAATGGAAAAGAGCAGCAGAAGTAATTACCTTAAAATTTTAGACTTCTGAATCTCTAAAGAACTCTTCAAACCTTTTGATTTAGCAACTCATCTTATTGGAAATATAATCTCAGCTCCTAATTCCAAGTATGGATGTTCATTTGTCTGAGTTTGTAAGTAATCCATCTATTCAGTAATATGAAGGATATTGTCATGCAATAGAATGTTGCATGGGCTCCTCAAATGCTTATATTCTGGCACAGAAGCCAGTACAACAGCTTCAATTTACCAATTTTCTTTGTCCTTCCTTCCTTCCTTCCCTCCTTCCTTCCTTCCTTCCTTCCCTCCTTCCTTCCTTCCTTCCTTCCTTCCTTCCTTCCTTCCTTCCTTCCTTCCTTCCTTCCCTCCTTCCTTCCTTCCTTCCTTCCTTCCTTCCTTCCTTCCTTCCTTCCCTCCTTCCTTCCTTCCTTCCTTCCTTCCTTCCTTCCTTCCTTCCTTCCTTCCTTCCTCCCTTCCTTCCTTTTCCTTTTTGGTACTGATACTAGTACTTGAACTTGGGGCCTAGACTCTATCCATTTTTTAAAATGTATTGTAAAAGTGATGAACAAGGTTACAGTTACATAAGTAAGGTAACGAGTACATTTCTTTTTAAACAGTTACCCAATACCTCATTTTCTCTTGCTTACCACTCCCCACTGCCCACCCCTAAGTCGTAAAGTTCATTTCCAACATAATGTGTAGTTGCATTAGTTGTTGCATTAGTTCATCTTTTGACCTGCTGTTTCTGTGATTCCCTTTCCCTTCTATGGATCAGATAAGATTATATACAGGACAAAGTATACAGAAAACTAAACAGAAAGAAAAATAGAAATAACTGCATATAAGACATAATAAGACTTCTTGTTTCTAATTCTTGGAGTTCATATTGATCGTCTTCATTATATGTGGTCCTATGCACTTAGTCATTGGGCTAAGAATATGCCCTGCGAAGAATATCATAGATATATTCTAGTTATTACAAATGAGGAAACCATGAAATCTATGTTTCTTTGGCCTTGGCTTGCTTCACTTAATATAATTTTTCCTAGGTCTTTCCATTTCCCTATGAATGGGGCAATGCCATTCTTTCAGGTGGAAGCATAGAAACTCCATTGTGTATACATACCACATCTTGTTGATTCATCTACTGAGGGACATCTGGGTTGGTTCCATATCTTAGCTATGGTAAATAATGATACAATGAACATGGTTGCACTGGTAGCTTTAGAATGTCCTTGCAGCATTGAGATTCCACCTTACCCCATTATCAAGAAATCTAATAACAGCAGATGTTGGTGGGAATGTGGCCAAAAGGGTATGCTACCATACTGTTGGTAGGAGTGTAAACTTGTTCAACCACTCTGGAAAGCATTATGGAGGTTCTCAAAGGACTAACTAGAGCTCCCCTATGACCCAGCAATCCCACTCCTGGGCATTTACCCCTTTTATGTTTTATTCAAGGTTTGTTTTCTACAACATAATCCATAGCTTCACTTCAGGCTTTTTAGTAATTTATGGGAGATAAGAGTCTCGTGGATTTTCCTGCCTAGGCTGGTTTCCAACTCTTATACTCAGATTTCTGCCTCCTGAGTAGGTAATGCCTTTATTTGTCAGTTATAAATGAAACAATAATGCTAAAAAATATTATAAGACTTCAGTATTCCTCCATGTAAAATTTGGCCTTGTACAAAATAAAGACACAAATTATATGTGTTCTATGATTATGATTTTGTTCATATTTACTTTTCATTTTTATTTGTGCTGAAAGCACACAATTTTAAAAAGAAATAAACACATATGAAGCCACTGAGAAATTCACTAGAATTTGAAATTTCTTAATGGTAAATGGTGGATGTGTAGCTGATCTTCTCCATCAACTTGCTTTATTTAAAGAATTTACATAAGAGCCAGCCACTGTGGCACAGACTTATGAGCCCAGCACTAAGTCTGAGATAGGAAGCACCAGTCTGAGATAGGAAGATAACAAGTTAAGAGGCCAGTTTGGGTTACACAGGGAAGCCCTGTCTTGAGAAAAACAACAACGAAAACTTCAATGAGACACTTAATAGGGAAAATAACCTTTCAAGTTTTATTCTAAACAAACCATTTGAATAAATGCAAAATTTTTCTGTGAGGTGTCACAAGTTTATAATGGTAGCTATTAGAAAAACCCTAGAATTCAAGCTGTTTCTGAAAATTTATCCCCAAAAGCATTTATTTTGGAAACGTATTATTTCCAAAGTAAGCATGTCTTTTGTCTCCATTGTACTCATGTCCAAATGTTTACATGTAGGGCACTGGTTATTATTAGTTCAATAATTTTAATTTTAATACATAAGACATGTCAGGGGAATAGTGTACATGCCTGGCTACTCCGCATAAACCTTTCTCGGGAAAGAATAAAGTCATCCTTGGTCAAGAGCCATGTTAATTTTCTGAAAGGCTTTTAGGAGTAAGATTTTCTGATTTAGAAATTACTTCAAAAGAACTTAAAGTGCTCCCAGGTTTGTTTGAAACTTCATTTGCAGTGATCAGAGCTATCCCATGATTTCTGATAATGGTTCCTGCATTAATTTCTGTGGTTTAAGGATCTACTGAGATAAAGTTCATCAAAGCTTGTCAGTCTTATCGCTCTAAAATGGTAAGTAGGTTAGATGCAGAATACTTAGGATGCCCTGAACATGGACACTAGAAGGTGAATAACCTTCCCCGCTTACCTAGTACCAATGGCGATTACGTGTTGTTGGCTGCTTAGAAAGTATGTGACACCTCCTTTAGTGTGATTAGGTTTTAGTTAAATCCCTCTCAATAAAGCTTGGGTTTATTTGTGTTGCTTGTCTTGTTTGTTTCAATAAGTTTTGTCTTGAAAAGGGTGAAAGGGGTATTTTTCAAAGGCCATTGGCTCATTTTCTACTTTCTTTTCACATAGAGACATCGATTAAAAAAAAAAGATAGAGATCAGGAAACAGAGTACCTTCTATGGTGATCCTTGACTCAAGGGCAAGGATTTCCCAAGATTAAAGGGGCTAATGGAGAAACCTGTGATAGTTTTTTTCCAGTGGACTGGGTAATATAGTTCTCTGTCCTGATCATAGTCACTAAAATTCAAGGTCCTTACATCTTGTAGCCTTCTCTTTTCTCCATGTGCCTAATAGCCTGAGCTCTCTAAGGGTGGGAAATGGAGAAAAGAGTTAGTTTTTCATATTCCTAATAGTTTCATACTATGGTAAAGACATTTATGGTTCATTATATTATGATACTAGTCTTTTCATTAGATTACGATACTAGTCTTTTCTCTCTAGAATCTCATTCCCATATGTTAATTGAAGATTTCTGAATATAAGCAAAAGCTTATATACTGGCTCCTTCTCTAGGTTCTCAGTAGTGTCATTTGCTTTCCAAATTCCCTCTTGGATCATCTTTCATCATTTAAATTGTGTGAACACTGCTTGGACAACAATATTTACACTAAACATCTTGTTTTGCTATCAAACTGAACATCATTTTATAGCCTCTTATGTTATTTAGGTCATTCACATCTTATGCCTTTCTAGCTTAACAAGTTGACTTACGATGAAATAAACTTTAAATACTGAAATTTAAATGTAAAATAGAATTTTGCAATAAATTTAAAGAAATGGAACTTAATGTATCTTAATAGCTTCTCTTGAATCTATACCTCCAACTCTTAATAAGCCACATCACTGAAGAAATTATTTCAATGATTGATTATATATCACCTAACTCAATTTTAATTTGCTAAGATCCATAAATAATAATCTTTTAAAAATATATGCATAACAGCCTCTGAAGTAGTCATGTATTTCTTTAAATCAGAAGAAATGAATTATTGTTAAATGTTCATGTAATTTAAATCACATATATCTTACTAAGTTAAATACTCTAATTATAGGAAATACTGAGTTATTATATATCCTTCAGTGGAAATTTTGTTAATTGATCTCCACTTAACTAATTCCCAAGCAACAAAATTAATTCTGGCTAATTTAAAGGGAAAGGCAATTTTTGGAAGAATATCAATTAGGAACCTGAATAGCCAGGCTCTGAAAATATGCAGAGAAAAGGAAGCATCAAAGTTTGAAAGTGAATCAACCAAGTATAGTTCATGTACTTGTTACTCTGAGCCTCTGCTGCTGGACATTTATGAGCCTTTTGTTGTTCAACACCACAGGTATTGTATATTCAGACTCTATTGTATTTTTTAATGTGAGTGATTTCTCAGTTTTCTTCAATCCTATTATCGTTCTTGTAAAATCAAATCAAAGTCCTGAGAATGACAGAATCCTCTGATACTGTATCACTTTTACTCCAATAGACTGAGAGATAATAGCTCTTCCTTTTAGGCTTTCATAGGGAAAGGTGAAAGTAGGGACTTTGCCTTTCACATATTCTTGCATAGCAATGTTGCAAAAAAAGAAAAAAGAAAAGAAAAAGAATAAGAAAGCCAAAATTGGAGCTGTGGTTCAAGTAGTAGCACATGAATCTTGAACATAATAGTGCATGCATAGCCCTGAGGTTCTGTGCTCCAGTCCCTAGGATCTGCACCCGACAACAACAAACAAAGAAACAAACAAAGAAACAATCCTTATATGAAAGCACCAGAAAAGGCACAAAATAATGAAATAAAAACCAGATGAAAGCAAATAAAAGGACAGAGGCCTAAGGAAGGCATGACACTAGTATTTAGGGTTGCTGTTTACTCGGAGAGTATTGTTCATCAGAGAGAAGTGATTTGAGGCTGAAAACTGGAGCAATAAATGAGATGTACAAGATGTTATATTGAAAATGAACTTTACAACTTTGGGGTGGGGGGAAGAGAGGGGGGAGGGGGAAGATAGGAAGGGATGGTAAGGGGAAACAAAGGAGGCGGCAACAATGCTTGATAAGAAATCCACTCATTACCTTGCCCATGTAATTATAACCCCTTTGTATGGTATTTTCACAATATAAAAAAAATAACTAGTGGGAAAAAAACTGGATCAATAGTTCAGAATGTTTGTACAATTAATCAGGAATGGAGTCCACACCTATTCATAACCACCTAGATGAACCCTACTGTACTGAATTGAAAATCCTCCGATTCTTTCCTACTAAGCAAAAGATAGGATAGAATTCAGCTTCAATTTTTTACACCTAAGAAATTGGCTCAGAGTAATTCAGATAAGCTAGCTGTCATATGGTATCTACTGAAGCAAAGATCAATGCTCTCTGGAAAACTGCTAATCCCCAGACTGTTTTTATGTGTAGTTTTGGATGCATAATATTTATCACTGAATAAAAAAATAACAAATTGAGCCAGATGTAATGGTTCATACCTGTACTCCTAGCTCCTCAGTGGGATCATGAGTTTGAGGCCAGCCTCGACAAGGTGAGAACTAATGTTGAAAACAAAAGTTAAAGTCAACAACTTGAGTGAATGACTCAAATAGTAGAGTAATTGATTTCAGAGGTTTCATTTCATTATCATCTAGGTCTATGGCTCTGGGCCTGAGGTAAGGCAGAACATGATGGTAGAGGGGATGGAGTGGAGAAGAGCTGTTTGTCTCATGGCAATCAGGATTCTTCCTGACTAAGAAAAAGGAGAGGGATCATGAGACAAAATACACCTTGCTGAGGAATTCCTCAATGACTTATTCCCTCCAATGAGGAGGCCCTCCCTCCAAAAGTTTGATACAAAAATCATCTCCCAATGATTGGGTCTAACACCTGGACAAATCTTTCAAAACTTGAGCCTTTTAGGGGAGTGCAACATATCCAACTCACAATAGTGTTATTTTTCAATATATATTATATATTGCATTTACATTTTATTCAGTGTGTATTGTGTGTATATATTAAATGTATACATTATACATATTTTCAATACTATATATATATGTGTGTTATGTAATGCTCATAACAAGATAAATTACATATCCCTTCAAAAAGTTATTATTTCTTGGGAGTTGGGGAGGTGGGGAGGAAAGGAATGGTAGGGGAAAAATAAAGGAGGAGGTAAAATGCTCAATAGGAAATGTACTCATTACCTTACTCATGTAATTGTAACCCCTCTGTATACTATTTTTACAATAAAAAAAATCTATAAAAACATTTAAAGATCCCTCTGAATGAGGCAGAAGATGATGGACTCTTGTCATTTATTCTTTGGGAGTAGAAGACCAGCTACCCTTTGAGGTGGTGATGGTAAGAAGGCATTGAAGAGTCAGAATCAAATAGACAAAACCATATAAAAATAATAGAGTATTGGCACTGCAGTCAAAGAAAGAAAATGAGTACCTCAATGTTCAGGATGCAGAGACACAGGTAAAAGATAACTGAATAAAATACATATGACCCAAATATAAGAATCCGTTATAAAGATCATGCACCACCATCAGGTTGGATTCACAACAAGAATACTAAAATGTAACACAAAACAAAATCAAGGACAAAATTAAATTATCAGTTCAACCAATGCAGAACAATTCTTTGACAATATTTGAATGCCCTTGTGATAACATCCATGAAGAAGAAGCTAGGAATGGAAACATTACACTTAAAATCTATATATGACAGACCTAGAGCCAATAATACACTGAATAAAAAAAACAAAGTAACTTTCTAATAAAACAAGTAATGGATATATAGCCAGTCTTTACTTACAAGTTTTAAAAATGTGACATTTAGCTTTCTGTTACTGCCTTGTTTCACTTAACAGAATAGGTTCTAGTTGTACCCGCGTTTTGCAAAGGATAGGATTGCACTTAAAGATACATTTAAAAAGGAACAAAAGATAAATGCTTGGAGAGCTGTACTTTGAGTATTTTTATAGCATAAAAATAGTATTTATGGGGTGGGGATTGGGTGGGGAGCGGGGGGAGGCTGGGAAGGGATGTGAAGGGTAAACAAAGGAGGAGGCTGCAATGCTTGATAAGAAATGTACTCATTATCTTGCCCATGTAATTGTAACCCCTCTGTACAGTATGTTCACAAAAAATAAAATTAAAAAAAATAGTATGTAGTAATAATTGTGTGACTTAGAGAACAGATTGTTACACATTGTTATGTCCTGAATTCCTTGCACAATCATTGAAGAGGTGAGGATTACAAATAATTTTAGACTTTGCAATCCACAGACTGTATTCTGTAATTTCTAAAACAAATAGAATAACTATAAAAGAATATGTAATTTCTAAGTTAATGGGCAATGGGTGGTAAATAGAATTATAAAACACAATTATTTCAAAAGAAGATGAGAACAAAGGAGAGAAACAGTTTGGATGGAAAAAATAGACATCATGGAGCCTGCCTACTTATTTGAAGTTGAAAACAATAATTAAGTACACATTATATAAGCTTTCCAACTGAATATAAGAGTAATACAGAATCTTAATTGTAAGCCAGATGTTGTGGTACATGCCTGCAATCTCAGCCAAATAGGAGGCAGAAACTGGATTGTAGTTGGTGTCTCCTCTGGGCAAAACAAAGCACAAAAGAGATGGAAGTGTAGTTCAAGTGAGAGAGCACTTATCTAATAAGTACACAGTCCTGATATCAAACATCAGCAACAAATACGCATGAGCGTGTGCACGCGCACGCGCTCGAACACACACACAAACACATACACATACACATACCATATGTGGATTTTTAAAAATACAACTAAAATTTTTAAGAAAATTTTAAAACCAAGCAGTTAAAAACAAAATATGCAAATAATGTGGTGTAGAATTCAAATGAAATTTGAAGTAGCTCACATAAAACAGAGCAATTTTTTTGTATGTATGCTAGTCTTGTGGTTTGACTTCAGGGCCTGGACCCTGTCCTTGAGCATTTTTTTCTCAACTAGCACTCTACCACACTAGTTACAGCTCTACTTTTGGCTTTTTGATGGTTAATTACAGATAGAGCCTTATAGACTAGCCTGCCCCAGTTGACTCTGAATCTGAAATCCTCAGATCTCAGCCTCCTGAGTAGTTAGGATTACCATTCATTTCTTTTCTGTAGAAGGAACTCTGACATTTTCTTCTCAAAAGTTAAAAAAAAGTTAAAGAAAAATGAGCTACATGGGAGACAGTAATCAATTTTAATGATACAAGAATAATTTTGATCTTAAAACCTGGAAACTATAAGCACAGGGAAAATAAAGGACAATCTCCACTTAGCAAAATTGCTAAGTAGCATAAAACCAAGTTCCAGAAATATATAGAAAGGATATTCTGTCATGATTAAATCACGTGAATTCCTGAAGGTCAATTTAAAAAGTCAACATGAAAATATTGAGCAGGGCTGTGACTATACAAAGTGATAGATGATGGAAGTGTGGAATAAGTAATAGATAACCTATTAAGCACATATATAGACCAGGCCAGAATTCTAATTCAAAACATTAAAATGACAAACTAAACCAAAGTATGAAACAAAAAACCCACAACAAACAAGAAAAGGAAAAGGAAAAGAAGGAAGGAAAGAGGAAGGAAGGAAGGAAAGAATGAAGGAAGGAAGGGAGAAAGAGGGAAAAGGAAGGTAGAAAGAAAGGAAGGAACAAAGAAAGAAGGAAGGAAGAAAGTAAGAAAGAAAAGAAGGAAGGAAAAAATACTCTAGAACAACTTCACTAACCAAATACAATAATTTCATGTTCAAAATATTATTTGAAATCTGAGCTTGAATTTTTTTTATGAAATATAAGTTTCACCAACTCAACATTATCTTGAAGACTTTTTTCAGGGAGGTCAAGCTAGAAAAAGACATAAAATGTAAAAGAAAGATACGAAATTATCATTTTATGTGATGATTGCATTTGTAAGAAATCCAAAAATTAGGGATAAGCTGCTAGTATTGATAAGTGAATTTAGCAAGATAAATACATATTAAAATTAATTGAATTGCTATAAATCAATAGTATGTGTAATATAAAATTTTTAAATATTCTTATAATTTATTAACTTTCAAACACCTTGGAACAAAACTGTATAAGACCTTTATGCAGGAAACTATAAATACTATTAGGGAAATTGAATAGAGAGGCAGTCCATGTCTAGACCCATTACAAAGTGTTCAACCACAGCAACATCAACACACCTGGAGCCTATGAGAAATTCAGATGTACAGAATCAGAAACCAACAAGATTCCTTAGTAAACTCTATGTTATTTTAAAATCCACAAAGCAATATGCTAGAAAACCCAAGGAAAGATCCCAGTCCTCTCCACATTGATATAGGTTTGTGCAATACTGATTTTAAAAATCCCAGCAATTATGTGCACAAGTGTGTATATAGAGGTGGCCAAGTTGTTAACACTGATTGTAACACTTTTTAAGCCCAAGAAGAACTGGGATTGTTCTTCTGAATTAAGAACTGTTCTACTGAACTAAGAATATATTAGTTGGGCAAGAAGAAGCATTGAGGTATTGAGATGTAAGGATCTAATTAGTTGTGGTTTGGTGATGCATTTGATACATAAGCTTCACCATATGTGACCGTGGGACTTGGGTAGACAGCAATCTGTGGAAGGCTGCTGGTGTTGTACTTGCTGTTGGAGCTTGAGATCTGTAGCTATCAAGACCTTAAGAGGAGGCAGAGAAGAGGTAGGCTAACACAGTTATAAGAGAAGAGGTAGAACAAGGAGCAGGAACAACCATGAACACAAGCAGGAACTCCAGGACTCCATAGATTCTTTATCAGTTCAAACTGCTTCCAACCTCCGTAAAATGGGAGTCCTGCAGGTGAATCTGGACCCATTTATCATAGTCCTGAACCCATGATACAGTGAAGAATTTTACACACCAGTCCATGGGTGCTGTCCTACACTGTAGTGAGTCAGAACTATAAAGAGTTATGATGATTCTGCTTCTGCCTTCTAAGTATAATAACATGACTGCTATATTATTAACACCCTTCCATCATTCTCCCCCCACTTTCCCAACCCACTCATTTCCCCAAGGTACCTAGCTCCATGTACATAAATATATATTGATAATTATGACTACATTTTCCTACCCTTCCTCTGGCCATTTATCTTGGCTTCCTCTCCTTTTCCCTCTACCTCACCCTCCCTGGGCTAACTCAGCATTCTAATTTCCTATGATATCATTGATCTATATGGAAATTTGGTTGTATATTACCTTTCTTCAGAACATTGAGTGTAAACCTCTTTTCAATGGGATTTTAGTATAGCTTAATGAAAATCCTTTGTTAAGTATTCTGGTACTATTAGAAATTCCCCAGCTTGTCTGAAAGAAGAAAATATCTGAGCTGCTTCACAAATTAGTAAGTTCATGAGATGCCATTGTTCAGGAATGTGAGTCAGGATGCTGGAAGTTTTTTTTTTTTTAAAAAAGATCTCCATGTTATCTCAATGTGCAAAAATGTTTGGAAACCACTGTTTTACACTATTTAACACAGGTGTTGTGTTGTGATCTTCCTTGACCCCGATCTATATTGTAGAACAAAATACTCTGAAATGTGTATATACATTTAGGGTCTCTAACGTAATGCTAAAGATTCCCTTGTCAATCAAGCAAAACATTTTATGATGTTCACTGTGATGGTTCATTTTATGGGTCAACTGTTATCCAAATAAATGGCTGAACAATTCTAGATGTTTCTGTGACAGCCTGTTTTGAGATAAGATTAACATTTGAATCTTGGAATAATCAGATTATTTGAATCAGGAGATTGCTTTCCATAACACAGGAAGGACTCAGCAGTTTATCAAAAGCTTTAAGAGGAAGCCCCTCCTGGAGGGAGAAGTAATTCTGCCTCCAGAGCACATGCACACTCTGTGCTCTCTCACCTCTCTCTGTTTCTTTCATTCTCTCTCTCTCTCTCTCTCTCTCACACACACACACACACACACACACACACACACATACACATACACACACATTGTCTGTCTGTTATAAGATTTGTGTTTATCATCTCTTAGTCTGGTTTCTCTGGAGAACACTAACTAATACACTCACCAATGGTATTGGTTTTGCTTAAAGCCAAGGGTCATTTTCAGCGCTCATCTTTCATGGTCTGTCAGCAGCATTTCAATTCATGGAAGGCTATCTCTCCTCCATTACTCTTTGTCTTTTGATTTGGCTTTTTATTCTCTGGTTGGTTAGATTTACCAAATTCCAAAAATCCTCATGCCTGAGTCTTATCCTCAGGGTCTGAATCAAACCAGACAAATGTAATCATAAGCTTCATTAGAAACAGAGAATCGTGTTTCAAAAGTATCGTGCTTTATATTTTGCAATGTCAAATGAAAGAAATAATATCATTTCATTTTCTTCCTTTTCCTTGTGTGGGCTGCTGCCTCAGAGCTGAGATGGACAAAGGCTCCCTGGGTGATTAATGTTTAGAGCCATAGCTCAGAATCACTCATCTCAGCAGCCCGCAAGCTTGGGCTGGGCTGGGGTCATCTACCTCCCTTTATTGATGGAAGTCTTCATTAGGTTCTCTTCTTTTGAGGCCACATCTTTCTCTGGACTAACACTTATCCTCAATCCAAAGGTCATACTTTGCAAATATAATATGGAAATCTGTTCTCTCTTTATCAGGAAAGGGAAAAACTTTCAGAAGGGACCTAATTGTTACCTGGTTGTTCTTATTAGGTCTTGTGCAAGGCAAAGCATTTCCTCTGTCTCCTTTTTGAAGCAAGATGGCTACCACTTCAGCCCAGGTAGGATCACATCAGCCATATATCCCGGAGGCCTGCGTTCAATTTTCCTAATGATAAAAGGAGGTCAGAGCTCAAAAATCTTTACTCTTAACAAAACAAGGTCAAAAAGGCAATTGGTTCTATTTTTATATCATTGTCTTTCAAAAGAGTATGATAAATGAATTACAATGTAGCTTTTTAATACACGAACTTACAAATTTACATACGTTGAAGGTCATATGATATGTTCTATAACTAATGAAGCCCCAGAAAGATGAATGTGAATACCTTAGTTCTTTCAGCCACCAAAGAACAGTTTATTCGAGAGGTTTTTGCATTATTTGTATTGTATACTTTGCTTGATTACCACCTTTGGGTTTTCGTTGCTATTATTTTAATCAAGTCAACTTGTAAGATGCATGAAATTAAAAAGCCTCGTGCTCAAACTAATATTTTTTTCTGAACCCACACACTAGCCAGATGTAGTCTGTCACACCGTGCTACCCTATGCTGTTTGATGTTGTGTATCATAGTATTTTTTAAATTATTCACATATTGAATTTAAATTTATGCAATAAAATGAGGTAAGAATATGCACTCACAGTTTTCTTTATTTGGGAGGGGGACAGCTATTTATCCATATCACTTTTTATTTAAATGGCAAATCTCCAATTTTGAAGTTTGATGCTAGTGCCTAAAATCCAAGGAGGATGAGTGTTGTTATTTTCATTGTTTGGGAAACAAAAATGTACCTCTGATAATTTTTGTCTTTGATTACTGCTTCTTCAAAGGATTTAAACCAGAGTGAAAGCCTTTGAAATCTTCAGAGATGAGGAGACATGAGAGTTATTCTGTATGCACTGGGTAAACAGATGTCTTAGCATTTCAAACCAAACCAGGAAAATATGAGCACAAGTTTCATCAGAAGCAGAGAACAATTTTTGCAGGTGTATGATGTTTTATATTTTACTAATGTGAAATGGAAGAAATAATGTCATTTTCTTTGTTTTTTTTGTCTAAGAATTTAGTTCCAATTAACATTTCAGAAAACATGATTTTAATATCTCAAAAAGTAAGAACCATTCTATGGGAGAGAAGAAATCTCTTCTTGTCACTCTGAATACAAATAAACACCATTAGAAACATATCTATAAATTGCTTGGGAAGTTGTAATACTAATTGAGAAATTCCAAATTAATAAAAACCAAATTTCATTCATTTACTCAATGGACCAAATCTTGTAATCAAATTTATTTTGAGACACCCATTGACTTCAATGTTGAGTTTCTCATATGGAATAATTGTAGAATTAAGCAGAATGTTACTAATTGAGAAAAAAAATAAAGACACTAATAGACTTTACATTGTGGGAACTGATGGCCTACACCGGATAACATATTATTTGGATGTAGAGAGCATAGTTGTTCACTGATTCACAGCAGTACAGAAATGGACCTAATGATGCAAAGAAGCAAATAATCTCTATCCATTATGTTTTCAGCCTTCCCAAGATAAAAGTACTTCTTACATACTTACAAGGATAAGGGGGTAATAAGAGAATCATGCTGTCCATCGGTAGAATGAATCTTGTGACAAACAGGAGCAATGTTGAAGTTGAAATCTTACGTGAAGACTCACAGTAATATCATATCTTGCAATTCAGCACTTCATTACATCCCTATGCCTTTAAAACCATTTATTAAAATCACTGCAAACAGCTGCAAGATTGGTTAAATTGGAGTTCTTTCAGTGAATGTTAAAAGCCAAATGGAGCCAACCTGCTTAAATGCAACCTTCAGAAAGCAGGGTTTTCTTCAACGCTGTCCTCAGGTCTTAGTGCTTAGCACTTATTTGATCAGAACCTTAAAATAAGCTTGAAGATATGACTTTTGAAATTTGAAACATGGCAAATGACATCAGTTCTTCATTGGCAAAAACACTGTACACAACCAATTGACATTTAGAAAAAGGTGAAGCAAACTGATAAACTGCAGAGTGACTTGATATATAATATATCACACTCCTTTTATTTTAATCAGCATGGAAACTTGCTTAATAAGAGGATAAAAGATTGTAGAAGACACATGCTTTGAGTCTAGATTCTGGTCTCTTTATTGCATAGGTGATGTGTTACAGGGGCTCCCATGCCCTTGCCACACTGTTCCTAAGAAAAGTGGCTTCTAGTCTGGCTTGTTCTTAAGTTACAATCTAGGCTGGGCCCTAAACTGGATGTCCTCTGCTCTTTCAGTTACATATCAGTGGATTTCAGGGACAAGACTAAAAGCATGGCTGCTTCTCCTTCCCAAAGATTGTCTTCATCCAAGTAGCAGCCCTGCTAAAATGCACGGCAGTGATTTACTTGGGAACCAAAAAATATGCATCTATGAATAAGTTGTGCTGACCTGTAAATTATTATACGTTGCAAGCCAGATTTGAAAGTCAAATTTTAATTCTAAATACACTCATTATGATTTCAAATTTCTCTTCTGCCATAGTTGAGATAATCAGGACCAGTGCTAGGAACAGGCTGATTCCTTTTTTTCCCGTTTCTCATCTAATGAAGTGAAGTGGCCAAAAATTAGAATGTTGTCATCTCATATACACCCAACCGAGAAGAAAATTGAGAAGTATTGTATGCAATATCCTTCCTGTTTTATTTAATAAGTAGCGCTAATAAAAATTAGTAGCCTACCATTATTTCCTGGTTAGTGATTGCACCAAAGTCTCTTCAAACATACGTTCTAATCCTCAAATCAACCCTACAACATGACTATTAGTATTCCTGTGTCAAGTAGGGAGTCATTAAATAAAAAAAATCAGAATGTATTAAAGAGTTCCTCTATCTTTAGCTATGAGAGGAGTTCATTTCATTATTTTTCTGAACACAATTCAATTTCGATTTTAATATCTATGCTGCTCTATATTAATTGAATTAAGTTATTTTCAAAGTGTTGTACAGAGGGGTTATAGTTGCATAAGCAAGGTAATGAGTACATTTCTTGTCAAACTAGTTACCCTTTCCCTCATATCTTCCTACTTTCCCTCCTCCCCAGACTCCTCTCCCAAAGTTGTTCAGATCATTTCCAACATACCATCTTGTGTATATCGCTATTGCATTGGTTCCCCCCTTGTCCTTTGTCTGAGCACTCTGCCATTCCTCTACCCTTCCCTAATTCAAATAAACATATATACAATATCAGGATACCAAAATCAAATATAATAACAATGGGGGATATATCATAGGGGGGATCAAGCCAATGTAAAATTCAGTAAATGTGGAGTTTATTTCCCTACTTTATGTCATCTTTTAAGTCTGAGGGTTTTTTCCTGATCTTTACTTTCCTTCACATTGTAAAAATTAGCTTACCTTAGTGTACAGGGAGGAATTTCATTGTAACTTTTCCATACCTTTTTTCACATTTTTTTGGTCAATGACTAAAAGGTTTGTATAGATCATCATAAGCTTTCTACACATGCATCTGCCAATTGCGGTTTAGTATTCTATTTCTGCATTACAAATAATTAGTATGAAAGTCCACACTTTTATTATCTCACAATTGTTTACATCAGAAGCCCATATGAGGGTCTCTTTTAGGTAATCACAAATCCAAAAGTCAAAATTCCAGTTTAACTTGGCTTCTATCTACTTCCAAGTTCAACTGGGATGTGGAAAAGTCTAGTACCTTGTGACTGGAGGAGCTGGCTTTCCTGCTAGCTCTAGGCTGGGGTTCACTCAACTCTTATTGTCGAGTAAAGGCGAGCATCTTCACCCATATTCAACCCAGTGTACTCTCTGCGACCAGTTGAAGAAAACTCTGCTAAAAAAACGAAAACAAAAACCTCATGATTGCAATAGGCTTACCTCCTTAAGAGTATCTTTTATTTAATCGAAGTAAATTAGTGACTTGATTTACATCTGTCAAATTCTTTTGCTATGCAAGATAACACGATTATGGCCATGATATGGCTTCCTATCCACAGACCTGTAGATTGGGGTTGGAAATCTTAGTGGAGGTAAATAAAAATATACCCAAACAAAACCTCCTTTAAATTGTTTGTTTCTTGGAATGCAGAATTTTAGCCAGGCACTACTGGCTTAGGCATGTATTCCTAGCTACACAGGAAGCTGAGATCTGAGGGTCATGGTTTTGAAACCAGCTCACACAGATAAATCTGTGACTCTTATCTCCACTTAATGAACAAAATCAAGAAGTAGAGATGTGGCTCAAGTTGTAGAGCATATTGGCACAAAGAATTGTTTAAATAGGGATACAGGTGGACCCATTGCAACAATAAGATGTGTAAGATCTTATGTTGAAAAACGTACTTTACAACTTTGGCTGGGGGGCGGGGGAGGGACAGGGAGAGGGCAGGGAAACAGAATAGGAGGCAACAATGCTTGATAAGAAACGTATTCACTACTTTGGTCATGTAATTGTAAACCCTCTGTACGGTATTTTCACAATAAAAAACTTATTAATAATAATAAAGAAATACATAATAAAAATGAAGAAAAATTTAAAATTTATAGGAGTGAGAGAAAACAAGAGTACTATATGTCCTGTATAAAAAAGATCATTAACTAGTTGTAATTTGCAATCACAATCATAAAATATGTAATAGAAAAGTAATCAGGCAAATAGTTAAAAGAAAAAATAGGGATTAAAAATATATAAGAAGATAATATAATCATTAGGAGATTAACTATGTTAATACAAGTTAGAGAAAAGGCAAAATATTGATATTGCCAATTATTTCAAGTGTTTCTTGCTGAAAGAAAAATTTTGCATTTTCCTTATCTCATCATACCAGTGATGGCAAGATTTTTAACATGATATCTATACACTATCTCTGGTGATTGTCAGTCTTTTCTCTATAGCTCCATTTGTACTTTTCTCCATCATTTAACCTTTTCTTACAGTTCAGCATTACTAGCTATAATTTCTTTGAGTTTGTATTTTTGACATTGCCCCATTTGTTAGGAAATGGAAAGACTTGGAAAAAAATTATATTAAGTGAAGTAAGCCAGGCCTAATCCTATGGTTTCCCTTATTTGCAATAACTAGTATATGTCTGAGACAAGCAGAAACAGTCAGATAAGTTGATATTAGGCAAAATAAATCCCAAGATAAGGACTCAAATGTTTTTTCTTTCATGCGACTGTTTGTAACATATTTATAAGATGATTTCTTTATTGCTTTGTATGTCCCTCCCCCACGGTATAACCCCTGCTTTCACTGTATTTGATGTTGGTATAATTTGTGGAGGGGAAGGGAAAAAACAAATTGTTTAAATAGGGATACAGGTGGACCCACTGCAGCAATGAGATGTACAAGACGTTATGTCAAAAAACGGTGGGGGGGGGGTGGTGGTGGAGGGGGAGCGGGGGAGATGAGAATGGATGGGAAGGGGAAACAAAGGAGGAGGCAACAATGCTTGATAAGAAATGTACTCATGGGCTGGGAAGGTAGCTCACTGGTAGAGTGCTTGCCTTGCATGCATGAAGCCCTGGGTTCGATTCTTCAGCAACACATAAGCATAAAGAAAAAAGCTGGAAGTGTTGCTGTGGCTCAATTGGTACAGCACTAGCCTTGAGCTGAAGAGCTGAGGGACAGCGCCTAGGCCCAGAGGTCAAGTCCCACGACCGGACCCCTCCAAAAAAAATAAAATAAAATAAAAAAGAAATGTACTCATTACCTTGCCCATGTAATTGTAACCCCTGTGTATGGTATTTTCACAATAAAGAGAAGAAAGAAAATGTTATATTCCCAAGTATTTTCATACAAAAGATACACTTGTATAGAACTCTAGGTTGGCACTGTTTTTGTTATTTTTCTCTGGTGTGTAGATATACTCTTAGAGTTTATAGTCTTTCATTGTTTCTCATGGAAAGCAAGCAGATGTTGTTACTATTTTTTGGGGGGGGAGAGTCCGGTCATGGGGTCTGAACTCTGGGCCTGGGCGTTGTCCCTCAGCGCTTCAACTCAAGGCTAGCACTCTACCACTTGAGCCACAGCACCACATCCGGCTTTTTTCGTTTTGCTTATGTGGTGCTGAGGAATGGAACCCAGGTCCTCGTGCATGCAAGGCAAACGCTCTACCACTGAGCCACCTTCCCAACCCCTTACTATTTTTAAGTAGTCACTATTTTCCAGTAGTTGCTATTTTCCATACCTTGTGTTTGCATATGTTTTTCAGCCATTTAACTATGATCTGCCTGCTTGCAGTTCTTTTTAATATGTACTAAGGCTTAGTGATGGGATCTGTAAGTCAGGACTTTTATATTTAGGATATTATCAATTATTATTTCTTCAGTATATCTTACATTTTACTTCCTTTCCAGATTTAATTACTCAAATACTAAAGCTTATCCTACAAATCACTAAGACTGTGGACATTTTTTAAACTTTAATTTCTTTCATCATTCTTCTTCAGATTGGATCATTTCTACTATTTCACATTTTTCCAGCTATTTACATTACAATTATATTTATCTAGTGAGTTTTTGAGATTCCATCATTATGAAATATAAAATGAAATGGCTTATCTCTAAATAATTTTCTTGTTTTAAATATTTCCTTGAAGTGTAATAGTGACTTCAGAGTCTTTCCAACATGAAGATGTCAGCATCCTATATATCATGGGGTTTTTTGGAGTACTGTATTTTGCATTTTTAGCCTCTAGTAGGAAGCTATTTAGTTATGAAGCTATAATTGCTTTAGTATTTAAGAAAACTATATTGTACATCAGTTCAACAATTTTTTTTTTTTTGGTCGGCCGTGGGGCTTGAACTCTGGGCTTGGGCGCTATCCCTCAGCTCTTCAGCTCAAGGCGAGCGCTCTACCGCTCGAGCCACAGTGCCACTTCCGTTTTTCAAGTGGTTTATCAGAGATAAGAGTCTCACGGACTTTCCTGCCCGGGCTGGCTTTGAACCGAGATCCTCAGATCTCAGCCTCCTGAGTAGCTAGGATTACAGGCTTGAGCCACCAGTACCCGGCTAGTTCAGCAATTTTTTTTGTCTATAACTATGTTTCAAGAACTATGATACTTGGTATTAGTATAGTTTTTTCTAATAATTTTTAGCATTCTCTTAAGAGTCTCTTATAAATATAAGGTATTATATGATTTCATTTGTATAAAATTCTTGAAAGGAAACATTCTATAGTTATAGAAATATATGCTAGTTGGTAGGATTTGTGGGAAGATTTGACTACAAGAGAGCCAATAGGATCATTAGAGGATGAAGGAAATGGTTTGTATTACCATGTAGCCTTTCAGACAAATGCGATTTTCTTTGGGTTCTCAAAAAAAATTCAGTACAAATCCTTTTACCTTTAGGAATGTTCAAGGAAAATAGAAATTTTATCTTGGCATTCTGAAAAATGCTAATGTATATCCTGATTGAGCAGATTATTCCAAATGAACATTATTGTCTATACTGAAAAAAAAACTCACAAGTCAGAATATACTAGACACTAATCAAGTATTGTCAAATGAGTAAAAGTTGCATATACAAATCAGAAAATAGTCATGATGTACAGCATAATGATGAAGATCTCTTGGATGCACACATAACCTTAACTTCCAGTCTTCACAACAAAATAGCAAGTCCAGTATTACTGGCATCATTTTAGACAGGGAAAAGATTAAAAGTGAGAGACTTTGAGAAGTGTATGTTATTTGTTAATGATCTCCTGGTTATTAAGGACTGGAATCAGGATGCAAATTCTCAGCTTTGGTTGCCTTTCACAATGAGTCTGGGATTAAAGTTGACCTTTTTCCAGGAAACTTTATCAGGAGTCTCTGGCAGAGTTAATCACACTCCTCTGTCTCCCTAAAAATATTTTGGGCAGTTTTATTAGTTAACTTTTACTATTCATATGACTAAGTCTTTTTAATAGACCCAGATCCTTAAAGGTAGGTATTAGTTCTCAGTCATTCATTATTTTCCCAGCAGGCAACAGTATCTGGCACATAGTTAGTGGACAATAAATAACATTTTAAGTAATGAATTACTGAAAGATATAAAAGTGAACATTGAGCAACATGAGATGCTGATGTATTTAATCACACAAAAATGATGTTTTCTAGGATCCTGTAACACTGTTTGATTCCTTTCTCCCATTTCACAGGAGAAAATACATGGGTCCCTGGATCTCATTTTTATAAATTCTTGGATTTTCTCACAAGTGAATGTGATCCAAGAAGACAAAATTCCTCAAGGCTGTGAGATTCTACCTTTTGCCCGAAGGATCTGAGTAATTCTTTCAGCATAGATGACTGATTAGAAATTCTCTCAGATTAGAAATTATCACTCATGCTGATAATAACATGAAATATGTTCTATGTTTTATACATCTAGATTTATTCTCCAACATTGAACCATTATGAACCCAGACTTATTTGGTTCTTTCATCCTGACATTGAAAATGTTGTGGTCTAAAATGAAATATAGATTCAAGTAAATTGAGTAATTTGATAAGAATAAAAGATAGTTTACAAATGACTACATACTCTTCTTTAGAAATAACTTTTTGGGGTACTATGCAAGGGCTCTATTTGAATGAACTATTTGAACCTTGTACACCATTATATCCTGAGTTAAATGTTGGCGAGAGATGATCACCTGTAGTTTCATGACAGAAATACCACATGGGGGAAGATCTTGTTTGAGTGATTTTACAATTTGGAATTGAGAAGATAGAAGGAAAGTAAACAAAGAGCATGCTGTAAACATTTATGAGCAAGCTCACAATATATTTACGCTTACAGTAGGATTTAGTGGATTTCCATGGTCATTTCAATGAGACTGAAGTGTGTACTTATCCTTTGATCCTCCAGCTTCTCAGAACATGTTGCTCACATGGCCACTAGACTATGAGTGCTAACAGAATTCTTCCCCAAATAAATGCTGTCTCTATGCATCGTTCTCAATTCAGAAATAGGAATAAAATATGAGACAAGATTCCAAACAGAATTTTTTCAAGCAAGAACAACATAAACTTTCAAAAATCATATTTGTATATTCTGGGTATAATTTATGTGTGCTGTGCGTGGATTTATGTACACATCCATGTGTGTATGTGTGTGTGTACACGTGCATGTATTAAAAAACTAATCACTAGCTTTGATGTAGAGAGGAATTCTGCCAAGTAAGTGTGTATATAAATCCCAATTTATTGAAAATATAACTATTATAGCAACATAAAAATCAATGTTTGTCCAATTATTTTCTGCAGGCAGTATCATGCATTGCTGCATAGTTTCTCATTAGATTAAATCAAACTCTTCTTAAATACCATTTTACCAGCTGTTACTGGATAAAGGATGAACAGAACAGTTTGTAGTAGCAAATATGTTGCTCTCTGGCACAAGTTCTTGCCAACATTGCTACAGCTGTGAATATTGTTTATAAAAAGCAAATGCCCTTGAGTGGTTTTTCCTTTAATTTTATTGAGATTTTTTTTTTCTCTCCACAATCATTTCATATGTTTCTTAAAGAAAACCATGTTGCTGATATATATAAAATAAGTCAAATTTAGTACATTACTGAAGACATTTTAGGCTTCAGTTTAAAATAGAAGGTAAGAATTCGATTACTAATGGTCAAAATAGGGCTACTGGTTAAACATATTTCCCAAGCTAGAGTTTTATACGTAGCTTTTAAGAAGTAGTCTGCATTTCCATTCATTTAAACTAGGATCTAATCAGATAGTTAATAATCAGAGCTTCTCAAACACTGTCCCAACATGACAGTAAAAGAACATACTGCCAAATTTCAAATAAGTTTTCTTAACCTAAATTGAACTTTGTTTTCAGTAGATATGAAACTGAGACTCCATTGTTTGAGATTATAAAGCTATTGGTTGACTTGACCATTGTTGGCAACAATGAATGCTTCGAGAGTTTTCCGACTACGACGAAGGTCATAAGCATTTGTTTTAAGAAAAAAATCTTGCTCAAAGATTCACAACTGAACAATCTATATAAAACAAAGTTTCTAGCCAATGTTGCTGTAATTCAATGTTCGGTGAAATTGAGCAACATCTCTGGATATACAGGCTTTCTGTTGCCAACGTCATTACTATTCCTTAATGGCTCCATTTACCTACTGTATGTGCTTACATAACTGCTAGACCAAATAGGAGATTACATATGAAATATGTCAAATGCAGGGAGTGGCTGAAATATTACTTCAACAGTCAAAGCAGGAGTATAAAATAAGATATTCTATGTGGCCATTGAGAAGTTCATATTTAAATATGTCTGTTACATATTTTCTTAAGATATTTTTAAAGTGACCATTGTCATAGTTAAAAATACCTGCTGAGGCCCTATGAATATGTACAATATGTATATTCATGTATATTCATTTAAAATGCATTTAATTTGAACTTGAAAGCTACAATGAGATGCTACTCACAAATGTTGGGATGACTGTTTGGGGGAGCAGAATGGCAGGTCCTCAAAAAACTGAACATAGATAGCTATGACATATGGCAAGGATTCAGATATTTGTACTATTATGTTTATAATGAATTTATTGACAATAGCCAAAAGATGGAAGCAATTCATTGAAGGATGAATGAGTAACTAAAAATGTCTTATATAGATACATTACACAAATGAATTAAACTAGCCAAAAAACCCCACAAATATTAGATGATTTAATTTCTTTTTTTTTGGGGGGGGGTCCTGTCATGGGGCCTGAACTCTGGGCCTGGGTGCTGTCCCTCAGCTCTTCAGTTCAAGGCTAACGCTCTACCACTTGATCCACAGCGCCACTTTGGACTTTTTCTTTTTGCTTATGTGGTGCTGAGGAATCGAACCAAGGGCCTCATGCATGCAAGGCAAGCACTCTACCATTGAGCCACCTTCCCAGCCCCTAGATGATTTAATTTCTGTAAGGTTCCTAGTGTCAAATTCATGGAGGTAGAAGATAGAACATTAGCTGGCATTGGTGGTAGTATGAGAGCACTGGGGAATGATTGTTTAATGTCTAGAGACTTTTCACCAGGGGAAGATGAAAATGTTTTTAAGATGGATGATGATGGATATAATTCTAACTGATCTTTCATTATCTTATATAAACTCAATTTGATCTGTTGACAGTCTTTGAAATGTGGTGGTAACAAACTACATTGCTTATAATTTCCTTTTGTTGATGGGCTTTTTTGATAAGAGTACACAGAATTTCACAAAAATCTCCAAGTATGTTGGGGCTGTGCACTTGTTTACTAAACATCATTAAGACTGAATATAGCTCCTCTTCAGACAATTTAGCTACTAGAGGCCAAGAATTTGGAGACAAATATTGGATAATGGTTACTATTTTTATTTTCTGAAATAACAGTAAATAGACTTGTATACATATTCCTTTGAGTTGTCTTTTTCCTAATCATAATCCAAAACATTTTCAACTTTCTATTGAAATAAGCTTAATAGGTAAAAATTTTCCTTTTTCCAAAACATTTTAAAGTTAAAATTTAATTGTAATGTAAAATTAGACTTCTCAAAGAAATGCCTAAATATGTCCACTCTTCTTTAAATATGATTTTTCCATGAAATAAACATGATAAAAATCCCCCAAATCTTTTTATTAATGCTAGCTATCATTTATCTAAGCCCCTTATTTTGCTCAGCAAAATCTCACTTGTCTCTGCATAGATATTCCAATCACATTTGCTTTTTAAAATTTTTTATTAACAAATTATTAATGGTATAAGGTAAAATTACCATACATGCATATAATGTACTTTGTTCTAATTCATCCCATTTATTACTCTTTCTATCCTTCTACCCTTTTTTAAAACAAATTTTAAAGGATTTGATTAGTTTCCTTTTCTTTTTTTATAATTCAAGTCACATTTTACTATAGTTTTAAAAACATTTCCAAAGTCAACTACAAATACCTGCAAGTCTTTAAATTAACCATTAGTATATTGCTTTTTTTTTAATGTGTATAAAGTACTCCCATTTGATTTTATAAATCTAGGAACACTCTGAGGATCTCAAGATCAACACACAACTCCATTCCTTTCCCCCAAGCAAGCCCTAAAACTGAAACATTCACTACAAATTCCCTTTCTTTTGTACTCTTGTTCTATAGTAGGCCATTAGATCTCAGTGAAGAAAGAGTTCTGTCCTTTGCTATGACAAGGAAGGAATCCTGTACAGGAAGACCAGGAAGAATATTTTAGATATTACAGATAATACAGTTTTTCTCCAGTAATTTTCCTACACCATAGTCTACAATGCAGCAGATCCAAGGATAAAAATGGTTAGTTTACTCTGGACTGCTATGCCACCAAAAATATGGTCTAATAAGATTATCTTGCTTTTCTCTTGTTAGCCTAATGTTCGTTACACTGTGTCAGCCATGAGTGGGCCAGAGGAGAGATTATTCCCCCTTATAATTCAGCTTGCTGGCTTGAAACTTCAATCAATTATTCCTTGACAATTTTTTTTTTTTTTTTTTTTTTTTTTGCTGGTCATGGGGCCTGAACTCAGGGCCTGGGCGCTGTCCCTCAGCTCTTCAGCTCAAGGCTAGCACTCTACCATTTGAGCCACAGCGCCACTTGTGGCTTTTTCTGCTTATGTGGTGCTGAGGAATCAAACCCGGGGCCTCATGCATGCAAGGCAAGCACTCTACCACTGAGCTACCTTTCCAGCCCCTCCTTGCCAATTTTTAACATGCAATTTGGGGC
The DNA here is from genome assembly GCF_019054845.1 of Dipodomys spectabilis. Lineage (NCBI taxonomy): Eukaryota > Metazoa > Chordata > Mammalia > Rodentia > Heteromyidae > Dipodomys > Dipodomys spectabilis. The sequence continues at coordinate 4,659,263 of NW_024870772.1, forward strand.
AAGTTACTTTACCTCTGGAGTCTCAACTTCCTCATCAGGAAATAATAGTGAACTACCTTACTCAGGGTTATAAATAGCAAGTGAGCTATGGATCGAGCAGGAATTTGCTAAATAGTACCATGTCTATATAGGTTAAATGCTTCATATCTTAGATACTTATAAAATGTTTGGATATCATAAATACTTAATAAATTTCAGACATTATTAGTCTGAATTTAGGTATATTATTTTTGTAGTATTCATGTGATTGATAACAGAGAACTTGAGTAACTGAAGTAAGAAAAAAGCTCAACACAGGTCTGGATTACCTAGACCTTCTTCCTTCTTGGCCAGTTTCAGGATAGGTGTTTTGGTAATAGTAGAAGAAAGATCAGGCTTGGCAATCTGAGATTGTGAGAATGATGCATGTCTTTTAAAGAATGTCTTTATTCCTCTTTTCTACATCCCTTAATTACATTCACTTTTGTCAACATAGTCTCTCCACAGTGGGACTTTGATTTCAAACACTATGAAGAAGAAATGATGTTGCAAGTTGTACAACATTGTTGGTACCTTTTCTTGATAACTTTGGTGTTCATGATGCATAGTTTGAGAAATATTGGCTTAAGCTCCATTTTCTCTGCTGGTTGATGACTATGTCATATGGAACAAAATTTAAAGCTATCCCGAGGTTGAGATGTGTTGGGTTTATTTATTGCTTTTCTTCTATCTCACATATCCTCTGCTCTCAGCAGAGGACTAGATTGGTCTTCAATAATTTTCTCTTCCCTGTCATATTAGTTATTATCCTATGATCTTTTTCTATATGCTTCAATTTTTCTATATATACTTAGCACAGATAGGCTTATAATTTCTAATGTATATATGACTAAACAGGTCTTCCAAGAGGCATTCCCCTATCCTTTGAAAAATATATCCCATTAACTATAAGTTCTCAAGATAGCACAACAATTCATTATTCCACTGTAGGATGACTGTCATCATTGCTGATGAGATAAACAGGCACAAGTACTTAGCCTTCATGATGTGTATGTTGTCATGTTTCTCAATCTTTTACTCTTTCTCCCTTATTTCTAGTTTATATCCTTACCTTTCCCTATTTTTCTTTTCTAAGTACAAGTAAAAAAGTATATAAAAAACTATTTACAACATTTTTTTATTTTTCTATCATTTACCATAATGGAATATTGCTAAGCTTCTCCTGTTCTAAATCCTCTAAGCAAGGTTCCTTCCTTTGACACACTTCAAAAAGATAAAAGGGAATTCCTGAGAAGGAAAGATGCTGCTTTGCATGTATCTATAGCCACTGCTGATATTGTCCTCTTGCTTAGGGAACACAGAAATATCACTCTCTATTTAGGATGTGAAGGCAAGAAGATCAGGAGTTCAAGACCAACTTGGGCACACTGTGAGAAAATATCTCCAAAAAGCCACTTGCTATATATCTGTATATGCTGTATATGCGTATGTGTGTATGTGTATATATATATATATATATATATGTATATATATATATATATATATATATATTGAAGGTGCTTTTTCTCTTAACAAAGATTGATTTTAATGTCTGGTTTCAATATTGTCATTGACTAGATAACAAAAATAATACTAGCTATTTATCTTTTTAAAAATAAACTGATATGACTTACATAATATTTATATTTGTATCACTTGAACATTATACTTTTGTACACATATAAATGTGTGTATGACTGTGGAGTTCATTAATGCCTTTTCTGTTCTACTTGTGTTATAAAGAACTGGGAGAAATGCAGCTGAGATTTGCCATAATTAAAACAGTAAGAAGAATCAAAAATGAGCAAGTGAGTGTAACAAGTGAGTTCAGGAGTGAAATGGGGGGAAAAAGGGATTGTGGTTAAGAAGACAAATAAGACCCTAGGATTCAATCAAGCAGGAAATGAATTCCAGTAAGTTAAACAGTTATCATCTGAATTAAGACTTAATAGAGTAAAAAGCAGAAGCAAAGCCTCTGCATAGGGTTAGAATGTAGACACTACATTTGGAAAATGACAATGAAGTAAATAGTTCTAGATTGGAATCAGGAATGCTTAGAAACACATAGATTTTTGCATGGAGACTGAGTTTGGACAAAGTTTAGTAACTTTCATTAGAATGAAAGAAACTGTAAGATATAGATATTTTAATTTATTTGCCTCAAATAGTAATATATACCTATATACGCATCTATGTAAGTCAAGTTGTAAATCTTAAGTATATACAAAAAAAAGAGAGAACAAAGTGCCAAATTAGAAGAGCCACATTTCATAGAAAAAAGGGAGAAACTGATGGAGGAATGAAATTTTGGTTCCTTTCATTTCACAAAGTAGAATTTTAAGTATTTTCAGTATTCTGACTTTTGAGTGACTAACTTACAGGTGAATATGTACAGCCAAAAAAACAGAGAACTATCAACCTAAAACAACAAAAGGAACATTTTTATTAATAATTTTGATTGTAAAAATGTTGTACAGAGGGGTTACAGTTGTATGAGTAGGGTAATGAGTGCATTTCATAGCGAGCATTGTTACCTCCTCCTTTATTTCCCCCCTACCATCACTTCCCTCCCCACCTCCCCAACTCCTCCGGCTCCCTTTACCCCAACATTGTAAAGTTCATTTTCAGTAGTGTCCTGTACATCTCATCGTCACAATGGTCCAGCCTGCATCCTCATTTAAGCATTCCGCAAAATCCCTTCCCTCCCCAAATTACAAAAAAATATATACAAGGTGCAGAGCACCAGCATTGAATCCAGTGAAAACAGGTGTTATACCATGGGGGAAGAACATACAATAGAAACAAAAGACTCACATTGTGTATTGTAAGTACATTAGAAAGTAGTACAAGAAAGTAGAAGAAAAAACAACAACCTCTTGTGTCCCTGTCTGGGGGTACATTTTGCTTAACAGTATCTCATTTACATATCCTTTGACCTACTCTGCTTGTCCTAGACATGTAACAGTCACTGAAAACAAGAGAAACCATGGGACCTATGTCTCATGGGCCTGGGTTACTTCACTTAATATAATTTTTTCCAAGTCTTTCCATTTCTGAACAAAAGAGGCAATGCCATTTTTTCTGATGGAGGCATAGAATTCCATTGTGTATATATACCATATTTTCTTCATCCATTCATCTACTGAGAGGCATCTGGGTTGGTTCAATTTCTTAGCTATGGTAAATCATGCTGTGAAAAACATGGTTGTGCGGGAAGCTTTGGTATGACCTTCTTTATGATTCCTTGGGTTAATGCTAAAAAGTGGGATTGCTGGGTCATAAGGGAGCTCTATGTGGAGTCTTTTGAGGAACCTCCATACTGCTTTCCAGAGTGGTGAACAAGTTTACACTCCCACCAACAATGCAGTAGGGTTCCCTTTTGGCCACATCCCTCCAGCATCTGTTGTTATTAGATTTCTTGTTTATAGCCATTCTAGCTGGGGTGAGGTGGAATCTCAGCATTATCTTGATTTTCATTTCTTTCATTACTAGAGAAGTTGAGCATTTCTTCATGTGTCTATTAGCCATTCTTATTTCCTCTTCAGAGAAGTCTCTCTTTAAGTCTTAAGCCCATTTGTTAATCGGGCAGTTGTTTCTTTGAGGACTTGTTCTTGGGAGATTTAGTTTTTTGAATTCTAAGTATATTTTAGATATGAGACCCTTGTCTGTTTTATGGCTAGTGAAGATCTTCTCCCAGTCCGTGGGCTTTCTGTTGATCGTGCTAGCTATGTCCTTTGCCTTGCAGAAGCCCTGCAGTTTCATGCAATCCCATTTGCCCAACCTTTCTTTGATTTGTTGTGCTTCTGGGTCTCTATTAAGAAAATTTCGGCCTGTGCCAAGAAGCCTTAGAGTTTCTCCTATTCCTTCCTGTAATGTTTTCATGGAGTCTGCTTTTATTTCTAAGTCTTTGATCCATTTGAAGTTGATTGTGGTGCAGAGTGATATATATGGATCTAGTTTTAGTTTTCCAAAAGTGAACAAAAGGAACATTTTTATATCCAACAAAAAATACAAGATCCTATGGGAAAATTTGATTTTTCCAATCTTTTATGTTGTTAAGAAATTAATATTAACTTTTGAAGTGTGATAATGCCATTGTGGTCATGCCTTTGAAGAATCTTTATCTTTCAGTGCTACTAAAAATTTGAGACTATGTGACCTTAGAGATTTTCTTCAAAAGAAAGCTGAGTTATCAGCAAGTCTAGGTCTAGGATAAATATTTCAAGGCCCACTAAAAAATGTGATTGCTGAGAAGTTGGCCTCAAACAGATGGTGTATGAAAGTCTGTTTGCAACTGAAAGTATTCCATGTGTGGCATTATGAACATATTTCATAGGTTTTAAAAAAAGTATTTCATTAACACACCTTTTAAGTGTATTTACTACACTTTAGTGCTTAGAAAAATAGTTGGTGGCAGGATATGGTTATTCCTGGGTTTTTTTTTGCACCCCTCATATTTCCACCACCACCCACTTCACCATCATTTCTATAGGTTCAACAACAAATGACACCTCAGTGAGAGGTCTGGTAGTTTTATCTGGATGAGACTCTATTGTAGACTCTGATGTCACTTTAACGGCCTGCAATACTACAGCCACATATGGGTCCATATGTGTCCCTGTTCACATCTGATACCTAACAAAAAGCTTCCTGAGGTCTCAGCATATTTGAGTTCAACAGGGCTAGGTATCCACTACTAGGGAGTAGACAGCACAAATGAAAAAAGAAATGAACAAAGCATGAGTGAAAAGTTTCCAGACAAAGAAAGACATGACTGAGTCAACAGTTATTACTTTGGATTTCTGTAAAGTACTCTCCATAGATGAAAAGATTCCTTTAGACTTAATTAACAATAAAAACTTCATTAACTTATAACAACAACTAGTTTTTGTTGAAGCTTTTCCACAGACTATCCCTCCTGCTTTCAATAACAGATCAATGGCTACGTCTTATAGAATGGTTTGCTCATAAGCTGTCAAAATCCAAACAGCTCTTTTGTACATAAAGCAAGATAAACGGAACTTGGAATTAGCTATGCTCAAAGTTAAACTACTTCTCTAAATATAGAATGTGTGTTTACTCCTCCGTGAGATTGTTGGCGTTTTCCCCAAAATGACCAACATTAAAGCCATGTAAACATTCTGAAGATTACACCACAGCCGTTCTTGTCTTTTTTCTTTGGTTACCATTACTATAATGTGGTCATTATGGACAAGCATGCCCTGAGAATGCCTCACTGAATTTTAAGAGAGCAGCGGTTGAAAGAAATTCTCTGCATCCAATAATCATTAAGAAATCAAGATATGCAAAGTAAAACTTAGTTCCAAAGAACTTGCACAGTCTCTGAATCTCTTCACTACTTTGGCTGCTACATATTTTAGTGAGTAGAATAAAATTATTATTTAATTATTTAGTTAAAAATTCTCATTTAAAAGACGTTAGAATAACAAATTTGGCACACTTCAGTAGATAGGGTGCTTGCTAAAAGATTTTTTAAAATATGAAATGTAATTATTGCAGCTTTGTAGGAAGGCAAAAGGTTGAGTACGGAGCCTTCTATGCATGGTCACAATAGTGTAGGAAGGACTGACTAACAGGACGCAAACTGTTTTCTTTCATCTAGGACTAGTATTGGGGAAAGGAAGGTACTTAGGTCTAGGAAGTGTCAGAAGGTATTTTAGGTCCTATAAACATAATCCTGTTCTTGCATGAGCCATAACTGGCCTGATCTTTTTTTCTTCTCTTTTTTTTTTGGGGGGGGGGGTCCGGTCGTGGGGCCTGAACTCAGGGCCTGGGTGCTGTCCCTCAGCTCTTCAGCTCAAGGCTAGTGCTGTACCACTTGAGCCACAGCGCCACTTCCGGCTTTTTTTTCTTTTTGCTTATGTGGTGCTGAGGAATCGAACCCAGGGCCTCAGGCATGCAAGGCAAGCGCTCTACCACTGAGCCACCTTCCCAGCCCCATCTTTTTTTCTTTTAATTTTATTACCTAGTAAGGTAGTGAGTACATTTCTTGCCAAACATTGTTCTCCCCTCTCTTGTTTTTTCCCCACTTTCCCTCCCCTGCATGACCCCCACCCCAAGTTGTAAAGTTCATTTTCTTTCTTTTTTTTTTTTTATTGTAAAGATACTATACAGAGGGTTACAGTTACATGAGTGAGGTAATGAGTACACTTCCTCTTGAACATTGTTACCCCCTCCATTGTTTTCCCCCTACCATCCCCTCCCTCCCTCCCTTCCCCGAGGTTCTTTTTTTTTTTTTTTTTTTTGATTGTGATTAAGTGATTACATAATTTCAAAGTCACAAGTTCATTCTAACTTTCCTGAAGCAAATTGTCTATCACAGTCTGTAATATATAACAGTGTTCACATGTTATATACCATATTTGTGATCAACAGCATGGGGATATTTAGTAGTGGTTCAACCAGATGAGCGGGAGTTCTTTGTTTCTTAAGCCCTGTTAGTTTTGTCGTATCACCTAACATTTTGGATTTAGCATCCACTTATCAGGGAGACCATGTACCGTTTGTCTCTTCGTTCTTGGCTTACCTCGCTCAACATGATTCCTTCTAGCTCCATCCATTTCCCTGCAAATGCCATTATTTTGTCATTTCTAATGGTACAGTTCATTTTCAACCTATTGCCTTGTGAATATCGATGTTGCGTTGGTTAGCCCTTCGTCCTTTGTCTCACCACTCTGTAGGTTCCCCATGTATATACATCTATCTGAATTAGGGAAGGGAAGGAGAATAGCTGGTGTGGCCTGGACAGTGAGTGGCTCTGATTTTGCAGGCACCTGGCTTTCTCACTATACCCCAGCAATTGTCCTACAGAGCTAGGCCACAGTTCCCAGTACCTCCATCCAGCAGTGTCCCGAGAGTGAGTTCTGTCCAGGGAAGCATAAATAGAAGTATTGGTTTCCCCTCCTTGTTATGACATACAAAATCCGCCCAAACGTTGTGCTGGTTAATTTTAGGTGTCAAATTGACTGTAGTCAGTGATACACAGCTGGTTACTTTTTCTACTTATGTCTTCAAGGATAGGGATGTTTCTGAAAGAGATTTTCCTGTGAATCAGTTGACAAACTGATGAAGAGAAGGCATCAGGTAGACAACACATGGACAGCACAGAACAAAAAGTTGGAGGTAAGGTAAGTTCTCTCTGTTTTTAAATTGGGAACTTCATCTTCTTATAGTCCTAAAACATCAGAACTCAGGTGAACAGCCTTAGGATTTTAAGATTTATCCCAGTCAGGCCTTAAGATTTCAACTGGGAATCATACCAGTGCCCCCCCCCCCAGGCCTCTCCTAGTACTTAGATCTTCAAACAGGGACTGTCTTTCCTAGTTCTTCAATTTTTCAGTAGTATATAATGGGGCTTCTGGGCCTCCATAATCACATGAACCCACTGTCAAAATCGCACATACACACACACACACACTCACACACCATTGGTCATCTGGTTTTCTAGACAACCTTGGCTAACACGAACTCCATCTTCTTTTCCCCTCAGAGGACTCTAAATATGTAGTTATAGTGAAGATGCAAGTTACAAGTCAATGAGTTACCACCTAGAATGTGGCAGGACTGCTGCCCAACTACCAATGTTAGAACCTCAAGTAGATTTTAAAAAAACTAATTTTTATTATTTTAAGAAACTCCACATGAGGATTATTTGTTAACTCAAGTTTGTAGTAGATAATTCTCACTTTTAGAGGAAACTAAGGCTTAAAGAACCTAATTTCACTTCCCAATGTCCCTAGGCATTGGTGGTGTATCCTGGCTTTGCATTCTTGTCCATCTCAATCCAAAAGTCGGGCTATTCATCCTGCTCACCTTGTTTTCTAGAAATTTCTAGAAACGTGTGCAGAAAATATTCTTGATGTTGACTTCTTTTCCAATATTTATCCAGCACAGTATATAATAGTTTTTGTTTCTGTTTCTTGTAGATTTGTGTACTGAAATCAGGAGTCCCTGGCCTTGCTAAGAAAATGCTCTATAATTTGAACCACATCCCAGTTCTTTTCCATTTAGTTTATTTTTTTTTCAGATAGGGTTTCACATGTTTGTCCAGACAGGTCTTGTTCCATGATCCTTCTAACTCTACCTTCTGATCTCCTCCTCCTAACAAATGATCTCCCTTCCCAGCCCTCACCTTGTGTGGGGCTTGAACTGAGGTCCTGGGCATTGTCTTTTAGGGTTTTCACTCCAGGTTGGCACCCTGCCACGTGAGCCATAGTTCTGGCTTTTTGCTGGTTCATTGGAAATAAGGCTCTCATTAGCTTTTCTGCTCAGGCTGATTTCAAACATTTATTCTCAGATCTCAGCCTCCTGAAAGATGGGTTGACAGCCAGAAGTCACCCATGCCCAGCTCCCACTCCCTTCTATGCACATTAGAAAAGTAATTTGTTCACCCTCCTCACCTCCCTCTGACAATTAGGTCCTTCTGCTGCAGGTTTTAATACTTGTTGATTGACTATAGTTAAACCCAATCAATATCATCTTGATAAAAGAGTCTATTTTGTGCATCTACTTCAGAAGGCAACCTTTCAAGGGCTTTAAGATTTACTTCTACATACTCTCTAGATTTTTTAATATAACACTCTTAAGTCCATTTATGTTTTGTATAATTCCACAGGTTTAACCTAGAACTTAAAACATTTAACGCCACATAATTTTTCAAATTTGGACAGTCGTATTCTTAAAAGATTTGCTTTCTTTTCATTTCTCTCCTTTCTTTCCTTTTTGTAGCAGATATTTTAAAATTGAAAGCCTTAAGGTTTGCAGAAAATTTGAACTCTACTCCTATGTAGCAAGGGAAAGACAAGCAGATGTTATGACATAGATCTTTTGAAGAATAAGTCCCATAAGCCAGGTGTGGTATATATCTGTAATTCTACCACTCAGGTGGCTGAGGCAGGAAGACTTTGAGAGTTCCAAGTGAGCCTGAACTACATAGAGAGAGAGAAGGGGTGGGGCAGGCAGGCAGGCATGCAGGCAGGCAGAGACAGAGAGAGACAGCAAGGCAGGGAGACAGAAAAACAGAGACAGAGACAGAGAGACTATAACAAAAATCCTAATTTCATAGAATATAATTCGAGAGATGTAGATATTTCCAATCCTAAATATCACATAAGCACCAAATAGCCACTACCCTAAGAAAATCAAGGCATCTGAATATTTGTTCAGTATGATTGCATAATTACAAAACTAAAAATGAATGCCACCATTCTTTGTTTAATTACTTTTATTACTGTAGCATGACAATAAGGTAGATTTACCTCCACAGAGCTACAGAATCATTGTCATATGGCAAATTATTTCCTAAGAGGGTCTGAACCCCACTCAGGGAGTTTATCAAACTTCCACAGTGCCAGACCATTAAGTAAGTTTGTTTCCTCCCTCAGTATCTGCCCTCTAAAACGCACACTCGGCAGGTTAATCCACAGGACATAGTGAAAATGCCCACATGCTCTCTAGAGTAATCCAACCCTGCATACTGATCAATCAGAGAACACATTGTCTTGCATACTGATCAATCTTGAAAAATAAGGTTTACTAGCAACGAAATGGAGAATGAAAGCAAGAGTCCACTTGAATTTGGACATAAATAGGATTTATCTGAAAAGTTCATACCAGTAAGAGTTGTAGTTTGGAGTTGCTATTATTTTAATTTTTCAGTTAATTGCTTTGGTATTCTTTCTTTTTGTTAGCCTAGACCTTGGCAAGGTCACATTACTGCTATAAACTTGTAAAAGAGTAATTTGAAATACCATAAATAATGAACTATGTGGGTATATATTTATTTGGCTCCTTAAAATAAGAAATATAAATTAGTCACATATTTATATGCTCTCAGGCTATGGGTGATTATCACTGTGCAAAGTACTGTACCATATATTCAATTTCTATGTCACTTATTTTAGCATACTATGATTTATGATACTAGGCAGGCTCATCTATTCCAACAACCTTTGGAGAAGTATGCATTGAGAGCCAAATGGGAAAAAAAATCAGCTTTTGATGGAATATATAAATGCATCCTAAGTGCACACTATTTGATTCATATACTGCATCTTTAAAATGCAGTATACAGTTCACAAGCTGTTAGTAGGCATACATACCTGAAAGTAGGGATAAATATGTGATGGAATATTGGAACCTTTGATAAAGTGTAATTGGTATCTAAAGTCAGAAGTTATAAAAAATATTTATTGCTTACTTAGCCAGATTTCTTTAAGTCTGTCTTTGCTATTATTCAAAGCAGAAAAGCAAGAACTAAATCTAATACTCAATTTCTCTTTCTTTTATGTTTTCTGTTATATGTCTAACTTGTATTCTAATGAGGAACGTCCATACATCAAGAACCACCAGCTTTCCTGAGCAGCTGGAGTCCCAGCTGGGTGGGTTGTGGGGGGTAACAGCTTCAGTAATTTCCTTGCTTTTCATGTGTCTTTTCTCTAGGTTAACTGCATTGTTTAGAAGGAAAATTTCCTTTGCATGGACTCTCTATCCTTTGTCTTGGATCTCTAACTTGATTTATAAGCTATTTTACTTTCATTATTATAATAATTGCTAAAACGTTTTTCTGATCAAACATTATTTTACAAAAACACTTTATTCTTGCTAAGAATAAGTATATTATTATATATAAATTCACACATATTTCAAATAACCATTAATATTTTATTTAGTATGATACTTATTTAACAATGAGGTGGCAATTATAAACACATTGAACTTTGAGATGCATATTGCTTGTCAAAATTTGACATCATCCTCATACTAGAATACAGAAGACATGTTAAAAGTTATGATAATTAAGGAGTGCTCATTTTAGATTTTAGAGAACTTCAAATTTAAAGAAAATTATGTGATTGAAGTTTTAGAATATAATCTAAGTTTTGAAGGAATTGGAAATTTTATATTGGAGCACAGGTAGTTAAAGTTTGATTTCATAACTTTCTGAAAATAAATAAAAAAGTAATCATTCAATATTTCAGTCTTATTTTAGTTAAGAAGACTCCAGCTCTTATTTCTCTCTTGTGGCTGCCCCTTGTATTCTTCTTCTTCCTCCTCCTCCTCCTCCTCCTCCTCCTCCTTCTCCTCCTCTTCCTTCTTCTCCTCCTCCTCCTCCTTCTTCTTTTGCAAGTCCTGGATCTTGAACTCAAGGCTCTGAGCCTCTCTGTGCTCAAGGCTAGCACTCTACCACTTGAGCCACAGTGCCACTTCTAGCTTTTTCTGTTTATGTGGTACTGAGGAATTGAGCCCAAGGCTTCATGCATGCTAAGCAAGCACTCTACCACTAAGCCACACTCCTAGCCCTTATGTACTTCTTTTATCTATATTATTTTATCCAAAACATGTAAATAAAGTTACGTTATCACTAAAGGAACACAGAAATATAATGAACACTGAAATGTTCATGTTCCATATGCTTATGAAATAATCACAAAAATTCCTACATCTGAATAATAAATGTCACATATCAGACTTTTACTCTGTCAAAGATCTTTGAATTGTAGAAAAGAAGGCCTAAACTCAAAGGATTTTTTTTCTTCCCTAGAATAACACCTATTGTTCAAAGTCTCATAATCCATTAAAAATATCTTAGTCACTTAAGAAAAATTTCCCTAATTCATTTTCCAAGTCAAAATGATTGAGAATCTAAGCAAATGAGAAAGGGGTTGACGTTTTCTAAGACAAGAGCTGATTTCACATCTGGTATTGAGTTACTAGAAGGAGACAGCTGGGAAATCATCATACTCAGGACATTCTTTTCACTTGCTTATTCACTCAGGCTTTAGATAACTTGAAGATATGTTTTTACTGGCAATCCCTATTTTTAAAACAAGAAAACAATATTACCTTAAAGAAAAATCAAATGTAAAAATAGCAACAGCCAGCCTGTTTTCCTTCAAGAATATTTTAGAATCTTTGGAAGGCATGATTATTTTGTGGACACTGATACCTTTAGCTCAATAAAGGACAAGCAGAATCAAATAAATTAATAGCTAAGTCAAAAGGAAATGGCAGCCACATTCCCTTCAACAAACCTAAATTATAAATAAAATTTTAATGAGGTAAAAGAAGAAAGTGTGTTTGTTCATTTTTGTATTTTAATAAGTATATTCTGTAAGATATTATTAAAGGTGATTAATTTAGGCAAGTAAGGAATCTTAGGAAGTTGAACATTGGGCTTTAGAAAAATTATTGACAGAACACTGGCTTAATAACTATGAGATTCATTTTTTCCACATTTATCCATTTCAAGGCTAGGACCCTTGCAAGCAATAGCAACTGATTCTAGTTAATGAAAATAAAGGCAAACTTACAGACAGATATATAGAAACCATAAAAAGAAAAGGAACAGTAAGTGTAAAAGCCCAAATGAAACAAATGATCAAAACAACCTAGAATCTCTCATAGCAGAAATTCTAGAAGACAGCTTATCACACATGCCTGAATAAGCTTCAACTATTCACAATAATTACATTCCTCTGATAGAACCATAACCCAAGGTCCAGCTTATGTTGATCTGGTCATCTTTCTCAGTTAACAAACATACGAACATGAATTCTCAACAGCACTTACACAAAGCACTTACTGTATGCCAGATATTATTCTAAAGGTTTTTCATGCTTTAACTCATTAATATCTGTCAACCATCATTAGGGGCAGATGAAAAATTAAGACTTTTAAATGCTTGTCTCAAATACAGACATGGTACATAACAAAGCAATGTAAGCAAACCATCAGCTTTGACTGGGTCTCAGTTTTCTTATTTGGGATAATAGGATGCATTTCACTCATAATTTTCTTATAAGATGTACTAAAATAGCACATTTTTAGTCATAGATTAATACAAAGCACAGAGTCATTCCTTGTATAGAAGCAATGGCCTATATGATGTGTCACAATAGCTCCATAATTCTCTTCTAAATCCTTATCAAGAGCAAAACCTTCAAGGCCATTTATACTGTAAAATGCAAAAATCTGCTATTTACTTTCCCCGTACCTTATTTCTTTAAAACTTCATTTCTTTTGTTTATTTAGTTATTTGCTTGCTTGTTTATTTTTTGTTTTTGCCAATCCTAGAGCTCCAACCCTGGGCCTGGGTACTGTCCCTGAGTTTCCCTGAGTTTTTGCTCAAGGCTAGTGCTCTCCACTTGAGTCACAGTGCCACTTCTGGCTTTTTCTGGTGATTTATTGAAGATAAGAATCTCAGAGACTGCTGCTCAGGCTGGCTTCAGACCACAATCCTTAGATTGCAGTCTCCTGAGAAGCTAAGACTGTGGGCGTGAGTTGCTGACACCCAGCAAGTCTTCAGTTCTTTACATAAAAAGTAGAAAATTAGCAATATGTGTTTCTAGAACACAAAAAATGATTTCCAAGTGAACAAATGGGATACAATTTTGGCAGGATTGATGACATAAAATCTATTTGAATATTTTATAAAGTTATGAGGGCAATAGAAATAAAATTCTGATCAAATCATAAAGATTGAGCAAAAGTATTTTTGAACACAGGATGTAAATGTTAAGTACCCCAAATTGCTCCTTTCAACTAACTACTTTTTTCTTATTAGATATGTCAAACAACTGCAGTAAGATATTATGACACCTAGGTAAACTAATGAAATTCTCTTCAAATGATAGCACTCTAATAGAACTGTTAAAGATAGATAGGAGAGGGATAACAGGCAATAAGGGAACTTGGATTTGAAAAAAGATCCAGGAATAAGAATGAAAAACTCGCATGCTGGCTCACACACAAAAATAAAAGATTGGCAAAAAAAATCCTATCTGCTACTGCATCTTCTAGAACTCCCAACTGTGAAAAGGATGGCGAAAAATGAAAAATAAAGCCCAAAAGAGAAAGAGAATTGCCAAATTCTTACGTGTAATATTCATCATATAATTTTGTAACCCGTTCATTATCACTTTATTTCTGTCAGGGAAAAAAATGATGAGCAAGTAAAGAAAGTGTGTTTAAAAAGCTCTCAATACTCTTGACATAGTTTCAAGAGGAAAAGTGTAAATAAGTTTCAAAGAAAAAGCTATGAGGTTTATTACAAAAATATAAGATAGGGATGAATCATTATGAAGTAATCGATAAAAACATTAGACAATGAAAAACACCTGTGCCTAGTCAAAACAACCATCATGAAGCAAAGAAACAAATACTGTTGGGGAAGTAAGATAAAAGGAACTCTTATATATTGTGAGTTTATAAATATATAAACATATATAGCATAGAATATAAAAATGAAATTACACACATATATGCGTGACTGACTAACTATATATTAAATATGCCTAATTAGTCAAGTATATATTATATAATCATGCAAATATATATACATATATATTTGTTGTTTGTTTGTTTTGTCAGTCATAGGGCTTGAACTCTGGGCTTGGGCCCTGTCCCTCAGCTCTTCAGCTCAAAGCTAGTGCTCTAGCACTTGAGCCACAGGGCCACTTCTGGTTTTCTTGTGGTTAATTGGAGAAAGAAGTTTCATGGACTTTCCTTTCCAGTCTGGCTCTGAACCACGATCCTCAGGTATCAGCCTCTTGAGTATCTAGGATTACAGGCATGAGCCTATAAGGTACCGGGCCTCAATCCAATATTCTAATGGTTATCATTTCTAACGTAGTTTCAAGAATGTATACACTGATATAGATGCCCTTTACAAAATTTATAATGTGGTATGATAATTTTTACCTGACAGTTTTAGAAAGCTAGTAAGGTTTGCATATTGGTCGTCAAGTCATTCTCAAATTATTCTGAGAAAGCATATCTTTTTAAAATTTTTATTAAGTGTTAAAGATGATGTATAGAAGGGTTATGGTTACATAAGTCAGATGAAGAGTACATTTCTTTTTTAGTATTACTCCTTCCCTTGCTCTCTCCCAGTTTTTCTCTCCAATCCCCACCCTCAGCTCAAGTAGTATAGTTAATTTGTAACATGTCTAGTGAGTATCAGTGCTGCATTTGTTGACCTTTTGTCCCTCCATTTCTGTGTCCCCCCTTTTGCCCTCCCAAAGACAGATAAACAAGACAAAAGGAAATTAAAAGCAGCAACAAAGAAAAAATAACTCCACTTCCTGGAGTTCTTTTCAAGAAAAATTATTTGATATGGTCAGGTACACATAGTTATCGTACCTATGTGATCTTCTCTTAAGAATATCCTCCTTTGGAATACTATGTGAATGTCTTGAGTTCTGTATAATTTCTCATGTCCCAGTGTATTTTTTCAAGTAAACATGTCTTCAATTGTATGTAGGATCTTAATGTTCCCTCAAATGTTGATGTATATCCTTATTGTTGTAGTTCTTCATGTAATAACTTTCTTATATTCAAAGAATATTTGCCCAGCCATTGGTATATCATTGTATGCTGTTCTGTACTGTATTTTTTTCTTCATTTACTTAAGCAAGCTTGTCAGCTTAAAGCTACTAGCTCTGGATAGATGATTTTCTAAACAAAGCTAGTTTCCTGGTGGGTTTTCCTGGTCATTGTCAAATCAAGTAATCATGACTGGGGTTACTTCAAAAATGGAAAGAAAACAGTTTATCACTCATTATTTCACAAAGGTCTGCTGATTTTATGACGACACCTTTATTATTGGCATAATACAGAAAAAGGCTCTTGTGGTGAAAAATGAGAAGAAATTAAGCTGGCAGTGTGGAAGGAGATGACACTTAAAGTGAGCTCTGTGAATCATGCAGAATAATCCATCCGTCTAACATATTCAGCAGCTAATTATAATGCTCCTCTAAATCAATCTGTTTCATAACCATATTTTTAAAAGACTACTCTTCAAAAAGCTAAATATAACTCTAGACACCTCAAAATTAGAGTGTTTCCAGGAAAATGGTGACTTTAAAGAAATATTCTAGATGTCAAATTTGGACTATTTAACCAGGGAAGTAATAGGATTCAGTGAGTCAAGAATTTATTCTACAATAAGTTACATTCAAAGTTTTGTGAGAACTTTTAATACTTGTCTTAATTTTAAACTTGCCTTTAACTTGGGTGCTTGTTTACTGGTTTTGCTAAAAGTTGTGCATTTAGTTCTGTTGGGAAGTTAGTAATTCTAAAGTCACTTAAAATATCTTTCTTTCAGAAAATTAGAACTAAAAACAGCAATTTGCTTCACTTACCCTTTTATAAGTTATGATTTCTGTTATTCTAACATTTTCATCATAATAACTAATAATTTCAGAAAAATTAATTTGTGTTACCTCTAAAGTCTCCAACATTTTCTGGATATGGAACCTCAATAATAATAAATATGGAGAGAATAATCTTAGCTTAATGTATCTTTGGACTTACTACTTGACTTAGTATTTTTCAAGTCTTCAAATATATATTTAATCTTGAAAATGCAGTAATTGTTCTTTTTCTTTAAACTACCAAAAAAGGAGCCATGGATAGAACCTCCCCCAAAAAGTACATCCATTCAAGAACCTACCAAATTAACCTAACACTTGACTAACCACTGTAAATTGAGAGTAATAAACATGGTCTTAAAATACCTCTAAACTCGAACTTTATGTTTGGATGCATAGGATACAACATCATTCACCATTCTGTGCTAAACCATGCATTCAGTTGTTTCCATTTATATTGCATCAAAGCAGTTGAAATCCAATTGAAAAGTTTCTTTAGACAGCCATTGTGTGGGAACATGATGTCAATATTAATAAAGGCTGAATTTCCCCTTGGCTCACTTCTTACAGATAAGCTTTTCAATAATACACTGCTTGCACCAAAGGTCTGATGGGACTGGGAATAGTAAAAAACACTAATAAAAGAATGTTGAATGTTTTTATATTAAATTTCCCCACAGGCAAACTGAAAAGCCTACTTAGAGAACGCCAATCAACATGGCACTTATTAAATGTAACAAGGGTCCTGTTACAACAGATCTTTAAAGCCCTAAAAATGAATTAGGAAATAGAGACAAAAGACAATTGCAAATTCATTTTTCAAATGCAAACTCTGGACATTTCACCTGATATATACTAAATGAAACCTGACTTACTTGATCTTCAAAAATATTCATTTACAGGAGCAAATAAGTTTAATTTTTTCACTTAAAGGAAATATTCTTTCACTGAAATAATTCTAGATATTTCTTTTACAAGGTTACCCAGAAATAAAAGACTTTTACAGGAATCAAGTCACATTCTATTTATTCCTAAAAATTAATAAAAGTAGCAACACTGCAGGTCACCGACTAAAATAATATGAGGATAAACTAGAAAAAGAAGGACTGTTAAAATTAATTAGTATGAGACTAGCAAGATATATTGTAACTTAGAACAAAAATAAACACTTGGGGTTCTAAAATAGCATATCAACACTAACAACTCGGGGTTTGTCCTCAATTCACAGACATACCAACCATCCCTTTCTTCTGAAGTTAAGCAATATCAAGGTGGTGACAAGTATATTAAATCTGCCCATCTTTGAGAACTTGAACCCCAGGCTGAGACTTGGACTTGGGTTCAGTAATAAAAATAAACTCAATTGCTGAACATCAGTTATTTCTCTCAGACATAGGAGAAAAAGAGACGGTCACTGGGAGTTCAGGATAAAATTTAATGGCTTAGAAGCAAATTTTTATTATGTAGTTTATTATTCTGCTTAAAATTATGATGATTTGGATTTTGGGGGGCAGGGGAGAAAACAAAGATCTTCCAGAAAACTCAAGTAAAATTCCCCTATATCCAGGGGAAAAAATACTCAGAAAATTCTGATAAATGGCTATTTTATATAACAAGTTATATAAACTAATTTAAGTGAAATAGACTCCTTGTTTTTTTTTAATTCAAAAAAATGTACTGACTATAAACCATGTATGCAATACTGTATGTTTGTTTACATGTACATATCTATGAATCTTTGAAATACACTGAGTTATCTGACTTACTCAGTTTTCAATTAAATTTTGCTAAATTTCACAAAGATGATAGAATTGTTGAAAAACAGTGCACACACAGGCTAAGAGCTAAACATCTTCCTTTTATTGTTTGTGAAAACCTTTAACATGATTATCAGTAGGTACTATATTTCAACTATATTTTATACCAGGACACAAAAATTGGTCAGGATACCATAAAAGATGATGCTAAGTGAAATGAACCCCAAGATAGGGACACAAGAGTTTTTATCTTTCTTGCTCTTGTTTTAAATGTACTTATAATGTACTATGTGATTTTTTTTGTTTCTTTTGTATGTTCTTCCCCCATGGTATAACCCTTATTTTAGCTATATTTGATTTCAGTGCCCTGCATCTTGTATATACATTTTTCTAATTTGGGGAGGGGAAGGGAAATAACAAAATGCTGAAACAAGGATACAGGTTGACCCATTGCAACAATGAGATTTGTACAAGACACTATGTTGAAAATGAACTTTACAACTTTGGGGGTGGAGAGGTGGGGGAAGTATGGAGGAGATGGGGAGGAAGGGAGCGAAGGAATGGTAGGGGAAACACAAAGGAGGGGGTAAGAATGCTCGATAGGAAATGTACTCATTGCCTTACTCATGTAACTGTAACCATTCTGTACAGTATCTATAATATCTATCTACCTATCTATCTGTCTCTCTCTCCATATATCTATAAACATATTCAGTGGTAAACTAGTCCAATAAAGAGAACATTACATTCAATGTAATGTTCCCCAAATTAAACAAAAAAACTGGTCAGGGTAGGGAATCTCTATTATACTGCTATGTATTTCTTTATCTTTAAGTTCTACTTTAATCAGTGTGGCTTCAACTTTTGGAAGCTTTTATAGCCATGGTAAATGCAAGAATATTTTTTGTTGTCTTTCATCTCTCCCCCTGTCCTCTTTGGTGGTACTAAGGATAGAACCCAAAGCATTGAATATGATCTACATTCCAAACCCCTCTACCTAAAATCTTTTTTTTTCTGTCTGTGGTGGGGCCCGACCTCTGGATCTGGGCGGTCTCTCAGCTCTTCAACTCAAGGCTAGAGCTCTACCACTGAGCCATCTTCCCAGTCCCTCTTCCTAAAATCTTAATGAAGGTAAAATGTATCCGTTTTGTAATATACAAAGGCTATATTAATTGAGATGACTCCAATTAGCCTTCTTCCTCTTGTCACTACCAAAACTTAATTCACTTCATGCACAAATCATTCTATCCTTTTCATAGAAAAAGGATGATGTTGAAGCAGTACATCAGTTTTACTCCCTAATATTTTGGAGGAATTTCTGTGCCATATGTTTTGGTTAGCTTTTATTGTTAGGTAGATTGTGTGTTGCAAAGGAAGTGGAAAAGATGTTGAAGGATAACTAAAACTAATGATCAAATTAACTCAACTTAAAAAAAAAGTTTTCTGTAGTTTTTTTTTCCTTCACTTTTTGATCTAAAGGAAACAGGACAAAGGTTATGCTGTGTGCAGGAGAGAATGTTGTTATACACACTCAGAGTTTATTCTTTACCTGTTTTGTTAAGCACTTCGAATCTTTGATTTCTTGGTGCAGCTATAGGATTAGCATAGCAGATAATGTTCGTAGAAGATAAAATCCCTTTACAAGCTAAGTTGTTAATAAGGCTACCAAGATAAACTGCAACCTCAATTCTTTCCTCATTCAGACTATTTTAATTATTTAGACTTTCATATAACTTTGTCTATGAAAAAGCTGTCACATGTAGTCTTTAAGGGTCATATGTATGCATATTACTTTCATTTCATATTGAACCATTCAATTTTCCATATGTTTACATTTCTTCCTAAATTAAATGTGAAAGCGAATATTTAAGAAAAATGTTAGCTTTTAGTTTTGTATTTTTTTCTTTGGCTTATTGTGCCTTGATTTTTATTGTTTTTAAATTCTTACGGATTCTCACAACTCATATTTTGATTAACAGACAGATCTGAACTTTTACAGGCATGTTACGCCTTTGTGCATCTTTTATAGAATTCAACTTGCACTCTTGTTTACACACACACACACACACACACACACACACACACACGCACACACTTATACTTTACCTATCCTTCTACTCATAACTTCTAGAGTAACTTGACAATCATTTAGATTATGTATCAAAATATGAACATTGATTTTACTGGTACTAAAAGTAAAGAAATATAGTATACAGGTGATTTAAACTTTGCTATTCTTTCATTTAAACAAAGTTTAATGTATATATATGTAACTAGTTTTATACAAAGACAAAAATTCTGGGTAAGCACTTAATATTAAAAATAGACATAAAAAAGCTATCTAATGTATTATAGCAGATTTGTTAATGTATCATATAAATAAGAAAAACAAATTTATTATCATCACATGACAAATTACAACGTTGTACACATGAAAACATATACAATATATGTACATATATGATGAAATAGAAATCAATTTGAAGACAAGCTCTTCTCAAATGCTTCTAAGTTTCACCCACTCACATCTCTAACTTTTTTTTTCTGTTACTAAGTTTAACAAAGACAAAGATCTGGAATAGAAAAGAATGAAGGTTTTTTTTTTTTTTTTTGACATTAAATGTCTGAACCTCAGTTTCTTCTGTGTATACTATGAGAATGGATATTCATCTTAATCTGATAATCATAGAAAATCAGATGATTAAAACTAAGTAAGAACTATGGGAAAATAATATTAAGTACGCTTTTGAAGTAAATAAAGGAGAAATTCACTTGCATTCATATAAAACTATCAGTGAAAGCATATAGGTTAGGCTAGAAATCAATGCTTGGTGATGCACCTAACTCAGTGAGGGATAAATGATGTATTCTTCTCAGATATTTAAATTGTCATTTGTATTATAGCATGGTCTAGTTACTTGGACACTGGTTTGAAGTGAAAACATTAGGTGTTTCTTTAATACTGCTATTCACAGTTTATGTCCCTTGGGGCATTTTAAAGGATAGTATCCATATTTTTCTAACTTTAAAATGCGTGTGAGCAAATTACAGGACATATGATAGTGAATAATGCTTGCTTTTACCTACATAAAGCACAACGCCTTGGAAATATAACCAAGAGTTACAACCAGTAATACAATATTGAAGTTAAAAGTTTCCCAAAGTAAAGAGACAAAGGTGACATCTACTTCAGCTTTTTCTCTTTCCTTGAATTTTTGATTTATATGACTCAAAAGGTTAATCTTAGTAAAGTACAGAAAAAAGATAGTTATCTAAGTGACATTTTTAGACATTCTACAGGTTTGATATATTAAAGGTACATTTAGGAGTCCAAGAAATGTTGGAAAATACCACACATAGACAGTTTTAACTTGCTGACTTTTTGGCAAAATTACAAAATGATCCCTTGGAAAGTCTTCATTATAGTCAGGATTTTTGACTGGAAGGCACTTTAAAAAGACAGTGATTTTGGTCCTGCTTACTTCACTTAATATAGTTTTTCCAAGTCTTTCTATTTTCTTATGAATGGCACAATGTCATTCTTTCTGATGGAAGCATAGAATTCTATTGTGTATATATACCACATTTTCTTGATCCATTCATCTTCTGAAGGGCATCTGGGTTGACTCCATATCTTAGCTATGGTAAATAATGGTACAATGAACATGATTGTGCGGATAGCTTTGGTGTGGCCTTGGCTGTGGTCATTTGGGTAAATGTTCAGGAGTAGGATCGTTGGGTCATAGGGAAGCTCTACATTTAGTCTTTTTTCCTTTTTTTTTTTTTTTTTTTGGACGGTCGTAGGTTTGAACTCTGGGCTTGGGCGCTGTCCTTGCGCTCTTCAGCTCAAGGCCAGAGCTGTACCGCTTGAGCCACAGCACCACTTCTGGTCTTCTAGTGATTTATTGGAGATAAAAGTTTCCCGGACTTTCCTGCCCGGGCTGGCTTTGAACTGTGATCCTCAGATCTCAGCCTCCTGAGTAGCTAGAATTACAGGCGTGAGCCACGGGCACCCAGCTTCTGCATTTAGTCTTTTGAGGAACATCTGTACTGCTTATCAGAGTGGTTAAATTTACATGGTTTCTTTCATTTGTAATAACTAGAATATGTCTAAGATATTCTTAGCAGAGGATCACAATGGCTCACTAGCAGAGTGGATATGATCATATAAAATGATGCTTTTCAAAATGAGCTCCAAGAAATGGAAGCAAGAGGTCTTTATTTCTTTGTAATGTTTGCAATTATGTCTATTTTTTTCTTTTTTCCCCTTTAGTTTATTCCCTGTTGTCACTGGTTTTGGTTCCTGTACCCGTTGTCTTGTACATAAGTTTATCTGATTTGGGGAAGGGAAGGGGAAATCACAGAAACAGTGGGACAAAGGGTGAACAAATGGAACAGTGATATTCACTAAACACTATGTTGGAAATTAACTTTACAACTGGGCGGGGGTGGGAAGAGAGGAATGAGAAAAATGAAAAAATGAGAAAAATGAGAGAGGTAGCAAATGTTCAAAAAGAAATGTACTAATTGCCTTACTTACATAACATAACCCCTCTGTACCTTACTTTTACAATAATTTTTTTAATTTTAAAAAAGATGGCTGCTTTTTTAAAAAAATGATTTCGTGCTTTTTTTTTTCAATTCAAAGCCACTGGGCACCTTATGGAATAACTGGTAACCATTTCTTAAATTTTAAGTGAGTACACATGTTTGGAAGAGATCCAGTTAGGTGAGGCAAAAGTTGATTAAGACGTTGTCTTTGAGGAAGCTGAAGTCTTATGAGGCAGACATATTTAAACATGTAAATAGTGCAAGGCAGAGTAAAGTAATTGCCATTTAGAGGTTCAAAGTGCTTTGAGAGCCCATAAGAAGAAGTAATTAATTCTGACTGGTATATTGAGAAAAGCTCCATGGAAAAGAGCTTTTGAAAGGGCCTTGAATGATGTAGTAATGTGGTGATTAGAAAGAGGGGGCAACTCCATGCAGAGGCAAGAGTGTCATCATTGAGGGTTGAGATCTATTTAAGATGTGGGAGAATTGGATAGGAAAGTCATAGGTCCTACTTCTCAATTGGAAATGTCTCTTGCATTAGAACAGTAATCTTTGCATTTTTTCTAATGTATTTTTATCTAAGGCTTGGGGAAAAATAATTTCGAATATTTATTTGTGAAAACGTGCGCCGATTTTCCCTACATGTATGCTTTATGAACATGCATTGGCATGTTCATGTTTAATCTGTTATCCGGTACCATACATGGCTTTGCTCCTTACATAAACATTTTCTAGTTTATTTGATTGCATGAAATACATGTGTTCAAAGCAGGCATTGTTTTCCTGTGAACTATAAGTTTCATTTCATCCAATTGCAGGGGTTGAAACAATTTGGTAGGAAGCAATAAATAAATATCAACATCAGTGTATGCTGTATATATAAGGGAGACATAAAATTAAATTTGAGATCTGGTTTCAGAATCTTATAATCCTGCTCTGTACCTCAAAGTCCAAACTTTTGCTCTTTTAGCTATCAAACAGTGGGGAAAAGCTAAAAATAGCATTTTTTGTAATCTTTAAAATCATGTAAAAGAATGTTTATCCCCAAAACATATTAGAATAATTATTTTAAATATCACATGAATGTCTGAGGAACAAAGACCTAATGCTTCATTCATTTACTTTATTAATAGGTAGCTACTTTAAATGGAAACCATTGCACTAAGATTTAGTTGGTATCTGAATAATATATTTGTGCCAGGGAATAAAGAACCTCATTATTTTAAGTGTTTCTTCTTATAGCTACTACTAAAGCTACTTCTCTCTACATTTTATTGGTCATTATTTTTAAAGACGAATCATAAAGTAAATTCATTTGTTTTTATTTTTCTGGTTTTACCTACAAATTTTCAATGTATATTCCTTATACTATAATAAACAAGTTCAATGCAATTACCAAGAATCATGAAAATTTTACCTATTATCCTTTATGTCTATACAAATCCATAGCCCATCTCTGGTACCAGGTTGTAGCATAAATGGCTTGTCTGCTGGCAGTGATAAAGTCCCATGGTTGCCATGCTGAGGTCACACTGAGAAAGGCAGTTTCCTGAGCCAGGAAGAAAAGCAGATAAACCAACAGCTCTTCTTCATCAGATCCAGAGTTCCATGATTAAAACAGGGCCCTTAGAAGGCAGTCAGGAGATGACCGTCATCAAGGACAGAGCCTGTAAGGACTTTTTCTAATCATTGGGCTTCACTGTGCTTTATTTGCAAATATTTACTAAGAATAAAGAACAAAAGAATACACATACACACATATGATTTTGATGGATTCCTATGATTGCCTAGGGAAGGACACAATTTGTAAAGGAAAATTATGCTTTATAGAAAGTGAGAAGGCAATTTAAGAATCTAATGCTAAGTGATATTTTCAATTGTGATTGATTTTATTATCTGTCCATACCTATGAATCATCTCACCTATCTCTATGGTTTTATCAGAGATGGTTTTTATCATCTTTCTAAGTCAAGCACACAGTTCTTTCAGTATTCCTGATCTAAAATGAAGTATTCAGCTTGGGTTTAGGGACCAGCATAAAAAAGTTACTCATTTGTTTTTACCAGTAATAGTAATGATTTCCATGAGTGAAACCCACATTTTAATCTTAGAATTAATATAGAACAGATCATTTAGGTACTGAAGTCATTGGAGCTTAGTATCTCTCTTGAATTTTTATAGTACTAAAGTCAAACTATAAAAATCATAGATTAAAAACAACTTAGAACTTATTAATTTGATTTCAATGTGTTTAATTTTATTAATACACCATGAGAGATAGACAAATCTTTGTGGAGTTTATTACTTTCCCAGAGAGTACTGATTTCAATGTTTGTCTGTGTGTTTTTTATATCATAACTACAGGATATTTTATCCTTATCTGTAAATTTAATTTGGTTAGTTTTTAGTTGTTAATTAAATACAGGATTGTTCAGATGGCTATCTTTAGTGTATAAAACTTCAAAACAAATTTTTATTCTGTTCTTATGTGATGTCTGTGGTTTAAAGTATTATAATCATTATCTCAATAATATTTCTTATTGAGAATTTTCTATTTCTTTTGCTGACTCCCTAGGACACAGTCTCAAACTATTATACAAGAAGCATATGTATTCAATTAAGAAAATATCCCTTAATAAAAAATGTGTGGTAAATTCAGCCTAAGATGATCTTTCTCAGAATAATTACAAAGGCTATTATAGAAAATACTTAAAGTAAGAGTTCGGAGCCATTGCTCATGGCTTTTGCTTATAATTCTACTTAGCTGGGAAGTTGAGAATAGGAGGTTCAAGTTTTGAAGCCCGTCTGGACAGAAAAGTCGAGGAGACAATTTCTCATGCCGGAGCAGGGCACAGTGACAAAGCTTGCCATCCAAAACTATGTCGGTAGCTAAGACTGGAAGAATCATGGTTCTAGGCCAGCCTGGACAGAAAAATTCACAAGACTTCTCTACAGAGGAAATCTCAGCATGGTGGCCTATGACTGACATCCTAGCAAAAATGGGAAAACTTTTAGGCAGTTCATAGTTAAGATGTATGTCCAGGCAGGATGTAAGACTCTTTCTTAAAAACAACCAACACATAGACACCCAAAAAAGATTGAAGGCATGGCTCAGTGGTAGAGAAGCTTGAAGCCCTGAGTTCAAATCCAGTACTGCCAAAAAATAAAGAAAAACATAAGTAACCTAGCTGATTTCCCTTAACTTGTAATTTCTTTTTGAGCACAAAACAGTTTCTTCTAAAAACCTACAATTCAGACCACCAATTTGGAAAAAAAATGTTGCTTGGTCGTTTTCAATTTATACATTTCATTGATTTTAGAAATAAGATCCAAAATGTTCTATAGCAAAATATATATTATTTCAGACAACTTTGTTTTGTCTTCACCCTACAGTTTCGTCATTAATAGTTCTTTCTTATTCCTCTAATGGATTTTTTTTTTTTTTGGTCTGTCGTGAGATTTGAACTCTGGGCTTGGGCACTGTTCCTGAGCTCTTCAGCTCAAGGCAAGCACTCTACCGCTTGAGCCACAGCGCCACTTCCAGTTTTCTAGTGGTTTATTGGAGATAAGAGTCTCATGGACTTTCCTGCCCGGGCTGACTTTGAACCGTGATCCTCAGATCTCAGCCTCCTGAGTAGCTAGGATTACAGGTGTGAGCCACTGGCGCCCGGCCCTCCAATGAATTTTTATGTCCTGTTTCTTCTTACAGGCACCCGGCCCTCCAATGAATTTTTATGTCCTGTTTCTTTTTGTTTTTATTGTATTGCCTCTAGAAATAACAATTTCTCAAAAAAATTATAAATACAATTCCTCTAGTTGTTATAATATTTGGGTACTATAGTATGACAGAGAGATTCTAAATGTATATTTTTCACAAATTATGTAGTTAAGGAAATGAAATTTACCATAAATAAAACCATGTGAATTTGCTAAATTTCTTTTGATTTATAAAAATAGCCATTTTATATTATTCACTGTGAATACTACAATTCATAATTATTCAAAGAAATTTCACTGTTTCATTCAACTTCCAATTCATTGTCCATTTGCTTTCTTATTTGTCTATTATAAAATGAAAAACATCACTTCTATTCTTACCTAAGAAATTGTCTCTGCATATACTTTAGAAATAATATTCTTGAAGGTACTCTGCACTGATTTACTGCAACTCAGTGGCATGGCACGGCCAGACTAGGGTGCTCAGCATCTCCAGCATTGTCTCTGCAAATGGACTATTTATCATGAGAAATTATGACATGACTAAAATAATCTGTAAGTAAACATTGCGTAACTTTGCAATATAATTGTAAATGTTCTTGTAGTGGGTGTTTGCCTTATTTTATTTCTTAGTATTATACTGAGATTTGAACTGCATTTTAAGCTCAGTTGCCAAAATGCCACCTAGTTCCAACATTTCTCTTTGTTTAATCCTAGAACTGTGGATTTGCTGTGCCCTTGCCTGCTGCTCAGGTTAATGAAAAGACACAGTCATGTGATAGATACTATTATAGTTTCTGTAGTCTTCTACTGTAGACTTCTAATGTTGGGCTATATTTTATTTAATTGTCCTGTATTACAAGTAAATACACACACACTCACACACATTTAATGTTCCAAACAGTGAATATTGGAAAAGTATGTTTGTTTTCTTTTTTCCTAAAGTGACATGCTTCTTTCAAGAGAAGAAGAGATCTGTAACTCATAGTGTTTATCTTTTTGCTAGAACTACTCAAAATTCCAGAGTTAAATTTAACTGTAAGTGAAATACCTTTGGCATAAAGTTTTCTTTTCTTTTCTTTCTTTCTCTTCCTTCTTTCTTTCTTTCTTTCTCTTCTTCCTTCCTTCCTTTCTTTCTTTCCTTCTTTCTTTCTTTCTTTCTTTTCCTCCACTTCCTCTAACCCAGTGTATATTCAATTAGCTTAAATAAAAATAAATACATAAATATAGACTCGAACATACAAAATCACTTATTTAGAGATAAAATGAGAAAAATAAGAATGCCTATGAAGGAAATCAACTGTAAAATAGAAGTATATATTTATCTGGCAGAAAAATAAATAAAATTCTAAAAATCTTTTAAGTGTAACATCTTTTAAGATTTCATTAATTTAGAAGCCAGCTAGAATCTGTGTGCTTGCTGCTGTCCTAACTGATGAAGAATTTTTTTGAGATTAAAAATCAGCAACCACAACAGTCAGAAATTTTACTTCTCAAGTGTTTTATCAAAAAGTGTATTTCTGGGACTCAGTAAATAATCCATCACTACAGGGGATTGACAGATTCTACCATCTATTAACCCTGATAGCATCATGTCTTCAGGGTTCAGTGCTGACCATCACTTCAGTTTCTCTAAAGCGTTCAAATGCCAAGACAGGTAATGCCCATTTTCACTGATAACCAACCACTGCAAACATCCCAGCCTTTGTCAGCACAGCTGCTCCCAAAGCCATCCATCAGCTCTGTTCCTTCTGTCATGTGCATTTAAGTGCAGTATCAGACAGCATTTCAAAAGTCTTTGTTACCAAACATTGTCATCGTCCCCATCAGAAAGGGATTAAGGCAAGGGCAAGGCTAAAAGTTTTATGTTATTTCTTTTCATGATCTTCATGATCTATGTGGATAGTTACTAAGATGTGTGTGTGTGTGTGTGTGTGTGTGTGTGTGTGTGTGTGTGTGTGTGTGTGTGTGTAAAATCATTGACTCTGATGTGGAAGGCAGAAAATATTTAGAATATGTATTCTACTATACTACTTCCTGAAAGTTTATAAAGTCTTTTGATTTGGAAGAAAGGATCTGGGTTAGTTAATACCAATTGCTGTGTTCCTTGTTTTAAATTCCAAAGTGGAACAATGTGCCTTTACCAACACAATATTCATACCATATGCTTCCTAATGTTTTCATTCTCCAGGGTACAGTTCAGCAATCTGAACATCAGATAATGTGTTCTATCCT
Source organism: Dipodomys spectabilis (assembly GCF_019054845.1). Taxonomy (NCBI): domain Eukaryota; kingdom Metazoa; phylum Chordata; class Mammalia; order Rodentia; family Heteromyidae; genus Dipodomys; species Dipodomys spectabilis. The sequence continues at coordinate 4,687,713 of NW_024870772.1, forward strand.
CCCCAGAACCTAGGTCATATTCGGAGAATAAATTAAGCTTAAAGAAGTGCATTGACTCTTTGAGGCCACTGGGGTACCATTTAAGGAATCACATGTTGAGGACAAGGGGTGTTGCTGTCTTTCCAATATCTGAAATCGAGATTTATTTCAAACCTTGGCAGAGATGTGGGCCAGCTAATTGTCTGCAGTTTAGACTTTGGATAAAACAATCAGGCATGCTTTTGAAGAATATGAACATATCTAGTGTGTATTAAAATATGGTAGATGGTAAAGGAGGTCTTATGCAATTACTAAGCATTTATGAATTAATAGCAAAATGCATTTGTATATTACAGTATATTGTATATTCGGCTGGTGAGAAGGGCTTGTTTTCTTCTTTTTTGAAGAGATAAAGTTTTAGCAAAGGGTTTATTACTTCAGATGGGCCCTAGCAAGTTCAAGATGAAGTAAATGTAAGTGAAAACACATTTGATAGTTGAAGTCTATTTGAAAGAGAATATCTTTTATGAGAGAGAAAACTGCAAAGACACAAAGAATGCCTTGAACATATATCTAATAAAAATATCTTCTCTTCAAAGGACTCAGAGCATTTTAATAAGTTAACTTGCCCTTGTAACTTCTCTTTCAAAATTTTAAAACCATAAAACAAACAGAAAGTACACTGTCTTTATGTTACTAATGTCTGATGAGAGGGGGAAATGCTTTAGATAGAAGGATTATCTTGGAAAGATTTACTGCTGTGAAATTTCTCTAATTCTTCCTATTAATGTATAGGAAAATAAATAAATAGACTCCTTTCTCCCATACCTAAGCACAAGAGCTTGAAACATTTTTTGCCCTCTACCCATCTAATAAGAGTTTTGAAGATCCATTTATTTAGTGTGGAGATGGCAGGGTCATAGATTAAGCCTAGTTATAGAAGATTAGGAAATAACTTATAATTTTAGTTTTCTCTTAAAATTGATAATTAGGATAACATCTTACTTTTGGGGGAGGATGAAAGGGACTATTGAATGTAGAAGTCTTTTTATTGTTTGTTTTGTATGGAGATGTGAACTGGAAAACCAAATGAAGCATCTTATCAGAACAGCATAATAACATAGTCAGGATAACACAGCCCAAGTTGAATGTGTGCTTGCACAAGAAATGATTTCAATAGGATGATAGTTTAGAAAAGATGACTTGGAGGCAAATTAAAGAAAATTATACTGATAGGTCAAAATTGGTATTAACTTAGCATTCAAAATTTACTGTAGTAGATAATGGTTTTCTATGTATTAAAAATGGTACACACTGATCTCTGCAAGTTTAAATGCATTCATATAAATAAGATATAATCTAATAAATTGTCAGCAATTCATTAAGCACAAATCAGAGTGTTTACCCAGCATACCGATTTTAAAAGCCAACGGGCCAGAAAAGATGTCCGAGAACCTATTAATGCCCTGTTGTAAAGCACTAATATTTCTTTGGTAATATTTTTCTAACTGGACTTTCTGTTTTTACTTTTATGTTCTTAGGAAAACACCTAACGTGATAGTGTTAGATCATTGTCATATCATCTCTACATTTTTTCAGTGGCTCACTAACCCATTCAGAGTAAAAGCCAAATTCCTAACAGATCTTATGCAATGGCCTTCTCATTGTTATTATCTCTCTAACTTAATTATTTACTGCTCTCCCCTTGCTCACCTACATCTAGTCTCCTGCTTCTCATCAAGCAAATCAGCATGCTTTCCTGCTTAAGGTCTTTGCTGTGCCTTCATCTTTATCCTGTAGCAATGTTTTTTTCCCTAAGAATTGAAGCCTACCTGTTTCTCAACTATTTCTATTGTTAGCCTAAACTCCAACTTGTTGATGGAACCAACTAACCTTCACCAAACTATTCAGATTGGCAACTTACCGCTCTCCCTCACCTCTGTGCAGGCAAACCTTGCTATCTGTGATGCACAGAAACAATGTTACTTTCCTCACACAAAGGGTTTTATGGCACCTTGCAGCCAGCAAGTCCATCAATGCCACTTGTTCAGACCATGTACTCTGCTTATGTCTGTATTAAGTTTTTGTTAATTCTCCAAAATATTTCAAACTTTTTATTGTTACCTCCATGACTGGAATTGGATAAGTGACCTTTGATGCTACGATTGCAACTGTTTTGGGGCAGTATCATAAAAGATGTTCATATGAGACACTCAATTTAGTTTCAAATTTATTTATTCGGATTCCTCCACCGACAGGCTATTGCTCATTCTCTCATCTTGTATTTGTGCTTGCTCATACCTCAAGACACAATATTATTGAGAGTAGGGAAATTACTAACTTTAAAAGCATCAATTGACAATGTTCTGATGAAAGGAAGGTTCATATGTCTCTTATTTGAATCAAGAAACTAGAAATGATTATGCTCGGTGAAGAAGGCATGTTGAAAGCTTAGATAGGCCACAAGCAACGCTTCTTGCACCAAACACCTATCCAAGTGACAGTATGAACAAAAGGTTTTTGAAGGAAATTAAAAGTGCTCCTTCAGTGAACATACGCATGATAAGAAAGTAAACTAGCCTCACGGCTTGTTGATATGGACTACATTTTAGAAGCTGAAGCAGCAACAGCATTCCTTAAGCCAAAACTTAACCCAGAGTAAGACCCTAACTCTTTTCAATTCAACAAAGCTCAGAGAGGTGAGAAAGCTTCATTGAAAATGTTTAAAACTAGCAGAGGTTGATCCATGAGGTTGAAGGAAAGAATTGATGCTGTAACATCAAAGCAAAGGGGAAGGGACAGGTGCTGAACTAGATGCTGCAGGCAGCAAGTTATCCATAAAAATCTAGCTCAGATAATTGATGAAGGTGGCTGCACTAAATAACAGATTTTCAATGTAGATGAAGCAGCTTTTTATTGGAAGTAGATGCTATCTAAGACTTTCATAGCTAGAAAGAAGTCAGTGCTTGGCTTCAAAGCATCAAAGAACAGGCGGACTCTCTCTTATTAAGGGCTAATGTAGCTGGTGACTTTCATTTGAAGCCAATGTTCATTTACCATTCTGAAAATCCTCGGGACCTTTTGACCCACACTAAAGCTATTCTGCTTTTGTCTATAAATGGAACAACAAAGTCTAGAGGACAGTACATCTATTTACAACATGTTTTACCGAACATTTATAAGCCTGATGTTGAGACCTACTTCTTAGAATAAAAGATTTCTTTCAAAATATTACTGTTCATTGACAATGCACATGATCACCTAAGACATGTGATAGAGATGCGCAGTAAGAATGATGGTACTATCACTACTACAAGCACAATATCCATTCTATAGCCCACAAATCCAAGAGTCATTTTGATTTTGAATTATTTTTACCTTTAAAAAAATATGTTTGGTAGCTGAGTGCTAGTGGCTCATGCCTGAAATTCTAGCTTGTTAGGGGACTGAAAGCTGAAGGATAGTACTCCAATCTGGGAATCTCCAGTTAACCAGTAAAAAAAAAAAATTAACTGGAAACATGGCTTAAGTGATAGAGCACAATCTATAAGCAGGCAAGCCAAGAGAGTATAAAGGCCCTGGTACCTGCAAAAAAAATTTTCTTAATGAATCTGGTAAGGCTGTAGCTGCCTAAGATAGGATTCTTCTGATGGAGATGTACAAGGTAAGTTGGAAGCATTCTAGAAATTTGCCATTATACATGTTATTAGCAACATTCATGCTGAGCATAATGATACACACTTAAAATTTCAGTATTTAGATGAAGAATTCTTCCCAGCCTGAGATACATAATGATACACCTGTATTCAAGTTGTATATGTACACATATATTCATAAAATACAAATAAAATGTAGAAACGTGTACACCCAAATATATGGATATATCTATATATCCCAAATGGAAGAGATATATGTCTATATGTATGAGATGTTTATAATTTATACAGTTATATATCCAATTTTGGAGGAAACTGATTCCAATCTGACCCTCATAGGTGACTTTGAGTGGTTCAAGAATTCAGTCGAGGAACAACTGAACATATCATGAAAATAGCAGGAGAACAAAGTTACAAGTGGAACCTGAACATGTGGTTTAATTGCTTCAATCCTGTGATACAACTTTAATCAATGAGGAGTTACCTTTGTAGAAGATTAACAAGTGAAAAGGTTTCTTGAGGTATATTCTAGCAAAGACACTGTGAACATTGTTAAAATGTAAGAGCAACAATTTAGACTATTACACAAATGTATTTGAGAAGGTAATAGCCAAGTCTACCATCAAATAGCAAATAGCCATCATAGTATTCTACAAAAATCTTTTGTGAAAGAAAAGTCAATGGTGACACATACAATTGTTATCTAATTCTAAGGAATTGCCTCAACCACCCAAATTTTAGCAATTATCACCCTGACCAGGTAATAGTTATCAACACTGAGGCAAGAGATCTTCTACCAGAAAAAAAAAAAAAACCACTATGACATATGGAAGGCAGTAATCATTAGCACGTAGCAATGACTTTTCAAACATAAATATTTTAGCAATAAAACATTCTAAATTAAAGAATACCTATTTTAATTAAGTATCTGCACCTTAATGCTATTTAACACTTAGTTCTACAATATAGTGAAACACTAACTTCCAGGTGTAAAAGGAAATTTAAAAAAATGTGCAATGCACTTAGTTGAGATATTACTGCAAGATTCTTGAACAAAATCTATTCTGTCTCAGAGCTTTGACTATAAACTTGATTTCTCCCACCAGGCCGCTTATTTCCATGTCCAGTTTTAGAATGCTGACATGTTGTGTGATTTATCTCTTTTGAGAATTCTGACATATCATACAATTTATTTAGTTATGTTTATTTTAGCCTCCCCTCTATTACCTCCAGTGTTCAAATCTGAACCCCAGAGGGCTGACTGTGAATGCTAGCATATTTCAATTATCTTGAAAAATTCCAGGCTCTTAGTGAGCTAAGTAATATAAAAGAAACAAGTATTGCAAGAAAGAAGGCAAGAATTGTACTCTTGTTGATTTTGTAATCCTTCACTTAGCTCAGCTTGGCATGTCATAGTCATTCAATATACAATTGCTAAACTGAACTAAATCTCTAAGGCTTTTTTTTTTCTTTCTAAGCAGTGGTAAATGACAAGAAAAAATTTAAATAATATTCCAGGGATAAATGACATTTGAAAAATTTTCCATAGACTACAGGAAGTCTTTGTGGCCTGAAGCTATTTAAACACTACTTAGGCTTAGATGCTTTGCATGTTTTCCCCTTCTGAGGAAACTAATAATCAAACTGATAAATAAGAGAGCAATAATTCAAATATAGAATTTTAGAGGAATGTGGGTTTGATTTGATTATTAAGGTATTTTCCTCCTATGGAATTACACTTCTCATAGTTTTAGCTGCAATTTTATTTGCCATTTTAAAATCAGATTTATCCATAAGTGACTTCTTTTTGACTCACTCTAATAATAATAATACCTTTCCAAGTTACATTAACAGTTAGACTGGACTCTGGCTCCCACAGAAAATATACTCTTGGCTACTCTACAATTTGAGAAGATGAGAAGTTGTAGCATATTTGCATTTTATGATATAGAAATTATCAGCTGTTAATGAGAAAATAGATTACAAATACTCTGGATCCTAAGTGCTTTATGAGTATGTTGTGTGTAACTAGCTGCTATTCTTTTTCAGAAAGAAAAACTGAAAACTATGTTATTTTGGTAAAATAAAGTAAGAGAAGTATGTAATAATAAATTGGATGACAAACAAATAGTTCAGAAGTGCTAGATATTGAAAAGAAAACTTGAAATAGGAAAAGTTATAGAATTGTCCTTTAAATAGGTTTTTTTATAAATCATATTAAATAGTAATTTTAGGTCTGCTTTTCTAGTTTGTGTTTGAATTCTCATTGCTGTACTCTTTTAGAAAGAAAGCAAAACACATTTTTATGAAAACATCAATAAGTTATCCATCTTACTATGGTTTATATGTGGAAAATTCACTATCTCTGGCTGTTCTGAGATATTTTTCTGAGTTTTTCTATTAATTTCATTGGATTTGTTTAAAAAAAATCTTGTTCTGCTGGGTATTATTTTTTACCCTTTTAGGTAAGTAGTCAACCTCACAAATATTGTTGGAAATCTAACAATATTGTTAGATATCTTGTAAGATGCAGGTAGATTTTAATGTCTAATAGAATTGTGTACCTGCAATTCTGTGTATGAGGAAGCAAATGTAAAACCCACTAAATATACACTATTAAATTAAATAAATTGTATTACAAAACATAATGTGTTTCCTCTACTCTGAGTCTCATATTGGGAAATTTGTTCCATCAACTTATTTCAGATTTCAGATTAGATGAAAAAGCAATCACTACGCATCTGCTCTGAATTTCATGTGTTACCTACCTCTCCACTTAATGCTTAACATTTTACTTTTGTCAAAAAGAATTTTTTTTAAAAATATGTGATACCACTAAGTTATGAAGATATATAATATTTAATGTAACTGCATGCCTATATCTTCATGAAAATTAAAATAAATAAGGATTTTGTCAGGATGGTAATATTTGCTTTAGTCCTTTGATTTCTTTTTCCAATAAAAACTAGAAGCAACCTTTTGTGTTAACAGTAGTAACAACCTAATTTTCTGGACTGTGATTCTGTTTTAAAGGAAGTTAGGTTTCTTATACTTATTTATTGGTGTATTTTTTTGACTTTCCAAACACTTTGCTTGGATCACTGTTCTCATCGTACTAATTTTTAAAAGCCTAGCTTACAAAGGTTTGTTCTAAAAAATTGAAAGAGCTTAGTGATTCTCTGGTGGGGTTCATAGATGCCTTGGTTTGATATATGAATTATGCTGTAACTCTGAAAAAATCATAACATTTACAATTCTGAAATAGTTACCAAGTCTATGATTTATTCCAAAGTATAATGCTGGTTTAAAGTCTTGCTTTCATGATCTTGGGATGCTGATGGGTTGATGTGATAATCTTGTGATTCATGAGGATGGCTCATTCATTATTTTTGAGGGGGATGAAGATAGTCTTCAAACTTATTTATAACTCCCTTAATTGTTTGAAGCTAGAGATGCAGATATAAAATTCTACAACTTAGTTTGCCCTGTTCTTGCTCATGTTGTATCACAAGGACAAAGATTCATTAAAGAGACCTTTAAAATGTGTTAATCTAGGTACTTTAATGAAATTTGTTTGCAGGCCAACCTGTCCCACTTATTTATGCTTAGTAGTATTCATACATAATGGTAATGTGTCTGCTCATCTCTAAACCATTAAGGAAAGAAATATGAGAAGAAGAGGCATGATGATTAATTTAGGGTGGATTGCTTAGAAGTTTTTTGCCTTTTAAAGCAAACTATGCTCCTCTTATTTAGCCTTTAAAAAAAAAAAACATTAAAATTTTGAATTAAAATATGCAACAGACCAGGAACATAGTAAAATTGAAAAGGTAAGTAATATTTATCATCGTGAATAAAGTAGGTAAAAGAGATTTAAAACCATTTCTAAAATGTTAAAGGTTTCCAGTGTAGTAGAAGCCAAGTTTTACAAAGCAAATTAGCCTTTTAAAAGTATTTTCCTGTTGTTCAACTATCTTTATATTGTCAACCCCCTTTTCCTTTTTTTCTGAGAGAGAATCATCCCAAATTTCTCATGGTTAATCATCCTGCTGTGCTTTTGATCTCACATCATCCTTTGAATTATCGTCTTTTCTATTCCTCTTTTATCTCTGCTCACTCCTCTACTTCAGCTATCTCTGCAAGTACTTAATACACGTTAATACAACATTTCCTCTGTGAAATCAATCATTTCAAAACAACTGTGAAGCAAACCACCCAAACCCAGTGGCATAAATCTATGATGTTTTAAATTTGCTCTGAGTCTAAAATGGTGGCAAAGATCCTCATGAAAGACTCACCTGTGACTCCTCCAGTATCACTGGGGATGGTTTGAAAGCAAGAGTTTGGAGTAATCCCGAAATTTGTTCACTGATAGGTGTGGAAGTGAATGTTGGCTGCCAGAAAATTTAACTGAACTTGTTCAGGCAGAATACCTCTCTTTGTGGCCACGGTTCCTCCATAATCTGATAACTGAGTTTCTGCTGAAAGTATCCTGACAGAGGAGAGAGGGATCCACAGAGCAAACAAAGTACTTGAATTGCCTGTTCCTAGAAGTCACACAATCGCCTCTTCTGCGTTCTGTGAAGAGAGACAGCCTTGAAGTCTTGCTTGATCTCATTGGGAAGGAAAATTGATTTATTTTTTGATGGAGTACTAGAAATATTCTGAAAAAGCATATGGGACCAGCAATACTGCTATAACTATCTTGGGAAAATGAAAACTTCTTTTCTAGTCTGCCCACCTTACCTCGATGCGATACGGACTAGCCCTCTCTTCATCTGTGTCACATAAAGACAAGACCCTTCAGAAGACAGTGCTTCAAGTGCCAGCCCTTTGAGTACAGTTCTCCATTTGATTGCCCCATGAACTTGACCTAAAACACGACTCTTACCTGAAAGGAAATGAGGTCATTTACTATGATCCAAATAGATGTGACTAAGGCCCAAGAATATGGATTCAAATTTCACTGTAGAAGAGATTCCATGAACTTCTATAGTCACTGAACAAAAGGAAGTAACAAATCATTACCTAATAAGTGAGCGGGGTACCAGGCAGGTTGCAGTGGAGTGGGGGATATCTTTGTTTCTACAAGTGAAATAATCTTTAAAACTTTGTGAATTTTCTGCTACTGCATCTGAAGTTTACTCCACTCGACAAAATATGGACCCACCATCTCACTTAAAATTCTTAGACATTCCTTAAATAGTTAATGGAAAAGAATCTGTAAGACACATCTTAATGGTTTTTAGATATTTTTGTCTGGTTAAAAAAATTCTTTGTGGCACTGTCAAGTACATTTCTGAGGTTTTAGTGACGAAACTCTAAACTTGTAAGTCATGTGAGTAAGTATGAGATACAGTCTAAATTTTTTAACTCAGCAAGGTTAGGGTTTTTTATATTTTTCTCTAAATTTTGCTTCAAACTAGAAGCTCCTTTTCCATTTGTTTCTGTTTATTTTTCCTCAATTTACCACAGACAGCAAGAAGACATATTCTGATGGGAACTTGCTTAGTCAGAACCACCAATTTAACAGATCTGTTTTCTATTTTCTCTATGACTTTAGGACAACTGTGTTGGTAGCTTGAGATGTATTTTAAGAATTCCCTTACCTCCAGGTTGCAATAACATACTTGTCACTTTTGTTTAAACCCTTACGGAAAGCCTACTCAGACTTTTGTTTAACAAAATCTCTTTAGCCTTTTACTGAATGAGAATTTATTCCAACTTTCACCTGCCTGAATTCTAAAGCTACTTCAGATTTTGTTAGAACCACATACAACTTCCAATACCACATTCTGTTCTAATTATGGTAGCTGCATAATACTGATCTCAAAATAAACTTTTGTGGGGGGTGGGGGTGAATGTCCAAGTTGAATCTGAGACATAGCTCATCACCGCTCCCCTCGGTGATTAAAATCTAGGGGACATATCTATCTAAATGTTGGCTCACTTATATATTGATTTAAAACTAGCTGTCACCTGAGATTTTAGTGGAGAATGCCCACCAGATCACTCACTTCTAGCCCAACTAGATGGCACGAGTAGCCACACAACACACTGAATGAATGAAATGGCAAACATGCCAAGAAAGAGGATCAAACAGAAGCCAGCACAGCTAGCACAGCTTTGGAGAGGATGTGGAAACATGCTACTGCTTTCTAGGCTTGGAAAATACAGTTTTGCAACCTGTTTTGCGTCAACATTTCTTCCTTACCTTGATAGCTCAACTAAGCAGAATAGTGCTGCTTCATTCACTCCACTGATTGTTATATTTGTTTTGAGCCTGGGTCTCTCTAATCATTGTTCATTGTAGCCCCCTGTATACACATGCACATATATATTTGATTATGATTTATTATCAACAGAAGGGAAAAGATTGACAGGAAAACATAGGCTCTATAAAGTCATAGAACATTCCAATAGATATTAGATCCCTTATGCCTTTCTTTTTAAACTATGGCCTTTCAAGTTTCTTGCTTTACTTACCTTATCAAGCACTTTATTTCTGGCTTCCTTTTTACTATCTAGCTTTCTGTTAGACTACTAACTACAGACACTAGAGGGAACTGGAAGGAGAAAAAAGAGAAAATGATCATGCTTTTCTATTTGTTTCCTGGTTCTTTTACATTCCTCTCAGTGGGACTTCATATAGACAGTAACAGTCAGGATGAAGAATAACAGCAACAGCTAATTCCAATTTGCAGTAGCTGTAAAACTACCAGAAATAACTTTTTCCAGACTTCAGAAATAGAATGATCAGTTAGTTGATACCCTTTCTTCACAGGATAGAGTTCTAGCCTCATGGAGTCCCTCCTAGTTCAGAGACAGCCACACTGCCTGAATAGCACATCCTCCTCAAAAGGCTGACTAATAGCTTTGGGGGGCCACTTCTACAACCCTGAAGCTTCAATAAGCCTACTTCCTTCCTTTGTTCCTCTAGTCCTCGGGGTAGAAGCTGTTTCTTGTGATTATCACTTCAATGATAACTTACTGCCCAGCCCTTTAGCCTTTCTAGTTTTTCATTATACAGGCCACAATGTTGTATATTAATTTTTCTTCTCTTGAAATATTTGGACTACTTTCTGTGATCCAAAATGAACACTAATTGGTGTGCTTGATATGTTATATGCCCTTACATAAAATATCATATAGGAATTAATTTTGTTATGGTTAATTTTTTTCCTTAATCTGTCTCATTTTCCTTTTCTTAGGAGATAGGCAAGAATCAAATTACTAAAACCAGTGAAAAGGAAAAAGTATGTATTGTGTGTATCTTCAAAATATACAAGGTGATAAGATATTAGGGCTAAGAATAAACTCAGACACATATACTTTTCCTTGGTTTCATTAATTTTGCATTGTCTTTATGAGACACAATGGCAGAAGTGATATATGAGGTCACTGTAGAATCAGTGTCTGGTTGCATTATTTTTTAAAGTACTTACCACAGCACAAATTGGCATATAAACTGCCTATTTTGTCACAAATCACATGCATAATATATATGTAAATATTATTTAATGTTTGCTGGCCTATGTTATTTTCAAGATGATACAAACAAAATTATAACATTGTTATTTATAATAACAAAAAATGGCCCTAAATTTGATTTTCATGTCTTATGTTTAACATAACAATTTTTCAGAAAGACAAAAAGGAAACATTACTTGGTTTTAACTGGTTTATCTTAAAAATCTGTGGGGATAATTAGAATAAAAGAAAATACTATAATATTTTGATATTATTGCTACTACCCCCAATTTCTTAACCAGTTACAGTTTTATTTAACTTATTATTTATAGTGTTGGAAAAGATTTTTTTAATTTGTATTAAAATCTAAAAAAACTAACTCATGGTCTCAAAGAATCTCTTAATCTACCCTACTTCTTGTTTCATTTACTTTGGCTTGAGTCCAGGAGGAAAACACACCTTAGAGTAATAGGGCAATTGACCAATAGTATGTAGAATAGCCTGTGCCTTCGAAAGTCTTAGACTTGAAAAGAAAAGAAAATTATGACCATATTTGTATCGAGAAATATTTCACATTTACCTCCATTTGTTTTTATCAGAGGTAATTCAAGGTACCACCCCCTACTCTTTTATTTGCAAAAAGGGAAAAAAAAAGAGGAACAAATAACAATGAATTATGGATACACTCACCCAACCCTCAAAGAAAAGATGGTCCTATTGATATTGAAAAACTAAGGGATACATAAATGGTTAAGCATCTGACTCCTAGGAGTTACTCAAATAATAACTATTTTTTAACTTTTCCTTGTAGAATGAACTTTCAACGTTGGCAGGAACCTAAATGATTTATGGAGTTCCCAAAGGAAATGTTCAGGTAACATTTTGATTTGTTTGAATGCAGAAAGAATAGAAATATTCCTAATGTAAGTCTTTTTTTTAATGAGGAGAAACAATACTAATGAATTCATTTCTTTGCATAAATTGTAAGACTATAAAAAAGAAAAATAGCTAAGAATACAGGAAACAATTTGGTGAAAATAAAGTTATAGTTGGAAAAGGCAGATGAGCATAAAAGAACAGTTGAGCTTAACTTGGATCTTGAGAAATTTAACTGGTGAATCTCAGTTTTTAGGAGTACATATTGTAGAAGAGCATTCACAGTATTTGTGTGGCAATCAACTAATACTGTACACAGTGCCTGGGAAAGAGTAGAAGCAGAGTTCTGGCATTTTCTTTATTATTTGAACATCTGAGGTCTTCATTTAGTAAGCAACTACACTGAAAAAAAAATCATGACATGAAGATATTTTCCAAAACAAAATAGCCACAGTTAACTTCCATCTGAAATTTTAAAAACTGTCTCTTACCTTTAGGTCTTCGAGATTTAAGGGATTTGGGGCAGGATATTAAAAATGTGTGAATTCAAAATATAGAAATTAAAGGTCAATGCCTTAAAAGAAATATGCCTAAGGAAATAGTTTGAAGCTTCTTTTGTCTATATTGTTTTGGATTTACTTTGATGTTGGGTGTTTCAATTACATAAAACATTTATACAAATGAATTTCAGATTGAGAGGAATAGGTATGAAATAATTTTCCCCGTATTCTCTTTAGGCAACTGAAATATTATTTACCTATTTTAGAGATCTCATACAAAGTAATAAAAATGTCCCTGGTCACATCTGACAATAGAGTACAAAATGAAAAATCAGGTCTCCTGTCTTCATTCCTGCAATTTTTCACTCTGAAAATATCTGATATCTTAAGATACAAATTACTAAACAAATCTAGTGATATATATATGTATATATGTATGTATATGTAATCTCTAAACTTCACTTTGAGTACCTCGAAGGTTGTCTATTCCTTTGCATGCGGTTTTTAAGGTAATGAAAAATATGAGGTCAAAAAGTTTTTATCCGTTAGTCCTACAAATGCCCTCATTTGACTATGATTGACAATTTTTGACAATGATTGACGGACTCTGATGAGCAGTGATAAAAAATGACAGCCTTAAGTGTTTTGAGCAAGTTTCATTTCAGAGGAATTAAGTTGCTAATGGATCGACAGTGGTCAATGAAGAAAAAGGAACAATTCACTGCTGTGTATTATGCCCCTGGATTTTCAATCTGAGATTCCCGTGAAACAGAATTCCCTTTCATGCCAGCTTTTATTTTGTTAGGAGATTCAAGTTCACCTCTTAGGTCAGCCACTGGGCCCAAGAATGAGGATAGTTCATGGCACAACAGTAAGGCACTTTTCTCATTACCAACATCAGCTCGTTGGTTGTACACAGAGTATTTTTTCTCAAATTCATGAAAAGTGACAGAGCAATTAGCCTCAAATCTTTTCCAGATATCTCATTTCTTCTCAACTCAGACTCGTGTTATTGTAATTCTGACTAGTTTTTGTAATTCTGACCGGTTCTCTTAATGAATTAGCGGAAGTTTTGTACTTGTCCCATAAATGTAAATACACCCATTTTCAATTCCTAAAACAATAAAGCTTCAGTTATGGATTTCATTCATCTAGGATCTTATTTAGAAATAAAAATTAATATTGAAGTCCTGAATATAAGTAAGTCAATCCAGCTGTTAACAAATCACCAGTAAAAGTTACATTCTGCGTAATTGGTTGAAACAATCTTTATATGAGACCTCTTGTTTAGTTCTTGAGTTCAACAACAATCACTTGTGTTAATGTACTTGGTTATCCTTGGTTTTTGTTGTGGTGGTTGTGGAGCTTGAACTCAGGACCCTGTGTGCTGGCCCTGAGCTTTCTCCACTCCAGGCTAGCACTCTACCACTTTGAGCCACAACATCATTCTGATGTTTTGGTGGTTAATTGGAGATAAAAGTCTCAAAGACTTTCCTGCCTCTGGCTGGCTTTAAACCATGATCCTCAGATCTCAGCTTTCTAAGATTATAGGCTTAGTTCTCCTCTTGTCTTCACAAATTTTTCATGTTTCTAGAACTCTCCAAATAGTTCCCACTCCATTGCTGATCTTTTATCTACCCTTGTACTGATCTCTCCTCCTCACTCCGACTCCTTCTTGTCTTACTAAAAGTCTGACAATCCCTTGAAGCTTTTTCTGGTTTTACTTTCCAGTGTGGCTGGCTCTTTTCTTCTGCATTCTCATACCTCAGGGCCAAGTTTTGCGTTTATTTTCTGGACCTCCAGGGCCATTTGCAAACACTCTTAATCTCTTCATAAAGTACTTCTTTGAAGCTGCTGTCCTCAGGCTCTGTGGATCCTTCTTCCTACCTTTTGGAATCCCCTCCGCAATTGTGAGCATTCTGGTACTGTTTTCACAGTTGACCAGAGTGATTTGAATACTGGCACTGAGGACTAATCCTGCACCGTGCTTTTCTCGTTCTGGCTTCTGTCTCCTTTATTACCTTTCAACGATGTATTTCCAAGAACGCTCTGGGTATTTCCCACAACTCTTACTGATCCAACAAATACCAAAACAATGTTTGCTTAATATCTCATTTTTCCAGAACCTTACCCAGATACACTGCCAGAATGTAGACATAATATTTCATTGTCTGCTTCAAATCTACAATGATTCTTCTCACATTTTCAATAAGATCTCCTCTTAGTCTTATCTTTATCTCCTTCCTTCTGTAGTTCAAACTCCACAGCTTCTTTTCAATTACTTAGTGGCTATTGTTCTTTTATTTTTCTTATTCTCCTGGGTTTTTTTTCCTTTTTAATCTTAAACTGTAACAGTTCTTCTGCCAATAAAGAAACAACAGACTTCCTGACAAAATTATGTTACTCTTGCATACACAATTGTACCTACGATGTATTACTTCCTGTTGCTATGTTTTTAGGCAAAAGTCTAGAAACTTTTGGAAAACACTAGTTTCTCCATTTTCTTATACTATTTTATTCTTCGTGCTACTCTAATGTGTCTTCTGATTCTACCATCTCACTGCATATGGTTTTTTTTTTTCCTGATACTTTCCTGGCCCTCAGTATTAGCAGCCAAATGGCATACTTGCTTTGCCCATCACCCTTCTCTCTGTGGCCATTTTCTGTTGAGGACTCATATTCATTCCTTTCTAAAGTCCTCCCTCTGGATTTTTATAGTGAGCCTTTCCTACAGTCTTTTATCTCTGTTTGTACTTTTCTATTCTGTTTCTTTCCTGTGTTCTTATTTCTCCACTGTTTTATGTTGTCTATACCTTAAACATTATTTTACATCATAATTATTGCATTACATATTGATATGAAATCTACATAATTTCTCTAAAGTATTATACCCAGATTATAAGCTTAAACCATTGTACCTAAACTATTTATTCTCAATTTCCAAGCCAGAAATATGCTGAACACCATTCTTCCATATCAAGCTGCCATGTAGATATCTCTATGTGCCTGAAATTCACGGCATTACCTACCCTCAACTCTATACCCTTCCGCTGGAACCTCCTTCTCATACTGCACTACAAGTCTATGCACACAGTACCCTGTGCTCCTGACAAAACTTTTGAGGATTATTTTGTACGTGCTTCTATTTATTATTTTCACATCTGCTCAGTCATCAAAATATTCCTTCAGTCATCCAATATCATCTATCAAGCATGTTAGGTATTGCAGGAGAAAGATGCACAGAGGAAATTATACAATAATAAGACATGATATTGTGAGAAAATAGACTGTATTCCGGGAGGACAGCGTTGAGTAGACCTGACTTGTACTTCCACTCTGTCTCCTCCCCTTTCCTCTTTCTCTCTTCTGCTTTGTGCGGGAGACTCTTGTTCTAGGGAGTCTGGACCTTTTCATCTACCTTTCTCATTGTTGTCACAGTGACCTTTCTCAAATGCCATTTGATCATATCACCAGCTGACTTTCAAACCTGAAGTGGTTTCCCAAGACTGTCATGCTACATGTAGTTCACAGTTCATAGCCGGACATCCACCAACGCCCTCCACCCGAGCCCCTCCACCCTAACCCTGCACTCGTTTCTACCCTCATTGCAGATCAGAAAGCATTTATTTCACTACATCTTCACAAGATGCCCTCTTCCTGGAGGATACGAAGTGTCTTGTCCTTCTAGACCTTCTCAATTAACTCCTGATGAAAACATGCCTTGCTTTCTTACGTTCATTAAGATAATACCTAGAAAAACTTTGCTGATAACCAACTGCTTTTGTCTTATTGAGATAGTCTCAATTTGCTCTCATACCTCCTGTATTACATTTCTCACACAAGTTATTAATTCATTTCCATTCATTTATGGGACACTGTGCATTGTACTTTAATTTACCACTTTTGTAGCCACCTAGTTTCCTAGGAAAAATAGATTTCCTTTCATTTTAAGTTATCATACCAGTCTTGTATAGTCCCTGATGGGTCTGAAATACAAATGTTGTGCAATAGATATGCTGAGGTCTTATTACAAGAGTTACTTAAAAAAGTGTACCACATAACTGGAATCTATTAAGAGGTCATATGGACTTCCCAGTAGGCTTTCTGCTTCTAGAGCTAAACTATTTATATAAATCATAGATTTAGCACCTATAAGCTTGTATGTTCTTTATATATGCTTGTAGGGCCCATTCCTGAAATATAGAGTTACTCTGTTATACTCAATTGTTACAAGAGTACATAAACTAATCTGTAAGACACTTAAGATGTAGCTATGATAAGAATTTAACAAATATAAATTACTCCAACATACACAAAGCAACTACTGCATAATTGCACACTAAGTTTGTGCAAGAGACATTGTGTTGATCTAGTTTATCTTCAAAATTCCTTCAAACTCCAAAGTTCTTTGTAGTTATACTACTAAATTCATCCATTTTATTAATATTTTAGATAATTGTATGTTTAGAAGTACATGTATATTCATTGGGATGCAATTCTTAATGGCAAGGTTGCAGAACCGATATAAATATCTAACTACGAATGAATGGATAAAGAAATATTTAATGCAGTACTATTCAATATTCATAAAAAAGGAAATCTTGCTGTTTGCAATAGCATTGGTAAGCCTGGATGACACTATGCTGGGAAAATATGACAGGCATAGAAAAACATATAGCAAATGTTTCTACTTATATATAAAATCAAAAAAATCAAATTCAAAGAGGCAAAGAGTAAAATCATAGTTATCACAGTCTAGAGGGAAGAGGAGATGATGGTCAAAAAGTATAAAGTTTTTTTAAGAAATCTTTGCCATTTATTATAATGTGGAGCAATCTGAAGAAAAATGTTCTAGTGAAATAGTACAGATATAAAAATGTATTATTTCACTTACATATAAACTAAAACTCATGAAAGTTGAGAGTACAAGGTAGTTATTAGGGCACAAAAGCTTAGAAGAAATTGAGAGATATTGGCTAAAGAGCACAAATTATAAGATGAATAAGTTGTGGAAAGCTAGTATATGTGTGTGTGTGTGTGTGTGTGTGTGTGTGTGTGTATTGGTTTTTTTCTTTTTAAATAAGTTTTTATTGTGAAAATACTGTATGGAGGGGTTAGAGTTACATGAGCAAGGTAATTAGTACATTTCTTATCCAGCATTGTTGCCTCCTCCTTTGTTTTCCCCTACCATCCCATCCCTCCCACCTCCTCAACTATACCCCCCTCCCACCCTCTAGTATAAAGTTTTAATTAGGAAGAATAGAATGTTTCTCCTGTTAAAATTGTATTCAACCACAAAGCAAAGTGAATGTAATTAAAAAATAAAAAATTGTGCAAAAATAACTGAGAGTAAATTTCAAATCTTTTCACTACAGAAATGTTAAGCTTCGGAAATGATATCATATTCACAAATCATTCTATCACTGTCTACCTCATGAATATATACAATTGTATTTTGTCAATTTTTAATGATAATATTTTTATAAAGAATACAGCCTTGATCATACAATGCCCTAAATAGCAGCAAGTCTAGCCAATGGTACATACATTAATTGTTTAGGAAGATGACCATTACTCACTGCCTTCTTCTTTCTCCAGAAAAATTTAGAAATCAATTTTGTCAAAGCCTGAGGGTATGTGGAGAATGATGTAGGTTATTTGCAAAGCCAGGCCCTGAACCCATGAGCAGAGAGACTTGAGGAAATGTTTCCCTTGATGCTGATAATCAAATAAACATTCCTACTTTCTTACTGATAGAGCCAAAATTCAAGTTCAGACTCAATGTCCAACAATCACGTACTGAGGATTTAATACACAGCCCTTAATTCTAAAATGCAAAGGCAATGTGATATAATGTGGGCCATTGAGGTTCTCTGAGTAGAGGCTCAAAAATCATTTTAAAAAACCATTACAAAATACTTTAAGAGATGAGCTTTAAGAGAGATTATAGTCAAAAGTAAAGGAATTTACCATTATGGGACAGCAGATTGAATTTAAATTCATGGAGATAGCATATTGTATGTGGTTCAAATCAAAAATGATCCAAGGCCAGGCATGCATGGCTCAAGCCTGGAATCCTACCTATTCAGGAAGCTGAGATCTGAGGATTACGATTCAAAGCCAGTCTGGGAAGGAAAGTCCCTGAAATTCTTACCTCCAATTAATCACAAGAAAACCGGAAGTGGCACTGTGGCTTAAATGCTAGAGCACTAACCTGAGCCAAAGAGCTCAAGGACTGTGCCCAGCCTCAGAGTTCAAGTCCCACGACCGACAAAAACAAAAAAAAAAACAAAGATTAGAAGAGGCTTGTCAGGCAAGAAAACACTGGAGCAATTAGACTAAGAAGGTAAAGGCCACTCACTATGCTTCAAGAGTAAAACATTACAAGAGACTAAACATAGAATGGGACAAAAGTACAGGAGAAAAGGAGTTCATATTTCATACTAAGGTATCCCCATCAGTGCATAAGAGAAAAACCAAACAACAAAAAGAAATGAATAAGAAATAAGGCAGACCTCTGATATTCACTGCTTTCAGCAATAGCGAGAATGATTTGACTGCCATTCATAGATCATGGGACCAAGAGTCATGCTCAAATACACTAGCCTAAGAAAGTGGACTATTGCCAGGAAAATTCAATATTTTACACTATATTCTCACTGGTTTTAAGACCCAGAAAATGAGACTTCTGAAAACTAGTATTTATCAAATAACCTTGCCTTATAAAAACTTTTCCACTGAATCAACTCCTTCACTATGGTCCCCTTAGTATACCATACTGAGGCAAAAGTTTCATACAGTGAGCATTTCTGACTTTTGATTTAGAGTCTACTGTATTTTTCATTTAGGTTCTCATGTATTCATTGTTTTTGTTGTTGGTTGTAGGACTTGAACTCTGGGCCTGGGCACTGTCTCTCAGCTCTTCAGCTCAAGGCTACCGCTCTATCACTTGAGCCACAGCACCACTTCCAGTTTTCTGGTTAACTGAAGATAGGAGTCTCATCGACTTTCTTGCCCTGGCTGTCTTTGAACTGTGATCCTCAGATCTCAGCTTCCTGAGTAGCTAGGATTACAGGCATGAGCCATTGGTGACCAGCTTCCCAGTTACTCTTTCTAGATAGTTCTCCCAGTTTTATAGGACACAAGAAGATCTTTATCTGCAAATGCCCAAAAGAGGTCCTTGACAGATCATTTCTGAACTCTGCTCACCTGGCGATTAAGGATCTATGTCTGTCAATTGTCAGCTACTCTCCGATCTTTTTCCTTTGCTTTGTATTTTAGGGATTTTGCTTAGCTTTTCTTGAACCTTGATTTCTAGGCAAAGTAAACCAAAGGAGATACTGATGGGAGACTGGAAGAAGGGATGAAGAGAAAATATTGCTCACTGTTACCTGACTTTCTTCTTACTGTAGAATTTCTGGCAAAAGCAGGGATTACATTCCTGCTACTCTGTGTTCTCACTTCCCACTGTTCCCGCCTGCCTGGCCCCTCTGGCTTTCTAGGTTTGATAGCGTCTGAGTTGTCTCTCTAGTTGGCTTCTCTGCTTTCTTTGCCTGGGTAACTTATTCCTTAAGATGAATTCCTTCTTTCACAAACTTCTTTCTTACTTTCAGGCCAGGCTGTTGCTAATAATACAGTATCTCTTTAAATATTCATAATACATATATGCTATATTGACTTTATCTATAAATCTTTCATTTGGATAAATTAGACATGATATTATCCCTACTTCTTTACTCACTTAGAAAAGGAAAGGCTGATTTTTGTAAGTTATACATTTTTCTAAATAAAATCTAGTATGCTACTTCCATGAAATTTATGAGTTTAAAAAAATATATTTGTCTATGTTTCCTTTTTCTTAGCTTTTTCTCTAGGAATTGTAACAAAGAGATATACGAGACACTGTTGAAAATGAACTTTCCAACTTGGGAAGGGGAGGAGTTGGGGATGTGGGGAGGGAAGGAATGGTACAGGAAAATCAAAGGAGAAAGTAACAATGCTCGTTAGGAAATGTACTCATTACCTTACTCATGTAACTGTAACTCTTCTGTACAGTATTTTTACAATAAAAAACATTAAAACATTAAAAATCAGGAGAGAGAGAGAGAGAGAGAGAGAAGGAGAAGGAGAGGAAGAAAGAAGGGGGGCTTAACAAAATAAAACCAAGAACTTTTTTCTTTTTGGCATTTTTTATTGTTATTGTCAAGGTCATGTACAGAGGGGTTACAGTTATGTAAGTAAGATAGAATGCATTTCTTTTTTTCTTTCCTTCTTTTTTTCTTGTAAAGATATAAAACCAAGAATTTAAACTCACAATTTTCAGAAAAACACAATAAATATCCGTGTGAGAACTATATTTTAAATAAAATTAAAAAAAAATAAGACAGATAGATGATAGATATTTTAAAGGATTCTTAGAACTTGTACCTTACAGTTGATCTGATACTTAATTCTCCATCGTCCTCTAAGCTGCCTTTCCATAAAAAGGATGCACAAATTTTCTGTGAAACACTGATTATAACAAAAGAAAAAGAGAAAGAAATTACAAAAATAGGGGCTGGGAAGGTGGCTCAGTGGTAGAGCGTTTGCCTTGCATGCATGAGGCCCTGGGTTCGATTCCTCAGCACCATATAAGCAAAAAGAAAAAAGCCAGAAGTGGCACTATGGCTCAAGTGGTAGAGCGCTAGCCTTGAGCTGAAGAGCTGAGGGACAGCTCCCAGGCCCAGAGTTCAGGCCACATGACTGGACCTCAAAAAAAAAAAAAAGAAATTACAAAAATATTCAACAACAGTAAATGGGTTAACAAGTTATGACATTCATGCAACACAACATTAGTTTTAAAATGTTTTATTACATTTCTTGACAGGATATATTATCATATAACAAAGTATACTAAAATATTCATTCAGTATAATTCTATTGTAAGAGTAATGGGAATTTTAGCCTATTCGTTTATCTACTTTCACTAACTTTTTTCCACAGTGACCGTCAGTTTTTTAAAATAATAATAGCAATATTGTTATGTATTTATAATAGACAGGCCATGTTTGACTCTTAAAATCAAGACTCTGGAGCCAAGAATGGGTAATAATTCTACTACCTTACAGAGGAGTCAGTCTTGTTAGGCTTTCTGACTGGGTATGCTACATTTTTAACATGAATCAATTTTAACATAAATATCTTATTTATATTTTAAAGGGCCTCAAAGAGAAGTACCTTTCTAAGCATACCTATATACTTTGCTTGCAAAAATTCTTAAAATAGCTTTCCCCCATTAAAATCTTAAGAGGATTACACAATCTAAATTAGTGCCTGAACTGCAAAAGCCATAATGAGCTTAATATTATTGCTTTCCAAAATATAAACCAATTCTTAATAGACTATTTTACAATAGGAAGTGCCTTTGGGGGTCAGTATAACAAAATTAAGATCACTTTATATAGCCTCACAAAAGGTCTGGTGACAGTATTAAAATGGCCACTATAATTATTTGTGTGTTCATTATTAGCTCACACATCATTTTCGTTTCCAAGTGTAGTTCCTAATGAAGTAGAAGGACATATTTCTGGCCTATCAGATACTTGCATCTGCCATGTGCTATTTTGCTGTGAGAAATAGGCTATGAAAACCTCTGTTACTCAGAGTCAACATTAACTTTGTTGGAGTAAAGAAAATGACTTACTGGCCATGGTTTGTCTTAAGTTACTTAGTTGAAAATGAATAAGGTAAGCTTAATCATAAGCTGATACCCACAGAGCATGAATCTCCTGGTGGCTTGTTTTCTTTTGTAGTTTTTCTCTCTAAAATACAAATTTAGATTCTGCTGGTCAATTTATACTCCGTCTTCTGGCTCATCTTTTTGTATCTTCAAGTATCTGGTTTCTGGTTGGTCTCTTCTCTGAGGCCTCATTTCTACCCAGTAACATTCAAGGCTGGCTTAAGCAAATGCTACTTCTGTCAAAATGTTCAGCCTTTTCTACTTCAGTAAAGTGGCTGGCTGAACAATTTTGGGTGTCTAAGATATGCAATTGTAATACATTAAAAGAGGAAGTTTGTGGGGGGTTTTGAGACATAGTCTTGCTATGTTGTCTAGGCTGAACTTGAGCTCTTTGTGTAGACCAAGATGATCTTAGACCCTTGATCTTCCTTCCTAAATCTCCTCAATCTAGGATTACAAACCTGCACTTCCATGCCAGGCATGAGGAAGGAAGGTTTGATAACAGAGTCCTTTAAAGATATTATTTAGTTAGCTTTCTCTACATCAATTGTTATGATCTAAGCACAGTGAATTCCTTTTATAGTTCTTACTTTAAAAATACCATAGTACAGCAGAGGAGCTTGTATTAATAAAATAATGCTTCACAATTAAATAGAAAAGCATTGGAAAAAAAAACATGTAATTTAGGTGTTCAGCTATTTTATATCTGCTGACAAAAAATCCTTATGACTCCAGAATTCATTTTCATAGCAGTGTTCACTACCACTGAGATTAGCTTTTCAGTTATAAAAACACTTTCTGGGAGAAAGCCTAAAAAACGGTTCCTTTTTGAGGTGTATATAGGTGAATAATGTGAATAATGTGTCCACTTTTGTTCATATAAAAAAAATTGAAATAGATAAAATATGTTAGGGCTGAGAAACTGTTGATGGTGTTGGTTGGAGTTTATTTTGACTTTGAATATTAAAAATACCTTCTGATAACTTCAAAGTGAAGAGCTAGTCTTGAAGAACGTTTGTATATGCGTTAGTAAAATTAAAATTACCTTTATTTTTATTTTTATTTGTAGCATCAATTTATGAAATTATTAATATTATTTTGTAAGATTTTTTTCTTTAAAAATGAAATTTTTATAATTCTGACCAAATATGTATTTCTTCTGTGGTGTGTGTGTGTGTGTGTGTGTGTGTGTGTGTATGTGCTTGAGCTCAAGGCCTCTGTTCTGTCCCTAAGCATATTTTGCTCAATGCTATGGCTCTATCACTTGAGCTCCAGCTTTACTTCTGGCTTTTTTGTGAGGGGAGTAGTTTATTGGAGATAAGAATCTTATAGACTTTCCTGCCTGTGCTGGCTTTAAACTATGATCCTCAAAGCTGAGCCTGTGGAGTAACTAGGATTACAGGTGTGAACCACTAGCACCTGGCCCCTTCTGTGACTTTTACAATGAGTATTTTTCAACTATTGAAAAGCTAAGATTAACAACAGCATTTATCTTTTTTAGTGTGCTGCTAGCAGTTTAAGAAGAAAAATGGTCCCATTGTTAACATATATATTCAGAGGAAAGTTGTTTTTTGGCTGTTTTAATTTCTAAAATAACTCTGTCAAGAGTGATGAAATATATATTTTATATATTTATACATAGATGGATAGATAGATAGCTATGCTTCATTTCAATACTACAACAAACATTCTGGGAGAAAAAAGAGCACGCATTTTCAAGACAGTCACCAGAACTTAGTAAAACTTCATGGATGAAGGGTATGTTG
Organism: Dipodomys spectabilis; assembly: GCF_019054845.1. Taxonomy (NCBI): domain Eukaryota; kingdom Metazoa; phylum Chordata; class Mammalia; order Rodentia; family Heteromyidae; genus Dipodomys; species Dipodomys spectabilis. The sequence continues at coordinate 4,711,678 of NW_024870772.1, forward strand.
TACATTGTGCTTAGTCTGTACTGAACGAAGCAGCTAATTAACATACTGAAGATAACCCATGAAATGTGAGTCAAATGGAATAGCTTCCCAAAGGAAGAATTGTACTGTACTCAAAACTATCACTGGGTCATTGAAACTGACATTGCACAAGGCATCAGAGGACAGGTTACAGGGAATATAACTTCATTGACAGAAAGGTTGTAAAGAAGGTGAAAAACAAGATTTAAATTACCAAGAGGTTTTTAATATAGTTTTTATTTTTCAGATTCTGTCAAAAGAAATTTTAAATGGTAAAATTCATGCTTTTTGACTTGGATCATTACGTAGTATTACCTAATTTTTATTTCAAGTAAATACATGAGAGAGATAATCTGTGGGAGAAATTTGTTATTGTCTGGCAGGGTATGTTTGGAGGTACTCTGACTGAGATGACATACAGCATTTAATACTGTACATAAGTATAACAAATAATATTTTATTAATTTAGTGTAATTAAAAACTCCCTTAAGATTTAAAGGTTTAATCACTTACAATTGTACCATTTCTCCACCCTTATGATGTGCCCATGTAAATTACTTAATTATAGAAAGATAGTTCTATTTTTAGAGACATTATTGAAACCCATAGTAAAAAAAATCTATACTAGAATGTTAGTGGTAAACCTCACTTACATAAATAATGGTGATCCTATGTAATGTATAATTTAGTCATGCTGATAAAACAATTCACCAAGAACAACACATTGTGAGTAAATCAGATAAATTGCTACATGTGAATGCTCCCCAAGTGTCACCATACTCAGAAAGTTGAATTTTCTTTATTTTTATTGTTTATTGTGAAAATACTGTATAGAGGAGTTACAATTACATGTGCAAGATAATGAGTACATTTCTTATCAAGCATTGTTGCCTCCTCCTTTGTAGAAAGTAGAATTTTCTGACATCACTTTGTTAACTATGTTTTCTTAACTTTACAGGCTCCATCAGAACTCAACAATTGTAGAAAACTATTGAATAAACATTATACTCAAGCTTAAATATAGCTTGCATTTGAATAAATATAGCTAAATCCATGGTCAATTTCCACCAACTCAATGTAGACCTATACACAGTGCCAAGATTATAGCTATACCCATCCTACAAGTAGTTTGCTAACACTTCTGCAATGTAAAGGCAGCATAGTCTTTTAGTTTATGTACTCTTCCAGTTGGATGTCTGCCTCCTAGTTCTCAATGAAGGGTCTTAGGCCCTCTAGGTCACACTTAGCAATGCCTGGAACTATTTTTAGTTGTCACATTGAAAAAGAAAATGGGCATGTGTTAGATAGAGGCCAAGGATGTTGTGATTCTTAGAAAGCCTCCTACAACCAATTTCTTGACCCAAAGTGTCAATCATACCTAGCATAAATTTGTAGCCAGGCAAGAACAGAAGCCTGTTATTGTTAGAGCTGCTAATTTTCCAAGAGAATCCAGAAAACTATTTTTATATGAAATCTAAAATATTTGTTATTCTATTTTTAAAAGACTAGCAGAGCCAAACACAACACACCTGGAAATCAAATTGATCTTTCTGACCATCAGTTTTCAACTTCTGTTCTCTGCTCTGACTACTATGGAAATATGTACTCCTTTATCTCATTCACATACCAAACAATGCTGAGCACCTGTTACATTGATGTGAGAAGAATGACTAATAATACATACAGCTCATCCTCTTCTTGACTTTCCTGGAGTAGTTTATCCTTCATTGTGCATCCTTCATTGAGAAAACTGACTCTTTATGATTCTTATTAATTTGAATTGACTGATGGATTGATTGATATCTTTTTATCCCGTTAGCAGCTTTTCCTATCAAGACCATCTACTGGGGTATCTCACTCCTTCATTGACACTTAGCAACTCAAACACAAGGGTTGGAAAGTTTGATGTACTAAATTTAATGACTTAAGAGACTCGATATATATCTTTATACCTTATATCCTTATACCCAATATATATCCTTTTATATATATATATGTATATATATATATATATATATTTCTTTACTTATTTAATACCCTTTGCTGATTTATCACATCAAATTAGTGAAAAAAGACCTCAGGACAACAGACATTTAGAAAATATTTTTTAGGGTGCAAATATCCTTCAAAGAATGGAAGAATGAAATTTATTTTTCTAAAACTACTGTCTTGCAAAGGCCTTGCTATCCAAACTTATATATGTTAGGTTTTATTAGCAACTCATAACTTATAACTCATTAATTCTTTCAATCATCTTGGAAGGTTATTTTCATGTTGTACATGAGGAAGCTGAGTTACAGATAAGTTAATGATGGACCTGACCAATACCATACCACAAGACAGTGCCAAAACTGAAGTAAAAGCTTCAACTGTAGTAAAGTCCTCCCTCCTTACCCTTATGTTGTAAAGTACAATAGATCTTTGAGCTTAAGTTGGGGTGGGAGGATAAGAACAGGATTGACAAAAAAAAAAAAAAAAAAAAAGATCTTTCCTGAAATTTAAGAACAGGCAAAAACAAAAAAGATTTTCTGAACTGCACTCTTCCAGGGTCTCTGTAGAATGTGATTCTGGCTCTTCCTTCAGGCTCTAACACACACATACACACACACACGCACACACACACACACACAAACTTCATTTGCATGGAGTCAACCATCAGGAGTCAGGAGTCTAAGTAACTTTACATTCTGTTTAACTAAGAGCCCTAGTCTTGGGTCAGGCAATGAAGGGATGATAGCACTCTTCTGTGTCAAGGGGTGTTAACATTGTTTTTTCACCCACATACTGTGATAGTGAGAATTAGATTAAGTAATTTTTGCTTCCTCTCTCTCTTCTAAGTAATTGACCCAGTTTATACCTGATTTTAGCTTTTACATCTAATGAAATCATTAATAGATATTATTGTTTGACTCAAATCAAGACAACCAAATCTTGTACAAGTTTTAGGCCCAAACTGTCCTATTTACAAATCTCTAAATAAATTTAAGCTTCAGAAACGTTAAGAATAACACTTTTGTAAAAGATTTATTTTTACCTAATATTGAACATCCTCCTTAATATACAGAATTCATCCTGTTAACATAATACGATTTATTCATGAAACAGAATTTACTCTTAGGCAATTAAAAAACGATTTAAAAGGAAAAAAAGAAAAGAGGTTTGGAAAAGATTTTTTTTTCCACAGTAAAGTAGACTTACTGAATTAGTCATCTGCAGTGTTAAGAAACTAATACTTGTTCTTTATGCCTTGCAAGCCTCTTAATTTAGCATACCTATAATTGAAAAGCAAAATTTCACAATAAAATAATATAACTCGATCCATGTTGCTATGGGAAAGTAAAGGGTTTCCTCCTGCTTCAGTTTATTAATTTTCAAGTAATGCTTAAGGGCTGGTTATGATAGTTCTTTACAAGGTAGTAAATACATACTTATCCAGACTGTCTGGGTTGAAAACTAATTACCATCAGAAACTGAAGCATTCAGGCTTGTTATTTCTACAAATCAAACAACTCCAAATGCAATTTTCATATAAAATCCAATGTGTAATGTTTTAGGAATATCTTCACAAAGAAAGCAGTAATCTACAACACTTCTCTCCCTTATTCTTATGTATAAACAAGGCAGCCAGAGCTTTAAAATGTGGCTTCAAAAAGGGAAGTTGGGGAGACAGGTAATAAAAACAGCAATATGAAAGAACAAAAGACATTTAAAATGGAGCTATTCAAATAATTAAAAGTTTCTTTGAATGCAAAATTGCCCAAGACAGGAAAAAGAAGCATACGTATAATTTAAAGGAAAATATTTAGTAGTATACAGACTTGAAAGTATATCCAAACCTAAGTAAATTAGGTTTGCTAGAAGGTTCTTTGGTACTCTGACTTACATCCTTTTGCAGTGATACTGTAGAGAGAGATACATTTTTAAATTAGTGGTAACATAAAGTAGTAAGAATGAAAAAGGAAGTTTTCCTATTGAAAAGGAAAAGAAAGTAGAACACAGAAGAGAAAACACAAAAAGTATGTGTTGTGGGCGTGTGAGGATATGGAGAAGTGGGTGGAAAATGACTCAGGAAATCTAAATATTTAGCGACGGCAAAATCTGGTAGTTACTTGAGAAAAAGCAAGGAAAGGGACAATCGGTGTACATTTTCTTCTTCTTCTTCTTCTTCTTATTATTGTCAAGGTGATGTATAGAGGGGTCCCTACTATCTCTTCTCTCCCCCACTTTCCCCACTCTTCTCCCTCTTCTAACCCAAGTTGTAGCTAGCAAAAGTAATAGAAAGACCACGGATTGGGAGAAGATCTTCACTAGCCATACAACAGACAAAGGCTTCATATCTAAGAATATACTTAGAACACAAAAAGTTAAATCCCCCAACACCAAATCTTCAAAGAAACAACCACCCCATTAATAAGTGAGCTAAAGATTTAAAGAGAAACTTTTCTGAAGAGGAAATAAGAATGGCCAATAGACACATGAAGAAATGCTCAACTTCTCTAGCCATAAAAGAAATGCAAATCAAAACAACATTGAGATTCCACTTCACCCCAGGTAGAATGGCTATAATCAAGAAATCTAATAACAACAGATGCTGGAGGGGATGTTGCCAAAAGGGAGCCCTATTACACTAAGGGTGGGAGTGTAAACTCAATGTATAATTTTTAATGTCAGATACAACTGGATCCATGCTGATTTCATATTTGCAAACATAAAGTGGTTCAGCAATCAACAGCAATCTTACAAAAAATATATTTAAACAATTTACTTTGGATTTTAGTTTCTGTAATTGGTACAGTGTTAAAAGGTTATGTGTATGGAAAGACTTGGAAAAAATTATATTAAGTGAAGTAAGCCAGGCCCAAAGAAACATAGGTCCCATGGTTTCCCTTATTTGTAATAACTAGTATATGTCTGAGACTTTCAGAAAAGATTAGATAAGATGATATTAAGCAAAATGAACCCCAAGATAAGGACACAAGTGGTTTTTTCTTTCTTTCTATTGTTTCTAATCTATTTATAAGATACCATGTGATTTTTTTTTTGTTGCTTTGAATGTCCCTCCCCCACAGTATAACCCCTGTTTTCACTGTATTTGATGTTGGTATAATTGGGGAGCGGAAGGGAAAAAAAACAATTGTTTAAATATGGATACAGGTGGACCCATTGCAACAATGAGATGTACAAGACGTTATGTCCAAAAACGAATTTTACAATTTAGGGAGAGGGGTGAGTAGGGGGGGTGGGATTGTAGTTGGGGAGGTGGGAGGGAAGGGATGGTAGGGGAAAAACAAAGGAGGAGGCAAAAATGCTTGATAAGAAATGTACTCATTACCTTGCCCATGTGATTGCAACCCTTCTGTACCGTATTTTCACAATTAAAAAAAAAAAGTGGATGACCTAATTGTAATAAATAAATAAATAGGGGAACTCAAAAAAAAAAAGAAATGTACTCATTACCTTGCTCGTGTGATTGTAACCCCTCTGTATAGTATTTTCACAATAAAAAACATTTAAAAATAAATAAGTAAATAAAAGTTTATGAGTAACATTTTTTCTACTCATGAAGAATTACTTTTCACATTTTATCCTTATTTTGTAATTTGTAATTTCATTCACAATGAGCTATACTTTTGTTAATAAAATTCTACTTGTCAAAAAGCTAGTTCATGAATATCTAAGTACCTTTGTTATTTTTTAATTGATTTTTTACATGTTTTAAATATTTTCTTGACTTGTAAATGCCCTAGAATGATGGCAATTACCAGTACACAGCAAAAGAGAAGCATAAGAAATGTGGTTAGCTGAATGAAAAGGAGTAGAATGAAGTGCTCATTATTTGGGGCAATTTCTTGATACTGTTGATATAAAAAGATAAAAGGGCTGATCCTCAATATAATCTGTGTCTTTTTCATCATGTTTATTGTTATACTTAGAAAAATGGCATTAATAATTAGCAGATGCAAAGTAAGGGTATTCTCATTTTGTATAAGTTGGTACCAGTACCAAAAATAATATTAACATCTCTTGAGCAACTACCATATCACTATTATAAAGCCAACAGCTCTTCTCTCCCTTGCTCTATTTCCTTTGTATTCATAAAAATGCTGCCATTTGACATGCAAGGTTTTTTTACTCCCTTCTTTCTCTTCTTGCTTTTCACTTCCTAAAGAATAGAAGCTCCAAGAAGACCTCTAAGAAGATACTGAAATTACCAGCTAAGAAAATAGCCCTTCACATTGTATTTCTTATTCCATGCAATAATTACTTTACATCACTATTTCAGTAGGATTTGTGTTTGTTTGCTTTCTATGACCCATAAAAAAGGCAGGGAGAGGAATGATACCTAACACAACTATCATGAAATAGGAGTTAGCATGGACTGTATAAATAACACAAAGGCAGTCCATGTGGTTTAGAGAAAATATGATGCTTGGAGAGGTAGAAATGGACTGGGTCTCATTCACATTGATAATGCAGCAGGATGAAAAGCCCACAAAAAATGAGGAATCCTTTCGGGTTTTAGGCATGAAAGCGATATAATTGACATAGTTTCATACAGATTTCTCTTTAAACTAGGTTATTGTCACAAAACAAAGAATTTAGGAAAAGTTAGGGAAGCTTTTCAGTAGACAAGAAATTATGATAGTGGCAGAAATATGGAGAAAAGGCTGTATTATATTATATTATAATGGCAGAATAACTATCATTTCTAATAGATTGTGCTAAAAGTAAGTACTATGAAGGCAAGAAAGCAATTACTTTTGTCCACTATGGGTTCATGGTACCTACAGACAGTTCCAGGGTATTATTAGTGTTCAATCATTAATTACAAGTAAAATAAATAAAGTGAACAAAGCAGAGCGATCAAGAGTGAGAATGAGAAAGGCATAAAAATTATCTGCTTTATAATAGGGAAAAAATATTCCTTTGAAATCATGAAACCAGAGAACACAAAAATCCTTGTCATTTCGCCGGGCGCCGGTGGCTCACGCCTGTAATCCTAGCTACTCAGGAGGCTGAGATCTGAGGATCGCGGTTCAAAGCCAGCCCGAGCAGGAAAGTCCGTGAGACTCTAATTTCCAGTAAACCACTAGAAAACCAGAAGTGATGCTGTGGCTTAAGTGGCAGAGCACTTGCCTTGAGCTGAAGAGCGCAGGGACAGCGCCCAGGCCCAGAGTTCAAGCCCCATGCTTGAATCTTTGTCTTTTCTTTTCTTTTTTTTGGTCCGGTCGTGGGGCCTGAACTCTGGGCCTGGGCGCTGTCCCTCAGCTCTTCAGCTCAAGGCTAGCGCTCTACCACTTGAGCCACAGCACCACTTCTGGCTTTTTTTCTTTTTGCTTATGTGGTGCTGGGGAATCGAACCCAGGGCCTCGGGCATGCAAGGCAAGCGCTCTACCACTGAGCCACTTTCCCAGCCCCTCTTTGTCTTTTCTGATAGATAAGTATTGTCAATTGCTTCTTAGTAAAAGCTACAAAATAGTCTATATCCTTCTTGAAATGGTGGTGATAGTGTAATAGGATATTTAATTCTTGAGAACACATGGTTAACACACATATACATCTGTATGTTTGTATGTATTTGGGAAATACTACTTTACTGAGAGCCAAATAACTGGTACCACAACATGGTGAGACAAAGGACAAAGAAGACACCAATGCAACAGTAATATTCACAAGACAATATGTTGGACATGTGGGGGGGGGGGGGAGGCTGGGAAGGGATGTGAAGGGTAAACAAAGGAAGAGGCTACAATGCTTGATAGGAAATGTACTCATTATCTTGCCCATGTAATTGTAACCCCTCTGTACAGTATGTTCACAATAAAAAAAATATGTTAAACATGAACTTTATCACTTGAGGGGTGGGGAACTAGGGGGAAGAGAAAGTGGGAGAAAAACGAGGGAGTGGGTAATAATATTTGACAAGAAATGTACTCATTACCTTATGTATGTACCTGTAACCACTCTGTGCATCACCTTGACAATAAAATTAAATTAAAAAATAAATATCTGAGCTAGGCACCAGGGGTTCATGCCTGTAATCCTAGCTATTCAGGAGGCTGAGATCTGAGGATCACAGTTCAAAGCTAAACCCAGGTAGGAAAGTCCTTGAGATGCTCATCTCCAATTAACCACCAGAAAACAGGAAGTGGTGTTGTGGCTCAAGTGGTAGAGCGCTCTCCTTGAGCTGAAGAGCCCAGGGACAGCACTCAGGCACAGAATTAAAGCTCCACAACTGACTCTCCCCTCAAAAAAAAAAATCTGCATTACTCTATTATACATGATCAATTTAAAAAACAACAACAAATGAGTGGGATCTATTTGTTTAAAATGCTCCTTTTTTAAAAATCGTATCTTGGGCTAGGAAGGTGGTTCAGTGGTAGAGCGCTTGCCTTCCATACATGAGGCCCTGAGTTCGATCCCTCAGCACCACATAAGCAGGAAAAAAAGCCGGAAGTGGCGCTGTGGCTCAAGTGGTAGAGTACTAACCTTGAGCTGAAGAGCTGAGGGACAGCGCCCAGGCCCAGAGTTCAGGGCACACAACCGGATCCCCCAAAAAATCATATCTTAACATGTTAATTAAAGCTGAAAAAGCCCTCAGGAAATTTACATACACACATACACATGTACATATATACACACAAAGGGTATGTATGAATGTGTGTGATAGGTAGCTACTAGTATTTGAATTACCTGTATTCTCTCATTACCAAGCCAGTATGGAAAAATATGCACTTGTGTCCTTAAGCATTGAAAATTAATTATCTATTTCATGGAGAAAGGAATTTAACTGTAGGCTTGTATTGAAGAAAAATCCTTTTCAATGTCTTGTGGTATTGGTTTCAGAAACCCAAAAGTTTCGTGGCCTTTATCTATAATTTTTCCTTATTTCGGCAAAGTTTAATTACTTTCCATACACAATTGCTAATTGTGAAACTGGTTTTTAAGTCACTTCTATAGTCAGAGCAATGACCTCAATAACCACAGGATCTCTCTTGTGGCTATTTCTAAATAAAGCTGATGCAATTTTTCTAGTCTAATTTATATAAAAGAATCTGATCTAGGCCAAACAATATTTTTCTACATTTATCCTGGAAGAAAACATAGAAAGTGTCTTAACATTCATTTCAGAACTTCTTACTCCATAGAATATGAAATTTATGTTGAATTAGAAATTCATAATGTATTTTCCTTAGCTATTCAGGTGCAAAAAGAGGTCATTTAACGTGAATTTGATTTATTTTTGTTTAATTGAGTAGGTAGATAACCTGCTTTCTGCTTTGTTCCCTTACATACTTTTTCTTTCTTTCTTTCTTTCTTTTTATTGTGAAAATACTGTACAGAGGGGTTACAATTACATGGGCAAGATAATGAGTACATTTCTTATCAAGCATTGTAGCCTCCTCCTTTGTTTCCCCTTCCCATCCCTTCCCATTCTCCCCCTACCCCCCCCCCCACCCAATCCTCCCGGCTCTCCCCCCTCCACCAAAGTTGTAAAGTTCGTTTTCGACATAACAACTTGTACATCTTATTGTTGCAACAGGTCCACCTGTATCCCTATTTAAATGATTTGTTTTTCCCCTTCCCCTCCACAAATTATATTGACATCAAATACAGTGAAAGCAGACTGTATTCAAAGTTGTAAAATATAAAGTTTAATTTTAATTTTTCATTTATTTATTTATTTTTGTCAGTTGTGAGGCTTGAACTCTGGGCCTGGTCACTGTACCTGAGCTCTTCAACTCATGGCAAGTACTCTACCACTTGAGCTACAGCACAACTTCTGGTTTTCTGGTGGTTTATTGGAAATAAGAGTCTCAGGGCCTTTCCTTCCAGGGCTGGCTTTGAACCGTGATTCTCAGATCTCACCTCCTGAGTAGCTAAGATTATAAGCATGAGCCACTGGCACTCAGAAAAGTTCAAATCTTTATAGAAATGTGAAGCAATTATTATGTCAACAGCTAAAATGATGGTCATGTGATTAATTTCAAAGCACTTGTCTTATTAAGGATAAATTTGGGCAACCTCAGTTTTTAACAGAAATATATACCACTAGAGAACATGTCAATATTACTTGCCGCAGGCAGATTTGTTTCTTTCAGCTAAGTATATTTATTACATCAAAGGCTTTGAAATTCATTCATTTACATTTCTGATATGTGTTTCATTTGTCTGTGTTGGTGACTTGTAAATCAAAACTTTACGTCTACCTAATAATATCAAGGTAAGAAAGAAAACCTTTGAATATGGCTGTATTAACCTTGAATTCTTTGCATTGTAACTCATCTGATTTTTCTAACAACTTAATGCAATGTGGTAGCATATACTTTTTGATTAAACCATGTTGCCTGTTAGATATAAACTATAATGGCCATGAAAGTTTGAAAGTAATATACCAAATTGTCAAAAATATAAATTATGCAATTCAAGTATTAAGCGATCAGATAGGTAATTGTTCCTGTGATGGTTATTAATTATTATAGTCAATTTCTGTGTGTGTCTGTATATGAGTGTGAGTGTCTGTGTCTGTATGTCTGTGCGGGTCCTGGTACTTGAATTCAGGGCCTTGGCACTGTCTCTAAACATGTCTGCTTAAGGCTAGCACTCTACCACTTGAGCCAAACTTCCTCTTCAAACGTTTTTCTGATTAAGTTGACAGGAATTCTATGAACTTTCCTTCCTGATGCTTCAAACTGCACTCCTCAGATAGCAGCCCCCTGAGTAGTTACGAATACAAGCATGAGCCACTGGGGCAGGCTAAACCCTCATATTTTTTATTCTTGTTTTTTTAGAATGAAGCCCCATGTTTCTGCATTAAGAATTACATTTGTATACAATGGAGTCGTGCTTAGGAATAACCTCAACAGAGTTAGACTGCTAGTGTTTGAGTCTTTGTTCCCCTCCAAATGAGAACTGAATTAGCAAATGTTGTACAAGTTGCTTGAGCTGTCTTTGCCTATGTTTTCTCACACGTAGAATGAGAATAACAATAAAACACTTCAAAATGCTATAAAGGCTGGAATGAGTTAATGCTTACAAAATTTCACCTGAGAGCCTAATAAATTCTAAAAATATCTGTCTAATAAATATGCAACAACTTTGTATCAAAAAAGCTAAATAACACCAAAATATAACATCTTTCTTTTTTCATGTAGTTGGGAAGTGATGAGAAGCTGCTAAAACATGACAAATTATAAAAAAAAAAAAGAGAGAGAATATAAAAGCAAAATAAAAAGCAAGATATGGGTTAAGTGATCTCCAGCCTTTCTCTTACCATGAACTGCAGCAGCACCAGGGACTTTCCTGAAAGTCTTTCATCATCATTAAGTATAGACACAGATAGAACCTGTGCAATACTGGTTGTTTTCTGTGTTGTGATGAAAACCATCATTAGCCCTAAGGTATAACTGAAATATGTACTTACTGTTGTTGTAAACTCTTACTGACAGCCATCCAAAACTTAAGGTACCTTTAATAATTATTGCACTTTGTCCCATAAAAAGTCTTTTAGAAAAAAATAACTATTTTAAATAGCAGGATACCCTCTTAGGGAATTGAACTATAAGCACAAATGTAACTAGAGATCTATATAATGTATGTTTTGCTGGTTGAAAGCTGTGAAGCAACTTGCAAAACTATTAAGAAAGTTTTATCTTCCTACCTTAACAAATATATTTTAAAATAACCTGATAGCTAAATGCCAATACAATAGAAGCACCCAGTTCCCTTGGGAGATCTACCCCATCCATGTCTACTCCTGGTACCTCTCCTATTTTGGCTTCCCTTCTTTTCCCACTGGGCCAGTTCTGTGAATTATCTTGGCATAATTGGCAATTTCATCCTCAAATCTGAACTTGCAATCCCCTTTGCTCTCAAACTTTTACCTCTGGGTAATCTTTCAGACATGAAAGAGGCCTCCATCCATCAAAAGGTAAACTGATACCAGGAATAGGCAATTGCTGGCTTCAGGAATGGTAGCTTGAGTTCTAGTTCTGCATTTAGAAAGATGATCCCCGGTGCTAAGGATTTTCACCTTGCATGGAGAGGCTTTACTGACTCTTTTGTATGTAAGCGTATTGATGAACAAGACAAAATCTAAGAGGATATTTTTTTCAAAACTCACACAATTAATTAGCTTCATTATAGTTTTGTTTTGCAGCAGGACATTCAAGAGCATAGTAAATATTTTTTTGAATGGGATACACTGTTTCAACTAAGTAATCCAATGCTTCTGGATACTGAGATAAATAGTCTATTTAAAGTAACATGAGTCTAACCAATTTTCATTAGTTCTTCCTTATTTCTGGTATTATTTTCAGGCTTTACCTCAAGTAGTGACCTCACTGACTTATGTAGAAATTGGTGTGGTAACATATCAAGTTAGAAAACCATTGAGTAAATATTTACATAGATCTACTACGCACCAGGAACAGAACCAGTGCTGAGAAAGCATTTCAAAAATAGAGACAATTTCTACTTTGTCCAAATGTCAAATCTAAAAAAAAAAAAAAAGACTCAAAGTTTATAAGTGTGATAAGTGATCAATAGTGAGTTCTGGAAGTACCGGCTGCCTTTAAAAACAAGGGAGGCCATCCTGAGAAACAGATTTATTATTATTATTTTGTTTAAGTAGTTATACAAAGGAATTGCCGTTTAACACAGCAGTTTATAGATACAATATATCTTGACCAACGCCACCCCCTTCAACACTCTCACCTGTCCCTTCCTTGACCAAGAAGAAAGAAATAGGGAAGATGTAGCCAACCTAAAGAAAAATTCCCTAAAGAGATGCAAGTTCATGCAACTTCAGAAAAATGTATTTTTAAAAATCATATATCTAGGGCTGGGAAGGTGGCTCAGTGGCAGAGCGCTTGCCTTGCATGCATGAGGCCCTGGGTTCGATTCCCCAGCACCACATAAGCAAAAAGAAAAAAAAAGCCAGAAGTGGCGCTGTGGCTCAAGTGGTAGAGCGCTAGCCTTGAGCTGAAGAGCTGAGGGACAGCGCCCAGGCCCAGAGTTCAGACCCCATGACCAGACTCCCTCCCCCAAAATTATATATATATGAGTACATACATATATGTATATATACATATGTACACATGATTTTAAATATATATACTATACTCATATATAAGCATCTATGAGTTTGAAAATAGAAATATGTGATAATTATAGTGTGAGATTTTACATCATACAGACCTTGGAAATCATATAAAGTTTAGACTTGATTCTAATATATAGGAGCCGTTCGATGTTTGTATGTAGGAGAGACATGATCCAGTTATTAGGAAACAGGCAGAAAATAAGGGCGACTTTTTTTAAGGATATGACAAGGTTTGAGAGGAATTGAGAGATATGAAAACCAGTTGGATGCCAGTGGCACACACCTGTAATTGTAGCTGCTCAGGAGGCTGAAATAAGAGGATGAAAAGTGTTATCGTTGAAAGTCATCCAGAGCAGGAAAATGAGACTCTTATCTCCAACTAACCACCAAAAAACAGAAGTGGAGCTGTGGCTCAAGTGGTAGAGCAAAAACTGCTCAGGGATACAACCCAGGCTTGAGTTCAAGCCCTTAGGACCAGCATCAAAACAATAAAAAAAGTTATAAAAAATTGAACATAGACTCTTACTTTCTAACAGGACTGACAGAGTGTGGGAATTGACAGAGAGAGAATAAAGGTTAAGCTCTGGATGTCTATAGTCAGCTTTTAGTAGTAGTAAGAAGTAAGTGGTTTAGGCTATAGGGAGGAGAATGCGCTTAGTGTTTAGAAATAGATTTGGGTAAAATCAGCAGTTAGAGAATCAATGAAACCATGCTAAGGGTCACAATAAACTGAAGGGAGAATGTGAAGTAAGCATGAATGTCAGAGGGTGGAAAGCAGCGATAGGAAGAGAAAGAAGAAAGTGTGGAGAATTGAAAAGAAACCAAGAGAAAGCACAAAAATCAGGGAAGAAGATGCCAGACATTTTAAATGCAGCCAAGAAGGTGCTAGTTTTTTTTTTTAATAAACAAAACCAGTTGTCACTTCACAGGCCATATTTACTCAGACGCATGCTCTTATACAGTTTTTCCCACAGACTACATACACCTATAATTATACCCAGGTAAACTCCAAGCCAACACCCACATGCATTCACAGAACACCACACATAACTCCAGAACCTACAAGTGGGACAATACCACATACAGAAGTTCTCATTCATTAAATTCAACCCCAGGTCATTGCTCACATACTAATTACTAACTTAGAGAAGTCTACTCATTTAAAATGAGAAAGCTGTGGTTTATGATTTCAACAACAATATGGCTCAGTTTTCCATCTGTTAAGTGGGCACAGTAATGCTAGCATAAAGAAGATTGGAGTTTTAATTGATGCTTATAAACTGATTTGGTAGCCCTAGATGAAAGGTGTTATGTAATGCTATTACCAGTGATGTTGAGACGGAAGGGGATGACCTACCGTAGCACTGGAGAATCGCAATAGTCGAAACCACAATGTAATCCAGGATGATAAAATACAAGATATTATTAGATGACTTAGAAGTAGTGAGACTATGACTGGGATGGCCTTCTAGACTTTGATATTTCATTATTTTTGTTGTTTCTACTCATTTTATCCTTTATTTTGTTTTCTGCTTCTTTTTTAATGTCATATAAAAAGTTGGCTGGAAGGCTCTTTAGGAATGTTTAATTCAGTTTTGAATTCCACAGAAGAATAAAGTGAATCCAAGCTTACCATCTCTCTCACCTCAAGATACCCAGTTAGAACAGAAAATCAAGTTGTAGGATAGCTGGGGTTTCTTCCCCAGTAGAGAATATTTCTCACATAAGAATGCCTGAACTTAGGTACCCTACTAGACAAAATTTTTAAGAAATATTAATATAAAATTAAGAAATATTAATATAAAAAACACATTAGCAATAGAATTGAAGAGGATAAAAGGTCATTTTATGTTACTTTAACAGATATATGAAATTAAATAATGATAATAGACTATCCACTACTGAAGGAAACTCCTATACAAGGGACACAAAAGAAAGATAAAAGAAGTTAAAATTCATTAATTGCAATTGAATTATCTGATATTTACCATTGCTAGTCTTGGTGAAAGAAAAAAATATAGTTTTCTCTGAAGGTCCAGTATGATTTATTTTCTTCAACAAATAAATATATTTTAGCACAGCCTCTATTTTAAGTACTATAACAGCTCTGAGGGTTGAAGAAAGAAAAATCTAACACTACTGTTTTATTTGCTTATTGTGAGAAGAGAATATAAATGTTCAAATAAAAATAATTTCAAAATAATAATAATAATTTCATATTTTAATCAGTGTTAAAAACGAAATCAATAATGTTGGTTACATGACCTGCCAATGTAGGTAGAATGATCTAAGCAGAAGTAGGAAGTAACCAAATGCCTGAAAGATTAAAAAGAAGAATCTCGACAAACAATGTACTCATTACCTTATTCATGTAACTGTAACCCCTCTGTACAGCATTTTCACAATACAATAAAATTTAATTTTAAAAAAAGAAGCAGCAAAGTGAGGGATACAAAGAAGAGAGTTCTGAGCAGAAAGAATGATATGGCAAGAACAAACTTGATTCAAAAGAAACCCAGTGTGTGTGGTAGGTATAGAGTAAGTAAGAATTGTCTGAGGATCAATGTTCAGGAGATGAATTGTGCTGTGCTGTAGAGATGAAGGTCAGGAGTCTGGGCTGGGTAGTAGAAGGCCATAGGAAGGCTTTAATTATGGCAGCATGTGGTTGAATATATGTTTTCCAAAGTGGTCTGATTGTTATATTGAAGTTGTATTGTGGAAAGACATAGAATGAAATGAAGGAAAGTTACTCAGGAGCATCATGGTGGTCCAGGTGAGAATAGAAGGGAAGCTGGACAGAAGAGTGCTATTAGTGAGATGTGGATAAATAAACTGTGACTTATCAAAGGCAATGAGAATGAGACAGATGGAAAGAAGAAAGAAGCAAGGATAACTTTAGGGATGATATTTGAATAACCAGGTGTACAGTGCTGTAATTTACAGAGATAAGAAAGACAAAAACGGTAATGTGATGTTAGGAAAATGAACCCTTAGATATGTATTTAAAGTTTTTTTTCTTTCATGCATTTGTTTCTAACGCATTTATAAGATTATCTCTTTATTGCTTTGTATGTCCCTCCCCCACAGTATAACCCCTGCTTTCACTATATTTGACGTCGGTATAATTTGTGGAGGAGAAGGGGAAAAACAAGTCGTTAAGGATACAGGTGGACCCGTTGCAACAATAAGAAGTACAAATTGTCATGTCGAAAACGAACTTTACAACTTTGGTGGGGGGGGGGAGATTGGGTAGGGGGGGCTGGGGGAGGCTGGAAAGGGATGGGAAGGGTAAACAAAGGAGGAGGCTGCAATGCTTGATAAGAAATGTACTCATTATCTTACCCATGTAATTGTAACCCCTCTGTACAGTATTTTCACAATTAAAAAAAAAAAGAAAATCCCGTAGCACATTAAAAACAACAACAAAGAAAAAAAAGAAAGACAAAAACAGGAAGTTCATTTTAAAAGACAAAGTGAATAAGTCCTCTTGATATATTTCTTGTCCATCTACATGGAGACTTAAGAGGCAGTTGCATGTAGAAATACGAAGCAACTCAAAGTCAGAATAAATTGCTATTCTTAGAAATTTAAGACTATTAGAGACTTCCAAGCAGAAAAGAAAGAAGGGAGAAAAGAAAGGAGAAAGGGATGCAGGACAGAGGAGGGAAGAGAGGGAGCTCACAGCTCCAACTACTGAAAATCAGACATCATATCCTGAAGGTCTTCACAGGGAAAAATAAATATTTAGAAGCAACACCACCATTATCTCATCAGATCACAGGAAAACAAGAAAAGCGAGACAACTTTTAAGTACGGAAAAAAGTTATAGTCAACCAAGTATTCTATAATCAGGTAAAAACAAGTGAAAGAGAAGTAAAAATGTTCTAAAGTTCAAAAATAGAGAAAATATTACATATGTAAGTTTAAGAGTTACACAATACAATAAGGGCTTTAGGAAGAAGAAGGAAAATTAGGAACATCACATTACAGGCTCTGTTACACATAGAAACAATAAGAAAAAACAATAGATGAATTTAAAAAAATAACCAGATAGGTAGAAGGAAAATATAGAGGGTGAGGTGTTTGGGAAATCAAATACGTCAGTAATGGTCAGAAATGCCCAGTGTCAATCTGAAATTTAAAAAAAAGAAATCACATGAATAAGTTAGAGGAATGCTTTGGCAAAATGTGAAGGATGCTGGTGATCTTGAAAAGCCTAGTATTGTGGTGGTAAGGATCAAATTGCCCTGGGATAGTCTCATGTGACTGATAGTGTAAGTATAGACAAATATTTCAGTGAAAATGGGGCTCAGATGGCAGAAATATTGAAACAAAGATTTGTGCGTGTGTGTGTGTGTGTGTGTGTGTGTTGTGTGTGTATAAGACTGAAGAATTAGATTTTTTTTCTTTTTTTTATTGTGAAAAATACTGTACAGAGGGGTTACAATTACATGGGCAAGATAATGAGTACATTTCTTATCAAGCATTGTAGCCTCCTCTGTTTCCCCTTCCCATCCCTTTCCATCCTCCCCCCACCCCCCCACCCAATCTTCCCCTCTCCCCCACCACCACCAAAGTTGTAAAGTTCCTTTTCTACATAACGACTTGTACATTTCATTGTTGCAATGGGTCCACTTGTATCCCTATTTAAACGATTTGTTGTTCCCCTTCCCCTCCACAAAATATACGCACATCAAATACAGTGAAAGCAGGGGTTAGACTGTGGAGGAGGGACATACAAAGCAACAAAGAAATAATCTTATAAATATGTTAGAAACAATTGCATGAAAGAAAAAAACATTTGAATACATACTTTAGGGTTCATTTCCCTAACATCACCTTATCTGACCTTTTCTGCTTGACTCAGACATATGCTAGATATTGCAAATAAGGGAAACCATGGGACCTATGTTTCTTTGGGCCTGGCTTACTTCACTTAATATAATTTTTTCCAAGCCTTTCCATTTCCTAACAAACGGGCAATGTCATTCTTTCTGATGGAGGCATAGAATTCCATTGTGTATATATACCATATTTTCTTTTCTTTTTTTTAAATTTAATTTTATTTTATTTGTGAACATACTGTACAGAGGGGTTACAATTACATTGGCAGGATAATGCGTACATTTCTTACCAAGCATTGCAGCCTCCTCCTTTGGTTTACCCTTCACATCCCTTCCCAGCCTCCCCCCTCCCCCCCCAATTATATACCATATTTTCTTGATCCATTCATCTACTGAGGGACATCTGGGTTGGTTCCATATCTTAGCTATAGTAAAAAGTGCTGCAATAAACATAATCGTGCTGGTAGCTTTAGTGTGGTCTTGTTTGTGAACATTTGGGTAAATGCCCAAAAGTGGGATTGCTGGGTCATAGGGGAGCTCTATATGGAGTCTTTTGAGGAACCTCCATACTACTTTCCAAAATGATTGAACAAGTTTACACTCCCACCAACAATGAAGTAAAGCTCCCTTTGTCCACATCCCCTCCAGCATCTGTTGTTATTAGAGTTCTTGATTTTAGCCATTCTAACTGGAGTGAGGTGGTATCTCAATGTTGTTTTGATTTGCATTTCTTTTATGGCTAGGGAGGTTGAGCATTTCTTCATGTGTCTATTGGCCGTCCTTCTTTCCTCTTCAGAGAAGTTTCTCTTTAAGTCTTTAGCCCACTTATTTATTGGGCAGTTGTTTCTTTGAGAATTTGTTGTTGGGGGATTTAATTTTTTGAGTTCCAGGTATATTTTAGATATGAGACCCTTGTCTGTTGTATCGCTAGTGAAGATCTTCTCCCAGTCCGTGGGCTTTCTGTTGATCTTGCTAGATATGGCCTTTGCAATGCAGAAGCGCTGCAATTTCATGCAGTCCCATTTGTCCAACCTTTCTTTGATTTGTTGTGTTTCTGGGTCTCTATTACGAAAATTTGGGCCTGTGCCAAGGAGACCTAGGGTTTTTCCTATTCTATCCTGTACTGTTTTCAGAGTGTCTGCTTTGACTTCAAGGTCTTTGATCCATTTGGAGTTGATTCTGATGCAGGGTGATATATAAGGATCTAGCTTTAGTTTTCTACAAGTAGTTAACCAGTTTTGCCAGCACCATTTACTGAAAAGGCTGTCTTTCTTCCATTCTATTTTTTTAACTCCTTTATCAAAGATTAGATGCCTATAGGTCTGTGGGTTCATTTCTGGGTTTTCAAGAATTAGATTAGTTTTATACTAACGAGACTAGTTTGACATAACACATTCAAGGAGGAGATGAAACAGGGCTAGCTAGAATATGGAATATTTTCAGATTTTGCCATTTTTCTTTTCGCAGACAAGGGCAGTCCTTTGGAAGGGTGGCATGACTTTGGGGATGATATCTGAATAACCAGGTGCACAGTTACAGAGATATGAAAGACAAAAAAACAGAAGTTCATTTTAAAAGGCAAAGTGAATAATCCCCTTGATATATTTCTTGCTCATCTACATGGAGACATAGGAGGCAGTTGCATGTAGAAATGTGAAGGTGTGTGAAAGTCTCTAGGTGACCGCATTTTCTGACAATTCCCAATAACATTTGTCTGGGAACACAAGACCATATGAAAAAAATGGATGTATTTCAGTGCTTGAAAAAAAATATATTACTCTCAATGTATCCAACACAGAGGAATTTGCCATAAGAAATCAGGAGCTTGGAAAATCATTGGGTAGGAGGGAGGCTGGAGGAGCAGATGTCAAGAAGCTGCCAGTATTGGTTTAAATGGTCCAGTGCCCATTGCAATGATCCAGAGTCAGGAATCCACTCTGCCACCCAGCCAAGGAGCCTGCTGTAGAAGAGTCACTGCCAAGAGCTACATCTCTCAGATGCAAACATCTGGACCCAGGGGTGAAAGGGCTGCAATGAGCCTTTTAGATGGGTCTCAGAGAGGATGTCTAAGTCTACTGTCTCATGGCTACTCTAGCCACTATCAACAGTTGTAGTGGTCAGGCAAAATAGACACACACTCACCAAGTCAATGGGGTGTCACTCATGAATTGTTCCAACAGCAGATATTAATAGGGGAGGAAAGAGTGTGACAGCAACTTTGTTTTTAATAAGAGCATCCAAAAGGAGCTAAAAGATTCTCTCCAGATACCTCTGAAATCTCTCATAGGTATATTCACATCCAGAACAATGTGAATGGTGTAGTGGTTTGTTTTTTGGTGTGGGTTTTTGTTTGTTTATTTGTTTTTGTTTTTTAGCTAACACAAAAGGTGAATAAAATAGAAGCCCCAGGCCTCTAAGAAATTAATTTACCTGGGGATCTGGGTTCAATCTGTAGCAACAATAACAACTATAACTATACTAATATTATTACCAATGATCACAAATCAAGTAACATGAAGGAGAAAACTAAACATTATTGAAAAAAATCATAGACTGTCTCTGCAATAAGATACATTAAAGCCAGTGGAAAATAATGATTATTCATGTATAATGCAAACTAGTGAATGTAAAAAATGAATATGAAAATTAATCCACTCTGTAAACTTTATTGAAGTCTACATCTAAAATAAAGCACACATAATTTTTGTTATTAAATGTACAAGGCAATAAGACATAAAATATGACCTCAAATGCCATTTTAGAAATCAGGATATAGGTATGTATATATCAGACCATTCCTTCTGTAGGTTAATCACTATTACCACTTTACAGGTAAAATAGCTGAGGCCTAGGGATATTAAATAATTAATCTGATCTTAATTAAATTGTTCAGTAGTACATGAGCAATAAGTACTCTGATGGTAGAATTAAAAAATGTTAATTTAATCTAAGACCATAGAAAACTTTTATTGTTTTTTAGTCAGAGAATATATCATAGACATTAAATTTTGATTTTACATGTATTGGTGTGATTATGTAAATGACCATTTTGAAACTGGCTTTTTCTCTTTACTTTAAAAGATACATTTCTTTTTTATATTTTCTTTACTGATTTAGTGATATCAAAGAAACTATGAAAATCTAGTCACAAGGAATTTATTTTTAATTATCAGGTAACTTTAAACACTTCTGCCCTTTAAAATCATTTGCTCAAGTATTGTTTTGTTTTATGACTAATTTGCACTCAGAGTGGTTTATAAGTAAATATGTCATTTATATCACAAAGAACTAGCTAGTTTTCAAAGAGTAAAATCAATATTATGTAACTGCGATATGCTTCCTTTCTAGTTTTGTCAGAAATGCATTTGAAAAAGAAGTAATAAATCTTACTGAAAATCAGTTCAATGTGGTTCCTTTTCCTTAAAAATATTAGTTGTCATGTATATACTGAACGTAAAAATATTTTTTTCAAATCTATTTGTATAAGGTCTTTGGATCTATTACTTCCTAACAATTATTATCAGAGTACCAACTTTTATTTATATATCAGTAAAAATGTTCGGGCAATCTTTTGTGTGTTTTCTCTTCTCATAAACTGGTTTGTTCTCATGGTAGAAATCAGTCCAATGCCTTGATTTTCCTCATATATATGTTTATTCTAACTTGTTACCCGTAAGAGTTATACTGCCATGTCTGAGACATATCGCAGGATCTAGAGGGCAAAGACTTAATTCCGTGTTACTTTTGATATATTTCAATGTCCAAGTGTCTGATGCATGACAAAATATATATATATATATATATATATATATATATATATTTGTTGAACAAATGAATGCATGTAGGTGTTGTTGCTGGGGCTGATGATCCTGCTCGTGTGTGTGTGTGTGTGTGTGTGTGTGTGTGTGTGTGTGTGTGTGTGTGTGTGTGTTGCTAGGGTCAAACCCAAGATCTTTTCATGCATGCCAGGAAAGCAAGCAAGTACTATACTACTAAGATAAACACCTAGATACTTGAATATAGCTTATGTGTAGATCTTACTACTTCATTTTTTTAAGGACAAATAACATTTTCATTGACAAATACTAATTTGTCACTTATGGCTCACAGTACAATGTTCTGAAATACAAACACATTGTGAAATGGCAAAATCACATTAATTAACGTGTATGTATCACCTACTGCTATCATCACTTTTGTGGGGTGAATACTTTTAAAACTTTACTCTCTTTGCATTGTTTTTTAAACTACAGTCACCATGTTGTCCAATAGGACATGTTCTCTCAAACATATTCCTCCTGTCTAACTGTGATTTTATGTTATGGGATTAGCACCTCCCCAACCTCCCACCTTCGAGCCCTCCCTGTAACTACCATTCTCTTCACTGAACTCATGAATTTGACTTTTTAGATTCTACAATTAACAGATCATGCAAAATAAATGTCTTTCATTATTTGAAAACCTATGTTTAGTATCTGCACTGTCCCAGGCTTTATGCTGACTTTAGAAATACAAGTATAGGTCATAAACAGCATTTCATACTTGTTGAATGTCCTAACCTATAAATACATGAATAAAATATAATATTTTATTGCTAAGAGAACAATTCTGGTTAAATAGAATTTTAATAGTTGTGTCAAATATAACTTCATCAATCAAAATGTCTGTCAAAAGTTGTCTTAAAATCTTCTGCGGAGGAGATTTGGTATCTTTCCTTCTTCACTGTCTCATTTCAATATATACACAGACTTGAAAGACATCCCAAGTTCAGAGATCAAGAGTCCATCAGGAGTAGATGGAGGAGAAATGAAGAAGTTCCCTGAGGCACATTGAGACGGATTGGGATAGATTGTAGACTGTGACTCTTAGGTGTTGGCAGAAGGAGCTAACAAACTGGTTCCTGGAAGCCTGGTAAATCAGCATTAGAAAAAAGGTGAAAGGTGATCATTTTGCCTTGAAGTGAATTTATTCTTGTCTCTGTTTCCATGTATCTATTCTGCTTATCTACTTCTATTCACATGTCTACTATTCTTTATCCGTTTTGCAATTCCTAGTACCTTCCCAAATTTTTATAATAACTAAACTTATGCATATTGACATTAGTTATTCCTGTTATTTAATGAAGTCAAATATAGTATGTGTATGTTTGACCTTCCATGTTGCTCTTAAGTATTTTTCAAGGATAGCTTCTGATTAAAAAGAAAGATTTTCACACCAATCTTAAATTCTGTAATATTAAGTCAAATGCATCAGTACTACATTTCAAATGTAAGTATTTTAGCTCCTGAGATTTTTCTTACTTATTCTACAAAGGAAATATTTTAAATGATCGTATTTGGAGCAAATTCAACAGAACCTAGTTATTCTCTGCCCACCATTTCTTGTTCCTCTTAACCTGTAACAACTTAATCCTTGCCCTGAGTGATTACTCAATAATTATTTTGTGGGAGGCTGAAAAGATTGCCTGAGGTCCCTCCATCTGCATGTCTGGCCCTGTCACTAACCTGGGTGTGGGGTGAGAAAGGGGGTGAGCTGAATCTGCTCGTGGTGACTCAGGAAGTTAGTAGAAGGTATCAGATGTGTGAAACAGTATTTAAAGGTAAGTGTTGGAAAGATGCATCATTGAATCAGTTTGAAACGTGCAAAATACATCCAATACTTGGTAGGAGATCACAGAAGATGAAAGATGTGTTTAGCAGCATTAAAAAATGACTTAACTTTTGGAAGAACAGTTCAAGAATATATCTCACCATTTCTCTGTGCATTGAATAAGCCAAAGTTACTGTGATTGCTATCAGTATTCTAACTTTCCAATTTTTAATCTATCAGAAATTTCGATCTACATTGTTTTACATTGGTCTGCCATTTAAAGTGAAGTGCCTGGAGTGTTCGAAAGCAGAGATATCAGAGTATAGTTGAAGGAGTGTCCAGATAGAACAAAACAGCAGTTGTGAATTCCAAAATTAGATTGCTTCTTAAATGCAGATTTACATGAATGGTTATGATGATCAGTTTAAATAAATAAGAACATTGGAGGAGCTGGGAAGGTGGCTCAGTGGTAGAGAGCTTGCCTTGCATGCATGAGGCCCTGGGTTCAACTCCTCAGCACCACATAAGCAGAAAAAGCTGGAAGTGGCACTGTGGCTCAAGTGGTAGAGTGCTAGCCTTGAATTGAAGAGCTGAGGGACAGCACTGGGGCCCAGAGTTCAAGCTCCACAACTGGCCAAAAAAAAAAAGAACATTGAAAATGGAAATCTCAATACAGATCCACATAACTTGGAAGGTAATCTGAATCAGCAGGTCCATTGGTGGTGAGATTTTAAGAAATGGATTACAATAATTTGGGCAGAAAAAAACAACAACAAAAACAACAAAGGCAACTACAGAAAAGCAGATAGATGAGATTTATTTCATATTAACACTGCAGATAATGTGATGAAAGTTCTATAATACACTCTTTGCATGCTGTAAATAAAACTGAATTTACTTAAATGACAGTGAACCATTAGTGAAAGAATAAATAGAGTTCACTTTCATCTACCAGCTCTACTAGATTCCTAGACATGGGTAAGTAGACACTCAGCAACCAAACTTTATATTATCTATTTATTAGACTCTACCTTAACATTAGCAGATCCCAGACTGTATAATTAACATTCATAAACCATTAACATAACTAGTTCTGAATTGGTTTATAGGATTTGAATATCTATGACACTGTCTATACCCTTTTGGTACTATAAATTTTTGTCTGGGACATAATTATCTGACTCCTCAAAATTTTATCTCATACTTAATTACATGTTCATGGAAAATTTTACATTTATGTAATTGAACATAGTGAGCAATGCCATATTTAAAGTATTCCTTTATTCACAGTGAATATCCATAACTTAAGAGAAAATGACTCTATAAATGTAAAAACAAAAAAGCACCTAAGACAGACATAAAATTGTTAATGAGAATGTCAAGGTAGACAGGGAAAAAGTAAAGTGAAATTTTCATCTCAGAATCCCAAGGGTTTTTTTTTTCCTATATAAATATGTCTGTGCTGAAACTCGTCAGCATCATCAGTACAAAAAGAATATATGTAGGTACTTTTCATTTGTATCTGCCGTATGCTACTTTAAAAGAAATTGAATCAACCAGAGTTTAAGTTTTCCATGTGAAACACCACAGAGAAATTGAAGAAGAAAGTGAAAACAGTGATGTGGTGTAATTATGGAAACTTAGAGAAGAGGCACGGCAAGTACAAATTGATTATAGACTTAGTCTTATTTGTTGTGACATTTAGGGAACAAAGCTTTAGAAATGAATGTCAGGAAAATGTTCACATGCTATCCTGTTCCTGTGGTCCTATTTTTATTAGTTTCATTGGGGAATTTCGTATATTCTTAAAATGACTTTACAACTCATTGACAATTTTAAGACAATTGTCTGGGAACTCAGCATGCTTTAAATGAATGTAAAGCAACGAAGGGAATGATACACAGGGAAGGAACTGTGTTTCCTAAGATTTCAACCTCAGAAGTGCCACTGTTCTACAGAAGAAACTGGAGGTAGTTACAACCTGTGTTTGTTTCCTGACCAGAGGGATGAGAGAAATGGTACTTACCTCTCTGGTGGAAGTGTCAGGAGAATTAATTAATGTTTAGAAAGGACTTTGAGTTTCCTGGATGAAAGGTACTTAGTCAGTGCAAAGCGTTATTATGATGGTTTTAATAGTTATGATTACTGGGATATTAAATATTTTAAATACATTCTATTGCCCTGTGAATTCTGCACTGGGGGTTACATATCAAATGGTTAAATAAAATAACTTTAATGCTTGGTTTTAATTTCACTGTTATTTATGAGTTGGCAGAATAGGAATCTGTGCTTGTGTTTCTATTTCTTCACATTTAAATTTAGCTTTTATCTAGTAATGATTCTGTATTTAATAGTAAATGATTGTAGGCTTTCCATCTTGAAGTTTCCTGAAGAATCTTGGAACCAAGGTCTCCACACTTCTAGAACACTGTGAGTACACCCAAAGACAGCTTCTCCTGAAAGAAGCTGTCCTTAATGCTTGGGGTGACAACACTGTACCAGGGCATAATTGTATGTTTTTTCAGTTACCCTAGCTATGACAGGAAGCCAAACATAGGTAGATGGCACCCAGGCACCTAACTAGGCAGTAATGGAGTTGCTATCTCAAAAATGCCACACAAAATAGGGCTAGAGGTGTGCTTCAGTGGTAAAGCATGAAGGAATTAGGTTCAAATCCCCCTCCCCCCATCAAAAGAAAAAAAAAGCCAAGCAAACAAACAAAAATTCCAGTTCTCTCACCCCCTTCGACCTATCCCTTTCCTTATTTTTCTTACTTTTGTGGTATATACCATGAGTTCTTGCCTGCATTCCTCCCTTACCCCCCTCCTTTATTGCTATCTACATCCCCTACCTTGGTCTCACACCCTCCTCCCTTACAAGTGTCCACTTCCTGGTGCTTATTTTGTTGGACTTTTTCTTTCTCCAAATTACACTGTATTTCAATCTTTCATTGAGTCTACTATACTTCAGTTAATTAATTTGTTACATACCACCCAATGTGCTTGCTTATAGGTTTAAAACTTCATTCTAGCTGCCACCAATGAGGAAAACCATGAAACTTTTGTTTCACTGGATCTGACTTAACATATTTTTTTCCAAGTCTTTCTGTTTCCTTATAAATGGTACAATATCGTTATTTCTGATGGATGATAAAATGCTACAATATCATTATTGCCAATGGATGAAATTCTAGTGTGTATACCACATTTTCTTGAGGGGCATTGGGTCAATTCCGGGTCTTCGTTATTGTAACTGGTGCTGTAATGAATGTGGTTGTGCTGATGGCTTTACTATAAAATCTTTGTGATCAATTAGATAAATATCTAGAAGTATAATTGCTGGGTTATTTGATAAGAGACTTCTTAGAAGAAGAAGTAAAAATGGCTAGACAAAGCAATGATCAAATCACTAGCCATAGAGGAAATACAAAACAAAACATTCTATGTCAACCTGGTGAGAATGGTCATTATCAAGAAAACAAACAATAATAAATACTGGCATGGACGTGGCTTACATTGCCTGTGTGAATGTATTTTGTCCAACCACTCTGGAAAAGAGTATGGAAGTTCCTCAAAAAGCAAAACTATGGGCTGGGAAGTTGGCTCAGTGGTAGAGTACCTTCCTTGCATGCATAAGGTTCGATTCCTCAGCACCACATAAGCAGAAAAAAAAGCTAGAGGTGGTGCTATGGTTCAAGTGGTACAGCACTAGCCTTGAGCTGAAGAGCTGAGGGATGGCACCGAGGTCCAGAGTTCAGGCCCCACGATGGGCAAAAAAAAAAAAAGCCAAGCTATGTGAGTTTTTAAAAAGCAAGCTGGGCATGGTGGCTTACATCTATGGCTCACCTACTTAGGAGGTAGAGTCAAACGGATCTTGGTGTGAAACAGATAGGGACAACTGGTGAGAAGTCCTACATGAAAAACAAAATAAAAGGAAAAGGATTGGGAACTTGGATTAGATAGAATAGCACTTGACTGCAATCACAAGAATCTGAGCCCAAAGCCCAGTACAAAAAAAAGCAAATTTTAAATTTAATTAAAAAAACAAAAACAGAAACTTGTATTATGCATTGTAAATAGTCTATAAAGCAGATTATACAAGTGACTGATACAAGCTCTTAATTCTTGAAAGGGTAAATTTGTCTAAATTGCTTTGAATTTACTATTGTGTTGTTCCATTATTTTTGGTAAGTTAGTGAACTGTTTTAATCATTATCAATTTCAATCATAAAACCTCTTTACAAAGATTTTATTATGTGATCAACTGTGAGTGTGTGTGTGTGTGTGTGTGTGTGTGTGTGTGTGTGTGTGTGTATGTGTTCCTGTGTGTGCCAGTCTTGGGTTTTGAACTCAGAGGCTTGAGCTTTTATGCTTAAGGCTAGCCCTCTACCACTACAGCCACAGATCCTTCCAGCTTTTGGTGGTGAATTGGAGAGAAGAGTCTGACAGACTTTCCTGCCTGGGTTGGCTTAGAACTGAAATTCCCTGATTGAATCCTCCTGAATAGCTAAGCTGACAGACTTGAGTCACCAACACCTAGTATATGATCAACTTCTGTAAAGCATCGATAGCTATCCTTGCTCTAGTCATAGCTTAAGTCACATTCAAACATTTTGCCTATGATTATACATTTTGCTAGTCTGGTTTCCTTCTGCTCTTCTTTTTTTCCTATGTTTCTGTAAATTAGAATTTGTGTGTGCGTGTGTGTGTGTGTGTGTGTGTGTGTGTGGAGAGAAAGAGAGAGAAATACCAAAAATGCAAAGTCAAATGTCACAAACAACTAAGTGAATTTATTAGTCTCAGTAAGTGAAAGTTGAGAGCTGGAGTGGCAGATGTCCACAGTTGCCAGATTTAATGATGACTGTTTCTGCTCTACTTTCTGGAATATCTGTTTTATTTTTACCTCCTTTCCAACATGATTGCAGAATGTCTGCCCAAAGCATAGGACCACATTCCCCTATAGCCACCTGCAAAGAAAAGAAGTGAGAACCTGTGCTTAGATCTCAGCCTTCATATGTCATTCAATGTATGACTATCCCTACCCCAGTAGGCTTGGAAAAAATTATATTAAGTGAAGTAAGCCAGGCCCAAAGAAACATAGGTCCCATGGTTTCCCTTATTTCCAATATCTAGTATAGGTATGAGTCAAGCGGAAAAAGTCAGATAATGTGATGTTAGGAAAACGAACCCTCAAATATGTATTTTAATGTTTTTGTTTCTTTCATGCATGTGTTTCTAATGCATTTATAAGATTATTTCTTTGTTGCTTTGTATGTCCCTCCCCCACAGTGTAACCCCCGCTTTCACTATATTTGATGTCAGTATAACATGTGGAGGAGACGGGGACAAACAAGTCGTTTAAGGATTCAGGTGGACCTGTTGCAACAATGAGAAGTACAAAATGCCATGTCAAAACCAGCTTTACAATGTCGATGTGGGGGGTGGAGGGGGGGTATGATTGGGTGGGGGGGAGGGGGGAGGCTGGGAAGGGAGGTGAAGGGTAAACAAAGGAGGAGGCTACAATGCTTGGTAAGAAATGTATGCATTATCCTGCCCATGTAATTGTAACCCCTCTGTACAGTATGTTCTCAAATAAAATAAAATAAAAATTAAAAAAAAAAAAAGAGTGAGAACCAGAGGGCTAAATGGAGGTGTCTTAAAGACACTGAAGACTTACCACTGGGAAAAGTTTGCTTGCCTGAAAAGTCCCGTGGCTACTATACAGAGGTTAATTCTCAGAGGTAAGTGAGACATGTAAGCACCCATACATATCCAACACCGCTTATCTCAGTCAATATATAAAATGCAAACACATTCAAAAATGTAAAAACAAGCTAGGTGCTGGTGGCTCATGCCTGTAATCCTAGATACTCAGGAGGCAGATATCTGAGGATTATGGTTCAAAGCCAGCCTGAGCAAGAAAGTCCTTGTGAGACTCTTATCTCCAATTCAAAAAACTGGAAGTGGTGCTGTGGCTCAAGTGGTAGAGTGCTAGCCTTGAGCTGAAGAGCTTAGGGACAGCACACAGGCCCAGAGTTCAAGCCCCACAATGGACAAAAAATTTAAAAAAATAAAAATGTAAAAACAATATATAAAAATTTATATTGTAAAAATATTGTATTTTGTGAAAAATATAATTGTAAACAATTATCTTGTGGAGTCTGTGACAACTGTCTGATGGAGTATTTCAACTCGATATCTGTTACTACACATAAAGCTTCGCGGTAAGTCCTTTCTATTACATAATTTAGAAATCTAAAATAATGGTATTTGGATAAATACTGGCATCGAGAACATGAAAAATGACTTGTCTATTTCTTGCCATAGGACAATGGTAAAATACTTGAAGAGGCAAAGTTGGTCATTTCAGTATCAATATCTAGCATATAGGCATACTTTCTCTTCAAATAAAGTAAAATGGAAAAATAATATGCAAATCAAAGAATACTGTTCTTGTTTAATTCAGGTAGAACACATTGACTAGCTTTCTGCTCTTCCTCTTAGTAATCATAAGTGTTTGAATTTATTTATTTATTTGTGCAGTGTTGGGGTATGAACTCAACCCCTTTTTTGCCAAATTTTATTTATTTTTTATTGTGAAACAACTATACAGAGGGGTTACAATTACATGGGCAAGATAATGAGTACATTTCTTATTAGGCATTGTAGCCTCCTCCTTTGTTTCCCCTTCTCATCCCTTCCAAGCCTCCCCCCGACCCCAAACCTCCCCGCCCACCTTGAACTCAACTCTTAACCACTGAAACATTCCTTTAGTGCTTTTTGTGCTGCTGATTTTTTTTAATAGCATCTCACTTTTTGCCTAGGAAAGCCTGTAGATCCAATTCTGCATATTATAGGCTTAACACTGTAACTAGAATAACAGACAACAGCCAATGGTTCTAGTTCTCTGTTAAGAAGTGATCTTAGGACCAGATGGATATACAGTGGAATTCTACAAGGCCTTCAAAGCAGAGCTCATACCAATACTCCTTCAACTCTTCAATAAAATTGAAAAAGAAAGTTCACTACCAAACTCATTCTATGAAGCCATCATAACCCTCATCCCAAAACCAGGCAGGCACTCATCAAAGAAAGAGAACCATAGACTCATTTCTTTGATAAACATTGATGCAAAACTTCTCAACAAAATTTTGGCCAATCGACTTCAACAATTCATCCAAAAAATCATACACCATTATCAAACAGGATTCATTTCAGTGATGCAAAGCTGGTTCAATATACACAAATCAATTAATATAATTCATCACATCAACAAGAGCAAGGATAAGATAACCACATGGTTATCTCAATAGACACAGAAAAAGCATTTTACAAGATCCAACACCCTTTTATGATGAAGGTTCTGGAAAAATTAGGAATCCATGGAACATTCCTCAATACAACAAAGGCTGTACATGACAAATCTACAGTCAGCATTATACTTAATGGTGAAAAACTAAAGCCATTTCCTCTTAACTCAGGAATGAGACAAGGATGTCCACTCTCTCCACGTCTCTTCAATCTAGTGTTAGAATGCCTCACTACAGCAATAAGACAAGATGCAAACATAAAAGGGATCTAAATAGGGAAAGATGACATGATCTTGTATTTAAAGAATCCCACGGACTCCACTCCCAAATTACTCAGGCTGATTCAAAACTTTGGCAAAGTAGCAGGTTATAAAATTAACCCTCAAGATGGCTGGGAAGGTGGCTCAGTGGTAGAGCACTTGCCTTGCATGCATGAGGTCCTGGGTTCTATTCCTCAGCACCATATAAGAAAAAAAGAAAAAAGCCGGAAGTGGCACTGTGGCTCAAGTGGTAGAGTGCTAGCCTTGAGCTGAAATGCTGAGGGACAGTGCCCAGGCCCAGAGTTCAGGCCCCACGACCAGACCCCCCCCAAAAAAAATAACCCTCAAAAATCAATGGCTCTTCTGTATACCAACAATGAGAAAAGTGTGGCTGAAATCAGGAAAGCAACTCCATTCATAATAACCCCACAAAAAATAAAATACCTAGAAATTAACTTAACCAAGGAAGTGAAGGACCTCTATGATGAAAACTTTAAAAACCTCAAAAAGGAAATCAAAACAGAACTTAAAAAGTGGAAAAACCTCCCATGCTCCTGAATTGGAAGGATCAACATCATGAAAATGGCAATACTTCCCAAGGCTATCTACAAATTCAATGTGATACCTATCAATATTCCAATCTCATTCTTCAAGGAAATAGAAGAGGCAATACAAAAATTCATATGGAACAATAAAAGACCCTGAATAGCAAAAATGATCCTTAACAGAAATAACAGCACCAGAGGAATATCAATACCAAATTTCAAATTCTACTACAAAGCCATAGTAACCAAAACAGCTTGGTACTGGCACAAGAACAGACCTCAGGACCAATGGAATAGAATTGAAAACCCAAAAATGAACCCACAGACTTATTGCCACCTAATCTTTGATAAAGGAGCTAAAAAAATAGAATGGAAGAAAGACAGCCTCTTCAGTAAATGGTGCTGGCAAAATTGGTTAATCACTTGTAGAAAACTAAAGCTAGATCCTTATATATCACCCTGTATCAGAATTAACTCCAAATGGATCAAAGACCTTGAAGTCAAAGCAGACACTCTGAAAACAGTACAGGATGGAATAGGTCTCCTTGGCACAGGCCGAAATTTTCTTAAAAGAGAACCAGAAACACAACAAACCAAAGAAAGGTTGGACAAATGGGACTGCATGAAATTGCAGCGCTTCTGCATGGCAAAGGACATAGCTCCCAAGATCAATAGAAAGCCCACGGATTGGGAGAAGATCTTCACTAGCCATACAACAGACAAGGGTCTCATATCTACAATATACCTGGAACTCAAAAAATTAAATCCCCCAACAACAAATCTTCAAAGAAACAACTGCCCAATAAATAAGTGGGCTAAAGACTTAAAGAGAAACTTCTCTGAAGAGGAAAGAAGGATGGCCAATAGACACATGAAGAAATGCTCAACCTCCCTAGCCATAAAAGAAATGCAAATCAAAACAACATTGAGATACCACCTCACCCCAGTTAGAATGGCTAAAATCAAGAACTCTAATAACAACAGATGCGGGAGGGGATGTGGACAGAAGAGAAGCTTACTGCATTGTTGGTGGGAATGTAAACTTGTTTAACCACTTTGGAAAGCAGTATGGAGGTTCCTCAAAAGACTCCATATAGAGCTCCCCTATGACCCAGCAATCCCACTTTTGGGCATTTATTCAAATGCTCACAAACAAGACCATTCTAAAGTTACCAGCACAACTATGTTTATTGCAGCATTATTTACCACAGCTAAGATATGGAACCAACCCAGATGCCCCTCAGTAGATGAATGGATCTAGAAAATATGGTATATATACACAATGGAATTCTATGCCTCCATCAGAAAGGATGACATTGCCCCATTTGTTAGGACATGTACAGACTTGTAAGAGAAGTAAGCCAAGCCCAAAGAAACATAGGTCCCGTGGTTTCCCTTATTTGCAATAACTAGTATATGTCTGAAAGAAGCAGAAACGGTAAGGTAAGTTGATGTTAGGCGAAATGAACCCCAAGATAAGTATTCAAATCTTTTTTCTTTCTTGTGATTCTAACATATTTATAAGATGATTTCTTTGTTGCTTTGTATATCCTCCCCCATGGTATAACCCCTGCTTTCACTGTATTTAATGTTGGTATAATTTGTGGAGGGGAAGGGCAAAAACAAATCGTTTAATAGGGATACAAGTGAACCCATTGCAACAATGAGATGTTCAAGTCATTATGTCAAAAAATGAACTTTACGACTTTGTGAGGGGTGATGGGGGAGATTGGGAAGGGATGTTAAGGGGAAACAAAGTAGGAGGCAACAATGCTTGATAAAAAATGTACTCATGGGGCTAGGAAGGTGGCTCAGTGGTAGAGCGCTTGCCTTGCATGCCTGGGGCCCTAGGTTCGATTCCTCAGCACCATATAAGCAAAAAGAAAAAAGCTGGAAGTGGTGCTGTGGCTCAAGTGGTAGAGCACTAGCCTTGAGCTGAAGAGTTGAGGGACAGTGCCCAGGCCCAGAGTTGAGGCTCCACGACTGGACCCCCCCCCAAAAAAAATGTACTCATTACCTTGCCCATGTAATTGTAACCCCATTATACGGTATTTTCACAATAAAAATTTTAAAAAAAAGAACTCAAATTTTTTTTCTTGCTATTGTTTCTAACATATTTATAAGATGATTTCTTTATTGTTTTGTATGTCCTTCCCCCACGGTATAACCCCTGTTTTCACTGTATTTGATGTTGTATAATTTGTGGAGGGGAAGGGAAAAAAACAAATTGTTTAGATAGGGATACAAGTGAACCCAATGCAACAATGAGATGTATAAGACATTATGTTGAAAAAGGAACTTTACAAGTTTGGCTGGGGGGGAGGGAGGGTGTGGGGGGGTTGAGGGTGGAAAGGGGTGTGTGGAGGGAGATGGTAAGGTATGGTAATAGGAAACAAAGGAGGAGGCAATAATGCTTGATAAGAAGTGTACTCATTACCTTGTCCATGTAATTGTAATTCCTCTGTACGGTATTTTCACAATAAAAAGAAAAGAAATGGTCCTAAAGACATTTCTTCCTAAGCTGGACTGGATTCTGATTTCAAACTTGTGAGTATGTAGCCATAGAAAAGTCATGTAAGAAAGAAGTAGTTGATGTGTGTATGTGTGTATGCATCAATTTTCTTGCAATTTTTCTTATGTATAGTTAAATAACACTACATTATATATATATAACACCTTTATTTGTACTATGATCAATGCCTAAGCTGATTCCATAATCTGATTATTATAAATAGTACTACAATAAACATGCAAGCATCTCTACTGTTCATTGACTTCAGTTACTTTGAGCATATACCCAGGAGTGGTATAGTTGTATTATACAGTAGTTCTACTTTCAGTGTTTTAACAACTTAAATATTGCCAGACACTGGTGACTCATGCCTGAATCTTAGCTACTTAGGAAGCTGAGAGCTGAGGATCAAGGTTTATAGCCAGCAAGAGCAAGAAAGTCCATGAGGCTCTTATCTCTAATAAACTACCAGAAAGTGGTGCTTCAAGTCGTAGAGAGCCAGAGTGCTTGCCTCGAGCTAAAGAGCTCAGGGACAGTGCCCAGACCCAGAGTTCAAGCCCCACAACCAACCAAAAAAAAAAAAAAAAGAATCTATTTTTTATTTAATTTTAATTTTATTTATTTATTTTGTCGTGGGGGGTGAACTCTGGGCCTGGGCACTGTCTCTCAGCTCTTCTGCTCAAGGTAAGTGCTCTACCACTTGAGCCACAGTGCCACTTCCGGCTTTTTCTGCTTATGTGGTGCTGAGGAATTGAATCCAGGGCCTCATGCATGTGAGGCAAGCGCTCTACCACTGAGCCAACTTCCAAGCCCTAAATATTTATTTTTAAAAGGATTATACTAGGTGATTGTATAAGAGTTTCTTTTACTGTATACTCACCAGAATTGGTTGGTTGTTTCTTGAAGATATACACTCTGATTGTAGAGGTGTGGAATTTCAGTATAGTTTGGATTGAGATTTCGTTTATGAAAATTTTCTCCTGTATTAAATGGCCATTTGTCCTTCTTTTGAGAACTATCTGTACTTCTTTTTAGAACTATTTATTCAGTACATTTGTGGCTTTATTGCTTAGGCTATTTGTTCTTTTGGTGTTAGATTGCCATATTTACTATATATATGTTAAATATTAATCCCTTTATCAGATGGATTGTTGGCAAATATTTTCTTCCATGTTGTAGACTGCCTCTTCACTATGGCAATGGTTTCATTTCCTGTGCAGAAGACTTTTAATTTGCTGCTATCCCATTTGTCAATGGTATACAGTATTTCCTCAGCCACTGGAGTCTTATTCAAAATGAGTTTGCCTATACCTATATTTTGAAATGTTTTCCCTGTGTTGTTCTCTGGGAGTTTCAAAGTTCAGGTCTTAATTAAGGTCTGTAAATCAACTTGAATTTAATTTTGTACAGGGTGAGAGATATGATCTAGTTTCAGACTTTTACATGTAGCTATCCAGTTTTCACAGCACTGTTTGTTGAAGAGATTGGCTTTCCTCCAATGTATGTTTTTGGTGCCTTTGTCAAAAATTTGATGGCTATAGCTGCCTGTATTTATTTCTGGGTCCTTTGTATTATTCTATTGGCCTTTATGTCTGTTTTTGTGACTACCTATCACCTTGTTAAATAATCCATCATATTATAATATTTGCAACATTATTGTTTGGGCAAACATTCTTGGACAATTTGGGCAAGTATTTTCATACACACATTTGGTATACTATTGGTTATAGGTGTGTCATATGTATCTTTTATGTTGAGATATGTTCCTTCCATTTCAGTTTTCTTCAATACTGTTGAACTTTGTATCAGGCATTATTTTTAATTTATTAAGATATTCATGTGTTGTTTTCTGTTCTGTATCATTTATTGAGTTGCAGGTGTCCAACTGATTTTGTATTCTTGGAATAAAATGAATTTAGAGCTTATCGTATTTTTAATGTTTTGTTGGATTTAGTTTGAAAAGTATTTTATCAAGAACTTCTACATTTGTGATCAGCCAGCAACTTAGTCTATAATTATAGCATGGAATAATAGGCGGTTCTCTGTTTTTAGTTTTTTAATGGTCTTCTAGAGTCTAATAGTGACATTATCTGATCCTAGATTTTGCTTTGTTTGGAGACTTTATTATTACTCACTCTCACTGCCTGTTATAGATATATTTAAGTTGCTCATATCCTCTTTATTGAATGTGTATAGCAATCTATCCATTTTCCAATATATTGGATTGCAGATTTTCTTATACCTGGCTTTGCTGTACCCTAACCAAATATTCTTGTAAGTTATGCTAAATTTTCATTTGATTCTGCACTTTTGTTTGTTTGTTTGTTTGTTTTTGTCAGTCGTGGGGCTTAAATATTGTGCTTGGGCACTGTCCCTGGACTCTTCAGCTCAAGGCAAGCGCTCTACCACTTGAGCCACAGCACCATTTCTGGTTTTCTGGTGTTTTATCAGAGATAAGATTATCATGGATTTCCTGCCCAGGCTGGCTTTGACCATGATCTTCAGATTTCAGCCTCCTGCGTAGCTAGCATTACAGATGTGAGCCACATATTTTTATTCCTTTTTTTTTAATGAACCAGTGATTCAAAAGCATATTGTTTTTTTATAGTTTCTGTAGTTTTTCTTGCTCTTGATTTCTGATTTTACTTTATTATGATCTGATAAGATACAAAACATCATTTCAATTTTGCATTTGTTAAGAGCTTCATTCTAACTTAAAACATCTAATTTACAGAAAATTTCATGGATTGCAGAGAAGAATGTGTATTCTACATCTATCAAATTAAATTTAAAACAAATGGCTTGTTGCTGCTTACACGGGTCACTTTAGAAGAAAAAGATATTGAAAAGGTAAAATAAATGAATGTTTAACCATACACCAGATGTATATTACAACACCAAAGCCCAAAATAGATTTAATATTCAAAGCATATCAGAAAAAAATGAGAATTTCTTAAGGATGATACACATTTAAGTTCCCAGGAACATGGAAGATTGCTATGCTTGCATTACCTAAAGCATTTAAAGCATAGGAGCTGGCTATAGAATTATAAGAAGCACTAGATTAATCCATATGCCAGGAAATTCCAGCACATGTCTCTCAATAATAATACACTGTATCACTAAAAACAAAAATGAAACAGCAAGAATTTGAAAGTTCTGAACCACAAAATTAGCAAGGTTAATCAAAAGAAGCACACAGAACATAGATCACAATCACACTGATAATTATAGAGTATGCTTTGTTTTTAAGCACACATAAAATAGTTTAAGTATCCTGGATATGGCTATATTATACAAATCACTACTCCCAGGATCCTCAATCTCAGCATTATGAATGTTATAGTTTCTTTATTTTGTTGTTTATTTTTGCTAGAGATTGTCCTGCATCTTATAACGTATTTGTAACATTGCTAGCTTGTACCTACTGGATACCAGGAACATCTTTTAACTTCCTCTTAGTATTCTCCATCTCTGCTGTGAAACCAAGTAATTCCTAACTGCATTAAAGTTTTAATGTGTAGTCAGGCCCTGGTGGCTCACGCCTGTAATCCTAGCTATGCAGGAGGCTGAGATCTGAGGATCACAGTTCAAAGCCAGCCCGGGCAGGAAAGTCTCTGAGATTCTTACTTCAATAAGCCACTAGAAAACCAGAAGTGGAACTGTGGCTCAAGTGATAGAGCACTCTCCTTGAGCTGAAAACCTGAGGGACAGCATCCAGGCCCAGAGTTCAAGCCCCATGACCGACCCCCCCCCCCCAAATAATAATGTGTAAAGAAAGCAAGGAAACTTTTTTTAATAAAAAGAAGTAGTGTTATGATCTTAAGAGAAGAAAAATTTCCTATGTAAAGTCACAAGAGATATATAGAGGGAAAAATAAGAATATGATTTCAAAATTAAGAATTTGTGTGCGTGCGTGTGTGTGTGTGTGTGTGTGTGTGTGTGTGTGTGTGTGTGTCTTCCTTGCATTCCTGGAATACCAATTTGATCATGATGTACAAATTTTTAATGTGTTGTTGAATTTATCTTGCAAATATTTTATTATTTTTATATTTATATTTATCAAGGAAATTTGCACAGATCATATATTTTTAATAAGGCTATAATAGTCACTTAATGATTTTTCTATCTTGTAATCCTCATCCTCTCATTTGGAAATCTTTACCTTCTACAAAGTTTCTTAGCGCTCTAACCCAAAAATTTTCCTCAAAATCAGGCTTCAGTTCTCTCAGATTACTTTGGCACATTTGCCACATGCACTGAGCTGTGAGTATTAGACACAAGCTGAACCAATCCTGAAGTAAGAACAATCAGTAATTACATACTATTCAGAGCTAATCACTATTCTAAATCCTGTAGAGCAACTCATTTAGTCTTCATAACAATGAAATGAAGTAGGTACAACTATTACCTTCTTTTCTCAGATAAAGAAATTGATGTGAAGAAATATAAGCTTCTCCCCAGTCATGTTCAGACCAAGTTTTGAAGTTCAGGCACCTGAGTTCACCTTTCATGTATTCTTTATTCTTGCCTGAGGCCTCCCTTGTCTCTCTTTGTTGTTATTGTTGTTCATTCAGAAATGTACTTTTCTTCTTCAAGATATCCCAACTAGAGCCCTTCCTTGGATGACTAAATTTGTGTAAGCAAATCCCAATCCATTTCTGGTGCTACATTTATAGTTATTGACCATGATTACTGCTAGGAACCCAAAATATGTCCTTTGACAAATATACCTTCAGAGTTCAGAGATGATAGGATGTCTGCATTTCTGGCTACATTCACTCTGAGAAAAACTGGAGTCGTAGCCTCCTGTTCATGTGATGGTATGAACTCGTTCAGTCCCTTTCTGAAGAAGCCAACTTATATTCCGAAGCGTGTAGCTAAGAATCAAGACCAATGGAGGCTCCTAACCTGCATAGCTGTGGAAGAGAGAGTGTTCAGACATCTGTAGGATACAGGGGACTAGGTTAGTATTGACTAGGGTTTCACAAGGCAATTGTGTTAAGAATAAGGATCAGAACTAAGTTGAATTTGTGAAAGACAGACAAGTGGGGAAAATAAATTAGAAGAAGGAGTCATTCATAAAGGAGAAAAAACAGAAAAAGAAAAGCAGACCCATGGGTAGACTTGGTAAGCCATTTAACCTTTCAAATCTCAGTTTCTTCATGTTCATACTGGAGTAATAGTAATTACCTTTGGCATGTGTTATGAGGATTTGGAATAATCATTAGGAAAAATTTAACTCAGTGTCTGGCCATCTAAGTAACTGTGATATATATAGTAGAAATAAGGCCCTGGTACCTAGGAACACAAATTTATAGAGAGGAGGGTATCTGAGCTGATACTGTAGGGTAAATCCAGTTAAATAGTTGAACTATGCCCCTCCATTATGACCCATGTCTCCTTGCTTGAAATATAGGTGAGACCAGACTCCTAATAACACACATTCCATGCAATCGACTCATAGTCTAAAAATTGTAAATAGATGACATCAAGGATAAAATTTAAGATCTATACAAAGTTTGAGTAAAAACAATCAAATCCAAAACACCACTAAACATTCCTAAAGTATTTAATTTTTTCTTTGCAACCAAAATGCTTAATTATTAAAACGTGAATATACTTGCAATTGTGTTATCACGGGTGAAATCTCTCCTCCTTGTAACAAATGTGATTTCCTTTTGCAATGAGAATGAGGAATCTACCAGATGGAGAGGTTTAATTTGTGAGATTTTCCCTAGTCTATTCACATTGGCTTTAACTTCCATTTTAAATTACAGAGAGAATTCCCAAAATTTCAAATAGCCCCAAGAGATCTGATGAAATAGCTAATCTCTTTCTATGAGCATGCTAACAAAAGCAATTTCTTACCAAGCTATATGCTACCCAGTGGGACTGATAATGAATCTGCATTATGGTAACCTTTATAAGAAGGGGAGATAAGAAGACCTTTTGGGGAGGTGTATTTATTAGGTGGTGATTGTGTCTCTCTGTATGTGGATTCTTCTATTTAAATCCAGCTTTCACTCCACTGTGCTAAGACCTTCCGCTTTCCTGTTTGCAGCAACCTCTCTGAATTCATAATACTCATCCTATTACGGCCCACAATGTAAATAACAAACATTAACGTCCTGAACAGCTTTCCAGTGTTCAATGTCTCTCACTTCGGGAAAGCACTACATTTACATAGCTGATTATGGGCTTTCTACTAATTTTCTCCTAAGATTTATAGAATTCAAACTTGTTTCCCGCAGAGTTCTGTGATTATTTATTTATTTATAATCTGGAGAAGAGGAAGGGAGAGATTTGGCTCCTGTCACCTAAACGTGTAAAGAAGCAGCAGTTACCCGGCGTCTCCTACAGAGGGCACCTTCACCTTTTGGAAACCCATCTGAAAGAGAAACTCAGTGGGTATCCGAGAAATCACTAACCCTGAAAGTCAGAAGCACTGCTTGTTTTTCCTACCCAGTTTTCTCCTCCACAGTGTCTTTGTTACCTTATCTTTAATGGAAAAGACCTGGCACCTTACATCTAATCATCCCTAGATACAGGCCAGTAACACTACCTTATTATTATGTTCAGCTTGCTAGTGGGTTAGCTAGAGACAGCTGTTCATATTGCCTAAGAGGCAACAGATCAATGAAAGGAAGGGAAGGACAAGTTTTGAGCTGCCTTTTTGCAACAATGTCCTTTATACAACAGAGGATATTTTTAAAGCATTGTATTGGAAAACAAAGGCTGATAATAAAGTACAGTGTTGACATAACAAACCTTTGCTGTGTTGTTATGATTAGTAAGTGCCTTTAGACTAACATTACTTAAGTGCAAACAAAAACTGTACATATTTTTGGACATACAATATTTTTGGAAATACAATAATAATAGCATATACATCTAAA
Organism: Dipodomys spectabilis; assembly: GCF_019054845.1. NCBI lineage: Eukaryota > Metazoa > Chordata > Mammalia > Rodentia > Heteromyidae > Dipodomys > Dipodomys spectabilis. Next base: position 4,752,759 of record NW_024870772.1, read on the forward strand.
AAAGTAAATATTTAAAGAATTTTGAGAAAGATGTGTGTCATATATAAGGCAGGTCCTTTTTGTGTAGCTAAATTATGAAAATGTGATTTCATATTTTATCTTAGCTCTATTATTAAAATAAGACATTATCATACTATAAAAATATAAGCTAACTTTACAGAGGTTTCTTTTCAGAATAAAATAAACTGCACATATATAGAAGGCTTCAAATATAGCATTAATTTGATGTTGATTTGAGACTATTTTATTATGGCTAATGATATTAACACAAAAATTTAATATGTGCAAGTATTTTTTTGAATACTTCATTAACAGTTCCTGATTATAAGGTTTCCTTTGGAATTCAATAAGTAGTTAGATTTATTGGGGAAATGGTTTTACTAATACAATCAATGCATTAATAATGATCATTGCTGAATACTAAGGTTATAAAAGGATAAGGCATAGTTTGTCTCTGCAAATAAAATGTTTTATTTAGTTGACCAAGGTGTCATGTAATGCCTGTTGTACTTACAATGTAGATGGTAAGTATTGTAGATTAAACTATATTTTCCTTTTACATTTGATGCTTAGATTACATTTGGCTGGGAAGGTGGCTCAGTGGTAGAGTGCTTGCCTTGCATGCACGAGGTCCTGGGTTGGATTCCTAAGCACCACATAAGCAGAAAAAAGCCAGAAGTGGCACTGTGGCTCAAGTGGCGCCTTGAGCTAAAGTGCTGAGGGACAGCATCCAGGCCCAGAGTTCAACCCCCATGACCAAAAAAAAAAAAGAAAGAAATGATTACATTTGTGTTTGCCACTGTTGGCCTATGGTACATGGGGGCTATATTTGCTTTCTTTTAATTTCAGCTTGAAATGTGTTAAAAATAAGTATAAATGCATACTAGCACTAAAACTAGTGATAAAAATGAATTTTACAAACATGAATTTTAATTAATTTTAATTTATAAAATTTAATTTTAATTTCAAAATCTATTTCATTTTAATGTTTTGTATCAGAGCTATAATCCTTTATTAAAAACCAAATATTCCAAATATCCTTTAATAATTACCATGACTGATTTATCAATTACTTACATTAAAAATAGTAAGAACTGTTCAGAGCATACTTGAATAATATTAATATTGCACCATTATCAACATATTTCAAAATATTGGTTTCTGTGGGAAAATGGCTTATGTTCTTGTTGGGCTGAGTTGACAACTCCCTTGTGGGGAAAATGCCTAGAAAAGACCTGGTCCACCTGACTGAGTTTTTCTGCCTCAGTGTTGACATTTCCTGGCTGTTTAGTGGTTTTTCCCACTTTGTTGCATTCCAGAGCTCAAGGCACTTCTTTGAAGATGGCAGGCCATTCAAGTCTTCCCTCCTTCCCAGCTTCTCTCTAAAAGGAGGGTAAATGAAAAAGCCAAGCAGTTCAGACACTTTAAATGGGGCAGCAGGAGGGCATGCTATTGCTGTGTTAGGAATAGATGTGAGTGATCCCCAAATCACCTCCTGGGGAAAAGGTGGGAAGGTATTTTTTCTTTAATTGAGGATGAAAAAGTAGAGAAAGAGCCTAGACAGTCCCCTATAGAAAAGTAGATTATGCCTGGTAAGAGAGTACAGAAAAGTAATGTGATTACATAGGCAACTGCTGGTTTAAAGTAGGATGCTGCAGAGCATTTCCAACAGGTGATGCTTATTTTATGTATGTATGTATGCATTTATTTATTTATTTGTCAGTCTTGGGGCCTGAACTCTGGGCCTGGGTGCTGTCCCTCAGCTTTTTAGCTCAAGGCTAGCACTCTACCACTTGATTCACAGTGCCACTTCCGGGTTTTTCTGCTTATGTGGTGCTGAGGAATTGAACCCAGGGCCTCATGCATGTGAGGCAAGCACTCTACCACTGAGCCAACTTATTTTTGTGTGATGTCATCTCCTAACCAAATGAACAAGGGATGTATAGCACCAAAGTCAAGGTACCCACAGGTTTCTTGAGGTGTGATTTTCATTAGACACCCTAGTGAAAGATTTCTCCCAGAAGACAACAGCATTATTTCTGCAAGATTTTTTTTTCAGGGGTTGGGGGGAATCTTATTCTTATCATGATAGATTGTATCACATTAGTTCATACTAATCTATGTTCCAGGCACATAGAACTCACCGGGGGCTCTATTCTAACATATTAGAGATTCATTATATTGTGACTGAAGCAGGCAGAGAATCATGAATCTAGATCTTATGATTTCTTTACATACAAAATGACATCAAGCTAGCTTTTTTTCATGTTTACCTACAAAAAAGTCTCCTTGGAAAACAACGAGGAAAAAAAAACAATGACTACTTGATTAAAAACAAAACAAAAAAAAAACTAGTACCTGGCCTGCACCTCCACTGGCTTTTAGTATAAAGGGACATTCTCATCTATTGCTGATGGCCAATTTCTCCTTTCCCAAGTTTAGGGATAATGTATGGCGATGAGTCTGAGGGACGCATGGTAGGAGGCTGCCTACAGTGCTATTTTGAAAATGCTACTGAAATTGCTGCTGCACATGAAGGAGAGGCTGAGAGATTCATATGTGGAATGTGCCTGGTCACCGGGGATATGACTGCAGGATCTACAGTCCTAGGGTATAGATCTTCCAGGCTCCTTCCGTGCAATACTTCATGACCTATGGTAATAAGACTCAACAGCGATAAGGTGGGATGAAGTCTGATCGGGCTGAAGGCCTTTGTCTCTTTTGTAATCTCAGCAAAGGGCCTAGAGTCAACACACAAAATAGGTGTGCTTTGTGTAGCAGAGAGTTATGTACATTAAAATAGTGGGTGATGTTAATGCAAAAACCTTAGCGTAATCTTAGACCTCATCATTTCTTCATCATCTCTAGCAGCACTTCAGCATGTGATCGTGTTTTCAGTCTTCGTAAACTCTGTATGACTCTTTTTGATACCTAAGAAAACTCTTTCTGGAGGGATCACCTCCACCCACTCGCCAAAAGCTGCAATTATAGGCTTAAGGATCACTTTTCTAGCCAGTTGAGAACAGATTTACTAGCATCTTTAAATTTTCCTCCCACAAAGTCCCCCAGATTAACAGTGTATGACAACAATAAGAAGAATGCCCCAAATTTGGTTACGCTTTGTCCAGGTGTAAATCATAACATAAATGATATGAAAAATGAGCGGTTGATACTCCTGTGGGGGCAAAGGAAATAGCTTCCATCGTGTAGGCATTTAATAAGTAAGTGCTAAATGCTAACTAAGCATTGTACTAGATTCACATGCTGAGTAGTACATCGGACATCCAGAAGGAATAAAAATGACTTGAGGCCACCTAAAGAGAAGCATATCAACAAGTATAAAGGCCTAATATAATTGTCCCTTCCATCAGAAGGCAGTACAAAAATTATTACTCACATGGGATAAATCAGAGACTACAGGAGTTACTGAATCTTAAGCAAATCAGGAATGATGAATTTTGAATTATATAGTAAATGCTCATTTTCTTTAGTTCTCTCTCCAAATAGGAAAGAATATATAATGAGAATATGTTAAACATATAAATGAACTAAACTTTGATTCAAACACTAAAATGACTTTTAATCATATGGAAGAAACTTATATCCAGGATGACAATCTAGCAATTTCCTACCCAATGGATGTATTCTCAGAACCTGTACCTAGAGTGTAGTGAAAAAAAAGTCTTTGAAGAGTTTTTAGGAATGAATATTCTTTGTAACACAACTTAACACTCATGGTCCTTTCATGAAAACTGGAGGGGGTGTGTAGGAAAATCTACACAAAGTATAATTGAACAATTTAGTGACTGACATAGACATTATTAGAGTATGTGGGGGGGGGGAGGGGGAGAGGCGTTATAACTATATTGGGCATTCGAAAAAACCCAGTTCATTTCTAGGCTTCAAATGGCTGAATGAATTCTCAGAGCCACTGTTTTAAGTCTCTCGTTTTCTTTCCCATTTCATTGTTTGAAAATGCACCTTTGTTTCAAGATTTAACCTTTGCAAAAAGCATAGAGCAGAGACAATCACCACAAAACACCTCCCCCTTAACACCAGTACTTCACAGGCCTGTTAAATCAAAAGAAAAATTCTTTTTTTCCTCCCTAGTCCTACAGCCCTCAGGATTTTAAATGGTAATGATCAGTTCATTTAAGGAAAGGGCATTTGAGTGCTTTCCTTCCCAAGCTCTAAAGGCGTCTAAGGTGTCTCTTTGCCTGTGATATGCACCTCCTTTTGTTTTCTACCATTACTGGAACTGACCTGGCATGGATCACTGGGTGAGCAGGCAATCTTAAACACTTCTCATATAAATTACTGGTTCCTTTCCAAGTGCAATTGCTCACTGGGTAATACACCATTTTACAACTCTGATAGGAAAGTCTCTTCATTCTGCTGGGTTCCACAACTCCCTCCCCCAACTCCACCACCAGGAAATGGACAGACAAAAAAGACAAATGAAGATGTTAACCTCTGAAATGTACAGTCTGGTTCAATTTTCAGTTGTATATACTGGGCACCTTGGGATCTTTTAATTCTCTCCTTTGGTTCTTGAATTCCTCTCCAAATTTCTCTTCTTCGTAAAAAGGACATCAGCAACAGCATAATGGAAGGAAGGAAGGAAGGAAGGAAGGAAGGAAGAAAGGAAGGAAGGAAGGAAGGAAGGAAGGAAGGAAGAAGGAAGGAAGAAAGGAGGAAAGAAAGAAGGAAAGGAAAGGAAAGGAAGATGGAAAGTAAAGGAAAGGAAGGAAGGAAGGAAGGAAGGAAGGAAGGAAGGAAAAGAAAGAGAAAAAAGAAAGAGCCCAACATATTCTACATATGTAGATACTGTAAAAGTAAGTAAAGATACACACAGATATCTACTAAAGTATATTTTAGATTAAAAAAAAAAGAATATTTCTCCTGTCCTAGGCTTCCCATCAAATAAGAATTCCCACATCCACTGGATAGTAATGACAGCCACATTTTCTAATCTAATGCTTTTTTCCCATGAACTCTAACGACAAGGTGTGTTTTTACTGACAGTTGACTTGGATCAGAGCATGCAGTATTATATTTCAGGTTGTGGCTCTGTAAAACCCTGTAACTTTCTTTGAAGTTAAACAGTGTCAATCTGTTTCCATGTCTGAATGACTCTTGGAGGAGCCTGCCTGACCCAAGTCAACTCATTGAAACATACTATTTCCCCCTAATTGATGTTTCAAATGAATGTCCTTTCATAATAAAATGTGCTGGAAAACAAAACAGCTTTGCATCCAGCACAAGTTGCATCATAATTAAATTTTATTTTATCCCATCGAGGCATGCTAAATGTTGAGCAAAATATAATTTTAAGTAATTTGTTTGTATTCTTATCTGTAGGAGTTGGAAATTAACAGCGTTGCTAGTTTGCGTTTACTGTTAAGCCTGGAGAGCAGAGAGATTGCTTTGCAAACATTACAGTTATTATGTCTGCAGTTGGTACTCTTTGTATAAATTATTGATCAGCCAGCTTATTTTTCTTTCTGCTTAATGGATATTATAGCATAGCCGTTTACAACGCTATAGTTAAGGTTGTGTCAGCACTTCCATTTATAATAAACCCTCTGTTACAGGGGTTTATAACTCGTTGTAAAAATTTGCTCTGGGCTGAAACTTGACATACAAGATCTCAGGCTAGAAGGTAGCAATTGTTCTTTTAAGTTTTTTTTTAAATCTCTTTGTTCTGAAGGGCAATAAATAAATAGTTTATTCTTTCTCACAAACCTTGAAATTTCAGACTTCAAATTAAACAATTTTATATGCAATTTGTTTGACGATGATCTCTTATATAATAAAGCAAAGGGAAAAGTAAAAAATAAAAGATGGCGATAATAAGTTAAAACAACAAAATAGACAGCAAATCAGTAGAAACTTTTATAAGCAAGTTAAATACATTTCTTGCAATTTTACAAAGTTATACAAACATTTGTCTTAATATAAACATGTTTTTACATTGTAACAGATTATATGTCCTTTTCCCAACTCTTTCCCAATAACATCTCTTAAGTAATTCATATGCGTTAATAGTGCTCTTTTTGATTTAAGAAAGGAATATGACAATGCCACATATGGGATGCAACTAAAGGCACAATATTTAATAGAGACCTAGGGATTCAAATATCTGTCTGTCTGTCTGACATAACTTCAATCCAGTCTGCCAGTCTTCTTACAATGATCTGGTTTAAGAGATGAAGGGAACTTTTTCTATTATTCTTTTTGCACTTCATTTAGCAATCCAACTATACAGTGATCTCAGTGTTCTTTTTTCTTTTAATCAGAAATTTGGCTAAAAACCCTTAGTGGCCCTACCACCACAGATGGAAGGAAGGCCACTTAACCTACAAATGAGAAGTAACAGGAGAGTGTAACTTGTTGTGAGTTGACTAGTCAGGAGGAGCATTCAGCTGGGAGTCTGAAAATCTTGTGTGATGATTAAAAAAAAATACTTTATAACTATTGTTTTTCTTGCTACGTGCTCCTCCTCCTGCCTGAGTTTAGAGATTTCTTATCATCTACTCTATAGCCACCAAAGTATTTTCTGCCTCATGTGATCTTCATTCTGAGCCAGGTGGAAAGTAGGTGAGGGGAGGGAGAGCCAGTGGTGCCAAACTTTGCCATTTGTTAACCGGATCTATGGTAAGTGCAAATGTGAAGGGATAGTTACTACTTGAATTCATTGAGCTTATATGCAGCCCTTTGCATTTTTGAGCAGCTAAACGCACGAGAGTACTTACAACCATTTTCACCGTTTTGTTTTCAAGAATTGACGTTTGTAATATTAGTTGGAATGCTTGCAGTCAGAGTGTGTTCACCTTTAGCTCTTTCACCTCCTGTCCTTTGAGTAATTCATCACTAAGCTCTCTACATTTGATTAGACAATGCATCTCAGTGAGATAAGAGTCCAATTCCTGGTTCTTCAGAAGAGGCAGGGAATTAGAAAAGAGGAAGCCTGTGGAAGTGAAAGCCACCCAAACCAAGAACTTGAAACAAAATGAGAGAGAACAGAAGCTACAGAAGTACAAGTTGGAAAGTGTGTGTTTAAGTCGTCAACGTTTATCTGCCCAGCTGACTGGAGAAGCTCTGTCTCTCAGTTACAAAGGCTTGAGAGAGTTCCTTGGCATAATTTTTCCATCTTCAATGATTTACTACTGAAGTGCAACCATAAATTTTGGACTCTCTCTTGAGAAACATTTTAACAAAGTGAGTGAACTACTGGTACCCTGATACCTTTTCTAGACTTGCCAAACTTTGATAGCTCTTTAATAAACCTGTGTCTGAAGTTCATCTTAGTCTGTCCTTTTGAACATTTCTGTTAAGGAAACAGATCCATTAGTAAATATGCAGATGTAAAATAGATCTTCCTCTTTACTTCTGCATTGTGATGGATCTTGGAATTGTTGAGAACTGTACTCTATTGTTAAGGCTATTTGTGCCGAGTGTGCTAATGCATTCTTTGATTGAGTGAATTAGCAGTCATAACAATCTGGCAGTCTGGCCATAGGAGTGTGCTCAAATTGATTTGTGTTATGGCTGGACTGGAAAATCTAGTGTTAGTTGTTTTTTGCCCTGGGGCATTGTTTGTACCAAACTCTACTTTTCATTTAATTTTCCAATACATTTTGAAAGATTGAAATGCTTGTGATCAACATTTGATCCACTTGCATTATTTAAAAAAATTCTGAAAGTAATTTCAGATTCAAAAACAAAAAAACAACCCTTGCCTTCAATTAGAGTAAACATAATTAGAGTGACGTCGTGCTCAGAATGGTAAATCTCCCTTTGAATCCATGAAGCATGTTATCTCCTTGTCCTGTCACTGAAAAATTCAGTATATATCTGGAGTACACATCTGTATTTTTTACTGTGCATGTTTCTAATATGACTTGGGAAAAATTAAGGAAAGAATATTGCCATGAATCTTTTCTAGTTGCCTTTTGTGCATATGTTTGAATTATTTGTTTCATTTGGAGATGTCATAAGATGAGGATTCTTAAAGCTTTCAAGAAAATTTGAGACATTAAGGGAATGTATGGAATGTATACACACACATATATATATATATATCCTTTAAGGTGCTCACACACTTGAGATCTTTTAAAATATCTTATAAAATATACATTTTCACTTTGAAAATAACTACAGCAATTGCTGTATTGAAACTCTGAACATTTAAGAACTTGACTTATCCTGGCTTTGTCAATATTGGTATCTTTCTTACAATCTTCAGCCTTGCAGGCATTTACCAGAATTATAATTCAGCATGAATAAACCTAAAAAAATAACTATTGATTAGAGAGAAAGCTTTGTGAAATAATTTAGTCAGTTTCCCCACTTGAGAAATCAGTGACTAAAATAGGTCAATAGATAAGGATGTTGTAGTTGTAATACAGTGCTGTGCCTCTCTGGGTTAGAAAAAGGGTCAAAATAAATCCTCCTACAATTCATGTTTTTACACTCATAATATAAAAATGATACTTACCAAATACCAACCACAAATCCATCTTTCCACAGATCCATTCTCTCTTTGTTAAACCACAGGTTTAGAAAGTCTTTTATGTGTCCTTGTTTCATTTCCTTGTCACTGCCCCTTTTAACCAAATAGGATGCCTTCATCATCCGCTAAAGTGCCTGTTGTCACCAGGTATTCACCCGGACTTTAGCTGCAACAGCTACTTTGCATTTTCTTACCACCTCCTACAACCTTACAGCTCTTCCCAAAACTGCATCTCATATTGCATTGAACTCATTATCCTGATTATCCCGATTTCTGTTAAGCAATAGATGATGAGACCTGAGACCACTCTCCCTATTAGTTCCCATTCTTTCCCTTTCTTACGGATCTCTTCTCCTCAGGGGGGAAAGGGAAGGGAGGGGTGGGGAGGGGCCAGAAGGGGGCAGAAGGAGGGAAGAAAATACCTTCCTTGAACTGGTACAAGCTAAGCATCAAACGATATCCTAGGAAAGAAATTAAAGACTTCTTAATTAGTGCAGCAATTAAGCTTTCTTGGTAGCATTTTAATCAGCACAGGCCCTATCAAAGGACAAACAGAGCGATTTGCAGGTCTTTGAATTTTAAACAGTCTTATTGATTTCAGCACAATGCGTCTTCACGAAACACAAGGAGAATTTTCTAATATCAGTTACAGTACTTTGAGTTTTGCTTATGCAAATTGGGTGAAGGTTGGGGGCTGTGGAGATAGAGGGAGAGGACCTGGAACAACCAGAGATGCAAAACAATAAACAAACAAGACAAAAGCTCAGAAAGCTACAGATGCCAGGGAATGAGAAGTTGAAATCTCTCTCAAGTTAATCTATGTGCTTTTGTTAAACACAGTTTGTCTCCATCAATCAGAATATTTTGAAGAAGAAAAAAGAAAGATAAAAAAAAGAGAAACTGCTTTAAAATTTCAAGGTTTTCCTTTTGTACGTATAGTCATTTCTTTATGCGCCTTGTCTGATCCCTTTGATCAAAGGAGTAAAGTGGTAGTTGCTTTAGAGACCTGATGTCCATTCAGGTTGGGGTAAACGTCTCCCAGTTCTGATGGTGAGTGGAGCACGTGCTCTGAGGGTGCAGGTTTTCCTGCGAAGCAGAGTTGGAATTATGGCTTAGTCTGCTAACCTTGCTTCCTGTCTGTGGCCTCAGAGAGTGGCAGGTAATGGATGAGCGAGAGTTTAGGGAAATATGAGGAATGAGAAAGGTAAGGGTAGACTTTTGAAATTTAATTCTTATCTTTTCCTCTTTGTGGGAGTAAGATTTTAAATGATGACCTATAGCTTTAGTATTTAAAAACCACATCCGTGTTGGTTAAAGTTAAAAAAAGCACAGTTCTAAAGTTAGTTTTTTATAAAAATTAGTTTTTCAGAGCTGAATATCTTTCCTCTTCATTTTTTCTCTGCTTTAACACACTAGTTTGACATTTTAAAAATGGCAGTGTTTTCCAATACATACGTAAACACCTTAAAATGTGTGTCTATACATTAAAAAAGTATTTTCAAATCTCCACCCTTGATTAAGGCCAGATTTGAATCCTGAAAATTAATAAAAATATTCTGAATATATGAAAATGCAATAGCCAGCTAGGCCAAGCAGCTGTGTTTGTAGAAGTTTATCTACTTTTCTGCACCAATTTTCTTAATTTTCTTTGGACCCAGGAAAGCCTCCTGGATCAAACTGCTGTGGCCCCCAAAGTTTAGCATAAATATAGACTAATTAATGAGTCAGTAGCCTAACATATCTCTGTAGACCATTCCTGTTCCCTTTGACACTAAACTGTGAAGAGTCTAAAGGACTAAAAACAACAGTGAAAACCGATCATTTCAAAGGCAAAATGGCAGAAATTTCATTATGAAATCTGCCAAAACTGTGAACTAATGCTTTATTTTTAAAATCTGTCAAATGCCAGGGCATTGTTTCATATCTTGTGAAATCACTGAACGAGCGCAGACAGGTTCAAAGCCTAACTATTTAAGATTCCTAGAGATATAAGCACCAAGCAGATGTGACCCAGGTCTAGATCATAAACTGTTCAAAAAAATCCTTGAATAAATACTTCCATGCAACAAGTTAGGAAAGGGAGGGAAAGAAGGACCAAAGGAGTCAGTCTCACCACTGCTTTATGTTGCTTAGAAGCATAGCTACCCTTTCTGCTTTCACAAGACAACCGGCGAGCTTAATTCTTCTCATTATTTACAAAACCCATTTTCATTAACAAAGTGACAAGGACTTTTCCAAACTATAGTGGCACTTTTCAAAAATGGCAAAACAACAACAACAACAATGATTGTGTTCCTTAAATGGCATTAACAAGGAGACTCTCAGGTTCTAAAGGATGCAAGACTTGGTTACTGTGCCAGACAGGTGAATTAATTAGAGTTTGGGGTTAGAAACATCCGTGTGGTTTGGCTTCCCACTTTGTAAATCTTCAGGGGCTCCGGATCTCTTTAAATTCTCTAGATACAGCAGACATTTCTAACCTACCTTTGGGGGCGAAAGTGAAGTTATTTAAACGATCCTTCTCATGGCAAGCATTTATTTCCGCAGCCTATTTATTAGGAAACAAGGGTTTTCTACACAAAGCATTCCATTATTCCTGCGCAACGTCGAACTGACTCTCTCCCCAAACTTGAAACACCATGCGGACGGACAATCGCACTGTCGTTCTATAAATACATACTTTTTCACAGAGACAGAAAACAACCCGAGGCATGAAGACATTACGCTTTGCTGACAAACGTGAATTCTGCTCAAAATAACTTCTCAAGCATCACCAAGTGGGAATATCTCCCCACTTCACCCCTCCACCCCCCCCCCCATCTATCTGAATGAAAAAAACAACAACAACAACTCGCGGAGATCAATCCTTCAAGGAGAAAGAATTTAGAGCGCTCTCTCCATTGGCAAGGCGATTGCTTAGAAGCTTTTGGAGAGGATTTGAAACAAAACAAAACAAAACAATGCGAGTAGTCGGAAGAAGCGGAGTGTTAAGCATGCAATCTAACGGTAGTAAGAGAAGTGGGTGATCGTCTCTTTTTCCGATCGCCTCTTCTCGGTCCTGGCTTTTTTTTGGGGGGGGGTCCCCCTCCCCTCCTCCCTTCCTCCGCTCCTAAAACGCTCCTTCTCCTTCCCTCCCTCCCTCCCTCTCTCTCTCTCTCTCTTCGTGTCCCCCCCCCCCCCCTTTCTCTCTGTCTCGCAGTGACTCTCGAGTCTCAGCTCCGAGTTCCTGGTTGGATAATTTGGGTTAATACTAGTGAGTGAGGTTTTTGCGGCTTCAAAGGGTATTTCAAGTTTCCGGAGCTCCTCCCCTCTGCACCCTGTGACAACAACAACTCGTCCAGCCGGCAGCCAGCACTTTTCAGCTCATTTTCTCTCTGTCATTCCCCGCTCAATCTTTGATCAATGTACTTGCCAGGGAGCACCCAAGTCCCTCGATCCTCCACCTCCTCCTCCTCCTCCTCCTTTTCACCTTCATCTTTAACTTTGTGCTAGAGCCGGGACCCACACCACCACAGCCGACCCTCCCCGCCCCCGCCCCCCCTCCCTCCCTACCTCTCCCCTCCTCCCCAAACCAGCCCTGGATCTCAGCCCCCCGGAGAGGACTCGCATTTCGACTTGCGGGACACTTTTGTGCGTTTCTCTCCAGAGCGCTTTTCGCGCTCGCCCCTCGGGCGCTCGCTCGCCGCCGCTCCTCTCGCTCGCTCGCTCTCTCCTTCTCTCCGGCCCTCACCTTCCCCCCCCTCCCCACACACCGTGCCCCCTTCTCTCCTTTTCTCCTCCTCGTCCTCTCTCCGAGAGTTGTGGTTGTTGTTGCGGTTGTTCCCCCCCTCCCTCCCTCCCTCGCTCGCGCTGCTCGCTCGCTCCTTCTCCCCCTGGCCCTTCCCGGGTGAGTGTGTTCGGTGTTGGGTGCGTGTGTGTGTGTGTGTGTGTGTGCGCGCGCGTGTGTCCGTGTGGCAACTTTTTCTCTCCCCCCCCCCCCCTCGCTTCTCTCCTCCTTCTGTTTCCCCTTCTATGTGACCATGGCAGTGCCGGCGGCTTTGATCCCTCCGACCCAGCTGGTCCCCCCACAACCCCCGATCTCCACGTCTGCTTCTTCCTCGGGCACCACCACCTCCACCTCCTCTGCGACCTCGTCTCCGGCTCCGTCCATCGGGCCCCAGGCGCCTTCTGGGCCAACTCTGTTCCGGCCGGAGCCCATCGCGGCGGCGGCGGCGGCCACAGTCACCTCTCCGGGCGGCGGCGGCGGCGGCGGCGGCGGCGGCGGCGGCAGCGGAGGCGGCGGCGGCGGCAGCGGCGGCAACGGCGGCGGCGGCGGCGGCAACTGCAACCCCAGCCTGGCGGCCGCGAGCAACGGCGGCGGCGGCGCCTCCAGCACCCCCATCACCGCCAGCACCGGCAACAGCAGCATCAGCAGCAGCAGTAGCAGCAGCAGCAGCAGCAGCAGCAGTAGCAGCAGCAGCAGTAGCAGCAGCAGCAGCAGCAGCAGCTGCGGCCCCCTCCCCGGAAAGCCCGTGTACTCAACCCCGTCCCCAGTGGAAAACACCCCCCAGAATAATGAGTGCAAAATGGTGGATCTGAGGGGGGCCAAAGTGGCTTCCTTCACGGTGGAGGGCTGCGAGCTGATCTGCCTGCCCCAGGCTTTCGACCTGTTCCTGAAGCACTTGGTGGGGGGCTTGCACACGGTCTACACCAAGCTGAAGCGGTTGGAGATCACGCCGGTGGTGTGCAATGTGGAACAGGTTCGCATCCTGAGGGGACTGGGCGCCATCCAGCCCGGAGTCAACCGCTGCAAACTCATCTCCAGGAAGGACTTCGAGACCCTCTACAATGACTGCACCAACGCCAGGTAAAAGAGCTCCCCCCAGCCCCCCGCTCTCTGGGACCCCCGTCTCACCCCTCACCTCCTCCTCTCTCCCCCGGCCCCGCGCCGCTCGCTCCTCGCGCCCGCCCGCCGCGCGCCCTGCCGAGCGCCGCCCGCTCCCCGCTCCGTCTCTCTCTTTCCACCGGGGCGCCCGGGGCCGCGCCCGACCTCCCGAGAAGTTGGTGCTCCCCTCCCCACACACACACCCACACCCCGGCCCAGGCCAGCCTCTTCCCAGCCCGCCGTCCCCCACACCCGCCGGGGACGCTGGGGCCGCGCTGCTGGGGAGGGACTTGGGGAGGCGCGGGAAGGAGGGGAGCGCCGCGCGCCTCTCCCGGAGCCGCAGCCCCCCCTTTTTTTCCTTGGGCCCGGCGGCCTCCGATCCATCCCCCCCCCCAAGCCTCCCCCCTCGGCACCTGAGTTCCACCGCCACCTCGGAGCACCTCCCGACAGGCGAGGGGTGGGGGTGGGGGTGGGGAGGAGAGGTCATGACCCTGCCTGGCAGGGTTTGGGGATCAGGGAGACACGCTCCCGGCGAGGGGCCCACTAGGAAGTCCGGGGAGCGGGCTGGCAGCGGAGGAGGGCACTCCGAGGTCAGGATGGGAAGGAAAGCTCCCGGCCCTGAGGCCCCCGGGGCAGTCCCGGGGCGCGGGCGGCGGGGCGGCGGGGGGGATGGGGGGGGGGGAAAGAGGACTGCCCCCGAGTTCTGCCCCAAGTCCCCCGGGGAAGCCTGTCTAGGGGAGGGGTCTGCGTGTGCGCGCATGTGTGCGTGTGTCCGCGGGCGAGCGTGTGCGTGTGCAAAGGAAAAAAAAAGCTGGATGCGAGGAGGGTTCCATCGGGTTTCCTTTTAGGAGAGAAGGTGACCCGTTGCCAGATTCGTGGAAGCTGATGGGCAAGGAATTACAGTGCGCTCTCTCTCTCTCTCTCTCTCTCTCTCTCTCTCTCTCTCTCTCTCTCGTGTCCGGTCTTTCTCCGTCTTACACACACATAAAGTAGGACTCCCCTCCCCCCCCTTTCTTCCCTTCTCTCCGCGTTTAAGGCTAGCTCACGCCGACAGCAGGTGCACGTTGGGCCCGGGGATACCCCGCAGACCAGAACCTTGTGTGTCGGGCCTCGGAACCCCCACCGCGCGCTCGCCAGCGCTGGAGTGGGTGCCCGGCCCGACCAGTTTTATGCTAATGAACCTTCCGTGGGGGAGGATCTACCGAGAGGGGGCGGGAGTGGGGCAACTTCGAGGAGTTTCGGGGTAGAAGCCGTGCACCGCTCCTTCCCCTTTCCCCGGTCCGCTTTTGTCCCCCTCCTCCTCTGCTCGCTTCAGGGAAGCGCAGAAGGAAAAAAAGTTCAGAACTTCCCCGGCAAGAGAGTGAATGGGGAAAGTTGGAGACCTGCAGCGACGCACGTGGGAACTGGGCTCGCAATTTGCGCGGAAACTTTGCTAGCCTCCAAATAAGCTTAAAGACGGGGGTGGGCTGGGGGAGGGAGCCTCGTGAGTGAGCTCTGTAACAGCCCGGGAAACTGAGGATGGGAAGGAGGGATACCAGAGGGAAATGCAGATGAAAACGCTGCTAGTTCTTCCTGGGACAAGGATTCCTCTCTCCAGGGCCAGAAGAGACTGTTAAACAAAACCAAACTCGAAGTCTATTCCAGCAGTCGTCTTACTGTGACCTATCCAGAAATTCTCTTCCGTGCTTATTTGCCATTTTGCACATGGGATGGGTGTGTTTCCGTATTCGAACTTCATTGAAAGTATCTTAGGGGCATACGCGCTTCCAGAAGGGGATGGACAGGTGGCAGTAAGAATGCGGGGGGTGGGGGAGGAGGGGGAAATCAATATCACTGAACACCATTTAGCCAGATAATTGGAGGCCTTGGTCATTAAGAATATCAAATACTTGCCCCACATCTATTGTTAATACTATTTGAACCAGGACAGAATATTGTTCTGGAGTTGTTCGGAAGAATGGTTAGATAAAATTTGAAGTCTCTTTCGGCATGATTGCTGTGAAATTCACTATCCAATGAATTGGTGAAATTCTGGCTTTTCTCTTTTCAAGTGATAGAGCCACTCTTCTTCCAATCCAAATTCTCTTTGTGTGTTTCTTAAGGCATGCATTGTACCAGGTAATCAGTAGCTGTTTTACATACACTGACATGCACACATGTGTCACTGCTTGAGAAAACATCATCCAATGATTGCGTAATAATTAGTTATAACCAATGTAAAGCAATCTTTCTAAAAAAGAAATTCCTAGACATTGAGTTCAAGTTCTTAATGTATGGACCAAGAAGAATTTTTTTAAAGTTATTAACTAAATTTTTAAAACTCCCTGAGGCTCCTAACAACTCTGGAGTTCAAACTTGCAGAGCCAAGATAAGTTCAATTTTGTGGAACTGTTTATTCCCTCGAATATATCTCATCACTGCTCTAATTATACTTCAATTACCTGGCCTTAACACTTTGTAATTAAACGTGTTGCTCTAAAAATCCTCTATCAGGTTATTTTTAAGTTCAGTATAGAAAATGGGTTGACAGTATTGAATTTTGATTTTGTATAAACTAAAAAGCTTACTTAAATATTTACCATGTATTTAACATGCAAGTATTGTAGGCATTAACACACGAAAATACATGGTTGCAGATATCTACTCGAATTCTACGATCTCTGCATTAAGGAAATAGAAAATTGACATTTGAATTATCTCTTATCAAAAATATTCTAGTTTCATCGTAAGGCATTATTATTTTTGATGTTGAATCCAAGTGCTATCAGTTTTTAATTTGGAATCAACAGCCTACATGTTCTGCATGTTAAATTTTAGAAACTAAAATTATTTTTCATTCAAGTACAATTCATGCCTATGTTATGGGTTGTTTTCCATTCAACTATTTACATTGATTTTGTTCATGCTGGTTTCTGCTGTAGTTACTTAACAGGATAAGAGGATCATTAATGCAGAGAATAATAGAAACTGCCAGAAGGAAAACTGTATAAAATTATGTCTGTTGGTTGTATACAGTATTATATAGAGTGTAGAT
Source organism: Dipodomys spectabilis (assembly GCF_019054845.1). Classification (NCBI taxonomy): domain Eukaryota; kingdom Metazoa; phylum Chordata; class Mammalia; order Rodentia; family Heteromyidae; genus Dipodomys; species Dipodomys spectabilis. The sequence goes on from NW_024870772.1 coordinate 4,769,172, forward strand.
GGTGTATGAGAGGAGCATATTTTAGCATTTAAAGAATATATATATATATAAAATTATGAATCTTTGTAATGTTCAAATGAAGCAATCAGAGAAGCAGAAAAGATGTAAAGAAAGGCAAAGCTTCATAAATGAGCTCCAAGTGGCTCAATAAGTTAGCAGCAAACCTTAGACTAGATTTAGTTTGCTTGGGGCTATTGTATTAGTATGCTATCTATGAAAACTGGAGTGCATGTTGAAGCCATCTGTCAGTATTACAAGTAAATTAAAAAGAAACTCACCTGCTGGATAGGAAAGCTAGAAAGTTCAATTCTCAAACCATGAAAGAAAATGTATGGAAATATATTTTAAAGTTCTCAAAAGGCAAAATCTGACCTTGATCAGTTTTCTCCAGTTATTATTTTAAAACTAAACATTAGTTACATGAGCAGAATTCAGTTGTTGACTATTAAATAACAGCAACATGAAGAAGAACAGCAATTATATACATATTATGAGTCAATTGCTTGTTTGTAGATTTGAGTTAGAATTCACGTCCTGTGAATTTATGTAATATAAAGTGACTCTTGCATCAAGTCTAAAATGCTCATTTCTTTGACTATTGCTAGAAGATTGTTTTCTTTCAGGGTCTTATTTTAGCTTCTATGAGTAGATTTCCAGTTAGCTTTAGTAGATATTTTATATGAATATAGATGTATACCATCCATGGACAGAAAATTGAAAGGCTTGTCAAGCCCTTTATGAATAAAAGTTAAGTGTAAAAAGAACAGGATTCCCACTCCCCTAACTCTTAGCTTTATTTTTCTTGTCAGGGGTTAATAAAGATAGAAAGCTGGAACCATCTCCAGTTAATTTTCTCTTCTTGCCTGTTTTTCAGTCACACTGATTTGTGCATAGAGAAACAACAAAATGTAGATTCACTCACTTCTAACAGATAATTATGACACTTGGCACAGAAAAATTCAGGGATTAGTTCATATAAAGAGAGATTATGCTTTTGAAGTTTTGTATTACAGTAGGTTAATGGTTCCTATAAAGCCTAGTGTCTCATTTTATAACGTTTCTAGAAGAATACACCACAACTAGAAGGCTAGGGCATAAAATCTGGAAGTTGTTTTGATACTGCAACTTACTTCTATTTTAAAAGGTTAGGAAATTATAGTTTAATAATTAATATGTGAAATAGGTATGAGAAATTCTAGGTTTTACATTTATTGTTCACTGTTTACATGGTATTACAGAAAACAAATTTCTTAAGTTTTTTAGATATCTTTCAAACCTGTTGTTTTCCCTGGAATTGGCCTCCAATAAAATAATCATCATTACTAGCAATAGAGCACAGGACTACAAAGATGCTTTACTTTTTTGAACTCTACAGTTTATTACTAATGTCCAGGAAAGAAATTTGATTTGCACATATGATGTTTTATCTTACACAGCTTCACTTACATAGAATAAACTACAAGACAGGCATCTCCTCTCCCAAGAGATTCCTTGCAGTTTTTGACATTGGATACAAAACTTTAAAATTCTTCTTATGCTTAACATATTATATCTCTTGGACGTTGCAAATAATTTATTGAGACTAATATTAGCCATCCTCTTTTTGCCCTGCTTACCTCCCCAAATCCCTAGAGACATGATACCCAATATTGATTACAGTCTTGGCATGATTTGAACATATATCACTCTTCTTTTTGGCAATTTGCTACATTTGATTCACCAGCATTCACAAACATAATATACTTTCTTGTTTTCATTTGCTGTTTTGTTTCTGGAATGTAAGTAGCATGTGTAAATTAGTTTAATGTGCAACCATTTTAAGAACAATTTGTGATTTGACTACCAATTAGTATTATTTTACCTTTTCAAGTTATCTTATTCAAGTCATAGAATTTCCTTTGTCAATGAAGTAAAATAGTCATGAAACAATGTATTAGCAACATAGAAAGAAATATTGCAAAATGTAATAGGAAATGAGACTCTCACAGGTAATAAATTGTCTTTCTTTGAATCCTTGTCTGAAGAAGTTAATTTAATGTATGCCTTCTATCTAGTACAGGTGAGTCTTCTAGATTTCATTGAACATATTGATTTTAAGATTTTTCTGTTTTTACTAAACTTTGAATATTATCTTTTAAATATATATTATCTGCACACTGTTAACACAGAAAAAAGCCACCTCAAATAATACACTTTTAAAAAGATAATACACTTTTAAAAGGGTATTTTGGAATGTAATTAAGATAAAGTTTAATTTTATATTTGAATTGTTATAAAAACCAACTTTTAGTATATGTTCAATGCACCTTTTTCTTCACAGAGGTAATGCATCCTGATTGGTCAGTTTGAGATATATGTTATACTTATGTAAAGGCTACAACTTAAATATTAAGACAACATTTACTTTTTCAGGCTTTGAGACTGCATTTACAAGCTCCTTCTCTATGATGTTATGTTCATTGATTAATTTTTTAAAGTAAAAAATAATTAATTAAAAGACTACTTAATGGAGCTTAGGTACGTGTACTATCAGAACTTCAAGATCTCCATACATGTGTTTCTTTCAGACATAGAAAGTTGCTGCACAAACTTGCATTCTGTTCAAATTTCTTTACTTTCTTCCTTGATCTGTCAAAAGTATTCCTAATGGAAAGTAATTTTATGCTATAATAGCTGTTTTGTAAAAAAAAACAACAAAAAACAAAATAAACACCTTTTATTTGTTTTGGGGGATTATGCTATATACTAGAAGATATTCATTACCACAACATCAAATTCTTGGTTCAGAAAACAAGAACATCAAGCATACAATATTTTTAGTGTGATGAGCTATTGTTAGACATTTTAGAAAATGACCTGAATCATCATTTGATTCATGGTCATTGGTTTCAAACCAAGAACATTTTAAATTTCATGGTATATTCTGGCACAGATTTCTTTCCTAAGAGAAGAACAATTTTATTCCCTCAATTTACACAACTTCACTTTTTGAGCTTTCTAAATTGGATCCTAGATTTGTCAATGGCTGAATTTTGTGTGAGTCCATTGCTTTCTGATCCAAAATGCCTTGAGATGGATCCAGGATTTCAAAGCAGGATTCTTCTATAAATTAAAGCATATATGATTGCACTGACTGAAAGTTGTCAAAACAACTAATTAAACTAGAAAATGTACTATGTAATGACATAGTACATTAGTTAGGTCATAGTACATTAGTTAGGTTAGTTGGTCTTATTTTAATATAAGTATAATAATGTGCTCTAATCTATGTGGCACTGCTAGACATGGAATAGCCAGTTCCTTTAAAAAAAATAGGTTAGAGAATGATGATGGAGAGAAAGGAGGGAGGGAGGGAGAAAAGAAAAGGGAGAGGTGGAGAGAGGAAAGGAAGAAGAGGGAGGAAGGGAGGAAGAGAGGAAGAGAGAATAGAAGGAGAGGAAGAGGAAGGAATGGAGGGAGGAGGGAACTACTGGAGTGAAGGGAGGGAGAAAAGAAGGGAAGAAAGGGAAGAGGAAAGGCAAGAGGGAGGAAGGAAAGGGAGGAGAGAGGAAAAGAGGTGTGTGTGTGTGTGTGTGTGTGTGTGTGTGTGTGTGTGTGTGTGTGTGTGTGTGTGTGTGTATGTAGGATATATGATATTCAATAGAAGAAGCTAAAACAAATTATCCTTGTGCAGGATGAATACCATACCTGAAACCTAGTGATGATATTCTACTAAGGAGTTGAATTGGAAGACACCAGGCACAGAAAGAGAATTACTGCATGATCTCACTAAGTTGTGAAATCTTCAAACATTGAATACAGAGAAGCAGAGGGTAGACTGATGTTACATTTTATTGGTAAAAGAATACAAAACTCACTTAGGAAAGAGGAGTAAGAGATATGTTTTACAAAATAGTAGTAGACCTTTAAGAATCCTCTAGAAAAATGTGAAAGTATTTGTATTTGATAAAACTGGATATACTATTAAGACATTTTTCATAAAGCAACGGAACACGTTGGTTAATTTTTGAAGAGTCACGTTTAACAATTGACAAATGCTTTTCTTTCCTTAATACAATGCATGGTGAAGTAAGCATAACATCTGAAAAGTGTACAGTGTTAAAGTATGTTTAACTTTATATAATACAAATGTTTCTAAATAATTAGATTGCCCTTTCTATCACACTAGGGAAAAATAACCTTACTTGTTTGATCTTACATTCTTGTGTGTCTCAGGAAAATGTATCACTGAAAGGAAACTACTGGAAGCACATAGAAACATTTGTGGTTAAATACTTTTTATTCCATCTAAGGCATACTGGTCATAACTTAGATAAATGATAATAAATCTCTAGAATATGTCAGTCAAGGAAAAAATCATTTTCTTCACTTGTTGAGCATAGGAGATACTTTGCTAACATCTTGAAGTATATCCTGAATTTTTTTTATTAACAGCAACAATAAAGGGACTGTATTACTCATAGTCTGATATTTCAAAAACATTTTATTAATGTGTAATGAAGTAAACCAGTTGGAAGTTGAAAGCTTTGAACTTACTACAGTGCTGCTAAAATGTACTGATTTCTACTTTATGTTTAGAATTTTCTATTTTCTTTTAGTAAAAGTGATAGTAATGTTTATTAGGAGAATACACTTTCAAAAGATAAAAAAGGAGTCATCTATAGGGTCATTGACCAAAATCTTTAATTTTTTTAAATTTCAGTAAATGTCTCATGAATTACATATTTTGAGTTGGGCACTTTGTAATTTTAATAGTACCTTAAATTTTAAAGAACAATGTATAGAACTTTAAAGTTTATATTACCAGTCACGTGTATGTGTGTGTGTGTGTGTGTGTGTGTGTGTGTGTGTGTGTGTGTGTACTGGTTTTAGGGCTTAAACTCAGAGCCTGGGCATGGTCCCTGAACTTTTGTGCTCAAGGCTGGCACTCTTCTTGAGTCACAGCTCCACTTCAAGCTTTTTAGTGGCTAATTGGAGATAAGAACTTCATGGACTTTCCAGCCTGGGGACTTTGGAAGCCAATCCTCAGATCTCAGCCTCTCAGTAGGTAGGATTACAAGCATGAGCCACTAGCACCCAGCCCAGTCACATATTTTACATTAGAGTGGATCTTCCTGTGTGTACAGAGAATGGATTGTTTCTGTCAGTGGGTTAGAGATTTCTAGATGTATATTTTTATTTATGTACATCTTAGTTCATTATGTATCCATGCTATAAATGGTTATAACACATTGGGAGCAAAGCCTCTACATGTATGTGTATATTTACATGTACATATTCATACAACTTTAGTACATATGGCTATGGGACAATAACAAAACAATGAAATTGGATTTTTTTTATAATGTATAGTGGTATAATCCATAGAAGACATAAGTTACTTTAAAACCAATTTTAGAGTAAAGCAATAATTTCTACTTAAATACTTTTAGGAGCACAGTGATTAAAATCTTAACTAGCTTCTTAGATTATTGTTCTTAAGATAACTACAAGGTTGATTGATTCTCTATTTAAAAATACGTATGGGAGAACTATGTTTTTCTTTTGTATGAAGTAGATATTAAGCCATTACTAAAAATCTGGAACGTACTGAATAACTACAAATTTTCTATTTTTTTATTGGTTTATCTCATTGCTTCTTGCACTTTAGGGCAAGCATACCTTTTAGAATCAGTGGGTAATGATAGAAAAAATAATTTTACAGCCTAAAATAAAGTGGCTTCTAAAAGCTTTGCCATCAATGAGATGAGTTAGGAAAAAGGTCAGTGGGTTAATCTCCAGGTCTACATGAGGAGATGTATATTACTACATCTTGCAGTAGATTGTAATTGTCTTTGAAAACACCTGGTAAAGGTCCATTTAAATTGAAATCAATTACCTTCTCAATCATTCCATGGCATTTGTCAAATCCTTACATCATTGGTAAAAGTGCAAGCAGACATACACTTTTTGCAAATTAGAAAGGAGAATTAGAAAGGAGCTTATAAGATATTCTCCACTTTAAAGTTTAAACCTTAGTTAAAGCTTATGGAATTTTAAGAAAGATTCAGAACCCGCTGTATAATAAATAAGCCACATATGTGTAAATATATTATATATTTGTGTATAATAAATAAGCCATATATAAACATATGGCTTATATATACTTATTATATACTTATTATACATGTATACATGGTACATTATATAATGTACACATGGTACGTTATATCCATATATCATATATACATTTATCATATATACACATATATATATAATAAGAAGTTCATCTTTGCATGTTCTGATCTGTGTAGAAGCATTTAACATGCTTTTTCCATCATTTGGTATGCACATATCCTAAAAATAAAAAAAATCAAATGGTTTCAGATTATTTTATGGCTTATGCACTCTGATACATTTATTCTTACCCATTAAGTGTGCTCTGAGAAGTAACTATGATAATCAAAGTTGAATATACCTCTGTTGTTGGCTGATTATTTTCTCTATACTATTGAGAGTACATGCAGATTTGAACTTGTAGCCACGAACAGTGCTTCCATGCTTCAAATTGCCAACAGACCCCCAGGGATAGAAACTTGACCTGCTTTTATGAAACCATAGAATTACATTTATACAAGTTACCCCATGGGAAAGAAATGAACTGATCCCAATTCAAACCTTAATATTGGAGACTTCTGGGTCAAATTTGATTTTTTTTCTTTTTACAGCTGTTTGGCTACCATATTTAGTAACTTGATATTTTCAGGAAATTAAAAAAATATTATCAATCAAATGATATTTCACCATAAGCCAAAGTTTCATAAAAATTTTGAAGCTTTTTAAGGTGTTAATTTTTTTTAAAAAAATGTACATTATACATATATACATTCACACATATATCCTAGATTTAAGGACTTTAAACACAAATTTATTTATATGGAATGTAAAAATATTTGTTTTTTGCTGTTGAATTAATTAATGTCCATGAATCAATTAGATCAAGTGAAAGAAGAATCTTAAAGGGAACTTTCTTATTATAACATTTCAGGGGAAAAAAAAGTTTTATATGAGGATATTTAATTTTTCTTTGTATCACACTTTATATGGTTATAGTTCTTACTTTATTTTCAGTTATGCTGCCCCAAGGAGTTTCTAGAACATGCTTTAGGAACTAATTAAAATAAGCAAAGACAGTGATAAGTGGAGTACATAAGTTATTTTTCATGTTACTTGGATTTAGCTATGTAGAATGGAAAAGCGAAGTTAAGTATTTATTCAAAATAAAGAGTTTTAGATATGCTTCATAGTTTCTAGAATATCAAAATGCTCTATTACATACAGGCAAATTATAATGGACATAAATGGGTACGCTCATAATCTTTTTACTCATAAAGCTAATATTATTATATGACCACCACTAGATTATACCATGAAGATTGATTACTCTATATACTTTATTTGATTTAATTCTTATATACTCCAGAAGAATTTATAAGTGGTCAAGCAACATACCTATGTATGCTATTATAATTATGAGGGTTTAATGATCTCATCATTGAATTTTAGTTGAGATGACAAAATACCTTTCCCAATTAAAAATTAAAGAATTTCAACAACCTTCACTTCTTTCTGAATGTGATATTTGTAAAAATCATTTGGATAAGCTATTACTTCCTTACAAAAACCAAACATAAAAATTCCTAATAAGAATGGTAATAATACATTCATTTTTGGAGTGGAGAGAATGAAGTATTAAAATTTCCATTGAAGGATGCATCACAGAGCTAGCTATCCTAAGTAATTGCTATCAAGGAGAGGAGAAAATATTAGTGTTTTAAGCACATGAGCACATGAATATATATTTGTATATGAATTATATATACGTATATATATTTATATATACATATACAGAGTGAAGAGGAATGTCTTTCTATGTAGCAAAAACACTAATAATGAGCTTACAATTACTATTTTAATAAAGTTGAAAAGTTAAGCCAATTGTTCAAGTTGTTTCTTAACGTCAGTGTCTTGTTATATTTATAAAATACAAATATCTGATTATATATTTAATTTAAAAGTTTGTCCCTACTACTCTCATGGTGGTTTAACATGGCCATTGCTCCCCACTTTCTCTGCAATGGAAGGAGGAAAAGTAAGTGGATCATAAGATTATTATGTTTGTTTTACAGAACCTATTTCATGAGAGACAACCTATTCTGACTTTTGTAATGGCGATGATATGAAATTTCTATGACCCTTTTTGTCTTCCAGTGGCACCTTGCAGCTCTATTTCCAATAATGATTGATGGTACCCGTGCCATGAGAACTGGGAAAAGAATCAGCTTTAAAAATCTTGCTACAAAATGCATTCAGAGAAGGACGAAACTTTTATTTTTTAGGCAGTTCTTTAGAGCAATCTTTAGTTGTCCAGAAGTCTTTCTGATAACCCAAACACTAAGCTTTCAGACACCAAATCAAATTTCATCTTCTTAAATATCCCTATTATCTCAGTTATCAAAAGTAATCTCTTAGCTTGGTAGAATTTATATAAATAAAAGAAAAACACTTTACTATATAATTCACTTATCAACATTTAGCCAATTATAACTAAACTCAATTCTTTTGAACTGTTAAGACCAAATTTATCAGTGTGAAAATAAAATTCCTTTTTTAAAATTAAAGTTGCTTATTCTAATGTTAGGAAATAAAAATCAAAAGCGAATATTTGATCTGGAGTAAACTCTTTGCTCTTTTTGGGGGTAGTGGGTTAAATAAGGGTCCATGACAGGAATGCTGTTTGTTTTTCACAAAAGTTGTTTGTGATTTCAGGTACCCCTGGGAAATCTCTTGATCAGATTCACATCTGTTCCTGTCAAAGTGGGTGCTAAGATACCGGTCACCCAGCAACCATGCCCAAGAGGGAATTGGGCCGATAATAACTTCAAAAAGGAATGACAGATGCTAGATTAGGATGAAAGACAAAACGCATGAAAAATGAGCTTGTTAGAATCAAAAATTTGTTCAAGCACCTTTATGCAAATTAAATGAATACTGCATATTTGCATGCAGTAATTTCTACTTTTTCATTTGATTGAAAAGAATAGTGCATTTAAACTCACAAATGCCACCTCTTTTCTTTTCTACGAATTAACATACAAAGCAGAATCTCTTACTAAAAATCAGATTAGCCACCTGGGTTCTTCAATCTCTACCCAGGATGTTACAACGTTTTCCTTATGATAGAGGTTACTCTTTGAGATGACTTGGCCCATCTAATTTTTCTTAATAACAGTCTCATGTGAATTAAGATTACTTTAGATGAAAATAAATCCATGTCTTGAGAAACCATTTCAAAAGTAACCTTATCCTGTTTGTCCTTGAAATCTGTTAATGTACATTAATAAAAGATCACTCAAGATCAGCTCTCACCCAAAGCACAGGTTTCTCATTGACTGGTTAAATAACAACACATTAAAGTGGAGGAGTGTCGTAGCTGAAAAGAAAGGAAGCAGAAAAGTCTCTTCAAAATTTAAGATGCTTTTTGAAACATTACCAGTGTTTCTCCCCAGTTGGTCACATACTAATCAAAATTTAGAAGGGCCTGATAAAATGTAGAGATTGAGAGAGGTTTCTGAGTCGTGGTTTAGCAATGTCTAATGTGGTCACGTAGAGAAATTGATTTTCTTCAGAAATTAATTAATTTTTCATATCGCCCTAAGCTGCAGTTAAAAAGAGTGCATACTTGTCTGTTTTTTCCAGAAATATTGCCTAATCATATTAATACCATTGCCCCAAGGATGAAAAGATAATTGTACAAATGCATTTGGAAATATGTATCACTGAGTATTTATGATTAAATTATGCAAATGACCCAGCTCTCATCCTTTCCAGACCCAGATTGTCTAATTAGGATTGATATGCTGAATAGATGTTCCAGAATTTGAATACAAGCATGTCCAAGGAGCAGAAAATTGGAAATGACAAGGCTGAAATCCAAAGAAAAGTGTCTTTCGTTTCTCTACTTTGTTAATGTGCTGTTAGCAGTTGAGGGTTGTTTTACCCTCCTCCCTTTGACTGTTGTGAAGTTCCTATGCCCTTATTAGTAACAACTATGGTAAATGAATTGAACATCGGTTAATAAATTTCCTTTTATTTGGTGCTTCTTTAAAAATAATAACCTCTTAGTTATTCAAAGAGGGTATCCCAAGTAAGTTGTTCCAAACCATGTAAACTTACTCTCATTGTAAACTGACCCTTAATTAGGTAGCCTTAAAACAAACAAAGCAAAACAAACAAACAAAAAAACTCCTCTGAATTTATATCATGGCCTTACTACAGAGTTTTCCAAACTTAAGTAGTATAGTTGAAGTATTTTTCTCAGGATGTATTTCCTTGACTCAGTTTCTGCATGCAGCCTTCATTCCTTCAGTCATTTATCTTCTCATATTTGGAGAAAACTGTTTAAGTAACAGTTCTGATTAGGGGAAAAAGCAGCACTTTACATGTAACAATGTTTGAATTTGAGTTCCCCAGCAGGCTTTCTCCCTCATTGATTATACTCATTCATCTTAGATGGAGGGGTGGTAGTGAGTAGCTAGGAAGGGACTGAACTGTCAGGACTCCAGCTTTTGTTAAGCAGCAGGTAGTCACTGCCTCTGAACTCGGCTGGCTCCTGCTTTCCATCTGCAGGATGATGGATTGCTATGTTTAATACATTTCAGCTTTTGTCTGTCATAGTGTGGACAGACAGTGCTATCAGTGATTTCAACAGTGATTAGGGAACCATTTCAAACCACTCCTATTGGCCAGACGGCTTCCAGGGATGTCTGATGAAACATACTCCATTGGCACTCCCGCCATGTAAATGTGTCGTTTAGCTATGTGAAATGTGTTACCTTCACAGTAAACCAATGCACTGAGAATTCACTAGCCTGCATTCCTTTTTAGAATCAAATGCTAAAAGAAACTGTTGAGAGTGCTTTGACCCTCAGACTGAAATATTCATCCCAAGGAGTCCTAAGTTTAAGGTGAATCTGTACTCTTTACTACATTAATAGCATGTGCTTAATGGCAGAACTGTTGTTGCATAGATTCAGATGTCAGTTGTTGCCTGGCTCATCGATATTGAGCCATTTAACTTTCTAAGGAGGGGAGAATGGGCAGACTGTGTGAAAGCAGTAAGACATGACATGGCTTGTGTTATGCTGGGATTTGCTAAGCTGTGGGTGCTTTGTGGTTCACAAGTCCAAAGGGTGAATGATTTCAACAACCAGAAATCCACTATGTACCAACTCACTTATTCTCCCTGGAGTCTCTTATTCTATTTATAGAACTGGTGGTAAGAAAATACAAATAACTAAAGGAAAAGGAACTCTTCTTCTAAGCTGTTTATAATGGAAGCAAAGCTTTATTTCAAGCTTGGACTGAATAAATCAAATTGGTAAATAACGCATCATTTAACAATTATAATAATGTATTATTTACCAGTTATATAATAATTTACCAATTACAATGTAAAGCTATACCAAATGTAATGTATATTGGAATGTAAAGTATAGGACTGGTTATAGACATTTGAGTTTTAACTGTCTTAGAAAGCATACAATTATGGGAACAGCAATTCAGTTAACATTTTGAAGCAAAATTCTAACTCAGGAGAAACCATTTTCTCTTAATCTGTATTAAGGAAGAGTTTGAAGAAGAAAAATTGATGATTGATAGCAAAAGTTGGATGAGAAAGAACTACGAAACTTAGACTAGCGTCCCTTACTGATACAACTCTGAAATTGTAAAACTGTTTGCTGGGATTTTTTTTCAGTAAGAAGAACCATAAATCTATGCACACATACTCACATATATACATTGCACATCAGCATGCACAGACATGGGTATACCCGTGTATAACATCTCAACATCTCAACACTTTTTTTTCTGGTACTAAGGTGTGAAGTCATAGCCTCATAATCTTGCTTAGCTTTTTTGCTTAAGGCTGGTGTTTTACCATTTGAGCCACTCATCCACTTTGGCTGGTTAATTGGAGAGAAGAGTCTAGTGGATTTGTTTGCCCAGTCTGTCTTCAAATCTTGATCTTCAGATCTCAGGCTCATGTGTCACTAGGACAATAGGCAAGAGCTACCAGTGTCTGGTTTACCAGCTAAATGTGTTGGCATTTTGATATTGATATTTGGTAATAAGGAGAGGTATTACTTCACCTCCTGGGAAAATTATTAAAAACATTCATATGTTCGAGAAATTATCTTATTCTTTGTCCTATTGATTTATTTGTATAAATAAATATACTTATTTATAATAAATGATCACTTATCTGTTTTCACTCATGGTTAGTTCTCTACCACTTGGACTACCCCTCTATTCCAGCTTTTTTTGCTGGTTAATTGGAGATAAGAGCCTTTTGGACTTTTCTGTCAGTGCTGAGTTCAGATTATATTCCTCAGATCTCAACCTCTTGGTAGCTAGGGATAAGGTACAGGGGGAAGCTATTAGCATGTTCCAGCTTCTGAAATTGCTGCAATATAAAGAATTTCTAAGTCAAAGGGAAATGCAAGCCCATTTGTGTGAAATTAAGGTTCTTGGCCTTGAGCGCATAGCAGCAGATTGAATAGAAGAGCAAGGAGATACTGAGTAATACTCTTCTCTAAAATGAACTATCTTTTTTTTTTTCTGGTCCTGAAGCTTGAACTCAGGGCCTGAGATCTGTCCTTGAGCCTTTCTGTGCTCAAGGCGGACACTTTGCCACTTGAGCCACAGTACCACTTTCAGCCTTTTCTGTTTATGTGGCATTGAGGAATCTAACTCAGGGCTTCATGCATGCTAGACAAGCACTCTGCCACTAAGCCACATTACCAGCCTAAAATAGACCTATCTTAATGGAATGGTCATATCTGATATTATTTTTCTTTAACTACCTGGTAATAACTTTTATGGAGATAGTTAATGGTAAGTAGGCTTAGGATTCGGGCCTGGATTGGCATCAACCAGGAAAGGGACATCTGCTACAGATTTCCTCCACCCCAACAAACATAGGAAATATAAGTACTCGGAAAAGGCAAATGTGTATTTGACTCATGAAATGAAACTGTATAGGCTACTCAAAAGCAGATCTTATGCATCATCTGAAGTGTGTGTGTGTGTGTGTGTGTGTGTGTGTGTGTGTGTGTGTGTGTCTGCAAATTGTAGGTTGCCACCCCTTGTTATGCACAATGCTAGTATTATGTTTAGTTAAATCTCATAATTACAAAGTAATACAAGTCATTTGTCTTGCTGTAGTTAACAAAAAGAAAAAAAAAATATGTGCTAGGAACTAAATAAATGAGTTTCTCATGAGGCTAAATGAATACATTTGCTGCTGAAAATGGTTGTGAGCAGAGAACTCTGAGATCTCCTTTACTCTCTTTCTCTAACCACAGTGTGTACAATGGCTTTCCCATGGGCACAGCAGCTCTGGTTTTAGTGTTGAACTACTATTATTTGGTGGCTCCATAGATTGGGCGAAATAGGAAGTTGGGCTAGTAGGTTCAACTTCTTATTTCTCAGTAGCTTCCTACAATGATTCCACTTCTAATGAGGTGAATAACTACTGCATGAAAGAGGAGAAAAAAGGGTTTTGGCCATCTTAGCTAATAAATCACATTGACTGCCTGGCTGATCAGATCAATTGTGCATAAATCAGTACCTTAAAGAGTCTTAAAATAAGATTCTACCAAGACCAATCGATCCACTGGCTTGTGTAAAGAAAGGCACGGTCTCTTACCCATAGTGTTCAGAACAGGAATCTGCAATAAGAGGCTGCGATGTTGAAGGAAGTGTCTTGAGACATCAGGGGTAAGATTCTGACGTGTGAACCAGTTGTTATTTTCAATAGTTTTTGCCTTCTCTACTTCAGTCTTGTTAAGTTAGCAAGAGTATGGAATTATTAATATGAAATGAATGTTCAGTTTTTAGAGTATTAACAAGTATAACATGTAGTGAGTGTATGTTGTAAAAATATTTTGATGTTATTTCAAAGGAAATTAGATTAATACTGAAAAAATTTCTTAACCATAATCCACGCAGATTTGAGATTTATTAATCTTATCGACATCTTGGAAATATGAGGTTTTTTTTTTGTGTTGTTTGTTCTAGCTTCACTAAAACAGTAACTGTCAATGCAATTATTTTTTCTTTTCGTTTTTCTTTCTTTCTTTTTTTTTTTTTTTGATGGTACTGTCTCATGGACTTTCCTGCCTGGACTGGCTTTGAACTGCTATCCTCAGATCTCAGCCTCCTGAGTAGCTAGCATTATAGGTGTAAGCTCCTGTGCCTGGCTCAGTGCAATTCTTGAAGTTAGAGGCAGAAGTTTCAATTTATTGGATATACAATTGCCTGTAAAGTTGGCCATGGCAGCCAAGTGTTTGCAATCTTCTTAATTCAAATGCATTTATGAATTCTACAGGGCAAAAAAACCAATCACAATTGTTTGCAAACAGTGTGCTTATTTAAGAGTATATAAGAGGTAAAGTTATTTGATTTTAAGCAGTGGGCAAAGCTGTCTGTAAACTTTAACAGAAATGATCTTCCTAAATGATCTCTCCTACCAGTCTTGGGTTCAGTACACAAAGGGCACGTTAATACAGTGCCTCTGATGTTAACTTTTATTCTTTCTTGTATTTGTCTCATAAACAGAAAAAAATTTCTTAGAGAATGGCAAACTTCTTTATAGTTTGACAAATTTGTAACGTGAATAGTATGGTGTTTCAACATCAAATAGAAATTTATAAGTACCATTGGTGTAATTGACATCACTTCAGTATAGGGGAGTAAAAAAAGAAGCCCCGTATGTTTTCATAGTTCATTCTATACAATATTTACATGATAGACATTCTTCCATTACACACATTATAAAATATCAAAAAGTAAGGCTTCCATTTCACCTGAGGATTCACCTTGACAAGTAATTATTTGACACCTTATATTGATAAATCCAAAGAACAGTATTGAATTTTTTTGAACTTAGAACCTTAAGCATGTGGATAAGTGCATCACCTGTAGAGCAACCCTTCCAGACTTTTTCTTCTCTCTCTCTCTCTTTTTCTTTCTTTCTCTCCTCCTTTCTTTCTCTGCTTTCCTTCCTTCCTTCCTCTTCCTTCCTTCTTTCCTTCCTTCCGTCCTTCCTTCCTTCCTTCCTTCCTTCCTTCCTTCCTTCCTTCCTTCCTTCCTTCCTTCCTTCCTCTCTCTCTCTTTCTTTCTTTCTTCTTTTTCTTTCTTTTCTCTTTTTCTTTCTCTCCCTCCCTCTCTCCCTTTCCCTCTTTCTCTCTATCTCTCCCTCCCTCCCTTCCTTCTTATTTTATTTTTTAGATAAGATCTCCCTAACTTTCCTGGACTTGCCTTGCCTTGAATTCTTGAACCACTTGTCTTTATCTCTTGAGAAACTGCAAAAAATAGGTATTTTTTATTGTAAAATTATTTTCAGCCTTTGATTAACCTTGCTGAAAGAATTGTAAGGAAAAATGAATTGATATTTGTAAATTTCACTTTGAGCAATAGGTGACTATGTAAGTATCTTGTTCCTTCTCATTTTTACTAGCGATTCCTCATAGTACCTTAGTGATATGCTACTCTCTTTCCTTAGCTGTAGTTTCTTTTTGGAAGTATAGGATTTTGATTTTTTTTTTTTTTGTACTTGCTAGGGTGACACACTACCACGTGAGCCATGTTCCCAGAGTTTTTTGAGTTTAGTTATTTTCAGATAGAGTCTTGAATCTGTGCCTCTGAACTGCCTTGGACAGTGATCTTCCTATCAGCCACTACTGCCTGGTTTATTTGTTGAGATAGTGCCTTGTTAACTTTTTGCTCAGCCTGGCCTTGAACCAGGATTGTGTCAATTAGTTTCTGCCTCCCTGAGTGGCTAGAATTGCAGGCTTGGACCAGTATATACCACTTCTTTTTTATTTTATTTTTAAACAAGTTCTTGCTATGTATCTTGGGTCGGGGAGGGAAGACTCAAATTCATAATCCTCCTGCCACAACCTCTGAGGAGCTCTTAATATAGCTACGTACTATCCACCCCAGGCTCTAATATTTTATTTAGAATGGAATTAGAATTTGTATTCTTCCCTCTTGTGCTTTTCACTTTACTCTGTTATCAGCGTCCTTTACAAAATATGTATTGTGGAATGTTGTTCTCTATTTTGTTCTCATTATTACCTCATTTGGGCACATTTGTTTATCTGCAGTGTCCCAAACAACCATGCTTGTTTAAGTGAGACAGCCACCATCAAGAACAGTCTCAAAGCTGGCAGCTGTAACTAAATTTAATTTTCACCTACGTTTCACAGTTTATTCATAGTGAGAAATGCCTCTATGTAAGCATCCTGTCAGTGGACTAAGAAAAATGGGCATAGCTAGTCTCTGACAAAGAACTCAAGCTTTGGGGGTTTTGCTGGGGGAAATATTAAATAGGGAATTGATTCCTCGTTTTTAAAAAGAAGACAAGTATTTTTTTTTCACGTTCTATTTTGAGTTGTTGCATAGCATATTTAAATACGAAATTGTCATATTGTTGCAGCTAAAAAAAATCCTAAGGAACAAATATTAGACTTATAAAAGACAGGTTTAGGAGTTTAATAGATAAAGTGGCTGAATCTGTACAACCTTTTTTCTTCTAGTCTTGCAATTTAGTTGCATCACAGCTTGGGGGTTTCGGGATAATACATGGCCTCTAGAAAGATGCAGTCAGAGAGTTTGTGGACTAACTGCATCCCATCATCCAGACATGGGTTAAGAACTCTACACGTGTATTCTCTCTCATCTTCACACATGCCTTTTATCTTTTGTAAGACAGAAAGGAAATGAAAAACTCTTCTCCCAAGTCCATAAATCACATCTGTCTTCAAAATCCAAGCTTAAAGCATGAATAGGAAGAAAATTAAAGTCAATTATATCTGCTCAGATATCGGTGTGGCCGTCAGAAGTTCCAGTGTTCCCTTTACACACTCTGCTGCCTTGCTCCGGTTTCAGTTAATCACTTCTCGTTTCCTTTGATCCATTCTGAATATTTCAGTCTTCCATACTCTTCACTTTACAGTATTAGTGAATTATACATCTGTATTTGTGAAGGTAAATGTTTTGAAATAAAAGCCAATTAAATCAGTCAAAATCTTCAAATATTTAGAATCATAGAATGATAATAGATAAACAAGTTATTTGTCAGCCATCATGGGTTGGCTTGTCTGGAGACTAAGCTATATCTGCTACTTAGCTTTGGACAGTATGTTGGAAATGCCTGTATTGACCATTTTGGAAGGTCACTATGTGATATCATTAAGGGATTTGAACTTCATACTGTAGATGACTATAAATTGTTGGGAGATTGTTTTCCTTCCACTGGGAGATTTTTAATTAGGGGAATGATATGACGGGATTTGTATTTTGAGTGGATAGCTCTGTATGACCCTCAGAGGGTTGAATTGGAGGCAGTTTAAACTCCGTGTTGTTGTAATAATCCAGTTTGAAGGAAGAATTTTGTTGAAAGCAGCTGTTGTGGGAAGACAGAAGGAGGAAAACATGACAGAGAAATTACACTAAGGTGGAAAATAGGATGAGCTATTTGGGAAAGAGAATTAAGTTGAGATAGACTCTAGTTTTTAGTAAATAATATTTTCACTTGTAAGACCATGAGTGACCCTTAAGATCAGGTCTATAATTCTAACTTCTCAGGAAGTTGAGATCTAGAGGATCAGTGTTAGAAGCCAGCCTCAGCATTTAAGTCTGCATAACTCCATCTCTAATTAACCATAAGAAAGATGTTGCTGATGATGCAATTTCAAGTTGAGATACATAGGCAGTAATGGAGACTTGTATTTGGAATTCTAAGGAACATCATAGCAGCAGATCTATATTTTTGGTATGAACTTATTTTTATTAGCATATTTTAATTGTCCAAAGGAATTTCATTGTAACATTTCAATACATGCCTGCATTTTACATATATATATGTATATATGTAATCAATTTCACCTAGCACTCTCTTTTGTTCAAATTAGCCCTTCTATTACTCTTCCTTATTCTCCTACTTTTTCTTTTTTGCTATTTGTGGGTTTTGAACTCAGGCCTGGGTGCTGTTCTGAGCATCTTTCTGCTCTAGGCGAGCGCTCTACCAGTTGAGCCACAGCACCACTTCTGTTTTTTGAATGGGTAATTGGAGATAAGTGTTTCACAGGGACTTTACTGCCAGGGCTGGTTTGAACCACGATCCCCAGGTCTCAGCCTCCTGAGTAGCTAGGATTATAAGCATGAGCCACTGGCATGCAGCGTTCTCCTACTTTAAAACGCATACACACATGTTTGTTTTTTATATATTCGCACATATATGTACATATATATATATATATATATATATTGTTGGTCCTATGGTTTAAACTCAGGGCCTCAGTGAACAGTTTTTAACTGGTTTCATTATTCTATTTTCAAAGATGAGTGTGAAATACTTCCATTCTCCTCCTCCACCCCTCACCAACCTTACTCCCAGAGGAGTTGTGAACTGCAAGTTATAACCACGAATAATAAATGGGACTCTTAGACAGGCTTCAAAATGCGTTTGTGAACTGAAATGTTTTACTATTATCTTTAGGTTGGATGGAGATCCCATCTTCCCCCATCTTCTGGTTTCAAATAACTTTTTGAAAGCAACAATTTCTTTAAGAAAAAATATTTTTACTCATTCTCAGAGGTCAAGTATTATTTTTCCATTATGAATTATTCATAGTTAAGTAGAAGTCAAACATAGAGACCTGCAGAGAACAAATCTTCCCTTGCTGCTGAGTCAAGATTGGAACTCTAAGACACACTTTTATTGTGTTTGATTCTAAGCTTGTGATAATAAGTACTGTCAAAGAATGGGAACATTCTGTCCCAAAATGTGAAAACATTATTAAATAAAAATGCAAGCTCTGCTAACAGAATTTACCTGAAACTTGAAACTGAGTTTTTAGTGGCAAAGTTGTTGTAAACCACAGAGACAGGCTGCAGGGAGACAGGTCTAGAGAAGGCAGCAACAGATCCAGCTTGCACAATGTGCTTGTAGATTGACCTGGGTACATTGACTAGTGGACAGGACAAGTGTAAAGATTGTGTCTTTAAGCCAAGCATCTCTGTGGCTCATATCTCCAACCCTAACTTTTTTGGGGGGTGGTGGGGTCCAGTCATGGGGCCTAACTCTGGGCCTGGGTACTGTCCTTCAGCTCTTCAGCTCAAGGCTAGCGCTCTACCACTTGAGCCACAGCGCCACTTCCAGTTTTTTTCTTTTTTCTTATGTAGTGCTGAGGAATCTAACCCAGGGTCTCATGCATGCAAGGCAAGCCCTCTACCACTGAGCCACCTTCCCAGCCCCCCCAACCCTAACTTTTATTGGAGGTGGAGATTCAGATCAAGTTTCAAAGTCAACCTAAGGGGGAAAAAAATCAGCAAAATTCCATCACTAATTAACAAGTCAAATGCTAGGCTGAAGGCCTTGCTCAAGTGGTTAAGTGCTTGCTAGGTAAGCAAATGGAGAAAGAGCAAGGCCCTGAGTATAAACCCCAGTACTGGCAAACAATTACAATTAAACAGATGCATATGTCTAAAACTAGAATGATGAATGTCTTTAAAAATAAAATAAAGCTGACAGATGACAGCAAATGAAAATCATACCATTGAAGTAGTTAGAAGGTAGGCTAGAGTTAGGGCTTAAACCTATAATCCCTGCACTTCAGAAGGAAGAGGCAGATGGATTGATTTAGGGCAGCCTAGGGAAAAGTGATTCCCAACACAAAAAACACAACATGTAGTAGCTTCCATCTGTAATCTTAGCTACTGAAGCGGTGGAGAGAGGATAATTACAATCCAAAGTCAGCTTGGGCAAATCTCATGACCAAATCTGAAAAACAGTCACAAGAGTGTGGCTCAAGTAGTACAGGAATTGCTTAGCAAGTCAGATATCCTGACTCAAACCCCAGTACTATAAAAAAGAAAGAAGGAAAATAAAGAGAGAGAGAGAGAGAGAGAGAAAGAAAAAAAGAAAAAGAAAAAAAGAAAGAAAGAAAAAAGAAAGAAAGCCAAACTGGGAAGGATTTATTTAGTATAAATCCATGTCTACTTTAGCAAATTAACATTGCATTAAAATTCCTTTATCTCAACATACTCTCAACTAATGTCTTCTAAACAATGTCCTCTGCTTTGATGACATGGTTCTTTCAGGAGACTGATACTAGAGTTGGCTTTACTCTTATTTTTATCTTCTTGATAGTCCTAGCCACTATTCTTAATTCTTAAATTTATATGGTCTTCCTTTTCACTAAGGGCATAACCTTGTATGTACACAAAATCTCTTTGTCAAATAAGAGAACATATAATCAAAAGCAACTTTACATAACTAGTATTACAATTCTATCTATATATAATTATTACAATTATATCTCGTTCCCACTTAACTGGTTTTTGCTAAAATACCTCTATTAGTGCAATTTTTTAATGCTATGCAAAATTATAACTTGAAAACAAAATTCTGTCTGTAAACTTTAAGCATCTCTAACTTCCTCTTTACCAAAGTTATCTCTCCTCTTTGAGTAAGAGTGTGTTTGTTAACTTTACATCCTGGTAATGAAATTCCTGAGGTAAGCAACTTATAATGAGAAGAAAAGCTTATTTGCACTCATTGTTTTGGAGATTTCCATCCATAAGCTGTTGGCCCTGATACTTTGGGCCTATGTGGATCCATTACATCATGGGAGGGGAGTCTGGTGGAGCAAACCTTCTCACCTTTGGCCAGGAAGCAAAAAAAAAAAAAAAAAAAAAAAGAGGAGTTCTCTACAATTGTCTTTCAAAGTATAACCTCGATGACTCAGGGACCTTAGTCAAGGCCTCCAACTCTGAAGGATTGTAGCACCTCCAAATAGTGTCAGTTGGGTGCCAAAGTCTCTGGGTGCCAAAGGCTCTGGGTGGATATTCAGATCCACACTATAGCAAATAATGTACCAGTTTTGCAGTGAGATTTTGTCTCTGTTAGACATATGCATTCATAATCAGGTGAAATTCAACATGGTTTGGAAGTATAAGCTAGTCTACCCTTTTACAGGTGCATACTTCTTAGATTTCATATAAATGAAGCTCTGTCTGCCCTCTGCCTATCTCTTCTCTAAGAAGGCTGATACTAACTCAAAGAGGAAGTATAAGAATTGTCAATATTCAGACTCCCAATGCTGACAGTCTTCTCTTTCCCCATGCCTAGGACAGCCAGAGATAGGGGAAGAAGTAATTACCCTGATGTCCAGTCCAGTGGATGGCCACCCTCACCACTTCCAATGCGATGTTTAGAAAATATTTGTGAAATACGGGCATACAACTGAATAATGTATCTAAACATACAATGCTTGTGTCTAGCACTGAGGTGAATGAAATACAATAAGTGTTTCATAGATCTAGTTTAAAGCAACTCAGTAAAACAAATACATTTATATATCATTAAATGTGTAATATGATTTGATGAATAGTGGTTCAATTTAAGATCCAAATGAGAGAACATGTTCAGTAAATCTGAGAGAATCATGCATGTTTATTTAGACCCTAATCTTATATTTCGAATGATTATTTTTATCATCATCCATCATCATCATTATTTTCTAATAGAAGGATCAGAAGTTTGAATAAATAATGTGTGGGTAGAAGGCAGTATAAAGTGAAGAAATGCTACTTTTCTTCTATCTAGTGATTATTGTGATAGATATTTTGGATGTGCTAATGAACATGAAACAAACATCTCTACCTTCATAGGGCATATATTCTAGAACTCATGATTGGGGGGTAGAGAGAAAGATTAAAAAAATAATTACAGGGGCTGGAAAGTGGGCTCAGTGGTAGAGTGCTTGCCTTGCATGCATGAGGCCCTGGGTTAGATTCCCCAGTACCACATAAGCAGAAAAGGCTGGAAGTGGCACTGTGGCTCAAGTAGTAGAGTGCTAGCCATGAATGAAAGAGCTCAGGGACAGTGCCCAGGCCCTGAGTTGAAGCCCTACAACTGATAAAACAAACAAACAAAAACCCAAAGTAAAGCAAATGAAGGAAAAGACAAATAAACAAATGACAAAGTTTAAGATTATAAATGTCATGATAAAAGAAGTCAGGACACAGAGTATTAAAGTTTGGGGAGTAGGACTGTTGAAATTTTAAGTGTAGTGGCCTGACTCATTGAGAAAATTACATTAAGAGTCAATATCTGAAAGACATGTGAAGAGCTCAAAGGCATTTTAACAAAGCTAAACTGTCTCTCTCTGGCTTTGATTTCTAGTTTAGTAGGGAGGGAAAGAGTAAATATGATGAGAGGTAACAGAATAACGGAAATAGTAAATATGATCAGAGGTTATAGAATAAAGCTTTTCATTATATACTATAAGGAAAAGATTAAATATTTTCTCTACATTTCTAAGGCATATGAGAAAAGTACACTATAGATAAAAAGTAGGTTTTAATACCTTGTCTCTTACTAATCATTGGATTTTGACTCTTAAGTTTTTAAAATTTGTATGCTTCATTTTACTCATCTCTAAAAGTTAATAACACTTACATTGCATTAATGGAAATCACATATCTTAAATATATATCAAAGTACTATTAATAATTACTCAAAAACGAAAGCAGGAATAACCTTTTATTTACTATTTTAATTCTGACTTAAAAAAATTGTAGAATTTTTCAAGGCCTACCAATAGGGCAGTCTCTTTCCAAAGAGAAATTTCCAGGTGCATAGACACTTTTCAGTGTGCACTGTCTTTCTATAAGGTCCAAGGGGGGGGGGGGGGAAGTGATTTTGAATATTTTGGCTATACTCATTACATTGTATATTTTCAGTTTCCTAATCTGAGTATCCAAGTAGTGTCCTTAAGTAGAATTTCATGGAAATATTGTAATATCTACTTGGAGAACATATTGTAGTGTTCAGCATTCACTTAGTTCTGTATAGAGAGAGATGCAAGTTTTCTACATACAAGTGAAGATTTCCAGGTCAAAGTGATTTTAGAAGAACACTTCTAGTAGGCTATTAGAAAATGAGTCTGCGTATTTCAACATAAATCTTCATATTGGTATTTCCTTTCCTAGAAGATTGACACTGATACCTCTTCCATCAACTCAGGTTGGAATGTGTAGGGTCAGCATAGTGTTATGGACGAACAGGAACCTCTTGAGAATAAACAAGGTGTGTCTTAACAACGATGCTGGGTCAACAGGTGGAAACTACAACCATAGACTAGAAGAGACTGAGGATATACTGTCGCTGTACCTAATGAACCTATATTGACCAGTTCATAAAGGATCTAGCCAGTAGCTTAAATGCAATTCTTTTTAAATGTATGAGCTAATTTTACCTCAGGGATAATTGGAGGAGACCAAATTACATTACTTGGAGGTAAGCCAGTATTGCTGTTCTTATTCTTGTTTTGTGTTTTCATTTTAATAAGCATTATGTTGTTTCTCATGAAACACATTGATAAAAAATTGATTAAGATTTATTTCAATTCAGACTTCTCCATATAGTATCTTTCCTTTAGTTTACATTTCCAAGTCATTTTGCACTGTTTCCTTTTTCCTTTCCTTTCCTTTCCTTTCCTTTCCTTTCCTTTCCTTTCCTTTCCTCCCCTCCCCTCCCCTCCCTCCCTCCCTCCCTCCCTCCCTCCCTTCCTTCCTTCCTTCCTTCCTTTCTTCCTTCCTTCCTTTCTCTCTTTCTTCTCTTTCTTCTCTCTCTCTTTCTCTCTCTCTCTCTCTTTCTTTCTTTCTTTCTTTCTCTCGCTTTCTCTCGCTCTCTTTCTTTTTAAATACATCTCAGTAAACAAGGCTTTATTTGCCTTGGCAAGCTGTAGGTATCTTATTCATGAAGTGTACAGGCTGGTTTGTTTTCTAATAGACTGGTAGCTACTGTTTTCAAGCAGCTGTCATCAGTCTGTTGGTTTTAATTGTGAATATGTAAGGTGACATTTCCAAACTTTCTGCTACAGTTTCACCAATAATTAGGGTGAAAGAACAATGAATTTTGGTAGGGAGTTGAGAAGAAATGGGAACAAAATTTGATAGACTTGGTTTCATTTTCTTATTCTTTTCCTAACACAGTACTGGGCTGATCCTGGTTGCTAAATTTCTCTCACTGTATGGAAAGCCACTAAGAAAAAAATCAGGTAGGAAAAAAAAATGAGTAGAAAAAGCAGATGTTAAAAAAATCAAATAAAACCATTATCTGTGACTTTTAGGTATGAACAAATGCTTTGCTCTCTATCTATTTAGCTTGGAATAATGCTGTTGGTTATCTGATTCTGAGCATAAAAGTGTATGCTATATTTTGCTGCTCTCAGATGAGTATTATTTCTAGTAGCACATTAGAGTCATGATTTTTGAAATAGGTAAAATAAAAGGAATTTTAATAGGGGATCACAAAGCTCCTATGTCATTGACTTGCTAAGGTTGAGTGTACCTTTGATAAAGCGGGAGAATGGGTCAAATGTGTGCTGGAGCAGGAAGAGTAAGGAAACAGATGCATTAAAAACTGTGGGGCATTAAATGCTGAATTCTTCACATCTGACTTCATCCTTGGGACTACTTTCTTTTATAGAGATAGCGATTCCAGAAATGACGTCCCATAATAGTAGTTTGGAGGAGCTCCTGGGCACAATAGCTATAGACAGTGGAGATTAGGTAGATATTTGGGGTCTTAGAGGCTAGTTTACTTCATGAGCTTGTTATATGAGAGCTTCGGCATCATTCATTTTGCCTCTAATCACGTTTTCCCATTTCTGGTGTGTGCTCTGCTCATAATCCGGTTTTATATCACAATACTTGCTGTATCAGCACCCATTCTCATTCCAGTGTTCAGTTTTAAACAGCCTCATTATGAAAAATACTGTCTTTAAAAACATGGCACAAATTTGTATTACTTCAGTACAAGAGAAAGAGATTATTGAGAAATTCATTGACTGGTGAACTAACTTTGTCCTAAGGGGTAGGTCATGCTTTTAACTGTTTTTGTTTTTTCTATTTCATTAAGACTTCTTACCTTTTAGAAAAAAAGGAGTTCCTAACTTACTTCTTTATGACTACCAATGTGTTCATAACTTCTGTAAAGTTAAACATTTTCTCTGCATCTCAGAATAGCGTAAAATGAAGAACAAAAAATGATGTAGAACATTTAGCTCTAACAACTGAAATCTTCATGGTTTTTAGAAATCACATGCTTACCTGGAAACAAGTTTTTCTTAGTATGGGAGCTGTGTGTGTGTGTGTGTGTGTGTGTGTGTGTGTGTGTGTGTGTGTGTGTGTGTGTTTTCTTGGTGTGTATGTGTTTTCTTGACAACTACAGATTATAATTTACCATATCAAATACATGCATTTAAAAAACATTTTCTGGTTTTTAACTTCACAAAGCTAGTCTAGGCAAAACTACTACTTTTAAGTTATGAAAAGTTAAATTGCTAAACAGCATTACAAAACTCAAAGGTTTGCAGATTTATTATAAAGCCACCATTCTCTGTTGTCAAACCACAGGACTGATGTAGGCTCTGGCTTATGATCTTCAAATAAATTCAGATAGAATTAAATTTAAGCACTATCACTCTCATGTCAAATTTGGATATTGTAAAAAAAAAATCATCCTATTTCATATGTGTAGGTCTGAGTTTTAGTCTATCAACATTATTTTCCAGTATTCCACTTAAACTTCAAGTGATACATTTATGACACTTTAAACTTCGATTTGTATTTATTTTCTTCTTATAAATAGAAGATCAACTTCAAGTCTTTATTTTGTAAACACAGGGAAGCAAAGTAAAAGCTTTAAAAGTGTAAGAATATCATGTGCGTCTCTAAATAATCCAGCTCTGGGTCTGAGTGAAAGTAACCCCATCCAGTAGACCATAGAATGATCATTTAGCAAACTCAGAGGCTTAGCAGAGCTTCCCCAGCCATTCTGGACCAAGTGCACAGATGGATCTAATGCTGTAAGATTTATCTACATCATGCTCAGGTCTTCCATACTTTTTTTTCTTTTTGCATAGTTTTCAAGACACACTTTTCATATAGAATTAAGAAGAATCGAAGTAGGGGCAACTTCTATTAACATCTTTCTTAAACCATATGGACTTCATTTTCATAAGGAAAAAAAAAAAGAAGGGGGAGTCAGATTGCTTCCTTTAATTGTATTTTCTCAAGGAAAAAAATCTGAAAATTCATTTCTTCCCTTTCTAGGTCAGTAGGAGAGGTTTATATATTAAAACAAAGGCCTCCAGTGGTTAGTTTGCCCACTGAACTTAATAAAATACAATTAAAATGAGAATAAACAGAAAGAACAACTGTTTCAACTGGCCTTGACAAGCTGCATACCATATTTAAATAATTTTTATATTGCTAATAGCTGCAGATCCCTTCGTTTGAGATGTAAAAATGATCAAGATTGACCATTCAAAAAAGCTTCTCTTCTATTATAATGAGCAAAAACTTATCCTATAAAACTCTTTTTATGGTCAACTTGATTTTTAAGTATCATTAGCTGTTTTGTTTAAAAATGGACACATTTTTTACTGGTCTGCAGCAGCTTTATAACAGGAATATAGAGAGCTAGTTATTTTCCAAAACATATTATTAAAACATTTTAATTTATATCACCCCCCCATTTCTCACATTTAAAAACAGGATTTAAATAACATGCTCATCTTTTATGTTTGCTTAAGCCCCAGGCATTTTAGCTCATGCTTACTTTTGACAGTATCTCACATGTTGAGGTCAAATTATTTTGCTCTTAGAGAGAACAATACTCCCATTTTAAAACTGAATTGTTGCCTTCTTGTGTATATTCAAAATATTCAAACGAAGGGGAATAAATAGTCACTTCTTTTGTGAATAAGAGATCCACTTCATTTATTTGTATTTAGTTGCCTTCTCTTTGTCAGGATTTAGACTAATGAGAAAAATCTTAGAAAGATCCTTTACTGTCTAAACACCAAGCACGCAAATGCTTCTCAATAGAAATAACACAAGAAATGCATTCAAAGACAATACGTAGCCTGAGAAATTCTTGTGTGCTGACAGCTCTCCAGCCGTGTTGTCACAGCAGGAAGACATCAGTTGAAGAAACAGATAGTGACCTCAAAAAAAGTCTGGTCAGCGGTGTGGACAGGGTTTCACAAGATTATAAATCACCCCAGGGTCGCTCTGTTCCCACCATAAAGAGAGCATGGTCATTTTATTGTAATCTAATAAGAGATGGGAGCAAAGGACAACTCCAGTGTGTGTTTGCAAAAGAAAATTCTTGATTACAGTTTCAAAACTATACAGTTTCCCTGCTATTGAAGTGCAGATTATAGGGTTAAGGGCATGTTAGGATTGGATTACCTTTTATAGCTTGAATGTTATCCCCTGTTTCATGAATCAGAAAGGACTTAAATTAAACTGAACATTTGGGAGTAATCCCACTATGTAGCATGGTGGTAGAAAATTAATCATGATTTGGTGGTAGATTATTAAGCTGCTCATTTGAAAGGGGGTCTTTTACAGAATCAGAAAATTAACTTGGTGGTTGGGTATACATTAACATGGGGGAGACAGGCTCCATGTAATATATTGCACTGGACTTGGTTTTAGGGGAGGAATGATTTAATGAACAAAAACATACATTTATATAAAATGCATGGAAGAGTTAAAAACATCGGGTCTGGATTGGGTTACCACCAGGGATTTTCAGTTTCTTGTGTCTTAATATTTGTTACAGTGACTGCCTGAAATAGCATGTTGTTATTGTAGTAATCTTTAACTAAATCTCGGCAGTTCCTAAATAGTTGAAAGGACCTATTTTGACATCAGTAAAGCTAAGAAGTGTAGTTTAAAAGGATTCAGAAACCAGAAATGTCCTCAGGATTACTAAGATTTTTATAGTCAAAATTTTGAAGGAAAGCCTCTGATTTGATGACATTCCAAGCAGACCTGTGTCTACTCTCAGCAGGACTTCATATGGAAAGAGAAGGAGGCTTTATCATTCATATTTAAGCTTCTTTAACACTATTTAATCTATGTACATTTCTGGGACCATAAACATCATCCTCCCATTTAAAATGGATTTTATTTCGTAACTTATCACCTTGGCTTTGTCAGTTTGTTCCTCTGGAACCGTTCTGACATCTAGAGATAAGTCCTATCAGTCGAGCTATTGACTGAATTTTGATTGTGAGGAAGCCATCACTGAGAGATGAGAGAGACAGAGTGGAAGTGTTATTGCGAAGGATATATTTTATGTTGCAGTTTCAAAACTCAAAGGTAAATAAGATGGGATTTGAGGCTTTTCATTTAGTGTTAGACATCAGTTGGACTTTGCAAGCTGTTTTCCTGGTCTGTCTTCTTTTTTCTCTAGAAGTCACAGACCAGATCTGAAGTTTCACTCGTGTTTACTTTCTTGAAATGATGAATGTGAATGGCAATTCTCACTCTGGAAGGATATTAGACTGGTCTGTTAAACTTAGTGGGTTCTTTGATTCATCTCAGTTTGTTTTCCACTTGTCAATTTCTCTTTGTTTCTTCCTCATTTATACATGCTTAAGTAGGTGAGTAGGAAGATTTCACTGGGTCTCTTTGTCTTCTGCTTTCTCCCAGGCTGATAAAAGTGCTACTTTCTGAACTAGAAACTGGAAATGATCAATATCCAGGCAAGTTTCATTCTTGCTTTGAATATAGGAAAACACAAAAACTGTTTTTGTGTGTGTGATTTTCGTAGCCGGCATTGTCTGAAAGGATACAAGCTCTCAATGCTATTGCAAAGTCAAAGAGAAAGTGATAAAGACAAGAATATCCAAATCTTTTACTAATTCATGCTAACTTTGCTTTGTCTCTCATTGGTTGCTGAGAGAATTCTCTCATAGGAAAAGTTTTATGCATATATATATATATATTATACAAAATATATAATATATATTTGATTTTAACACGAGCAGTTCTGAAAATGTAAATGTTTAAATCTTTTTATCACTGTAGGAATAAAGTGTAAATGAACAAATCTATTTAAAATAGCTGGTGATTTTAGGAAAGCAAACTGTTCTAATTTCTTTTAAGTAGAAGATACCTCATCCATCATTTATCACAGCAGTGGTTCGGTATTTATATACTATCCCTAAGAGTACATATTAATTCACAGCAGCCCACACCTAACACAGAAATTTCTCATATGGCTAAGACTTGCGTATGGTCATCTGTTTTACATATGCACTGTTTTTTCTCCATAATCTTTATTACTGAATGGTCTCAAATAGAAAGTACATAAGTGCAAATGCCAACATGTATTTTTGTTAATGGCACTGAATAGCCTGGTTAAGGAAGAAAAACAAATGTACTTACTTTGATTTATCACTTCTGACATTAGCTTGTACCATATTGCTCTCCCGGTAACAAAATGGTTGCACCTGAGGACAGTGATATAAACACTACTTTGATTATTTGAAACAAACCATTAGGCTTTGATGAAAGAACTATTTCCATGGTGGATCCTGTACAGGGAGCGAGTGCCTGGAGATAATGGATGAGCAGTCGACAATTACTTGCTTAGAATTTAAAGAAGGAAATAAGATATATAAAGTGAATTGAATTTCACATGCCATTTGCAAGTTGAATTTTTACTGCAAGGCATACTTATCTGCAATAATATTCTTATCTTTTGTTAGCAATTTATTCGAATTAGAAACAAAATTCGGTCAATTGTTTTTTAAAAATTAAGTCTTCAATTATTCTGTTGCATCTTTATGAAGTAATTTCCTAGTAGGATTTCATTTATTTACATCTGAGTACTAAAAGATGTTATCTTTTACATAAATGTTTATGTTATACATATTATACATAATACCAAGCCTAATTATAAATTGAATATCTATTTGCCTTACATGATTTATAGAGATTGTACTTAATCTAAACCTAGTAAAGCATGCTTTCAACTACCAACATTTATTTAAAATATTTTGTTTATAAAAGCTGTTAGGTAAGCTAAAATATTAAAGTTCTTGAAGAAGGTAATTCTTTTAACTTTTTTAGTTAAAATACATCAGCGTAGAAAAATGTCAGGTTAGACATATTTATCCAGATTTCCTGGACTTCCAGGAACAGAATATAAGTAAATTTAGGTGGGAAGGAAGTATGAATGATAAGAGTGGAACAAGATTGGGAACAGGGCCTGCTATGGGCAGAGGATGAGCAAGAACAGAGACGAGTTAGGGCACAGCAAGAAAGTGGAGAACCCAGGGAAAAACTAGACAGTGCAGTTTCCTCATCCATGGGCTGTGGATAGAGGTAATTTTCAAGCCGAAAGGAGGGGAAGGTCACACTACAGGATGAAAAGGAGCATGGTGTTTCTCCTGATATTTTCATGAGCCAACTCTTAAAATTTCATAACCTGTCTCTGAGAAGAGAAGACCATTTTCAGCCATCTGTCTTATGACAATAATTTTCTTTGTAGGTAGAACATTATGCCTGTATTAATGTTTTATTGCAGAACATAGGTTTTGTGCTACAAACGGTAGTTTACAATAAAAAAAATTCTGAAAGTTAAAAATGGTGTCAACCAATTTTATCCTCTACCAGTCCACATTCCATTTGGATGTAGATGGCACAGGTATGAGTTTACAGCTGAGGAAACATTACTTTCATAGCAGTAAAAGAGCAATTTCAAGGTCAATGACAGCAAAGTTGCAGGGAGAGACCTTGATTTTATCACTCAGCCCAGTGCCTTTCCGTTACTCCGTGATGCAGCTCAAAACTTTTGAAAGGTCGGGTTTCCCAATCCTCCAGGGTTCATCTTTTCTCAGAACTTAGCACAACACTTTGAGCAAAATGCACCATAATGTCCATAGATGATTTTATTTCCAGTGTTACATATTACATATGTTTTGCTCCCAGAAGAGAGGAAGGATGGCTTTGGTATTAAGTAGGTACCTACCTAGATTGTAAAACCTCCACATAGTTAATCAAATATTCTCAGAAGGATTATGAATTTACACATAATGCAATGGCTTTAGGAAATGAATGCCACCATTCTTGGTTAGTACCCATTTCACCATGCCATTGCTCTAAAATTGTTAGTACTTTTCACAAAAACATAGAAGAGATATACTGAATTTAATCTATGCCTTAAAGTTAAGAACATTAGAAATCTGAGTCCACTATATATATTTAATTCCCTCCCACCCCCTAATTCGTTTATTCTTTTCTCACTACTTCAACTGGTACACACAATCTAGAGTTCTGTTATCAGTGACATACATTAAATTACAGTGCCCATGTTTAAAGGGCACTTTCACACTGAAGGTGAATCCAGTGTTTTTAGAAACTTAATAAGGAGCATTCTCACAATGACCTCATTCTTTTGTAGTATGCCATAGTCCGTCTTTTGATGTGGTCCTCACTCTTCCACTCTTAACTTCATTCTTTGAGTCTGAGTCCACTTCTGCTATTATGGAATGATTTCCTGGTTGAATGAATGTTTTCTCAAGTACTCAACCCAAATGCCTTACCAATTAATTTGCATGTTGATTTTCTGTGTAACCCGCTTGGCATCAAAGGCTATACACTCCAAATTAATGAAGCCCATGTTGTAATGATTCACTTTCAGCTCCTATAGCCAATATGTTATATAACAAGAGATGATCTCGTTTAGGGGTTATGTATCAGTAAGCTGCAGATCCAATCTTACTCCATCCTCAAAAACAGTAATTACAGCATAACTTCTCTAGATATTGGTAAGCTGGAAGTAGTGAGTCCTGTTTATATGCATTTTCAGGGGGTGGAGATGTTGGAGTCAAACCTTTTTCTCATCTATTCCATTTCTTTATTTGCAAACACAAATCCCTTAAAATTTTCATTTTAAAAAACGAATTGAAGCTATGGATGCCGGTCATCCTAGCACTCAGAAATCTGGGTTAGGAGGATCATATGTTTCATGGTCATCTAAGACACACAGGAAAAGCTTGTCTCTACCACCACCACCATCATCATCACCTTTACCCACACCCTACCACTGAAGCCTACTATATTAAGACACATGATCAAGATGATAATGATAACCCCAGTGCCTTGGAAGTCTTTAATCACTGTTCTAGTAGCACCTGATGGTTTCTGGGAATCTCTAACAGCTTTAATGGTGAAAGAGTCAGAAGACCTCAATGCTTCTTATTCCAGCTACAGCTAGTGAGAATTCCAGGAGTCAGCCTCAGGTGAACAGTGAACACACATTCTGTAATAGCTCCTTCTTTGTCAGGTACTCGGGTACTGAAAGAAAGATGGCAAATAAAGGAGCAGTTTCAACTCTCGGAACTTGTTATGGAATATATCCATGTTGTAAACATGAAAGTGGAATAAAATACATTAATTGCACTTTTATATATATGGGAATGCACTATATAGCAAGCACAATAACATATATCAGACCTTATTTTATTTTATTTGTATTTTCATATACCCACAATTACACTGCCATGGCAGAAATAGAAGACCCCGTGGATGGCATGAACTAGTTTGGGAAATGGAGAAAAAGTAGACTCCATATTGTGTGAGCCACTGGCACCTGGCTAAAATAAAACTTTTAACATACAAATACCAGTTTATTTTTTTGGCATTTGAGGTGTTAATCAGAAACAAGATGAATATATACATCGACTTCCAAACCCATGTATGAGTGTTTGTAGCCGTGTAAGTCATATAGCAATTTGCTATTCAACATGATATTCAAAATTCCAAGCATGGTTATAATCCAAGTGCTTGCTTATGAACCGAAAAATAATAGACAATGAAATATTAATACATACTCATGACATAGTTGAGTTTGGTAACATTTTGCTAAAGGTAATAAGCCATCCATTAAAAAAAATCCTAGTTATAATTCAGTTTAAAGAAACTGACTTTAGATTAGAAAGTACCTTAAAACTGATCAGTGGCCGGGCGCTGGTGGCTCACACCTGTAATCCTAGCTACTCAGGAGGCTGAGATCTGAGGATCGCGGTTCAAAGCCAGCCCGGGCAGGAGAGACCGTGAGACTCCTATCTCCAATAAACCACGATAAAACCGGAAATGGTGCTGTAGCTCAAGTGGTAGAGCGCTCGCCTTGAGCTGAAGAGCTGAAGGACAGCGCCCAGGCCCAGAGTTCGGGGATTATAAAGTGAGTATTTGGGTGTGGGGTGATTCTAAAATTAGATTGTGGTCATGTTGCACAAATCTGTGAATGCAGTAATGCTGTAGACTTGCAATCTTTAAATAAGTGAATTTGTAATACATGATATTTACCCCAATACACTTGTAAATATGGAGTATATTCAATATGTTGCATAAAGAAGTGAGCTAAAGAATGCAAAATGATCACTCCTGCAGTGATTTATTCTTTACAATATTTTAAAATTAAATATGGGTAATACACTAATAGATATAAGGCACATACTAAATATGAAACATATGATTAACAAGCCATTTAAGGGCAGTCTTCTCATTATTCCATTTAAACTATTTTTAACCTTTAGTTCAGCAATTTCAGGAGGAGTAAAAATTAATAAATTAATAGCTCTCCTACCTCCCAAACCAATCAGTGATGATTTTCTCCATCTTTCCTCCTGTGAGAATCTTCTTAATTTAAGACTCAATTATTTGGGACATTCTTTGAATTTAAGTGTATGTTTTCCTTCAATTACCAAAATTAATTTTAAGCAACCATCTTAAAATCCCTATGTTTATGAAATATGCAAATATTGATATCCGGAACCTTAAATTGCTCCAGGAAATGCATGTGTTTGGACAGACCTTTTGCTTTATTTACTTTTTGGAAAGGAAAGAACAAATGCATTTTAAGAGCAAATTCCCCACATTGTGTAAACTACTCCCTGGGAGTAAGAAAGCAGTTATATTAACTCTTTTGATGAAGTAGTAATTGAAATAATACCCTAGTGACAGGAAGAGTTATCTTCCAAAGCGACTTCAAGAAACATAAGGGAGAATCATGATTTTGGATGAGGGGAAACTGTAGTTAAAGTGCTAGGCGAAAAAAAAATCTAGTCTGGCATGGCCTTAAATTAGCCAATGCCTTCTCTCCCTCCTTCTAGTCCTGCTCCTCCCTCCCTCCCTTACCTGTTTATTTCTGTTTAGTTCTCAGCATATTCATTGAATCCCTGCCACATGCTGAGAATAGAGTAGTCTTATTCTGGCAAGAACCTGTTACATATTATTTATGTAACATCCATCATTACTTGAACATTTATTTCCCCCCTTTTCTTCCCCTATTTCAATGCATTAGCTTGTTTAAGGAGAAATGGGTTGTTTTATTTCATTCCTTCAGTTTCTGAATGGTCATTTGATCTTGAATATGGCTTCCTGACACCCACTGATTTATCCTTTTATCCTTTTTGAGTACTAGATTTGAACTCAAGGACTCATGCTGCTAGGCAGGAGTTCTACTTCAGCTATGCCCAAAACCCTTTTACTTTTCTCTTTTTCTTCTCTCATTCTCTCCCTCACTTCTTTTCTTCCTTCCCTTTCTTTGTTCTTCCTCTTCCTCCCTCCTTCCTTCTCTTTCCTTCCAGCCTTCCTTCCCTCCCTTCCTCTCTCCCTCTCCTCTATTCTATACTTTTTTCTTTTTACTTTATTTTAATAGAGTCTTAATTTCATGCCCAGAGTGGTCTGGACTGCTATCCTATTATACTCCCCTCATAGCTGGGGTGAGATGCATTCACCACTATGCACAGCATTTCATTGGTAGAGATGAAGTCTTGGTAACTTTTACTAGAGCTGGACTTGAACTGAAATCTTCCTATCCTCTCACTGTACCTGGATGACTAGATCTATAGGTGTAACTACCATGTCCAACTCTACTACTAATAGTTATAATAATAGAATATGTTGACGATTATTGTGAAAATAAAGTATGAGGATCTAAGATGTGGAACTTAAATCTTGGCCTATTGTAGATAGTAAATGGTAACTCTATATGGAAGAACTCCTGTATGGTTAATATTGAATTGATGATAATAGTTCAACAAAAGAAAGTATGTGTTGAATTGATCTATGGAAACATAGTTTTTTTTTTTATTATTATTTTTAAACTTAGAATTATATTGTTGTTTTTCTTTCTTCCTTTTTTTTTTGGGGGGGGGGGCTCTGTCCTGGAGTTTAAACTTGGGGCCTGGGTACTGTCCCTAAGCATCTTTGTGTGCAGGGCTAGTATGCTCTACCACTTAAGCCACAGTGTCACTTATGGCTTTTGAGTGATTCTTTGGAGCTAAGAGTCTCACTGGGACTTTTTTTGCCCCAGCTGGCTTTGAACCATGATCCTCAGATCTCAGCCTCCTGGGTAGATAAGTGCCTGGCTTGTGTTACTTCTTTAATATGGCATGTGATAACAAGTTCAAAGAATATTGAGCTACACCATATGTTTGATTTAATTCCTGATAATTAATTCTATTTTGAGTGAGAGAAATATGTCTCAATAATGTTGTATCATTTCCTTTTGTTTACTGATTTAAAATACCTTCACATCATCATGGATAGTGACTGTCTTGTAACTGCCTTCCTCCTCAAGCATTTTGCTTTTCTCAAACTTGCGATAACTTCGTTTGCTATTCTATTTTGAATAATGATGGAACAAGTAAGTTTTATCTACCATTGCTTTATTTTAGACCTAGGTTTAATGCTACCTTTGGCTATCTGTGATATGATACATTAAATGGCTTTCTCAGCTTTTCCATATTTTAGATACAGGTTTAACATTCAAGTATTTCATTATAAGATGATTTTGATTGTAATAGCTGGAATAAAGGAAATGTATTTCTCAGTGCATCAGTGAAAAAGTTTAAATAAGTTAATCACTTGTCTTTATGAGGCCTTTCATTTCATAGCTCAATAGCTCTCTAAAGTTCCATTGTCATTTTTTAGTATCATTATGGGCACACATCTAGAAACAGGAGGTTTAGCTGCAAGATGAAATCCTTTTAATTTCCAGTTTGCACACATTGACCCTTTCCTTTGTCTTAATAAGTGGGATAACTCTGATTGATGGAGTTTTACAATAGGAACACACAAAAAAAGAAATCACTTTGCTGTCATATCTTTATAGCTTGTAAAAAAAAAAAAGGCATTTTAATGAAACTATTGCTTTTGTTTATTCTGCCTATATAGGGAATAAGAAAAAATACTGATTCTTGCTTTCTTGTCCATTTTTATGAACTCAGTTGTACTCAGATTGCAGAAAATTGAGTCAGAGCATTTGACCTAGTTTGTGATGGGACTGTATTATATTCTGAAATACAATACAATAAATTTATACAATACAGCCTACCAGAGATTTTCTTCAGATTTTTTTTCCAACTCTTAAGTCTAAAAGGTAAAGAATATGTAAATAACATTTTCTAATTTGTATTACTTTTTATATAATATATTCCATTCAAATTAGTTTTAGAAGTGTTTTGCCTTTTGTTTTGTACCCTTTAATAGTCTCTTTCTGTTGATATCATATAAGGCCCAAGTAGACCATTTGCCATGTATATAAGCATGGAGACTGACACTATTGCATCTTAACCTTCTGCTTAAATTATGGTGTCTTAAGTGACAGGTTAATTTCAAATTCAGGTTTGATTTAGCATATGCCACCTTTCACATGTTTTACATAACTAAAATAGAGCTGTCTTTAAAATCCTTGTATTAGGAAAATGAATCCTAATCAAGGAAAGTTCTTTCATAAATGCCTTTCCATGTTCATTTGTAACTTTTTGGAAGTGTATGTTTTGTTACATATATATGCACATATACACATATACATAAATGTATATATTTATACATATATATATATATATATATATATATATATATATATATATATAAAATAACAAGAATGATTAGAACCCAATCCCAAGTACATGTAAAGAATGGGCTTATCCCTTGATTTAAAGAAATTCACTAGGGAAAGCTGAAGAAAATACAGACATATTTTTAGTTTTCCTTTTTTTTGAAGTACTGTAGCTATTGATACATATGAAGCCCTGCAAGATATGACTTGAGTATTTTATTCATACCTCTGGTTACTGAAGCTATAGGAGTCATACTTTTCCAATTATAATATTAATCTTTTGAATCTTTTTGAAATTCTACGTTAGATTTTTTTAATAAAAAATTTAAAATAATACATGCTAAGAGGATCATTAAGCACATTTAGGACTGGATTTCACTGAAAATTTTCACGTGTGTATGTCTTGCTTCTGTGTACATATGTATATGTATATGGTTTAAAGGAGAAGAAGAATCAAATGTTATTCTTTGTCTTATGGCTCCTAAAAATGAATTGATATAATTCATTAAATTCATTGATACTAATTTTTCTAATAAAGAGAATATTGGTATCCTAATGCTTTATGATAATTGTATATAGGGGCAAAACAAAAAAATAGGAATAATGCCAGCTTACAAAAAAATAAAAGAAACAGCTCTGATGATTTAATTGGACCTAGAAAGAAAAAACAAAGAACATAGGAGGCATGTCCACCTTAAGGGCTACCTTCTAATTTAGGAAAACAATAAATAAAATTACCAGACTATTCCACATTTAGACTGACCAATCTGAGAAGAGATTATAAGGTCATATACTCAACTCACCCCATTTGTACATGAGGGAACTGAGGTACATGGAAAGACTTGAAACACCCAAGGAAAAGGAGCAACATGTCTAATCTTGGGAGCACAGGAGTGAATAGAGTAACTGAGTTTTAAATTCTAGTAGAGAAAAAGAAGAGCATTAAGTCAGTTCAGTGGAAGTAACTACCACATAACAGGAGCATTCTCTGTGTGTGTGTGTGGACAGATTGTTGAAGTAGGTGAACCTTCATGAAGGGGGGCATCACTTCTCACAGCTTGATTAGGAGTCTGTAGCAGACACCTTCTACTGTGTTCACTTATGAACTTTGACAGAATCGGGACTGACTCTCCTGCTGAATCTTCCTGCACAATTTCATCCACATTGAAGTACAACTGGCTTATCTTATTGAACTGTAGTTTGGTCTAGCACTTCAGCTCATGCTTGGTGTTTTACATGTGAAACGTGGTCCCTGGTGTGATGAGGCCCTAAGAAGAGAAACATGAAAGTCTTCTCTCCTTCTCATTTTGCCTGTCTTTTAGCGGCTCCATTGTGATATGTCTTGCTCTGCACTCCTGTGCAGTTCTTACAGGACAGTTAATAATGGTACTCTTTCTCCATAGAAATCATTCTGGGGATTTGGGAAGGTGGCTCAGTGGTAAAATGCTTGCCTTGCATGCGTGAGGCCCTGGGTTCGACTCTTCAGCACCTCATAAGCAGAAAAAGCCAGAAGTGGCACTGTGGCTCAAGTAGTAGAAAGCTATCCTTGAGCTGAAGAGCTGAGGGACAGCACCCAGGCCCAGAGTTCAAGCCCCACAACAAACAACAACAACAACAACAACAAAAAGAGAAAAGAAAAAACAAGAAATCATCCTGGTAAAATAGACCACAAAAGAATATTTCTAGTGCCTTTCATACATCAGAATGCGGATTTATTTATACTTTCATTTATTTGTCAAGAGAAAAACCTTGAACACTATTGTGTGTGAAACTTAAGTTAACTCTAAAACATTTCATGCTCTCTTATTATTTGAGATAGAATGCAAATGTCTTTCCATGGCCTACTCAGGACTTGAGCTATTTGAACGTGTATCTCATAAACAACTATATCAACTCTGTTGCAGAAGGGTCAAGCTGCTGACTGCAGATACACTGAAGCATGCCTTTCCTTGTCTAGTACTAGTAGGTGTGCAGTACAAAGGCCTGGGTTTCCCAAAGACCCTATGCCATGTCGTCCTTACTTTTCTGACATTTTTAGCTCCATGGCTCTTCCTAGTGTTTCTCTTTCTTTCACAGGAATTCTGCTCCCTTAAGCTTCCTGGGATTGACTTTAGTCTTACTCTGTAGGAATCAGTTAAATGAGACTGAGCTGTTTCTGGTCCATCTTAGCTACTGTCACGCATAGTTTCCCACTTCATTACCTTTGATCACACCAGGTTATATTGTTGCTTTATTTGATTGTCCTTACCAATATCTGAAATATTTTATTCCCTTTCTTATTTTTTGTCTTCTCATTAATATGTAAATTATTTTGAATAGGGACTTTGTTTTTGTACTACTAGATAGTGAGTGCTGAGAATAGCACCTGGCACTTTGTAAGGAATTAATTAATGTTTCTTAAATGAATGATGAAATACTCTCCAGTTTATTTTTGTTCTGTCAGCAGTGGAGAATGGAATTTGTACATTGTCATTATATTTCTGCTGGTGGAAGGAGACATGGGCATAGCAAAATGAATGGCTTCTAATGCTTTCTTATATCCAACAGAGAAGTACCATTCATATGTGTGACCAAGGAAAAGCACTTTAGCTAGGGGCTATGAAGACCACAGAAAGCCAAGGCCAAGATCACATAAAATAAAAGGAAAGATGTGCCTGCTAAGTTCTGTGTTGGATATTTTCCATGCACACCTCCAGATCCACAGTCCATCTTTGCCAGTTGGCTCTGTCTGCTGGGAGCCATGCTTTCACAGACTGTCTTCTAGACTTCCCTTACCTATTGCCTTCTGGATTTGTTTCTTTGATGGAAAGTGCCAGCTGGACACCAGAAGAGAAATGGGAGGGAGTGAAGTCAGGGCATGTATTGCTTACCCTTCCTTCCTGTTGCTTTAATGAAGATCTTCATGCCTACTAAAAGGAATAGATGGTTCTTTTAGAAAGACCTGTTCTATAGCTTAACTATGCTCTTGAAGTAATTGCTTCCCTTTCTTGTCCTTTTTTTATTTTAATTTCCACACTAGTGGCCACACTGTCTCTATAGGTTTATTTTGGTTCTGTAACTTTTGAAACCATTTCTTATTTCATCTAGTTCCCCTCAGTTTCTACACCCTGTGCTAGGCTGATGATACAGGAGCCTTCCTGGGAAATTTGCAAGTAAGATATATTTGGTAGCTAGAATGCAACCTCATGTGCTAACTAGAGATTGAAAGACACAAGCTATCAGAGTTGAAACTAATCTTCTTAGAGGTATATTGGGTTATTGGGGTGCATAGCTATAATCATAGCCCAGGGCAGCTTGAAGCACATAGCAAAACTCTTTCTCCTTCCTTCCTTCCTTCCTTCCTTCCTTCCTTCCTTCCTTCCTTCCTTCCTTCCTTCCTTCCTTCCTTCCTCCCTCCCTCCCTCCCTCCCTCCCCTTCCTTCCTTCCTTCCTTCCTTCCTTCCTTCCTTCCTTCCTTCCTTCCTTCCTTCCTTCCTTCCTTCCTTCCTTCCTTCCTCCCTCCCTCCCTCCCTCCCCTTCCTTCCTTCCTTCCTTCCTTCCTTCCTTCCTTCCTTCCTTCCTTCCTTCCTTCCTTCCTTCCTTCCTCCCTCCCTCTCTCCCTCCCCTTCCTTCCTTCCTTCCTTCCTTCCTTCCGCCTTCCCTCCCTCCCTCCCTTCCTTCCTTGCTTCCCTTACTCTTTCTTGGGGTTACAGCCAGGACCTTGTGCTTGGTAGGTCCATCACTTGAGCCATACTTTCAGCCTTTTTTCTTTTTGTTATTTTTTCAAATCAGGTCCAGTGTTTGGCCTGGGCACATCCAGAACTTGATCTTCTTTCTTAATACTCCTATGTTGCTGACAAATGTACACCACCATGCCCTGCTTTTGATCGGTGGAATTAGTTGTATAACTATTTTTCTCTGAATGGCCTTAAATCCTTCTAAATTCATTCTTTTGAATGCTAACGTGAAGTATATGAGCCATTATGCTTGATTTTTAAAAAATATGCTAATTGGTAGGTTAGAAAAAAATACCTTTGGAAGTCTGATGATGGCTAGTAGATGCTAGTTACATGTAAACGGAAGCAATCAGACATATAGTCTAACCTGTGGCAGGTAAGAGTAGAGGGAGGATGATCTAGAAGACAAGAAGTGATAGCAGTTTAGATGGCACTCATAGCCCTGAAGATGATGATACGTAACAACTTGCAGCGATTTCTCAACCAAATAAAATCAAACGAAAATCAGCGATCAAGGGAAACCCAAACCCCTCCCTCAGACATTGCACAACCTAATCCTTAGTGCATTTCTCAGATTCACCTACAATCAGGCTGTACCCACAATCACCTCCTCCATGACCCTGTATTAACCCAGCTAATTACTTTGTGCCAGTCTTTTTTCATTATTCAATGTTCCATTTATCTCCTTAGAGTGGTTTTCACAGAACATAATGAAAACACCCTCTACTCCCAAGGGATTCTCTGTCAGGCCATTCCTTATTTGTATCAAGACAAATGTGTTTATCTTATATACTTTCCTTTTTTTTTTTTTTAAACAGTACTGGGGTTTGAACTCAGGGCCTTGTGCTTGCTGGGCAAGTACTCTACCACATCACGTTGCCCTAAGCTTTTATTTCCTTTTTATTTTTTTCCTTTTTATCTCTACACGTTCTAGTTCCTTGGGGGCAGGGATCTGCTTACATGTTAAAGTGGGAAAAAAAAAAAGGTGATTCATTTCAATTGTTAATTTTATATCCTCAGCGTATCCAAATTATGACAATTTCAACATATAGTCAATATAAATAAAAATGGTAAATGAGAATTTTTAAAATTTGTTTTGCCAATCCTGGGCCTTGAACTCAGGGTCTGAGCACTGTCCCTGGGCTTCTTTTGCCCAAGGCTAGCACTCTACTACTTGAACCACAGTGCCATTTATGTGGTACTGAGGAATCGAATCCAGGGTTTCATGCATGCTAAGCAAACACTCTACCACTAAGTCACATCCCCAGCTGGTAAATGAGAAATTTTACACTTGTCTTTTCATGGAAAATTTTCCATATCTGGTGTGTCATTTTGTACTTGTAACATGTGTCAGCCCAGCACTTCAAGAAGTCAGGTGCTCAGTACCTCTGTGTGGCTGTTGTGTTGTTCAGGTAAACTTTTCTCCATAGCATGCAAGTAGAATCTATGGCACCTGGGCAAAAAGGTTTAAGAGAGCACTAGGTATTCTATAAGAATTACTGGCTGCCAGACTCAACATTGCATTTAGACATCTGTGTGCTCTGGGATTGCACATACAAACTCTCCATGTTACTTCTTCAGACAATGGTTAGTGTTACTTGGGAGTGAAAAGGTTAGACCAGTTAATCCTTAATGCAATTCCCAGTACTAATATTAGATCCTTCCTTTATACTCAGCTCAATTTCCTTTATGTATTACAAATTTTGGCTTTCTCCAAGAAGTGCAATCTGGAAGCAATATGGAAAAGAATAATTTCTTTAAAAAATAGTTTCTTAAGAGATTTGTCACCTGTACCCGGGTAGTAAGTATTCTCACACAAGTAAATTCCACTAGAATTCCTGCTGTGATTTCATTCAGGTATTATTAGAGTGGTATGGCTACTTTAAAAAAGTATGTTTTTCTTTTTGAATCATTGCTTTATTCTCTGAATTATATCTATTTTGAACTAAGCTTAGTTTTGGTTTATCTGGATGTATTCTTCTGTGATGTTGACATAGTCTACTGTTCAAATTTATGCATGTTTAATCTTCAGTATTATATTTGAGGAATGAAAAGAAATAAATATAAAGAAAAAAAGGATAGCTGAAAAATCTTGCCAGTCACTGCTGCAAAAAAGCAATTAGTACTTTTTATCACTCTATTATTTAATACCTTTTTTAAATAGTTTAAATTCTCACATGCCTAGTTGTGTTTCCTTTTATAAGTCAGTACAAATGCTATTACCCACTTGTTTGGCACTGTGCTGTTTCATAGACTGTACCATGTGTGAGAAAAGCATGCTTCTCCAGTTAAGAAACAGTATAATTGTAGACAATGGAAATGATCAGTAACATTGCACATTGAAGCCTGGCTTTCACAAGCTACGTTGTGTGATTTCCTTTTGTTTTTTTGTTTTGTTTTGTTCTGGTTGTTTTTTGAGCCACATGTATACTTCAAAAGCCACACCTAGAAAACAGTCTGTGGACGTTTTTACTTGGACAGTCTTGCTCCAAGGAATATTTGGACATTAGCATAAAGGTTGAACATGTTATACAAAGTGTAATTAAAGAAGCTTTGATCCCCAAATGTCAACTAGCTTGCTAAGTGTCATAACAAAGTGTCAAGCATCTGGTATACAGTTAATTTGTAGTCATTAACTCCATATTGTTGATGTGACAGTTTGTTAGCAAAGCAGGCTTGACAGTTGCATTTTGTTCTTGATTGACACCTACAGACCTCCCCACCCGTTTAGTTTATATTCCTGTTGAGGGTTCCTCAGGTTGCATTTTTACTGCTTAATTTCCCCCAACTTATTAAGTTGATATGCTGGTAAACTTAAAAAAAATACATTCTATATTAGTACATAATTTCATATTCCTCCTCTAACATACTCTCTCGTTTTGTAATAATGTGGAAAGTAAAGAAGTGCTTCCATCTTTCTTCAGAATCTAAAAATTTACTCTAGTCACATGACAAAACGTGCATTATCTTGAAATACAATTTCTATAAATAATGTATTTATAATAAGACAATTGTTATGGCAATTAATCTAGTCAGAAGTAATTTCTTATACAGTTCTGTTCTGTATTTCTACTTTCCAAAGACTTAGACAAGAGATAAGTGGATAGTTCATCATATTCACCTTGATTTAATCCATAGAGTCTATTACATTCTAATTTCAGTCCTTTAATATTTTACCATTTTAGTTGTAACAAGTTATTTGTAATTTGTTTATGCCAGCTTTTAAACCAGTCTTATTAAGAATCCTTATTAAAAATATTTGTGAAATATTTCATTTCTCACTCATACATTTGCTCATTATGCCAGTTTAATTACATTCATATATGCAGTTTCTACTTTAGGAAATTATATGAAGGATCAAATGCATTTAAATGTGACTTATAGCTTATGAATTGATATGAGTAATATATACTTATTTAATTCATAGGTTGGCCTGGTTGTGTCGATAAGCTTAAATAAAATGCATAATTTATAAACATAAACATTATAGCAACAGCCAGGAAGTTTAATTCATTAAATCTGTGTTTTCTTAAAGACTACCTATTTTGAGACAACAGGCTTTCTTGATAGACACAATGAAACTCTTAAAGGAAAGTTTTTTAGAAGATTTGTATTATGTTCATCTAGTTTATATCCTGATAGTAAATATGACTAGTCAATTCATTGATCAACAGCAGCATAAGTCCTTTATTACTTCCATTAATTGTATCCTTTGCCATTCAATGATTTCTACAAGAATACAACATCAAAATATACAGAAACCCTAGCTGAGGGTTGAAATCCAATCCTTCATTTTAACCCCAAAATTGGGGTCTCCTACTCGATAGACATCTTAATCTATTTAGGTTTTAAATTTCATGATCTCTATGAAGTCATTAAAGTACATCTCTATTTTTTTTTACTTAAAAAATAATAAATACAGCTATACTTAAATATTGAGATTAAGAAAGGGCATCCATTATTTTCCCATCAGATCATTCTAGTCTATCTGCTGGATGATATGGGTAATAGTTAAATGAACTCATGTCTTAGGTCTGCCCTTAAACCCATTTCAGACTATGGTTTTGTTCCTTTTATAGTTGTACTTCTTTTGAGCAGGCTGAGGAGTGAATTCTCCTTCATAATGAAGGAAGGCAGGCTCATTGATGGCAAGAGGGCAGTACTGAGTGAACGTGAAAGTGTGAGGCTCTCCA
The DNA here is from genome assembly GCF_019054845.1 of Dipodomys spectabilis. Lineage (NCBI taxonomy): Eukaryota > Metazoa > Chordata > Mammalia > Rodentia > Heteromyidae > Dipodomys > Dipodomys spectabilis. The sequence goes on from NW_024870772.1 coordinate 4,813,916, forward strand.
AGTCAGACGAATTTTGGGACGGGGGCTGGAGTTTGAGCCTCAGAATGATATATCTTCATTGATCACTAGCTCAATCACATAATAAGACTCATGTTTATTTTAAACGTAGAATAAAAACTACCTTGTAAGATTTTGTGATGCATAATGATTGTGGATAAAATGTTCGATTCCAGTTATGAATGCTATGACTTTTAACATGGTAAACTTAGATTATTTTCAAATTCAAGCCAGTCTTTCCATTATGAAAGAAAAAGAATAAAGTTCATTACTTAGAACTTCATGCCCATAATGACACAGTATAGTTCTTAAAACACAGTAGGCATTCAATATTATTCAATGTAATGAAGCCCACTTAATTTGTCAGAAAAATTCTACTTGTGTTTAGGAAACTAAGCACACCAGACAACACTGTAGAGGAAGCCACATTTAAACCTAATAGGAAGAAATATGATGAGTGGTTTTTGCATGGGAGATTAATTTACCTTTTTAAAGTACAGTTGTAAGTTTTCAATCTGTGTTGAAGTGAGCTTGGGAATTTGAGGGTACTGACTGTGCTATTTTTTTCTTCTTTAACACTTGAATTTGTTTGGAATTTTATTTAAAATCTCATGGCAGTTGAGGTGATATAGATCTCTGAATTATAAATTTAGATCTCTGAATTATAAATTTGATCATGATGTTTGGAATAAGTCTGATGTTTCCTATTTTGTGGCCCACAAGTAGAAGTTAAAGGTAGCACAGTTTGACTGATGCACACACACACACACACACACACACACACACACACACACACACATATAAAATGTACATTGGTAGGGCTTACATAAGTGCTGCTGTCAATTGGAAATGATTAACTAAATTATATTAATTTATGATTATGGTGCCACATAATCACTACCGACCTGTCCTTTGCTACTATTTCATTTAATTTTAGAATAATTAAAAATATCTTTAATTATCACTCATTAAAATAAGAAAAATACACTTCTTTTAAAAGTACAAGTTGCCAGGTGCTGGTAGCTCATGCCTGTAATTCTAACTGCTCAGGAGGCTGAGATCTGAGGATTGAGGTCCAAAGCCAGCCCAGGCAGGAAAGTCTGAGACTCTTAGCTTCAACTAAGCACCAAAAAGCTAGGAGTAGAGACAGTGGTAGATCTCTGGACTTGAACAAAAAAAGCTTAGGGACAATGCCTAGGCCCTGAGTTCTAGCCCCAGGATAGGCACACACAGTCAAAAATCACAAGTGGGCTAAATTTACACAGCAGTGTAAAATTATAATTTTATATTTCTACAGGTTTTATGATAGACAACAGAGATGGAAGTGTGACATAGGAGAATGTATTATACAGATATATTTTCTAAGAAAGACAAGTAGAACAAGCCCTGAGACTGTTTAGTTTCTGTCCTTGAGAGTCGAAATGGTAATTTTAATTATTTGTACTTATTTATCTATCTATTTATTTATTACAGTTATTATTCTGTTACTTCTTAGGAAATAGGCTCTAGGAGTTCAAGTTTGTTTCAAAATCTCACAAAAAATTGCTTCTGTGGACAGAGTAGACTTGCACTTCAGTTGAACCCAAGTACCTTTTCCTTTGACTTCATCTGTTACTGATCATTTTCTTTCATGTATTTTAGAAAGCTAAGTTGGTTCTGAGAACATTTAATATGCTCAAAATGCACATTAATTTTTTTGGCAAGAGTCTTGCCTTTAAACTTCACTGTTTACAGCAGTGCCAAAAGTAAGCTGGTAACATTATAGATACAGTTTTCCCATGGAAATATTTGTGTAACATTCTTTTTTACACAGTACCTATTTTCTTGATGTCTAGTCCATCTTCTATCTATCTATCTATCTATCTAGATATAATTTTTAGACTATAGAACCTATAATTTATAGTCTCACATGTGTTTTTTTTTTTTTTTTTTTTTGCCAAAGAAACAATTCCATGGTATCTAAAAGATTTAGAAAATATATTCAGTGCTTTTCTTCTTTTTCTTTCTGCTTGAAAAACAAATTAGTGGCAACTAGCTAATTACTGGCCACTTGTTATTACAATTCATGTACAGAAAATTAGAGCTATATGGCTAGTGTTTAAATTGCACGTGCATCTTGAGTTTAATCTGTGAAGGAAAAATAAAAGGAAAAATAAATTTTGAAAGGTCACTGTGATCATTGGGAGTGAAAGCATAATTTTAACCATCTGTAAGCCAATTACTTCATAAATTTGCTTTTGAAAAATTTTAAATACATGAGAGGGAAAAGGTATATGAGTGAAGAAGAGATGTTTATTCTTCTTTGCCTTCAAATGCTTACGAGTGATTTGTAGTAAAAAAAATCTTGTAACTGCTTACTTAGTGACTTTCTAAGAATAGTCTTACAAATATTAACTTATTTGCTCCTCACATGTAGTTATTAATTACCCCCATTTCACCGTGGTTCAGTGGATTCTGCCAAAGGATGCTTTACTTGTTTTTATACTGGTTGCTCTCAGCAACAAAAGAGCAGTGGTGGCAGAATGAGAGGAATTATCCTGGCTTGATACACTTTTTCCAAGAATTTTTCTACAGTTTCTTAGTGTAAGGTAATTACTCTCAAAGATGCCAAAGGCTTGAAGATAAATAGTAAACTTAATGCTAAATTAGTAGTTTGTAGGAGGAAATGTTGCTGTCTAGAAACTGTTACAGTAGAAACAGACTAGCCATAGCTAAAATGTAACATTTGGAATTTGTACCAATTTGTATTTCATAGGCATCTTTTGTCTTTATTCTATAATGCATAATAGGCCCGTGAGATTTGTTTTTCTGTTCTAAGCTTGTCTGGTACAGTGTCAATTATACATTTTGTAAGTCTACATAGTAAGTTTTTAATTCTTTTGATGTTTCACCCTGAAGTAATTCTACTTAATCTTGTTAAAGAGCTAAGTACCTGTCTTGGGTAAAACATTTAATGTTTAAATATATAATTAAAGAACATTAAAGAAATCCATGATCTAAAATTTGTGGTATTATAGCGATGAAATCAATAAATTAGAAAGAAATGTCTTTGCTTGCCAAATGTAATCAGAAAACTTCAGAAAGGGATAGAACTTGTCTGGTGGTATGGGGCTAGTGTTTCTTCTATTTCCTTCAAACTAATACTTATTAAACATTCACAAGATATTATTGAAGAGAGCATTCTGGTTCAGAAAAATAGTTCTTCATACCAATTTTTCTGTTGAACAGGGACATTGGTAATCTATACTAATGAGTAAAAGAGCCATAGCAGAGTACAGTATTTTCGGAATTAGCAACTAAGCAAAACACACAAATTAAAGAATCAGGGGCATCATAAAATGTACTGCATCATAAAACCTACTTGTTCATTTATTTTGACAAGTATAGTTTAATTTAAATTATTTATGGCACTGTGTACTCCACAAGTAACTGTAATGTAGTTCATTTTGTTTAAAATAATGAAGATGAGACTCTATGAGCTTTTAGACGTCATTGTGCTAAAGATTAGAGGAACCAATTTATCTTTTTCTATACCATTTCTATAGGCAAACCTGTAGTATGTTCTCTTCCTATTCAGAATGAAAAAGTCACTTGGGTCTACTCCATATCTTGGCAATGCTTTGGTTACTTGTACCTTAATTCATAGGTTCTTGGAGACCAAAGGTCTGTCACAAGGAATCCAAGTTAAAATAAACAAAATGCCCCACAAATCCAGTTGTTTGGTGTACATCTTATTACGCCATTACATTTCCTCATTCTTATAAAAATTTACACATTGGTAGTTGCATGTGTTAAAAAGCTATTTCCTGGCTGGGTGCCGGTGGCTCATGCTTGTAATCCTAGCTACTCAGGAGGCTAACATCTGAGGATCACAGTTCAAAGCCAGCCTGGCAGGAAAGTCTGTCAGACTCTTATCTCCAATTATCCACCAGAAAACCAAAGCAAAGCTGTGGGTCAAGTGGTAGAGTGCTCTCCTTGAGGTGAAAGCTCAAGGACAGCTCCCAGGCCTAGAGTTCAAGCCCCACAACCAAAAACAAAAAGCAAAAAACAACAAAAAAAACCCCTCCTTTCTCGTAAAGTTGTGCTGCTGTAGAAAAGATTTTTCTTTGAGCATTAGATAACCCCACTTCAAATCAAACCAGAGTTGCTCCTCATGCTATCTTTCCTTCAGAGGTGAACACATTAATTTTTTCTAAAGGATGACTTTTTGTGAATACCAAATAACATAAACAAAGTATCTGGGATGGTACTATGGCTCAATACTGGAGTGCTTATCTAACATTCTACAAACAAAAAACAAAGTATCTATTTGGTATCTAATAGTCACACTAAATGGTGGCTGTTTAATCTCTACTGATTTGTATCGACAAAATGGATTGTCAAATCGGTTATTTCTGTACCTTGTTGTATTGTTTTTCTTCCAGGGTAGCAATTCAGTACTCCACTATCTTTCTACCTCTTCCACTAACACAGACATATACACAGCCATACACACACACACACACACATGTGCGTGCCTACACAGATGCACACTTAACTCACATATTCAGAAACACAGTTACATACAGACACATGGATATGTACAGACACCCATACCCCACAGACTCAAGACACACATGCATGCTGTATTTTCTACAATGGCTATTGAGTATTAAAAGTTGTTCCTCACCATTTTTTTTTGTTGTTGTTGTTGTTGGTTGTGGGGCCTGAACTCTGGGGCTGGGCATTGTCCCTTAGCTCTTCAGCTCAAGGTTAGCACTCTACTACTTGAGCCACAGTACCACTTCCAGCTTTTTCTGTTTATGTGGTGCTGAGGAATCGAACCCAGTGTCTCATGCACGCAAGGCAAGCACTCTACCTCTGAGCCACCTTCCCAGCCCATCCTCACCACTTTTGTTGAGGAATTTGAACAGCAGAGACTTAACTGTGAAACATTTAATTTAAAAAAATGAGGTAGTAAAATGTGTGTCTCTCCTTCTTTATCTGCTTTCAATGCTTAGACCTTCATAGTGATTAAGCTTTAATGATAGTATCCCTCATGCATTGTGTGCTTTCTATTAGATTCCTATATTCATATGTCTGACCAACTTTGGCAATGAAGAATAGATTATTTGAGCACACACATTTTTCTATGTGGTTGCTAAGTAAAGCTGTGCCTCAGGTCAAAGGCAGTGTATAGCTATGGAAAGAATAGGAAATTCATGTTACTGTGCATTTAGCAATAATATCACTCATTTTTATATGATTTTCTTTATGTATTGAATATCCCTTTTCCCTTAAATTTTATTTATTAATTAGTGCAATATCTTTAATTTCAACTGTACATATTCAACAATATTAAGGTATTTTAAGCCAGGAACAGGTGACTGACACCAGGAATCCTCAGATGACTGAAATCTGGTAGTTCAAAGCCTGCTTGAGCAGACAAGTCTGTCTTAAAAATAACAAGCACAAATCAGAGCTGGAGATGTCACAACAGGTAGAGGGCCCATTGAGCAAGCCAGCCAAGGCAGTTTGAAGCCCTGAATTCAAATTCCAATACCATAACCAAGGAAATAAAGATCTTTAAATACCTGTCTTAGGATGAAGGATTTAAAAATCTGTTTTAAGATGAAGGAAAAACCATGTTTTTGGTTTTCTGTTTGAAGTAGGTTGTATATACCTTATCTGGTAAAAAATTTTGGTAGTTAAAGTTGTTACCAAGAATAGGAACGACAGAACTTTCTTAAAAGTGTAACAATCATTCTGTTTGTTCCTCTTTACGAAAATACTTAGCACATATAACTGGTCTGTGCTTTACAGTGTCCTTCAGAATTACAAATACATCAAGAAACCTCATTTGTATGCATCAGCTTTCAATGCCGTGTTTGTGTTGGCTTTAAGTAGCAGCACAGATTTTAATTGTGAGGTTTTAAGTTCTGCAATTAAAATTTACCCTTTTTACTAAGAGGGTTGAGTGATAGTTTTTTGATTTACTTTAGACAGTTTAGACAAATTATATTTAAAAGAGCATAAAGATGCACGGAGCATTTCCAGATCCCAAGAAGGTCACCATGTCTTCTTTGCATTTTTGGAAAGTTTTACTGTGAATAACTAATTATTCTTTGTACTATATTGACTAAGTCTAGCAAAAGACACACAAGCAGGATGTCAACCTGCTTTTAAACATGGACTCCGTTGGAATCAGTGACCAAATGACCTTGAGCAGAATAGGGAACATGATAGTTTATCTGATGCTGTTATATTGAAATCGCCTTGACAAAGGATGCAGAAATAGATTACATTAGTGCCGACAAAGACGCTTATATTTCTTTTTTGATTACTTTGTGTTTATAAAAATAATGAAAATTCTTTGCAAACTGCTAGACAATTTGTTTAGAGCTTTGACCATAGCTAAAGTGTAGTAGAAATTCTGCAGACAGATGTTTAATTGGATCAAGGAAGAGTATAAAATAGATAATTCTAGTCAATAATAAAAGTGAGGTCACAGGAAACAAGTCTTTTGAATAACAACAGCAACGAACTGTCTTGGAGACTTTTTTTTTAAAGCAGCACACTAAACAAGAATTACAAATATGAAGTAGAACTTAAATTAATTTCTGGGAAATATAGTGATATCTGTGTAAGACAGAAAGAGAAGCATTTCAAAGTTGGGGATAGAAAAGGAAGGAATTTGAGATCTCTGTTTGGCATAGGCTGGTATGATGCAGGTTTTAGTCTGGTGCGGGGGGGGGGGGGTAGTTGAAATCATATACAGCAATGGTCAGGTCAACAAGAGCCTTTTGATTATGAAAGTAATCAATGGGGGGGGAGGATTTGTGATTTAAGTTGTGCTGTTAAACTAAGTAAGTTTAAATAAGTTACTTTGGCAGCATTGTTAGGTGGAGATGATGTTAGCTCCAAATAAAGCATTCTGGAAATAGTGGCTATCAGGGTTAGGAATTACTAGGGCCTTTGAATTTACTCAGGCAGTGTAAGCTGGATAGAGGAAATGTAATTGAACTAAGAATTGATAGAGTTTTGACCTGAATGACATTCTCAATTATTTGGATAGGAATAAAAATGTGTGTGTGTGTGTGTGTGTGTGCGTGCGTGCGTGCGTGCGTGCGTGCGTGCGTGTGTGTGTGCATGCGTGCGTGCGTGCGTGTGTGTGTGTGTGTGTGTGTGTGTACTGGGACCTCTTACTCTTACTTGGCTTTTTGGGTCAAGGCTTAGTTCTACCAGTTGAGCCATTCCTCCCCTTCTGGCTTTTTTTTTTGGGCTGACTGAGATAGAAGTCTCATGGATTTTTCTGCCTGGACTGGTCTCAAATCAGGATCCTCAGATCTCAGCCATCATAGCCTGGCTTTGCTGACTTTTTCTCAAAAAAAAAATAAAAAAACTTACTTTATAACAGATTTTAGGTAATTAATGGCCAAATGTTGACATGAGCATCAATATGATATAGTGACTGAAGATACCCACATGAGATTCATCTATCCAGAAATATCTATCCAGAAATACTTGTCATTAAAAGGAATTATGGCTGAAAAGAAAAATAAATATTTTACTTCTAAGATAAAACAAAAATTTACTTTGACCAATTTTAAGCCACATACTCTTGTTTTCTCGATGAGTTTGTAAAGATTTATGAAGTTGCCCGATTGTTAATGGCAAATAACAGCTGCTATTTTTACATATTCAGGGATTTTCCCCCCCCTTTTTGCAATCTGTGATAAATACTGGCAGAACCCTATAAAATGACAGGGGTGCTGACAGTGCCAATGGCCTGGCAAACGTCAGGTTTCACTGTCTATTTTAGCCACATGGAAGCTACAGTACAGAGCTATAAATATAGTACTAAGTATTTTTTGGCATGTTTTTATGTTGTTGTTTTGGATACAAACCTACCATTTTAAAAGACAGTTTGTTAAAGTGGCAAAAATATATTTGTGCTGATACAAGGATCCTGATTTAACTTGTTCATTCTTTTCTACAAAAGTTATGCTTGCCTTGAGGATTATTACCAAGTGCCCAAGGTTTTCTTTCATGTTTCTTGTACATATTCCTGGAGCCACCTGTGTCCTGGAATTGCGACATTACCATCCACTTCCCTGTGTTCTGAGAACCTATGCTAGTTTTCTAACTGTACTTTCTATGTTGAGGTAGCAGCTCATCTCACTGTAGGATTCTTAGATTCATAATCAGCTGATGAAATTGACTTGTTATGGTATGTTAATGAAAAGGTCGTGGCATTTTGGAAGGGCTCCATCATTTTGGATCTAATTCAATAAGTCATTCCATGGAGATTTCAGGGCAGAGAAGGATAGTGATACCATGCAAATTAGTAAAAAGGAGTAGATTTAGAGTAGATTTAATAGTATAATGGTAAGCTTTGGGAAATCTAATCTAGATATTCTCCATTATATGCAGCACTGCTCAGATTGTAATGATTTTGATTATAATGACATCCAAAAGTTCTAATATATAACACTACCAATTGCCCAAGTTTTCACACTTAAGTCTTTGTACTTAACTAGTGGTGGCTGACTGCTCAAAGGAAAAGCAGTTAAAAATAGAGTTCCTAATTAAAAGCAATAGGGAAAATGAAAATTTAAGGCTGCTTTCTCTTATTCTACAAGAATTTTGTGACAACTCCATTCTACATTCTACTATCTCATCTCAATGTAGAACATTAATGCCACATATGAAAAAGAAACTTTGTAATTCAGTGCTATGATTATAAATTGTCTCACAAATGGTAGTCAGCAAAATATTCCTGACCATTGTGGCTAGAAGCCTGGTCAATTTAAAGCAATGTAGAATAAAATTCTTGGGATAGTTTCAAAATTACAGTGAATTTCAGATTTGAAAAAAGAAAGTCTTTCTCTAAATATTGTCTATGATTATTCATTGATGATGTTAAATCCAATAAAGATATAAGAATTAGAGAGAAATCAAGTGGATATTATGATCACCTTTCCTAAACAGATACCAGGACTATGTACTTTGTAACTTCATTAAAGATAATAGTAGTAGTTTCCCACTATAAAATGACAAAAATTTCTTTAATTTAAAAAAAAGCACAAAAACAAGCCTTTTCAGAAAATCTGAATGGTGCATTTTGATTCTGTATTTCCAAGATTGACAATATTGACAAGGACACCAGACAAAGTAGAAATAAAATATTATATGTTTTCATCCAAAAATAAGCCAAAGCTGATAGGTTTAATTTTATTCCTACCAGCCATGACAGGAGCCTTTTGAAATATTGAAAGTGTGAATTAAAGCTTCTGCAAAGCAGTTGCCATACAAATAGTCTTAACCACTATTAATTATATATAAAGTGTCAGAAGTACATTCTTCCACACCTGGGATGTTTTTGAATATGATGCTGACAGCAAATGTGGAGTACCCCGAAGCTAGCAAAGTTTCCCAGAGAACATAGTTGAGTGCATGCATCAGCCTGTCCTCCAAACCACCCTAAAAGCAGTATTCAAGTCTTCTTCCATGTTTCCTAGACACAAGAGCCACGGATAATAACTTCATACAAGTGCAAACTAAATCATAGGCTGCAGTGAAGCACCTATGACATTGTCTGATGAGTGGAATACTCCATGCCTTACACAGTTTGGTTGAACAGCCAGCACCCTGTGTGGCTACTGGGTATCAGAAATGAAGCCAGTGACAGCTCAGGAGATGGATTCTCAAACAGAATTACTTTTAATTTTAGCAAAACATGGGTGGGTAGTGGCTACAGTAGGATATCATGAAATTCCATACTATGCGAAGCACGTTGTGATGACAAAACTAACAAAAACAGATCGATTTACCAGGTGTTAGGGAGAGAGCTGGTATAAACAATTAAGAATGATATAAGTCACAGTCCTGTAGATATTTAACTATGCCAGAACACCTAAAACAATCTCTTAGAATAAAAATGGGAGTGGGAAACCAATTCTAGTTTTCTGTGAGAGAGAAAGATTTATGAAAGTGGAAATTTAGACAAGCCTTGGGGAGTACCTTGAGAGACAGAGCTTACATTTAATGACATGCCAGATGGTGGTAACTGTATGAGCAAAGGCAGGTGTTTGGAAGGTTAAGGCTACACCAGGATTTAATGAATGATAGGATTAGAGTAAAAAAAAAAATGCTGACCACGGTGGCTCACGCCTTATAGGATTATATCCTAGCTATTCAGGAGGCTGAGATCTGAGAATCACAGTTCAAAGCCTATCTGGGCAAAAAAGGCCCCTTGAGACTCATTATCTCCATTTAATCATTCAAAACCTGGAAGTGGGGAGGTGGTTCAAAGTGGTACAGCATTAGCCTTGAGCAAAAAGAGCAAAGTTCAAGCTCCACCTTAGGGAGGGTGGGGAAGGAGGCTTGAATACTGGCTAAGGTCCAAGCAGGAGACTTAGTAAGTCTTGTGTAGTTGATGTAATGAAACTTCTAAAGATATTAGAAACCCAATAATAGAGTGTGAGATAACTACAATAAAAGGTATAAACCTGACATAGGTGTCCATTCTCCATAGTTTGTCTTCCACGATAAAATGGGTATATTAATACCAATCTCTTCCTCCTCTATTATCCTCTCAGCTTAGTAGTAATTACATTTCATAGTGATTTATTACTAGTTATTAAGGCTTAAATCAAGACTTGATTCAAATCTGTAAGTCTGTAATCCTGGAGTTTGGGAGGCTAAGGCCAGGAAGATACAGTTCAAGTCTAGCTTGGGATACATAGCCAGACCTTGTCTCAGAAAATAAATCCAAAAATCAAAAGGCAAAATGTACCCAGACGTAGGCACAAACAGGTTAAAATTACTAAATGTCTACGAACCCTACTTAATCTGAGATATCAAGGGTGGTTCTCAAGAGAAGGTGTTGAAATGTGAGCCATGATAAGCTGGAATTTTTCACTGGTAGATTACATGGTAGTGAATGGGTGAGAAAAATATAAAGGTGAAAAAAATATAAATTTTTTTTCTTTTTCTTTTTTTTGCTGGTCATGGGGCCTGAACTCTGGGCCTGGGCGCTGTCCTTCAGCTCTTCAGCTCAAGGCTAGCGCTCTACCACTTGAGCCACAGCGCCACTTCCAGCTTTTTCTGCTTATGTGGTGCTGAGGAATCGAACCCAGGGCCTCATGCATGCAAGGCAAGCACTCTATCACAGAGCCACCTTCCCAGCCCGAGAGATACTATTATTTTTGTGACCTGATTTTAGCATGATTCAGTCATTAGGAAGCGTAGTTTTGATGATGTTTTGTGATGATTTCCTTTTGAATGACAAATTTAGGAAACATTTAAGTAGACACTTTAAAATGTAAGGGTGAGTTGTACATGTAAGAGATATTTCTTGTTATCTACAGTAGTTATATTTTTTAAATGTGGGAAATGTATCTTCACAAATTTAGGCAAACATACGAGCATGTACTGTCTAGTAGATTCAACATGTGTAATGTACCTCCATTTAAGTAGTGTTGATCTAAATAAAAATTGTTCAAGTACAGAAGTAAAAATTCCAGTTGTTTAGTAACTCTACTCATTAAGACAAACACATCAAAACATACAAGAACACTAGCAAAATTGTATCAAACTGTTAGAGAAGTGTTAGTTAAGAATCTAGTTGTGTAATGAAATTACTAAACAGGATGGTATAGAATTACTAGGATTCTTGCACATCTTTAGCTTATCAGACATTGTACAAAGTTTCAACTTGTTTAAAAGTGGTGTCAGATATTCAACTACTATTTTATTCTCATAAATGCTTTCCATTGATGTGCCCACATTTAAGCAAAGTTTCAAAAGAGTGTGTAACAACCCAACCTTAAATGTGTTCAGACACTTTGAAATTTAACCCACTCATTATTAACACAAACATTTTTGATATAATTAGAAAATTTTATTTTTCATACACTATAGATAAAAAGTGGAGGGAAAAAAGACGTTGCTTTTAAGTGCCTAAACTTATAATTAAATCACGATACTGCTTCTCTGTATCATTTTTAAGTTTTTACTTCACTTAATCTTTGGCTTGTAAATGCATATATGAGTTTTTAATATATACATAATTCTTAGAATATCTGTGATGGTTGTTGAAGTCATCTCTTTTATGTTTGTTGTATAAAAATAATACATTTCTTATTTCAAACTAACTTGTTTTCCTTATTCACATAAACTACAACTCTTAGAAGCTGGATCATCTTTGTTTTGATTTAGACACAAACTCTCGCAGAATTTCATATTTATGTCAGTTTGTGTTAATGTGAAGAATAACACTTCTTTCTTTCCTGGAGGTGGGAGATCTGTACATGCATATTATAGTTCTGCTTGCTTTGTTTTTACTAGCTTTCATCTTAACACTGAACATTTTCTTTGTCTTTCCATTGGTAATTTAATTCCGCCAGAACAGATTAAATATGCCTTATTTATATTAGCATATAAATTAATAATGAATCAAACAATTATTTAACATATAATAGAAGAAAGAGCTTTAAATGACTTCACAAATTCAGTTGGCCACTGCTTGTGACTTAGAAAAATGATAGCTCTAGATGTTTTTCAAACTTGTATTTTCTTTTATGTTCATAGGCTAAATTTAAATCCATCCTGGAATATAAGAAAAATAAAGGATGGTGAATATTTGCTAAAAAAAAAAAAAAAAAAAAAGGAGACAATCTGAAAGGATTAAAATGCTTTAATCAGACAGGGAAAAAAAAAAGACTTTGGCCACTTGATTAGGGCTGATTTCCACCATCTGCTTATACTTACTGAGGATCTAGCCCTGACTGAACACTAATTTGTGCACTTCCTAGAAATTGAAATCTCTCAGCAAGCAAATTAACAAGAGCAGGGATTCAGCAATAATGGAGCTCTTCGGCTTTTGTTTCTCTCTGACAGATGGACAGGGTGCGCTCAAATTGAATTCAGCTTTAATTGCATTGTGCCATTTAAAATTTTATCTGCTCCACAGATTTTGTTTACAGGTTTCAGGATTCCAAACCTTTGGAAGTTTTTTTTCCCCCCCTAATTTTTTTTTCTCTCCCCAGTACTGAGTGAGATAAAGAACATTGTAATTCTGTGTGTGACTGGGAGGTGTTCATTACAACTCTTTGCCCTGAAGGTTGGCACATTAAGAAAAGGAATTATGTTTTAAAGTCTGGGGCAAATGGGAAACAATTCAAAGTTTGCATATGTTCAAATATTGGCACCTCATAAATAAAAATAACCAGAAAATGTGCTGTGTTTCATATCTAAATAAGAAAATAATTTCCCTTGTTTCAATGAAGGCATTTCAAATGATGGCTATCAGTGTATATCACTGGGAACTGGGAACTCCTGAATTCTAGAGATAAACTGTTTTTTTAAAAATGCATCATGATATTCTAAAATTACTTTCAGGTTCTGCTTGATTGACAGTCTCCAGATAGAACTGACTTATATGAACTGTACTTTTGAGCAAAGGTATAAAATACTAAATCATTTAGGCATGTCCTAAACATTCTCTCGAATCTTAACACTGAAGATGCATTTGTTGCAAAATTGCTTGTCAATCTACAAGCATTTCCTCATAAATCTATGGATTAGTAGGTACTAAAATCTGACATTTCTGGTGGCAAACAGAGATCCTGAAAGCCTAAATATCCCATCATAAGATATGATTTGCACCCTATTCATGGGAAGATTGAAGACTTTCAGCACTTAAGCACCTTGCCAGGAATGACTGAATTTGCTTTCCAAGAGGCAGGTAGTTCAGACTAAGGACAGTGGAGGAGGGAGGGCTAAGTGGAGAAGAAGGTGTGAAGAAAATGCACCTGTGTGTTTATCCAGAAATCACATGTGAATAGTATGTTATGAAAAACTTCTTGCAGTACTTTATCTCCTTTAAACTACACAATTTCTCTTTAATTATAGTCATTTCTACTCCATCAAAACCACCAGCTAAATTCTCTTAAATTACAATGTAGAACTTTGGATAAAGAAGTTTTATCTTCTAAGGTAGCTTACATTTTATGATAATGAGTCATTTAATATTTTTCAGAGGCTAAATGAGGATTTAAAATCCAAGTATCCAAGTGTAGGTGTGACAGAGAACATCTTAGCTTTATGAACTTTAGGAAACTCTTTCCAGATCATTCCTCGTTTTTCTGTACCTTCTTTCTTTATAGACAGTTTGGGGAAAAGGTTTCTGCTGTAATAGAACAAATGTTATTATCACTATACAACTAAAATCATAAAAAGCACTCTAGTTACAATTTTTAGCTTTAAATGTTCTTTAACACAGTTTTACTGATAGCAAAACCAGAAGCTGATCTAAACAACATACTTATTTCTGTTCCTTATGTTTCCCCCTTGAGTTTTCCAAGTTCTATTTGCTTATTTCATTCTCTATACCACTGCAGTTATGTAAATTATAGTTTTCAGGGTTCTGTGCCTCTGGGCTTCCTTGCTGCCATTGGAAATATCCCTTTGCTTTTTTTCTTCAGGTGTTGCTCTCAAGAAGGATTGATTTGAATATCATCCTAGCACTTAATAGTGCTGAATGGGAACCTTGGAGATAACTTAGTCCAAACTTGTTTGTTTTATAGAGGAGGAAACTGAGACAGATAGTGAAAGCAGTTCATTGGAGACCATGCTGCAAGTATTGGAAAAGGCAGAAAGAAGTCCTAGCTCTCATGAATCTTGTATCAGGAACGTTTCTAGAAACATCAAAGAGCTCATGGCTCTGATCCCTTCACCCTTAGTACCTATTAGTGTAGCATTCACTACAAACATAAACAGAAAAGCAGGCATAAGCAACACCAATAAAATAATGGAACACACACATGTACAAAACACATTCAAAATCAAGATTAGTTTTCCATTAGAAAACAAAAAAATAATGATTTTGAATTGCCAATACTCATAATGAACATTGCATGTGAAAATCATGCCTATATTTTTCTATTTGCCTCTTCTAGTAGACATTCTGTACTTAGGGGGTATTAGCCTGTACTTGCAGATACATATGCTTTGAATTTTGACAATTTTCAGAGCTTCATGGCTAGATTGGGGCACCTTTTATTTAATTGGGAATTCCACCATAGAGATGCCAATCAGGGTATGGAATGGAGCTTGCATTCAGCTCTTGCCAACATAGTGGTTGAAAGCTGGTGTGTGCTATCTGTCTCGGGTTTATAGTCTGGTACAATAATGTCATTGCCCCATGTGGCAAATGGTGTAAGCTATTGTAAAACTGTTTGTCTATGTGATTAAGACATTGCTGCAGTGTGCAGCACCAGCCAATTACTTTTTTAATTTAATTATAGCAGAAAAAAGAGAATAGCATAATAGAAATTCTTGTCATAGGGAATATGTAAAATGTAAATTGAAGAGCCATGAAAATTTCATGCATTGGCAGCTTGATTTGTTTTTATTTTCAACTTGTTATAAAGACTGCAGTTATTTAATGCCATAAAATAAGACATAGCATCATTTAGTAATTACTTAGTTCTACATCAAAATAATTATATACAGTATGCACTTGTGATCCCCTCCACTGTATATGAGTGTAAAAATAAAGACTTCAGGGCCTGTTTCAGTTTTTACTTTTAGACAGTGTAAATAAAGCTGAATCTTCAACTTTCAAATTAAAACTGATAACCTTGGGCATTCAAGGCTTTTATAAAGGAAGGGGGAAAACTTTAGCTTGCCTCAAAACAGGTTGTGTCTCTGGAATGCTTCTGGGACTAAAGAGATCAATTAAGTGTGTATAAACAAACAGTTGGAAAAAAGCTACTAAAACAACAGAGGAGAGAGCTCTCTATTGGGCTCCAGAGGCCTGGGGGAGCAAAGTTTCATTAGCTAGATCTGAAGTCCTATGGCCTTCTATAAACAGGCATTAATTAAAGAATGTAAAAAATAAAGTTTCAGACCTTGCAATATGTTAATGATCATATGATTCAGGGCCCGGGAAGGAGAAGAGCAGCAGAGGTCATAAAATAAGCATGAAGCATTTAATATGAGTGCTTGGCAGGGATTTCTGCAAATTAGTTGGTTATTTGCTGGTCCAAAGCAAATTAAGGTGATTTTGCTTCACTTGCTAATTTTTTATGTGCATGCTTGGCAAAATGTTTTTCACAAATGGATGAAGGTTATTGTTAATGGCATAATGAGAAATATTAACATATTTAAATAAACCTGAAAATTCTGACATCTAACACAAGCATGCCGTTTCACTTAACACAGATACTGAAAGTCTGTGAGGTCCTGAAAATGATTTCAGATGAAATTATGAGAAATATTTGAGTCATAAGGCTTGGTTGTATGAATGTACCTTATGACCTTCTTCATGTTGGTTTTATGTTGAAAAATAAATATGCAGTACACACATATATACATAATCACATACATACACACATACCAACATTAAATTTCTTTGAAGATCAGATTTCCTGGTTCATTTGTTTGTTGGGGAGTAGATAAAAACACTTTCCAAAAATAAAGAAACTAATTTTAAAATGACGATGGTTTTCTGAGATATGACATTTTTAAAACTTTGAGTTTCATGACACAAGGCCTTGCTTTTTTTCTTCACTAATGTGTGTCTACTACACAATTTTCTTTAAATTTTTACCAGGCCTAACATATTCTGTGTTGGAGTACTCTGACTTGCTTGTCCTGTAAATGGCTTCACTTCATCTGAGTCCTAAGAGTGGAGTTCAAACACTGGAGCAACTTCTGTGAAAAACTCTTTTGAAATCACAGTGAAACTGTCCTATCACTTTAATTACCATGAAGTTGCACGGAAGTACTGAATTTGGCAACACAGCCATCTATAGAAGGTGGTAGTGGAGTCGGATGCCACTATTGACATTGTTCGGTTACAGCAATTTTAGATGGACAAATTGCAGTTGAGAAAAATTTCATGACTCGGTAAAATGAGCAATGATGACATCTGTGGATGCGGGTCTGTTCATATCTTTGCAGAGCCTTTAGGGAAATAAATATCTCGGAACATTCGGTGAAGTGAAGCTCACTCAATAAATCAACCTGACACAATAACACTTCTGGCACATGAGCCCTACTTCTCCTCAGCACCACCTACCCCTCTGTGTTCCTGTGCTACCAAATGGTGTCTCCCTATAGGCCTCTAAATCAAATCATAGCACACAAATACAGTGAGAATTTATTGGGAATTGGTTTTGTTCGGCAAAAACATTACTTATTAGATGAACTGAAATGATAATAAATTTTGACCCTTTAAAGGCTGAACCAATTCAAGCAACGTGCTGGTTGTTGGAAGTATCTAGAATTATCTGATGGGCATCATCTTACCATGTACTGTGTTGAGTTTTATTTGGAGTACAATTCTGATCTTTCAGCTTGATTTTTCTGCACCTGAAGTCTGTCACTAGAAAATACTATATTTCCATCTTAAAAACCATTTATAGTAAAATTGGAACATTTGTTAGGGAGATTTGGAGTAGTAAATAAACACTACAGTGTGTATGTGTGTGTGTGTGTGTGTGTGTGTGTGTGTGTGTGTGTGTACGTTAAAGCTGTTGTGAGTGAATATAAGATTAAGAACAAAAGAGCTTATTCAGCTAAAGTAATGTATCATACAAGTTATAACAACTTTACCTGATTTCAGGAAATTATAAAGGAGATTATCAATTTTAGACATATTGATACATGTGTAATTCAGTTTATTATAACCTCTATGTATGAATACAAAACCACACCAAGTGGGAAAATAAGTGGTTTCCGTTTTTTATTGTAAATTTCTTTTACTAGATAATAACTGACAGAGAGTGTCAATAGGACAAACAAATTTCCTATCCCTAAATAGCCTGAGATCTGGAAAAATAAGGTATTTTCTTATATAACAAAGTTTACCAGTGAGTTTTCTAACTGACAGTGTTTACATTTACAGGTTACAAATAAATATAATGTATCAGTTGCTATCTATGAAAGTATGTGAGGTATCTATGGCTTTCTTATGTGATTTTTGTTATAAGATTTATTAATCATAGTCCTTATAATTAGCTAGAAATATGATATTTCCTACGTGTTTATCTAGTAAGTGAATCCATTTTTTTGTATAATCAATATGCCTTGGGAGATGTTAGAAATCTTTCTGGAGGGAATATTTGTAAACTTAAGTCATTAAACTGATATGCATTATGATGTTTCCAGTGGGAATTACTGATAGTGAAAAACTGGTAGCAGCTCGAAAGCTCTGTCACCAGCCAAATTGGAAATGATAATATAATATGGTATGGATTGTTAAAAAAGAAATGTTAAAATGATAACAATACATATACTTTCACCTGCATATAATTTTGATCAGTAAAAAATAATTTCTGTACTTTTAATCTGAGTAGAGAAACATTACATAACTCCTAAATATTATTTTTTTTTTACTATGGTCTGGAACAAAAAGAACAAGTACTATTTTTCTAATGTCTTTTCTTGTGATGAGAATTGGGCAAGTTCAAGAACTAGGACAATTTTATAATCACTTTGCAGACTTAAGAGGGCTGATGAACATCAGTTCAGAAAGCTAGAATGGATTTCCTGGAGCCATCTTGTTCAATAATATACCTCTTATATCTTGACATTCTTAAATCTAGCAAACTAAACTGACAACAATGTTTAATGTTCTATAATCAATAAAGTTAAAAAGTTAAGACAAAAGAAATGCAAAGCATTCCAGAAAAAGTTTATTCTTCCCTGCTTAAAACTCTTGAGAAAACTGAAATCAACAACCTTGCTGATAGACTTCATAAGAAACTATTTTGTGTTTAGTCCAATTTCTTCTTACTATACAAAATGCCAGTTACTAAGTTAGAATATACGAATGCATCTTTTGATTTTGTACTTCTAAAAATCTTATAAGAAAGATACTACTAACTCTTATGTTAGGGCTGTAAGATTGATGTTGGAGATGTTAAATATCTTAATTAAAGTTATAAACCATGTTAAAGACTTGGAAATTATTGATAGCTGAATTGAAAGCCTGATTTGACTGTTTTCATAGACGCACATGCTATTCTTGGGCCATTCCTTAGCCCACATCAGACATACAAAGTGCACATACCGATAAATAATATGTTTTTCTTTACTTCATTGGAGGATTCTGACTCTAGTAAATGATATCAAAGTAAAATGAGAAAGTTGTGGGATTATTGACAGAGTTATCTGCTTTTCTTTGGAGAGTCTGTAGGCTTTAGATAGGAGTCAGGAAGTGAACTGGACTATAATATATATGTAAAAGGCAAAGAACAAGGAACATGAAAACAAACATGGCATCATGTGGGAATCTCAAGAAATTCTGTTAGTGAATTGTACAGGATTTAGGAAATTAGATCGTTCAGTTAGAAATGTGAATTCATTCCTATCTTTACATCTTTCTTTAAGTACTTGAGGCCTATTTCTGCCAAGGCTTAGACTAAAAAACTTATTCCTTTATGTTCTGATCCTTTTTCTTGATAAGTGAAAAAGGCAATCTAAATATAGTCTTCTAACTAATAAATAACTGCACTGGGAATGGTGATATTATCTCACTTCAAGCTCTCATATACTCTGTAATTTAAAAATATTAATTGGAAATTCAAGGAAGAGTTTACTTGCTTCATTGAAATTTCCTTTTGCATGGCTATGTTTTAAACATACTATATTCTAATACATGATTTGCAAGGTTTAGGTTACTTTTTTTTTTTTTTTAAAGATCTGTACCTTATAAAATGCAATTCTATTTTAAGGTGCTTCACTTTTAGTTAGTTTAGT
Source organism: Dipodomys spectabilis (assembly GCF_019054845.1). Taxonomy (NCBI): domain Eukaryota; kingdom Metazoa; phylum Chordata; class Mammalia; order Rodentia; family Heteromyidae; genus Dipodomys; species Dipodomys spectabilis. The sequence goes on from NW_024870772.1 coordinate 4,833,665, forward strand.
TTTTGTTTTCATCTTCTAGTTAAAATGATGGGGAAGTAAAGCTCCATTCTTCAGTCAATTTGAGATTCAAATGTTAGGATAAGGAATTCTGTGTGTACTTTTACATGATCGCTTATTATTTTTAAAGAGTAAATAAAACTTAAAAAAACAAAATATGTAATTAAAACAATGCACAAAAGGGTGACTGATACACTAGATCAGTTCTGGCTTTTGGGAACTCCTCTTTTATTGAAATATGAGTACTTACATATTTAGGAGAGGTTATTTGAATCTGAAGTTTTCTCAACTCTAAGATGGGTAAATAGACTATCTTACCCTTGAGGGTTAATATTCTGCCTGTGCCACTGATTAGTCTAAGGACTCTAGAAAAGGTATTTAACTTCTCAAAAACTTGGGTTCTTCTATAAAAGGAAGGATAATAATTGGAGCTACCATAGGACTGAGTTATATCATGTAAACACTTAACAAAATTCCTGCTCCATAAAAATATCTCAAAAATATTTTAAAGTCTTAATGGAAGTGAAGAAAGCTTTAAGGTCAGAATGGTAATAGGGTTCATTCCAGCCTTCCCACTCCCTAGCTGTGTAATCTTGGTCAGTTACATAAGACTTTTGGGTGTAAGTTTTCTTACTTGAGAAGAAATTTTAGGATGATAGCAAATCAAATTTAGTACATTTGATAATAGCATGTTTCCATTTTGTGTTTTAGTCAGGAGGATGGAATCCAGAAGGTATATAGAGGGAAGATGAGAGGAGAAAGGTTTCAGGCTAGACATTTAATTCACATTTTTCCTTCATTTTGAAAGCTTTTGAAGAGTCTCCCATGACTTCTTTTCTCTGGAGTCCTAGATATTAGTTAGGCAACTTTGAAATTAAAATAACAAAAAGTTCCGTTCATTGATAGATGTATGTTTTAATTTTCAGCTCCCCAAAGAAGTATTCAATGTAAAGATAACTGTGAATTATAGATTATTGTATTAAAAATTCTACCAGGATTTAATTCTGCTTACTTGTAACTTTCGGGACAAACTTACCTGCATTTTTTTTATGAATGTTACTTCAGCTAACATTTTTAATAGAGTTTTCTTAATATACCTGATAGTTTTTCTATTGCACAGTGAGTTCAATTGAGTTGAAAGAGATCACCACAGAGACCAAAACTCGTCCCAAGAGAAGAGCTATGTGCAGTAATACATGTATGGATATCATATTTAGTAGCTTTTAGACTATTCTGTTTGACTGACTTCTGCTGTCTCTATTTTCAAGAAAAGTCAGGCCAACTGATGCATGTTCTTCTAGTTCTGATGACCAGATACTGTTTCTTTTCTCCTTATTGGCTGTTGTGGTTGGTCAACAGGATAAGCAAAGAACTTTATGGCACAAAACTCTGCTAGATGAAGAAGGCTCTGGGCAGATCACCCCTAAGGGCACATGCCTTCCCAGTGGCATGCTCATGCCTCATTGAAAAGAGCCTAATATTGGCTGTAAGATGAAATGAAAATATACAGACAGCTGACCAGTCTGAGCTCTCATTCTAACATCTCAATTTTAAAACTTCACAAGATGTGGTTTATAATATCTTTGCTCAATCTCTATTTTTATTTTGTTTTTACAGGGCTAGGGATTGAACCTTGAGCTTTATATATGCTAGAAGAGCTCTCTACTGTTGAGTTATATGCCCACCCCAAATTATTTTCAGGATTTATTCTGTATTCTTTGCTATGGAGGAAAATAAAAAGTTACGATCTAAGGTAAATCATATAAAAACTGATTAATATTCATCCTTTGTGCTTTTCCAACAGCTTAGATTCCATATGTGGATGTGTGTGTGTTTACAAAATACATATTTACCCTAGCAAAGGTAGCTCACACCTATAAACTTATTTATTCAGGAGGCTGAGATCTGAGGATCATATTTCAAGCTAGCCCAGGCAAGAAAATCCATGAGACTCTTATCTCCAATTAAACATTCAAAAAGCAGAAGTGGAGCTGTGACTCAGAGTGGTACAGCACTAGTCTTGAGCAGAAGGAGCTCAGGGACAGTGCCCAGGCTCCGAGACGAACACCAGGATTTGCGAAACACCAACACCACCACCACCTACTTATTTCTTTTAAATATACAATTGTTTTGATTCTTCTTAAAATTTCGCTCACTTATTTATTCAATCTTAAGTCTGTATTGTAGCTTGAACTCAGTGCCTTGCTCTTGGTAAAAAGGACTTTTAACACTTCAGCCACTCCCTCCAGGTCTTTGTCCTTTTTTTTTTTTTGTTTTGCTTCAGTTATTCTTTTAGACAGGCTCTTATATTGTGTTTTGCTTTTTAGCCTCAGATTGCAGTCCTTTACCTGTGCCTTCAACATAATTGAGATCCCAGGTAGACACCTTCTTGCTTAGCTTGTGGTCGCGATGTAGTCACTTCTAACATTTTGCTCAAGAGAACCTGGAACTACAATCCTCCATTTCCAGGTAGCTGGGATTATAGGCTTGAGCCACTATGTCTAGGCCCTGTACTTGTTTTTATTTTTATTTTGTTCACCAAATTTTGGAAACCAGAACCAAGCATTTGTCAGTTATTCAGGGAATTTTACTGCATATAAAATATAATAATAGTCTTTGGAACTGGGCTGGGTTGTGTATGAAATGTTAAGAAATTTTATGGTTGTGACAATATAATCTGGTGAAGAATCAAGTTGTACAAAACAAGAAATTAAGAAGAAAAAGAAGTGGGGCACCTGTGGCTCACACCTGAGATCTAAGGATGGCAGTTCAAAGCCAGTCAGGGCAGGAAAGTCCATGAGACTCTTATCTCCAATAAACCACCAGAAAATGGAAGTGGTGCTGTGGCTCAAGTAGTAGAGCTCTTGCTTTGAGCTGAAGCACTCAGGGATAGCAACACCCAGGCCCAGAGTTCAAGACCCATAACAGACAAAAACAAAAACAAAAACAAAAAAAAACAAATGGAAATGAACAGGAAGAGTTGCAAAGACATACACTGCCATATGTTAAGTAGGTACTCTTCCATGGAGTCAGAAGCAAGTCTCCACTAGCTGAGCTGTCTTTGGGGAAGGGATTATGCTTTACAACTAAACTTTCATGGCCTTGACCTAGTTGAATATGATTATTGAATATCAGAGTAATAGGTGTCACTGTATTCTTAAAGAAGTTGCTCTTGGATGGAGGTCAAAAGTACTATGTTTTGGTAAAATTATATTGTTGATCAAAATAGTATAAACCCATTTAAATTTGAATTTATTTGAAGAACTGTTACTTTTACAAGTAGCTCCATAATGTTGTTCTGAAGTAAATTGTCAAGACAACAGTGGCTTCAGCATTCAGTCAGGAGTTAAAATTCACTCATTTATTATGAAATATTATGTGTCCAAAATGGCAATGGACTGTATTTGGGTGCTATTCACACATGGCATGTTAAGCATGGAGAGTCAGTCCTGAAGAATCTAGGTTAGACTAACAGATGATTCTATACATAAACTCCAGATTATTTTCACTCGTTACATGCTGACACCTGTATCTTAGGAAGTATCTGAAAACCATTATCACTTCAGGAGGTTATTAGCTATTTGGTTATTGGTTATTTCTAGAAAAAGTAATGGGCCATGATGACCTAATATAATCTGAGTTTGTTTGGCAGATTTTACATTTATATGTTGTTGATATGAATCATTTAGCCCATATGTCAATTACTCCGGTCCTATCAACTGTTCTATAAATTTAGAGATAGAAGCTTTGATCTAGCCACAGAATAAAACAAGAACACCTAACTAAATAGCAACTAAATCTCCTTTCATCTCTCCTTCAAAGCAAGAAATACAAATAATCATTGCAAAGTAATGCTTTTTGTTTTCCTTAGAGTTGTACTTTCTTGATCACTTAGAAGTTACTGAGGCTAGTTACAAAGCCAATACTGGTAGAATTTTTAAGTAAAAGATATTAAGTTGAATGAAATACATTTTCCAATGATCCTGTTGGGTAGTTTTCATTATAATTCTTTTGTTCTCACAGTACTTAATCTTTTGCTTTTACGTCATTAGGTTTATAAAAATATATATTCTTACCACATATTCTTTTTACAAAAATACCTTTTTCCTTTACATATCAGAAAAGATTAAAAAAACATGCTTACATATAACATCTTTGATATATATAATTTGTCAAGTGCCAAAAAAGTGAAAGTATAAATCAAGTTATGATTCGACTCCTCTTTTTTCCTTAGGTTTCAAAACTGTAACTGTTGGTCCAATGGGAGCCCTGTAGAATGGCCTCCAATGGACTTAATGGGCCTTCTAGAGGTGCTTCAGTTAAGAAGTAAACCCATGCAGTGAATCACTAATAGGTATATATAGGATCGACAAGAGCATTTATTTGTTTTTCTTTGGCTGTGTAAGGAAAAAAAAAAGTCTGTTTCAAATCCTATTTGTCCCTTATCTCTGTTTGTTCAGTTGTTTTTAATATCACATACTGAAAGAATTTCAATAGCAGTTTCACCATGAAGTCATTTGTTATCCTTCAGCAGGCTTTTGCCTACTGAATTGTAAAGCAGTTCTGACTATTTGCATCCTCCAGATGGAGCGGCGTATAAACACTCCCAGATATTTCTGGTAAGTATGAAAAAATATCTTATTTGTCCTTTCTGTGAATAAATAAGAGAATGTCAAATTTTATAGACTAATAAATTTGTATGCCGGCACTGACATTGAATCTCTCAGGGCCTGCAATGTCACAGGCCCTGAGAAACAATTTTTTGTTGTTGTTGTTTCAAATGAATACTAAGTCAAATAGAAGCTCAATAAAAGCCAAGATTTGATTGCATTGTGTATGTCTGCCCAATATTCTAATTCAGTTGCAATATGCCATGAGGGAATGCAATTTACTTGTTTCCTAGGCTTATTATTTCAACAACCACTCACATATACAAGCTTCTATATGTCAGGAAAAATCCCATTCATGGGTTAAAATGCCTGTGGTATTCAGTTTGCAAAAGCAGCATCCTCAGTAGGTTTAGTGTTAATTTTAATACATTGTCTTAGACATACAGAAACAGGCAGATATAAAAGACCACATAATCCCTGTATTTTCAAGTAAAACTTTTGATGTGCTAGTATACAGAATCAGCAGTCTGCACAGGTTAGAGTGAGCTGCACCCATTCAAGAAAACCTTTATAAACTTTTCCTGCTCAGGATTAAATTTGTTTCTTTTCTATTAAATTGATGTGCATAATGTGGGGAGTCTAATGTCCACAAATAGATAAATAATGACCCACTGCAGTGTCAGCTGTGAGTGAAAGTGTAATACTGCTTTGCACTGTCAGTTTTCATATTATACCGTCCAGTTTCTTTGTAAGTTAAGTACACTGTGCTCTAAGCAGAGTCAATTCATGCATTTCACAGAGTAAGCAAGATTAAATAATTTTAGCAGTAAGGACACAAGGCACTAACAGTTTAACTTTGCTTATTCTGTGTGAGAAGAAGGCCTTTTCTCAACTGAATATAAGGTTCCTAATGAAAGATTTTTTATAGGCTCATCAATATTTCTTTCATTGGAGAAATTAAAGCAATTTAGTAATATGTTTATCAACATTAATTTGATTTCTGGAGAATATGTTTTCCTATATAAGTTTCAGTTGAATCAATATAAATCTGAGATTTTAACATTTAAAATCAATTTTAATAATGCTTCAAAATGAATGTTTATGAAAGTTTGTAAATAAGTACTACTCAAGATACTATGCAAGCATTCTCCATACACTTTCTTCATTTATGACATGGGAAAGAAGTTGAAATTCAACTTTGGTAAGTTACTTTTATTTTGACATGCTATTTGTACATGTCTGCTCAAATATCCTTGATTTCTTCAGTGGTAACATTCTAAAATAAAAATAAAAATCTATTTCATGTTTTACCAGTAGGCATTGTGAAGGTGGTATGTGAATGTGTAAAAGATATGCTATAGCACATAGTACAAATGTTTTTTTTTTTACATTTGATCTTTAAATTTAGAAATTAGCCACTTGAAATTTAATGCTTTGATTCAAGTTATAGATGCATGTACAAATATCTCTCTATATAGATATTAAAGTTATAGATATGTTTATATATATATATACACACATACACAAACACAGATGTCTGTGTACTTGTGTATATAGAAACAAAGGCACATATAAAAGCCACAGGTGTGTGCAGAAACTGGTTATAGTGTGGTCTGGTAGATTTCCCATATAAATAGACTAACAGAATATATGAATTGGAAAGAATACTGGGATATCGCCTATCCATGCCTCTTCTTTCATAGATTATCAAATTGACTCCTAAAATTTTAAATGATAAAGCCAAGTCAAATCTCACATTTATGGATTTTAAGACACAATGCCTCTGTATATTAATGAATTGCTGAAGAAAGTTTCTCATTAATTAATTAATTAGTTAATTTTTATTTTTGCTTTGCCAGGGATCAAACTCAGGGCTTCATGTATGCTCAACAATCGCTCTACCAATGAGCTATTCTAGTTCTTCCAGTTTAAGTAGCCTAAAATTATGTGCCAAAACACATAGGAAATATGAACATGTATGTGAGTACATACACACATACATGTATACACAAATGTACACAGCATACATATTTGAGTTTGTTTCCAAGTTCTAGATACTATCATATAGCTATATGAAAAAAAAAAATCCCCAAAGAGTCCTATTTGAAGCTCCCTTCTGCTATTGAGTCCTCTAAACATTTATCTTTTGTTTATTGACACGGGCCTCCCAGATTTCCGCTCCTTTTGTTTCATGGTAGTAAATTTGGCACTAAAGGATGATATTCAGCCCTTGCTTCCTCTATAGACTTGCACTAAAGTCAATGAGAGTTTTACGCAAAAATAAAAGGATAAACTATGGCCTGGGAAGACACACATTTAAACCGCTAAACAGACTTTTAAGACTAAGTTCAGTGCTTGGTAAGGGGTTTGTATTAAATTTAACATTGCAGAAGAGTTTCCAGCTGTTGGCTTGATGTGAAGAAGGAGAGCTGCTTTATGACTGATTACTGTCCTCTAGAGAAGGAGGGAAGTAGAGCGATGCTACTTTCTCCAACTCAGGGAGTGCTGTGCATATTCTGTGGTACTAGTTTAAGAAGACTCATAACTTTAATGACTTCCTTTATCAGTTGGCACGAAAATCCTAAGACCTAGGAAGGGGTGAGAGGGACAAGAAGGGATATGTATAAGTAGAGATCCAGAGAAATTCTACAGCATAGTAAGATCACTTATCATATTGATAAGTCACTGTGGTTTGTCACTCTAGCTCGTCACACCTCTAGAGTTGATTTGCCAGCTGTACTTAAAGATCTCAGTTTTATGGCTTTAAAAAAATGTTGTCTGTTTCTTCAATCACTTGTAAGTCCTCTGTAATCTCTTTTTCATGTAAGCACAGTGGAGTTTCCCCTTTTGTTTGCTGCCCTTGCATTATTTACTTTGATCTGCTGTGAGAAAATCTGAAAGTGTGTTGTCCTAAATGCAAGCATCTCACCAACAAGATGTGAGGCCTTGTAGTTCTTATTGAAGAAAAGGCTCTGTGTGCAGACGCAGGTTTTGTTCCTCCTTTCTCCCTGGTGGGAGCCTTAATTGCATTTTCTCTCTCTCACAGTGGCTGGCTAAGGAGTGCCTGCCTTCCCTGCTGATGCTGAAGTTTTCAAGCTCTATCACTCTGTGATGGAGAAAATTCCTTGGTCCAGGAAGAAAAGGGTCAGCTCTTCTTTTTCCAAAAAATAAAAAACAAAAACGAGTGTTTAAATGAGTATTGTTAATTTACCATGCACAATAAGCACAAAAAGAAGAAACAGAAAAGTTTTTTTTTCCTTCCTGAACTTCATGTACAACTTTTACACAACATAGTTTTTAAATACCAAGATGAAGTACATTTCTTAGAGTAAAATGGTTAGACCTAATAATAACCAGTAAACAGAAGGCTAGCATTAATTCGTATGTTTCTTTGGCCATTCTTTAACATACATTAAAATGTATGCTTAAAGAACTATTTCTGGAAGAAATCCTAAGTGTTAATAGGTGCCCTTTTCAGGTAAGATACAAAGATTACATTTTAGTAATCTTTTTACTTGCTATCCTAGTTACTGAACTTACAAAGCAATCTACTTGAATCATTACAGCTGAAATGAACATTTTAATTTGCTTCTCTTTCATAAAGTACATTCCCTCTAGCTAGTTTGAAGTGGTGTCTACCATGCCTACTTCAGCTTTCTATATTTTCTATCTTGATGGGATACAAGGCAATAATAACATCTGCTTAACATTTGCAACTTCAAAGTATCTTAAATGTGGAAGCTATATTGATCTGCATTCAAAACAATGCTTGTTTAGAGTTTGAGGCTTAAATGTTTTATGTACATAAATGCACATACATATACACTAATTGTGTTTTGAAAAATCCTGAGTCTCCTTCTTCCAACTAACATAGGTTCCCCAAGTACATATTTCACTTATTTTATGCCAGTGGCTTATTTCTGAACCTTACCTTAGGCTCTCTACTGCCTTTTGAACTTTTTCCTGCTATGAAGTTGTGAAAGGTTATTTTCTAATTCTTTTCCTTCTTTTATTATTTCCTGATTTTTATCTTGATCCTGTTCAAGCTGTGATCCACCCATGCCTACCCAACTTGCCATTCTCAGGGATCTGATCTCTGAGACTTGTCTGTTAGAAGTTGAGGGAAGGACCATGCTTTGTCTAGGGATAACAGTGGGAGTTTTGTGATGAGTAGCTGTGTAGAGAGCACTAAAACACATGGCTGGATGTAGGATGAGGATGGTTGGATAAGAAGAGAGGAAGAGAGAAAAGAGATGCTAGGGTATAAGGAGATGAGATATGGTAAGGCAGAAAAAGTGAAGATACTTTTCTCCCAAGGGTTTGGATTGCAGATTTTTAACTCTGACCATATCCTCCCATTAGTGATCAGTGGGCCTTTCAAGGCTTTGTGCAATGAGCTGAACCCTGTCAACAAAGTCTTTTCAGCTATATTGAAAAGCAGTGATCCAGCACATGAAGTGAAAACATCTCATTGATACAAGAGTACACAGGGTTTTATGAACATATTAACATTATAAGACAGATATGATTGTCATTAAAAAAGCACTAGAAAGTGCATGCTTGGCTTTATTGCCTCCAAACTGATTTGCAAAGAGAACCATTGAAAGACTAATCTAAGAGAATAATATTTTTGAACAAATGGAACTTTTTTTTGGTAACCTTCAGGATAATTTTTTAAGTTTTTAGCAATCACATTGGGTACTAACCGGATTTAGCATTTTTCATTAAATGATTAATTAGTAGATGACAGAGAGACATACTTACATAATTTTGTTCTTTCTAATTAGTGAAAATAAAGTAAAATTGGATCATATAACAAAAATAGAACAAGATTCTTAGTAATTTTAGGTATGTGTATGCATAAGTTTGAGAATTCAAGAACAAATTGGACTTACTAATTCAGTGGTTCAGAATTCTCATGCATTTTAGAACTGTCAAAAATTAAAGCAAGTATCAAATTGCAGTTTTAAAGAGTTCAGAGGACTATGTTAGCATATTTTCTTTCCACTATATGTTTTCATAATAACTTAAAAAAATTTCTCCCTTTTTCTTGGTATCATCACACAACTTATTTATTTTAGAAAGAGAAAGAAGTATCTATTAGATCTATAAGTTGCTGAAATCTTTAAATAACAGATCTTGATAATTTAGCGTGGCCATTCTATTTATCAGCACATTTTATTCTGATAGAATTTCTTTATGATGAAGGCTGGGGAACCTGATTATTTTTTTAAATAGGTCAAGAAATAGATCAGAAAATCTGCAGGGGATTTATCTCTGTTTCTAGTACTTCATAATGACAAAACTTTTCTTGGCTAATGAGCACATCTAGATGAATTCTAATACATAAAGAAAAGGGTAGAAGAGGGCAATGGACTTCTAAGAGAACTGGTGTAATTGCAGTGATTGAAATTTTAAAAAGATTGGAAATAATTTGCGAAGTGGAAAAGGTGCTAGGTAGGCCTCAGTTGTTTAACCTAAACATGGACACCATGAAAATTCTGCATTGCATGCCATTTCAGAGCTAAAATGTCTGGCCTTTAAATTTCCTACTTTTTTCCACCATTAGTGCCATAATATACTGCTTTTACTCTAGTACGCTCATCATTTCTCTTATTTCCTGTGCATCTAGATGAGGATCTATACTCTATGCCTTTCAACAGATGTTTTAGCAGTCAAAGATCCTAAATATAAGAGATGGGAAATGTTGTGAAGTTACCCCTCCACCTCTAGTAAGTTATCATTCAGGTCCTGGATAATGCCATTACAAATCTAAATAATGTGCTGAAGTGTACATCCCTTCTAAATTAAAATTTGAATTCACCTATTCTATCTCCATTTCCTACAGAGACTTACCTGACATTCTTAGTAAGATTCTACTTTCATGTCAACCTGCTTTCACCATGGGGTGATCTTACTTGACTTTGGGAAATATAAATGCCATCTTCCAGCATAACAGTCCACATATGCTACTGAGAAAATACAGTAGGAGATGTAGATACCAATAGCTTTAATAGAAAATAGTGGTTCAAATCAATTCTTATCCATGTGACAAGAAACTAGACAGTGAAATAATTTGAGAAGTATGACAATGTATTTATTTTCCAATAAAATAATTTTTAAAATGGGTTTTGGAGAGGAGGTGGGTAAAATGTGAGTGTATGTGTCTATTTTGCTCAGAATGTAAAATCTGATGGTGTGATGGTTTGTACACTGAGGAGAGTGTCCGATTGAGAAGTTGGCACTTACCAGAGTAATTGATAAGTGGCCATTGGAGTTCTCTGAAGATGGCATGATATGATTCATATAATCATTTTTTAAACATTTACAAAAGTTCATATATATATTTAATGCATTTGCTATCAGAAAGAAGAAATATATATATACATATATAGAGACATATACATACATATATATATGTACACATACATGCATATATATAGTGCAGAAAACCAAGTTCCAAATTAGTATGTCATAGAAACATTTCATTGAGTCTAGACAGATTTTTTTTCAGCCATATGAATTAGACATCACATCTAAAATGAATATTTCAAAGAAAATTTATAAATCTTCCATCTTGTAAGATGGAGTTGGCCTCCATGTGTTGGCATGGTAACAGTTGTGCAGAGATGAATAGTGGTGGTCTCCTTTTTGTGCCTTTTTTGACTTTTCCTGACTTTCAGGTATCCTTTATTATAATCTAAGAAGCAAAAGTAAAGATGTAATTAATGTTTAAAATATATGATGCTAGAATTCTAGGAAACAGTAGTTGAAATGGAACTCTAGTACATTCATTAGTTATTAGGATATAATGATTAGTTTTTCTTTGTGTTCTTTTTCTTTCTTTTCTTTTCGTTTTGTTGGAAGTACTAGAGTTTGAATTCAGAGTTTCAATCCACCCGAGCCATGTTTCCATCCTTTTCTGCTTTAAGTTTTTAAATAGGATCTTGGTATTTTTGCCTTGGCTCTGCAGATGTGTGCTTCTCTTATTTACTCTCGCACAGCTGAGATTTACTACCACATCCAACTTATTGGTCAAGATGGATTCTTGCTAAATTTTTATTAAGGGTGTCCTCAAAGAAGGGTGTCCTGTCTTCTAGTTTACCTCCTGAGTAGCTAGGATCACAAGTATAATCCACTATGCCTCGTTATTTTCTTTTTCTCTCCTGAATTGTATTACCAATGGCAATAATGTCATTAAATTGAAGATTACACTGAATTAATTTCCTTAAAAATAGTTATTATTTATTTATTTTTACTATTTGGAAACTAGAACAGGAAAGCCAGGAAGACAAGAAAAAAGTAACTTCACGAAAGCACCAAGATCTTTTTATTTTAAGGAACAAAGAGAAAGCAAAATGGGTAGGGTAATTTTTTTCCAAGTGAACACTATTTTCAGTTGTAAATTTTTAATTTTAGAATTTCATATCACTATATTAACTTGCAGCAAGTTTTTCATGACATATGATATTGTATTGTATCCTGGTTATATCTTCCATAATTTTTGTATGTTTTCTATCAGTAATAAAATATATTTAAACATGTATTTAGTCTTTCAGAATCCTCTGAAGGATGAAGGATGAAGATAGTGTCAGTGTAGGAAAGTGTGAGTGTTATTACATCTTTTGATGTAATAACTATGCATAAATTGTCAGCTGAATATAACACAAAGAATAAACTTTATCTTGTACTTGTATTGTTCACTCCCTCTGTTCCTCAGACTTGCCAAGCTCTTTCTAACTAGAGTCTTTGACTATAGGACCTGTGTGTATTATCTAGAAGTGTCTCTTTCCTTCTTTTGCTTGTCTAATTTCTATTCAGGTCACAGTTTTGCTATCACAACCTCCATTCATCTTTCCCTGACTTCTCTCCCCCAGGCTAGGTTCAGAATAGAGTGTGTGATGTTTTATGATTTACAGAGCCTTTTTAACATATACCATCCCATTTGATCCTCATTATCCCCATCCATTCATTCTCCCATTCATAGAACATTTGTGAAGCACCCACTCTGTTCCAGGCATTGACACAGAGCACAGGTTTCCAGGGATACAATAAAGAGTTCTTGTTTCAGGTAGCTCACAATTGAGTAGGAAGAGCAGAATGGATAATTCTTTGTGATGAGTTCAAAACTCGAGATTTACAAAAGAGAAAACATAAAGGAGATCAGTGCTGTTGAGAATGGATGGCCAGGGGTGTGAAGAAAGAGAGAGAAAATACTTTGCTGAATTTTGAAAACATTAGGGAAGTTATTTGAGAACAGATGGGAGGGTGTGAGAGGTGGAGGGGAAAGAAATACCTCCACAATTCTGTGAAAGAGAATCATTCCTGCTTTGTGATTTTTATCAATTGAGCATTCAAACTATGTTGGAGACACAGTAATATGCAGGAATTGCTTCATTTTATTTTACAAAATGACTCACTGGGTATTTTCTCTAGTTAGAGATTTAGGAATGTTAATGTGCCTTATTCAAAGTGTATTTGTCTTTGTCATCTCTCATATCCTGTTATCCTAAATTATGATGTTAGAATTGTATAGCTGTTCTTTTTGAAATATCTTAACATGAGTCAAGTTTTCTTTTAAAATCAAATCAAAGTTTCTTGAAACTTTGTGCTGGGTTTCTCAAAATCTAGTCTTTTGTCTTAGGCTTCACTCTTAAATTTCCAGTACTATACTAAGTAGGTCTCACCTATATGTGACCCAAGAAAAGAACTCAAGGCTGAATTTTGTAAAATGACGCCCTAAACTTGCTGAAACACAGGACAGGTTTCTGTTTAGTGTGTGTGTGTGTGTGTGTGTGTGTGTGTGTGTGTGTGTGTGTGTGTGTGTGTGTGTGTGTGTGTGTGTGTGTGTATGTTTATTTCTCAATGCCAGAGTTTGAAAAACACTCTACTACCTAGCCATATTTCTAGCCCAGCTTCTTTTTCTTAATTTGTCACTTACAATGAAAATAGCTCATTTCGGTGTAGTAGTATATTTCACTTTTTGCTGCCTTTTCAGTAATCATCTGATAAAGGCTATGTTTGATCAATACTTCTCTTAAGGTAATAATTCTGTGAAGTAAGGTGGAATTATTTTATTGTGTCCAAGTTTTAATGTTTTTGGAAAAAGTTGTTCTTAAAGTGAACTTGATAAGCATATGCAGTTCTGGAAGTATCATCTGATGCATCTTAAGAGATTCACTTGAGATATGGTTTTTTGCATAAATAAGTAGAGGCAAGGTTGTATTTTATTTTTCTACAAGAAGAAATTGTTGTTAGTAATATTTCATTATAAATACAGAAGTTTTCTTCATAATAAAGCTGTATTGAAAACCTGTTTTTTAAATTTTTATTGTAAAGATGCTGTACACTTGAGTGAGTAAAGCAATGAGTACATTACTTGTCAATCATTGTTATCCCTTCCCTCCCCCACTTCCCCCACCTCCACTACTACCCCCCCTCTCCACTCCCCACAAGTTGTAAAGTTCGTTTCCAATATACTGTCCTGTGGGTATCTTTGTTGCAATGAGTCATCCTCTGTCCTTGTTTCAGCGGAAAACCTGGGTTTTCATTAGATATTTCAACTTAAATTTTTCCTTAATAGAGGTATTTCATCAATATTATAAAGCTGTAATCTATAGAGCGTTAATTAAAGAACTACTCAGTACTCTCATTGGTCACAAAGGGGAAACAGGAAAACGTAAATCATCAAGTGAGTTCATTCCTTTAACATTTGCTCTATAGTTTAAGAAAAAAGATCAGTAAAATACCTTAATTACTTGTGTCTGAGTCACATAAAAACCAAAGTCTCAAATATTAAAATGACAGTGAATTTTCCTGGCTTTTGAATATTTGTTGGAATAAAAACTCTTCATTTATAAATCGAGAGGATTAACTAGCTTATTTATACGATCTAGTTCAATTCTGAATGTTATATTTAATGATCTATTCATTTAATAATTCATATAGACTGAAAACCACTTTTAAAACATTTGTTAGCATGTATTAATTGTACAACTTGGTTTCATCATGCTATTTCCACACATGCACAGAATGTACTTTGATAAAACTCATCCTTACATTTCTCTCTTAGCCCCCTTCCACCTTCTTTTAAACTATTATTAAGGGTCTTCATTATTCTCTTTTCAGAGTGGGTAGAAAGTACTGAAAATCTGTGCTGAGATGGACAGTTACTGTATACAATACTTAAAAATTTAAATACTTGTGCTTAGTAAATTTTCTGTAAATTGTAGTAAAAGGAACCAAAATTTAGGGGGAAATATAGCTCTGATCTTCAAACTCAGAGTTCCGATCAGTTACTATGTATATGTAGATGAAGTTAGCTATATACAGTGGTGAAGAAATTAGGAAGATCTCAGCCTGAAGTGTCTGGGATAAAGAACATGGCCTATCTAAAAACAACCTAAATCAAGAAATGCTGCCGGTGTGGCTTAAATGGTAGAGCAGTTGCCCAGCAATCATGAGACCCTTGGTTCAAACCCCCGTGCCAATGAAAGAAAACAAAGTGAAAAATATGAAATGCCCTGAGAACAGCATAATATTGACTGTGGGTAGAAAAATAACCAAGTCTTGAATAGATGTAAGGTTACTTATATGTTTGTATCATAAGCCAAGAAGTTTCTAAAATTTTGAGCCAGGGTTTGATGAGGAGTGATAAAGAAACTATAAAAGAGCTGGGTGCTGGTGGCTCACGCCTGTTACTATCCTAGGAGGATACTACTCAGGAGGATGAGATCTGAGGATGGAGGTTCAAAGCCAACTGGAGTAGGAAAGTCCATGAAACTCTTATCTTAACCAGAAAACCAGAAGTTGTGCCATGTCTCAAAGTGGTAGGGTGTTAACCTTGAGCAAAATAGCTCAGTGACAGTGACTAGGTCCTGAGTTCAAGCCCCACGACCAACAACGACAAAAAGAGAAACTATTATGTATAAATCAAGTCAGATGAGAAGGCATCAATCTAAAGGTATGAATAAAAAGATAATTAACAAATGTTACCAATGAGTGACAAAGTAAATCAACAGAATAAATTTGGGCAAGAGAGAGCCACATTTTCAATCATATAAGTAACATTAAAAATTTTCTGTTCAGGGACTGGGAAGGTGGCTCAGTGGTAGAGTGCTTGCCTTGCATGCATGTGGACCTTGGTTTGATTCCTCAGCACCACATAAGCAGAAAAGGCTAGAAGTGGCGCTGTGACTTAAGTGGTAGGGCTCTAAGTTTCAACTGAAGAGCTGAGGGACAATGCCCAGGTGCAGAGTTCAGGCCCCATGACCAACAAAAAACAAACAACCCCCTCCCCCCAAGCTTTCTGTTCAGTGATGCTCTCAATAAGCTACAATATTTTGTACAAAATATTTTCCTATAGTTTTATGAATGATACACTTTTTATGAACCAAATTTATTCTTGTCTGAAGGCAATTCAAAATGTTACTTCATTTCTATTGGTTATACATCATCAAACTGGAAACTATGAATTTAACTCTTTATTTATGGATATTTCAATAATATATTGCAGTAAAATAGCATACAAAATTATGAGACCACACGAATAACATATTGGTATATGAAAGATTTATGTAGAAATTAGTGGTGGTGACTGTCAGTCCTGTGAAATGACCTGCCGAAAACCTGAAGATCCAAAGTTCATCCTAAAATTATCTGTCAAATGTGACCTCATCATGATGCTGCCAACCCCGATTGTTATTTGACTTATAGATTGTGCCCCTTAAAATGTTTCTGCTAAAATTTGTAGTGCAATAGTAACTCTTAGAAACACACAGGAAGGAAGGAAATGTTTGGTCAAATTACTGCTTAATTATTCCAAAGCTAGAGTAACTGGCTTTGTTTGGCTTCTCTTACTGAATAACTTTTGATGCAATCAAATTGAAAAGTCAGGAAATTAACTTTTATGGAAATTGAGTCATGCATTAAATGCATTTCCAATTCTGATACTGTTTATTTAGTAACCAGGAATACTGAACCAAGCTGTGCTATGAATTGAAGGATCATGACTTCAGATGAGAAATTTTGTTCTTATTTTCATTACCCATATACTTGGCTGGCAAATACTTATATATTCTTTTGCAATAACAATTACTAATGTTCTTGCTAGCATGATGTTTGAGCTTTAGTTAAGTTTATCTGAAACAAAAAAAAGTCCTTAAATTCAGCTCTATTTACTACTTGTTGTTGCTTTAAGTTTTCCTTCATTTGTGAAGGGGCTTTTCAGGGCATTAATAATACAGAAGGAAGTCTGTGACCATTATATTTAGTTTAGACTTCCCATTTTCTGAGAATATGATATAACTACATATAAAAAAGCAATTATAACATACTATCATATATACATATATAATATATAAGCATGTCTTTGTGTGACTATGTATGTTATATATGCATTTATATTTACTCATAGAACCAAACTTTTTTTTTTTTTTTTGCCAGTCCTGGGGTTTGAACTCAGGGCTGGGCCTGGGCACTGTCCCTGAGCATATCTGTAGGTGCTCAAGGCTAATGCTCTATCACTTGAGTCCCAGCGCTGCTTCTGGCCTTTTCTGTTTATGTGGTTCTGAGGAATTGAGTCCAGGGCTTCCTGCATGCTAGGCAAGCACTCTACCAATAAGCTACCTTTTCAGCCCAAACCAAACTTTTTAAAGTAATAGAAAGATAATAAATGCTTCATGATTATGAAGAGACAACCAAAAGTGAAGTGGAGATGTGGCATGAAGATTTTCAAAATTCCTATACAGGCACTAAATTTGCCTGATTTTTCTGTGCAAAAATCAAATCACCATAATACTATAATAATTTTTGTTTGGTGTTGTCTGTTTTTCCAAGATCTTGCATCCATATCTTTTGATGAGAGGATTGGCACAGATTCGGTATTGCTTTTGACCTTGCAGTTAGTTGTTTGTAAAGGCCTAGAAACGAAAGTCTTTCTAACGGTAGCCTGCTAGTGAGCCATCAATTTAGTTTCATAGAAAGTTACAATAACCCATCTTGTCCCTAACTGTATTATAATCCTGCTTTGGGTCTATGGAAGCCGGGCTGTTAGTTAGAGAATGTAGTGAAGATGTGTCTACTCTAGAGCCCTAGAAAATCTGCCTTACAGTCCACAGCATTCTGACCTAGTGGAAAGAACACATTGGTTGTGAAATTAGGTTCATTAGGAATGAGTCCAAAGTCGCTTCACTTTTCTATTTAGGAAATGTGACAGTAATACCTTCCTTAAGAAAATGAGTGTCAAAGATATCAGGGTGATACCAATGACCGGGAGACTGATGCAGGAGGGTTAGTGAACTTGAGACCAGCCAGGGTAAGGAATGAGACCTTGTCTCAACAAACCAAAAATATAAAAATGAAGAGTTGATATCAACACTAAATGAATAATGTGTAAGTTTTCTGTCATATGAAGCAGCATGTACTGAAAAGGTGTTTGTTTCCTCTGCCTGCACTTGCGTTTCATGTTGGTGGGATGGGAGAATACTATCACTTCTGCCCAGAACACACAGTCTTTCCAAAAAGCACCTTCAGTTGTATTGTTTAGTCTACTTGCCTATTGATAATAGAAATTATCTATGCTAAGAAATAGAGACATGCCCAGATGATCATGAGCTCTATAGAATATGGAAGTAATTTTGGCAACATAGCTAACTACTTTAGAAAGTAATTGGTTGACTTTGGCATCTGTTTTAGAAAAGAATATTAGCACTCCCTTTGATGCATATATCCTAACTGTGAATACCAATCTGTAGTTGAACAATGCTGCAAGTCTCACTGATTAGTAATAACATGAAAAAATAACACTTTATTTCAGGATTAATCTAGGCAGCTATATTACTGTCACTTTGAGAATTTGTGTTTTAAAAACATTTGTTGGACATCAGAGAGTGCACTCTTTTAGTTATTGTTGCCATTGTTCTTTTGGGTGTATTTTTGTGGGATAGGGGACTAGACAATTGAGTGAGTAGATTCTCTGTCATTACACCATTTAAAGACAATAACATTAAGCCCTTAATGATAAATGTGCATAGTGTATGGACAACAATCTTTGTGAAGATTATTTGTATGCCATTTACATTGGTTTATTCCAAAGATATATTCTCCATGATAATAAAGTAATAAAAGATTGTTTTCACAGCTGTTTGTCTTTGATTACATAATTCTTTGAAGTACTGTAATAAGACAGACTTTGAACCTGGAAAGAGATCAAATAATGAATTGTTCTGCTTTGTGAAGCTTAAGAAGGGATTTTATTGTCGAAACATATAGTGCGACATATTTTTTCTTCTTACAGTTAAATAATGGTTGAAAGTACTATGAGATCATTACAGATGGATTAGATTAAAGGGCTTTGGGCCAAGTGTGAAGGTCTGTTACCAAAAAAAAAAATGGTGCTTCAGTTTAAAAAGCCAGGTTTCACAGTGATCAGATACTTGGTTCTGGTTTGGTTTTGAGTTTGAGTTTAGAATATATTGTCAAACTATATTAGAGGAAGTGGAAAATCGAATTCCTAAGTCCTAAGAGACTTACTTCAACTTCTGTTATCCTAAACACTTCAGGTTTCTGCAGATTAGATTAAGTAGATTCTGTAAATCAAACTAACTGTCATTGTATGAAAGTACATCCACAAACATCATATGGTTTTTCTTTTAGCTATAATAGCAATTGAGAAAATGTAGCACAAAGTTCAATTGTAGCAGGTTTTTCAGGCTTAATATTAGTACCAGTGTCACTGTTAGTTCCATCTTCATTTTCTTTAAGAACTGCTTCCTATCAGTTGAGCAACAAACTTGTGGTAGGTATTATAAGAGTAAAATTAATGGAATTATGTATAAATTATTATACCACTTTATTTTGGTTCCTTCTAAGATGTATATAAATATACTGTATAATATAATCATAAAGTATCAAATGGTAAAAGGGAAGCTATTTCAATATAACATATTTTGTTTGCAAAGTTACATTGAAACAATAGAATGCTTTGGCAAATACTTGGAAGTTCATGACCATATTTTTTCCAGAGAAAGAATAACATTTATGTGCGTATTTTTAGATCTCATTTAGTCAGCGTAATATTTTTCCAAACTAGTTTTCATTGTATTTAAAGGAAACTTTTTCTTTATTTAAGATATAAACCTTTCAAATGCTAATTTTCTTGGAAATAGTAGACAAAGGAATATTGTAACTTTAGAGATTTTTATGATGAAGGTGTGTTTAAGAGATGTCACTTTGATATTTTTACATTATGTCCTACATTTGTCAGCTAAAACCAGGATATTGCCTCAATGAGAAAAAGCATGTTCTGCACTTGTCAAAAGGCAGTAAGTAATGATTAAAATAGCAGTGTGAAACGCTAGGAGATTAAAGTGATGCTAATGATAAGTGAGAGAAGAAAAGGGCAAGCTATATTTTAATCCCTGAGAGAATGGTTAATGACTTCTATTGCCTGAGATTAAACTAAACCTGTCTCATCAGCTTTTTCTGCCTGGTGAAAAAAAGCTCTCTGCACTTTAATTTATTAAAGTCTTTTAAGGAAGCACATTGATCTACAGAGGTTAAACTTTTAAAAATTGTGCAAAATACACACAAATGCTTTAGCTAAAGTGTGATTTTGTTGCTTTTAGGCATGTTCACAGATTTATAAAGAATCAATTGTCTATTCCTTGGTATGTTTAATTAAGGGATATTAATTATCCAAACTAGAAGGTTTGTTCTCTTTTACAAACCAGAACATATTATTAATACTGTGTAGCCAGGGAGCTGATATACTAGAGAGGAGATGAGTCCTATGAAGAAATTATAGTTGTGATTATTGCATGTTGTTCAGACTAATCCATGTTCTGTTAAAAACTATTTTATTTACACAATCTTAAAGAAAAACTAATCTTTAAATAGAATTGTAACCTTTAAATAGATTAACTTGATTCTAACTTTTGATAGAATGCTTTTGCTAATTCCAGTGTTTGATGACTTACTTGGGCTCCTAATTCAAGCATATTTCTTTTCACCCTCTTGAGCCTTGAGGATGTCTGACTTATCCCAGGGACACTTAGCTTTACTAATGATCAAAGTGTTTACCATTTCCATTTGCTTACCTTTCCCTAGGGAGACAAATTGTGTGTGTGTGTGTGTGTGTGTGTGTGTGTGTGATGATGTAGAAATAGAACAGTAAATAATTATAAAAATTGTCTTAAAGTCTTTCCTATGAAATTGAGGATTCTATCCATATTTTTATGTTCCCAACAGTTTGCCTTAATTATGTTAGGCTAACAGAAACAGAATAAGTTAAACCAAGCTTAGTCATAGTAGTTTACTGATTCGTTTGTAATAAAAGAATATTTCTATTTCTAGAAAGGCATACTTTCTTATCACATTTTTCCAAATGCTACACTGGTTTGAAAGTTACTTATTATTGTAAAACTAGTTATACAGATACTTAAATTGAGTAATCGTTGAAATACACAAAACTTCAGGTATTTCATGTCAAAGCTGTATCTCAACTTATAGGAAAGTTATCACATGACTGCTATTACACAGGTTTCTTTCATAAAAATTATTGTTCTAATTATTGTTTTTCTCCTTTGGCTTTTACTGGTGTTCTTCACAATCCTATTATTAGTACTCCTTTTTATAAACAGTATTTTTCTTTGTACTAACTAAATGAATAACTGTAAGGAAGATTTATATTGAAATTTTTATTATGTAAAATAGTTTTACAACTTTTGTTTCTAACTTTTTAGGCTAGGGAGTTTAAATTCAATATGTTCTTTGATGTTAATGAAACACTGGTTTTTCTGAAGGCCATGTAGCCCTAATGAGAAGCTTCTTATAAAAGAACATTTAATCAAGGTTTATTTTTAACTTGTTTAAACAGATCTAATAGTTTGTGCTGATTTCATTTCAGTATAATAATTGCTAGCAATCCTATTAGTAAGCCCTAGTACAGGGAAGTTAGCACAAATTCCATTCCAATGAGAATAGTGCCACAATAAAAGTCAGGCTGTCAAGGAAATATCTGTATTATATTGAAGACAGAGGCATCAGAGTATTCAGTTCATAATTCTGTTTCAGTAAAACTTTGAGTCATGAGCTACTAATGCTTACTTGGATTGTTGGCTTTAGTCAATACAGATTCACATTTTCATTTATAGGAGAAAAAGTTAATGATAAATATAGCTACTTTGGGGTAACATTTTGAAAAGGTACATTGCATTTACTATCCAAACACATTTTCGTTAAAAAACATTTTTCTTATAATAAAGCTTGTTATATAGCCTAGTTAAAATCGATACCTACAGGACTTATAAAAACTTACTCAGGCTAGGGCAGTAACTCAGTGGTAGAGCATATTCTTAGCATATACAAGGCTGGGGCTTTCAACCCCAGTACCATTATACCCTTCCCAAATTAATCTACTTTTGAATACCTTTCTTCTTATTTTTCTTTTGATTCAGATTAGAGAAAATGAAATATTATTAGATTTTGAGACCTAACTGGCATAATGAATAGAATTAAAGGGTAATGTTAGGCTAACAAAAAAATGACATGTGATTTCAGCTGAGATTACATAATCAGTTAAGTTTTTTGGTTCTATTTTATTGAAAAAGTTAATGTAGAGAGGTTACAGTTAAAGAGATGACAAAATAGTATGATTACAAATGTTTTAAGTACCATTATCTTATTATTAGAACCAGCATCACATAACATTATAATCCTTTAGTTGTATTACTGAATGTAATATTTTCATGGCATCCAAAAATGAAATCAACAAAAGTAAGAAGCAAGATTCTTTCATAATGAAAGCCTAAGAAGGCAACGATTTCAGGCCCTGTAATGAAAATGAATATCTGCTAAGTTCAGGTTATAATCTTTTAAACTTTTTATTACTTCATATGACACAGTGACATTTAAAATATGGAGAAATTGAAGATAAATAATATCGAGTGAATGGCAGAATTGATTTAAAATTTTAAAGCTGTACTAAAAGTATTCTAATGCACTGAAGGGCATTTGTAAGTTATACATTGTTTATAGGTTTCTGATGAGAATCCCCAAAGCATAAATGTATTATAGCTTGCCTTTTCTATGAGAGAAAGAATATTGTCTGCAGAAAATAGTGCATAGTAAAATTTAGACTCCTTTTTCATCTTCATTATCTGGCTTTTGTGAAATGCCTTCATATGTGGGGATCACTTCACTTATTATTAATTTCATTCAATAACTAATATATTTGGCCTCTTGGAAGATTTCTGTTTTTAAGGATTATAACTTATCATTCCCAAAAGCTAAAATCAGAGTAATCTGTGAAAACTATGAATTCAATACTGGGAATGATTTTTCACCAGAGTACTCAAATCACAGTATGGTGATAACTTGATAACGTAAAAGTATCTTTTTCTACATGTGGTTAGCAAAAGTCTACTATTATCCGTAAAAGTCACCCTAGTAAGCTGTACATCCTAATTAACCAAGGCTCCTTTTTTTGTTGTTGTTCTGAGACCAGGACTCCCAACTCAGCATCTAATGCTTTTACTCACTGGTGGTTGGCTTTCTACCATCTCAACCACCCCTCCAAACCCTCAGGGCTCTTGGAGTAACGTTGTAGTCTCTTCTCAGTCTCATCTTAGACATCCTGAATTGCACACTTGGGTGCAACCTAAAAATGTACAGTTTTTCAGGTTTTTAAAAAAAATTACACATAGGCATTTGATAACTGTTTTATGTTATAGTGAGACCTCTTGGCTTAGTGGTAAAGGCAGTTTGTGTTTTGTAAAAGGATCTTAAAAGTTTTAGATACACATAGTGAACGTTCTTACAAATGAAGAATATTTGTATCTGATCTGTAAAGCAGTGTGTAAAACAATTTTTAGAAAAATGTCATTACTTGAATTATGATCTTTATCTGGCACATGTCAAATTGAGCACATCTTTCAGTGATGCTGAATTATGTCATCTGGCTCAAGCTCCTAAGTCTATCTTTACTGCAAACAAATTCACTCTATTCTCACTGAATGCTGATGCCTATTGGGTTCAGAATACTAAGCTTGAATGTATTTACAATGTTTAATGAGCAAGTCCTCATAGAAACTAATTAACTTTTATTTCTATGTCAAGATAAAGCAGCATAATACAGATGAAAATTGTAGTGAAGGAATTATAGTATCAAAATAAAAGGGGAAAATGCTCCAACACTTCAAAAATGTGCAATATATAAATGTGCGCTATCAAATAACTCAGTGGTGGATTGTTCTTAATTCTGGAGATTATGATGTTCAAAACTGTCTACATAATGTCCACATTTTTCTCGAACTGTTTCAACAATTGAAAAGGAATTTGGTTCGCAGTAGAAATTTAACATCTGTCAAGCCATGCCAGGAAAGCTTTCTGCCTATTCCATATTTTATTCTAACTATCTTATTTTGTTCTAAAATTGTCTTTCTTGAATCAGGAAAGAAAAACAAAAATTACATCTGTATAACATGCTTAGAAAAGAGTACAACACTTTAAAGTATTTATAAACATGTAAGCTTCTTGAGAAAAATATTATACATTTTATATTTTTCTAATAACATGTATATATCTCTATATATATCTATATATAGAGATATATACATATATATATATTCCTCCTTTTTAGTTATGAGGCTTGAACTCAGGGCCTGGTACTTTTCTTACACTTATGCTCAAGACCAGCATTCTACCACTTTGAGCCGTAGCACCACTTCTGGAGTTTGGGTGGTTAATTAGAGATAAGAGTCTGCAGTGGACTTTCTTTTCTTTTCTTTTCTTTTTGGCCAGGGCTGGCTTTGAAACATGATTCTCATATCTCAGACTCCTGAGTAGCTAGGATTACAGGCATGAGCCACCAGCACCTGACTACAATATATATTTTTTAATCTTAAGAAATGCTATAGGTATGAACGAAAAATGCATGTTTCCTTACATTGAGGGGTATATTAAGCCTTCCAGTTTGCATGAAACAGACCTTGGTCTTGTCATCAAGCAAATAATTTCCTTTCTTTCCTTCTCTCTCTCTTTCTCTCCCTTCCTTCTTTCCTTCCTTCCTTCCTTCTTTCCTTTTTTTTCTTTCTTTCCTTCTTTTTCTCTCTCCTTCCTTCCTTCTTTCCTTCCCTTCTTTCTTCCTTTCCTTCTTTCTTCCTTCCTTCCTTCCTTCCTTCCTTCCTTCCTTCCTTCCTTCCTTCCTTCCTTTCTTTCTTTCTTCCTTTCTTTCCTCCTTTCCTCCTTTCCTTCTTTCTTTCTTTCTTTCTTTCTTTCTTTCTTTCTTTCTTTCTTTCTTTCTTTCTTTCTTTCTTTCTTTCTTTCTTTCTTTCGTTGCATTAAACCTAGGACCTACCTCTGCTAATTACCAATGGACTGCATTCCCAGCTATTACGCATGCTTTTATATTCATTTTAAAAAGACACTATAGAAAGCTAGCAATCTGTAAGTCATGCACATTTGGACTATTGAAAGACTGATTTCAAAAAGAATGATCATGAAAATATAAGTAATGATTAAAATATTAATCATGGTCAAGCATTATGATTGAGTCATTAGGATTTTAGAGAATAATGGGACTTATAAAATTGGAATTACTTTAATGAGAATTTGTTACCATTCTGTAATTCCAATTCTGGAAACCTATCTACTACTGACTTAATAGTAGGAATTTCCAGAATTAAGTACATAAAACTTGTTATAATATGAAATTTGTCTCTGACACTTAATCATATTTTATTACAAATTATTGCTTTTCTCACTGCTTGCATTGTCTTTGTTTCCTACAGAAGTTCTATTTCCTAATCATCCCACCAAAACTTACACAGCAGAAAAAGTGTTAAAGGTCTGGGAAAATATTATTTCATCATTCCTGTTCCATTAGAATTCACTTGGGTGGCTGAGAAAATGGTTTATGGATTAGAGAGAGAAGAACAAGCTAAAACATTTCATACCTTCATCTCTGATAAATTCTCCAAACTCATTTTTTGCATCTGAGCCATAAATAACAGCCATGCTTTTTGCTAAAAAGAGCTTTTTTCCTACACCAGGTCTTTTGTCTTAGAGATGAATGCTATAATAAATTTTAAGTCTTAGGAGGGGCATTGTTTGAACTATAACATTATGGTTTACAACTGTTGCGTCTATTTGAGGAGGATAAAAAGCAAGTAAGAAGCTTGATCTCTGTCATAGAAATGGATTAATATTTCAGTCTTCAATGTGGGTCAAGTATATGATTCTCCCTAAAGCAATTCACTATGATTAATTTTTATTATGTGAGCATTAGATTCTCTTTATATTCTTATATGTTTTATTCTATCAAATCATCCTTCAAAATACTATAACTTATATTTTTCAGGTAATAGAGACATAAGGGTCTTAGATTCTTATAAAAGTTTGAGTAAAACCTGACTTAACATTAGTCTGTAACTTTTTTTCCTCAAAATCTCTGTGAACAACATGTAATAGTAGAAACTTGTCACTGTATTGGTAATAACATTAGATTCATTTGCTGGTAAACAATGTTAAATATTATGATATTTTAATTGCCAAGTAATGCAATATTTTAATTTCCTTATGATTAGGTAATTAATCATTGAAAAATGTAGTCTGTCACTGGGGGGAAACATGGCAGTTGCCAAAGATATGATTTTTTTCCCCCTAACTCTGCTTTATTCTGAATGCAGGAGGTTGTTGAGTAAAAACACCAAGTCTTCTCTGATGTCTTTATATCTCTATCTAGATTATAATAATTTTCCATATAGATTTACAAAATGCTAGTGACTGTGTAACTTTGGGAAAGAGAGTTAGAGCTTTTTATTGAGACACTCTCCCCCCTACCTTAGGAAAATAATAATGAATTGAAATTTAAAAAAACATTTTAAAGGTGATATACAAGATATACAGAGGGGTTACAGTTACATAGTCCGGTAATGAGTACATTTCTTTTGGAACAATGTCACCTGCAACCCTCATTTACTCACAGTTTTTTGTTTTTTTTTTAATCTCCCAGCTCCCCTCCATATCTTCCCTCCCTCCAAGCTGTATAGTTCATTTTCAACATAGAGACTAGTAAGTATCACTGCTGTTCTGAATCTGGGCTTTGTCCTTGAGCCTCTCTGTGCTCAAGGTTAATGCTCTTCCACTTGAGCCACAGAACACTTCCAGCTTTTTCTGAGTAGTTTATTGGCAATAGTTTCATGGACTTTTCCATCTGGGCTGACTTCGAACAATCCTCAGATCCTAGCTTTCTGAGTAAATAGGATTAAATATGTGAGCCACTGACATCCAGCTTAAACTTTTTTTTTTTTTTTTGCCACTCCTGGGGCTTGAACTCAGGGCCTGGGCACTGTCCCTGAGCTTCTTTTGCTCAAGGCTAGCACTCTACCACTTGAGCCACAGTGTCACCTCTGGCTTTTTCTTTGTATGTGGTACTGAGGAATTGAACTCAGGGCTTCATGAATGCTAGGCAAGCACTCTACCGCTAAGCCACATTTCCAGCCCCCCAGTTTAAACTTTTTATTTTTAAGCATCAAACTCATGGCCTCACACCTGCTAGGCAAGGCTTCTACAGTTGAGCTACATCCCTAACCCTAAAACATTTTCATATATAAACAGTTTAATGTAGTGAATTATTCTCAGAAACTTAAGAAATTCCAGATTTTAAATTTCAGTACTTATATAAACATTATAATGTTTACAAAATTTGC
The DNA here is from genome assembly GCF_019054845.1 of Dipodomys spectabilis. NCBI lineage: Eukaryota > Metazoa > Chordata > Mammalia > Rodentia > Heteromyidae > Dipodomys > Dipodomys spectabilis. Next base: position 4,860,981 of record NW_024870772.1, read on the forward strand.
ATGAGTAATCCACATTTCTTCTTGGTTTGTTTCTTTTACAAATTACTGTTGACTGGCTCCTGTATGCCAGTCATACTGGTCATAAATTTAAAGGAGCTGGTGTTTCTTTGTTCAGGAAGCTGAATTACATGGATAACAGCGATTATTGGAGTCAGGTATAATGAAGGTTACACATGCTTAGTGAAATTGTATGTACTTTAGTGTTCCTATGAACTAACTCTCAATTTTGGGTGACCTAGCTTATCTTTCTGTCTATCTATCTATCTATCTATCTATCTATCTATCAATCTATCTATCTATCAATCTATCTACCTACCCATCTACCTGTGTTTATTATCTTTTAGTGGTTGTACAAAGGCATTTCTATTCAACATGCATGTCAATTTATAAGTACAAGGCACTCTCTATTGTCACCTTTCCATTGTTCTCCTCCCCCTCTCCCAACCCAACCACCTTCTTAGTTACTTGGTTCCACTTTGAAGATTCTGGGCTGTTTTAAAGAAAGTACTGAAGTGCAGGCTTACCTCTGTTAAATAAGAATCTCAAAATATAAATGAAGCCAGGTGATTAAAGTTTCTAAGCTTCTCCAAGCAATTATAAATCTTAATTTTTTTCCAAATTTGAAGTCTGCTAGGCTTAAAGTGAGCGCCCAAAAGGAAAATGATAAAGAGGAAAGGATGAGAAAGAGGTATTGTATCAGTAGGGAATTTTGGAGGAGATAGCAGGATTTGGTTCGGACAGCAGCTTTAGATTTAGATAGAACATATTTTACATTCTGAATTTATCATTTTGAAATACTGTTACTGGTGGTAATGGTGTTGTCTCTGGGAACACTACTGGTAAACCTGGAAAATCTTTAAACATGATTTGTGTGCTATGTAAAAATAGTACATAACACAAAGCATTTCTATAGTGCCTGATACATACATTATACTGTTCTAATAATATAGTATAATACTTTATACTGTATTACTGTTTCATGGGTCAAACAATCACATTCTCTTAGGTTTAAATTTTATCTTGAAATTAATGATACATTTTTAAAGATATCATATAATAATCTGCATAATCAAATCTGCAAAATATAGATAAAACCTCAGTAGCCAATAGAAAGCATAGAAAGTATTGGAAAAAAAGAGATGTCAGGCTTATCAGAAGACTAATAGTGGTCCAGGTGGAAAACAGGCATGCAAGGCAAGTGCTCTACCACTGAGCCACCTTCCCAGCCCCCCAGGTGGAAAACAGAAAGGGACTTTACTGAGGCAGTGATCAAATGAACCAAGAAGAGGATATTTGCAAGAAACCAGCATAATGAACTAAAATTATATATATACATATATATGTAGCTATATATATATATATATATATATATATGTAGCTATATATACATATATAAAGGTAGGGTAGAATTAAAGATTAATAGAGAAGTTAAGTTTGGGCCTTATATTCATTTGCATATATGGAAATATCATAGAGAAACTTTAGTACAACTCATATATATTTAAAAGAGGAAATGCATATAATTGTTCCTTAAGAGAGGCTGATAGAATTTGGTCACAGATTAGATGGTTGTTTGTAAAAGAGGAAAAAAAATCTTTAAATGACTTTCAAATGCCAGATAAGTATAGCTCCATAGATGGGGCAGCAGGGAGTGAGCACAAAAGAAAAAAAACATAAGTAAAAGATGGCAAATTCATGGTGATGTGGTATTCATGATGGCAGGACTAGTCCATGGTTAGTTGACTGTGTTGATATCAACCAAGAGTCATTTACTGCCTCACTTGAAACTTGTCAACATGAATGAATGAGACTCCCAGGATATGACAATTTACAGAGAGAGGGAATCTGAGTAGCATTTCTTTTTAGGAGATGCAGGAGACAATTTCAACTAAAGAGGGAACCATAGCTAACGAATGTACAAATTCATATTCCTGAATTATTTTTCATCACATGATATTTACCTTCTTTTTTGCAAAAATCCTTGCTTGACCTTTTTTGCTTACTTGTTTGTTCAGTTGTTTAGTTTGTGGGTAAATTGAGAATGACAGGCTGTTTCCCTGTCTTCTCATCTAAATGCAGAGGACTCAAAAGTCACTGTGAGGCAGGCCCTCTAAACAATGGGTTGGCACAGACTGTCATCCAGGGAGGTGGGGCTCACAGAGGATAAAGTTGATTTGAACTGTCCTAAACTGAAAGTACAATTGCAGACAATATTTGATTTAAGATCTTGACCCCATCTTAGATTAGTTGTTTACTTCACTTAATGTCAGTTTTCTGACCTATATGATTAATATGGTATTCGTATTTAACTCATCCATGTTTATGATAGCCTTTCAGTAGGTAATTTCCATTAAATCTTCCAGGTGCTAGATACATTTTACTAAATCAATACATTTATTATCGATTGTGTTGAAATGAGTACATGTGGCTCTATCCTGACAATGTCATACAGTTGCCTACTCCTACTATATTATAAAAATTCTTAGTATGTTATAGTAGTTTAGGACCTTGCTTCTCAGCGGATGGAGCTGGTCCAGCAGCAAGAACATTACAGTGGACCTATTAAGATGCAGAGTCCCAGCTCCTGCTCCAGGCTGACTTGGGAATCAGAACTGATATTGTAAGTGCCATCCTCCCCCTTCAGCTAGGTGATTTTCATGCAGTTTGATGTTTGACATGCTTGAGTTTCTCATGATAATTTAAAGAGAGATAAATACTTGAGATCCCAGAGAAAATAAAAAGACATGAAAATATTCTCCACTAGCCATGATAATTCATCTAATGTCCTAAGAAACAGTAATTATAGGATAGGTCAAATAGAGCATTGTTTAATTGAGAGGAAAAGAGAGAGGTTTATAGTCATGCTTAACTACAGGAGGTTTGTGCTCAATTGCATAATGTAGGATCTCTTGAAGAAGCTCTTATAAGTGCAGGCAAAATTGTCCTATTTAAAACATTGTACTTTCTGTCCTGTAGAGTACATTATAAAAGTGTGAAAATATAATGAATACGAGTATATTTAATAAGAAGGATAAAATAATAGTTTGAGAAAAACAATTCCCCAAGGGACTAAAGATTAGGATTAAAATGAGAGTTAGAATAGCGTAGTGGTAATTCAACATTTGATTAAAGACTTAATCTACTTATCTTTATTCAATTCAAACCTTCTTAAAATTATTAAGATTTGGTGACATGAGAATTATTTTTAGATGTTCTTGCCCCAGAGCATAAGAGTAGAAGATAAAGGATAAAAGAGACCTACAAGATGAAGGGCTTACGATAACATTGATGTGGAGACAATGGATTATGAAAATGAGCATATTACATTCTGTAAAGTTCTTGAATTTGAAATAACACATCCTCAAAATTCTCTGATGTTTGTGAGAAAGGCAAGTTATAGTTACAAGTGCTGTGTGTGTACGTGTCCACTGATGAAGATAATCATCCCAGTAAAGAGATGTGAGGTGACAAATGAATAGAAAAAAAGGGAAGGAGAAAAAAAGAGCAATAGAATTCTGATAATTGAATTGTATTTGGAAAGATAAATTCATCAGTAGCACAGGGGAAAAAAAAACATGAAAAAAAACACCCTTACAAGTACAACACCCTTGAGTTCATAAATACGCCAGTATCCATTTTTTCATTATTAGTAGACAAGGCTGTGTCCTTTCCTTTGATGACGGTAACGAGTTCTATGACATTGCCACTTTGAGTTCTTGCTTCATTAGATTGGGTGACTGTTTATTTGAAATTGTAATGAAATATTTACTTTATAGAGCTATAAGGATTAACTGTGATAATTGAGTGAGTCTAGTCTGGATCTCTCAGTGTAATAGGTCCCCCTTGTTTGAATACAGAGCTCAGTGAGAATGAACGAGCAAGTGAGTGTGTTTCTGCCTGTCACTTTCTTTCTACATGTTGCTTTTTCTTCTGGAGATAAGTGGGCCTAATGCTGAACAAATACTGGAAATCAGAAGCCACTGAGAATCATTCGCCTCTCGCTTTCCCATGGCAGCAAGATAGACGCTCAATCAAAGAACCCCCTCCTCTCAGCAAAGCAACAATTTTGTCACCACGAGCAAATCCAATTGAAAAGTCCCTTGGACTGAGAGGAGAACTCCAGTTGTCAGAATCAGCAAACAGAATGAAAAGAACTAAGAGGAGTAAATTGGCACCTGGGGCCTCGGTGGTAGCCTGTGATAGGCTGTGGCATTGTGTTGGGTAGACATTCAGCCATTTCCAGATATAATGGGAGAAATTAATGCAAATGAGTCAATGGAATGAAATGCATTTTAATGCAGATTCGAGGCACTATCCCGAACTGCTTGATAACAAGTCGCTTTAAGAAAAGGCTTACATTGTGAGGACTCATTTTTTCCCCATTTCTTCTCACTAGTGCCTCATAAGGGCCCTTTGTTCTCTAAGTAAACTCTTTCTAAACTATTGACATTGCTCATTTATGTGAATTTCAGATTTTTTTCCCTCCCTTGACAAAGTAGCCTTGGGTGATCTGGGAAAACGTTAATTGCAAGAGGACAAGGAAACTGGCTGAAACAAGAAATGCAATCATTAAGTGTAATGTTGCAGTTGTCCATGCCTCATTATGACATGCATACAAGGCAATAAAATGCATGTTTCACAAACAAATCTTTTGACAACTATAGTTCAAGAGCCTCCAGCTGTCCTGCTTTTTTTTTTTTAAACATCCATTTCTTGTGGTTTAGTAATCATTATTGAAGTTAAACTATGGATGACCAGATCAGCCCTTCATATCATGCACTAACATAACAACTGGGATTTTAGAGTACAAACTTGGTTCTCTTTAAAAATTCAAAATACCTGCATTCTAAAATTAACTGGAATTAAAGTTTGGTTTTTGGAAATAACACTCAGTAATTATGAGGGCAGAAAAAAAGGAAGCAGCTCAAGCTCAACAAAGACATTCTTTCATAAAACAATATTTAGAATGCTTAACTCCTTTAGTCTTTCAGTGAAGAAAAAACAAACAAACACTAGTTGAACCATTCATGTTTCATCTTCCTCCTGTAAGTTCATTTTGATTTTACTGGGCAAAACCAAAGCAAAGCATATTTGCTTTTAAGGGACCAAAATAGTTAATCAGATGAAAGGTCAGCAAGTATTAAGTGCAGATTGAACATGGTGAATTGTCAGACTCATAAGTAAAGCAGCCAGAAAAGGGGGAGGGGGAGGGTAACAGATTCAGCATTGTCCAAAAGTTCCAGACCAGTGATTAATGTGTAAGATAATGGACTTGGGAAATGAGTAAACACTCCCCATGCTCCCTGCTTTGTGCTTGAACGACTTGATGACAAGGGCAGAGCAAGGTGAGAATTTAAGCAGGACCACAGGAAAAATAAGACAAAGACCACAACATAATGCACTGGAAGGGATGTTATGGTTTTACAATACAGAGGTACATAATAACTTTCTTCAAACTGGCATTAACAGTGTACTAATTTAAACTTCAACTCGACATGGAATTATTGCTGGAAATTATATGTCACTCAGTCGTCTTTTAACATGCCAGATACTTACACTCACCTGTCTTCAGTTATTTGTTGTGAAATTCTTCAGATCCATTAATAATTCAGATACCTATTCATTCTCTATGTATCATCTTCCTGCGGAAGCCATACTGTATGTTGATTAAACATGTATTGCAAAATATTTCAGGTGATTAGCTATACAGACACATTTTGGGTATACTTCTCTCTGGAATGATTTCTCTCTATAGTAATTTCAGCATTTGAATGCTCTAGGGATGTTGTGTGATATTTCTAGCAATTCTTCCTCACTTGTGATGGCATTGAAGGGCTTTTATTCATAGTAGTATATAAGATAACATTGTTTACATTGCAGAAAAACTCCTGGGTTTTGTTTGGCAAGTCTTTCTGTTTCTCTAGGCACCTGCAAAGATGTTTCTTGCACTATTATTCATTTAAAAATACTAATTTTGTCTGTCCTTCACAAGAAAATTAGTTTCTCCTTCTTACAGTCTGTTTGAAAGGTACACTTCACAGTGTATACACAGGGAGTGTTTATGTCTCTAAAGAAAATCTGGCAACTTCTTTGGACAAATGTTACAATGACTTGAAGCAGTTTTTAGCAAACTTTGGGCATTCTCCACAAAGACCAAGACAGGATCTCTCTTTTACTCTCACATTATCTTCAGTGTTCTACTTGAAATAAATTGTCATATTGGCTATGAATTCCAAGTGTATCTTTTAATTGTTACATTGAGTATGTTTCAGCTTGTCAGCACTAGACTTGTGAGATTGCTCTTATTACAAACCCATTTCAGTGATTAGGAAAATTGGTCCCCACAGAGACTAGATTTCCCTAGGCTAGACAGCAAGAAGACCATAGAGCCCGGGGTTGGTCACTGGTCTATTTATTTTACTAAAGCCTCAAAGAAAATTATTTTAAAAAATCCAATTATTTGCTTATATTGCCCTTGATCTAGCACTTATGGCATTTAAAGGCATTAAAATAGTTTTTGTTAATTTTCTTTTTGAATTTGAGAACTGAATTACTATGTATTGATTTAAGTGATATTTTAACATTTAATTGAATGCATGTTTATTATGAGTTACTGAGGCATAATATTAATTATTCAAGCTAAACAAACTATTTTTTTGCTTTATGTCAATAACAAGCCCTTTCCAAAAATGGGGGAAAAAAGATACCTCCAACGTGTGTTACTTTTTACTGGAACTTTTAAACATCTACTTCTGATATTTTAATGCATTAGGATTTGGTTAACCAGCAACCAGTGGCAGTATATGAGGATTTTAAAAAATAATTTTATGTGAATTATTTTCCCCCCTGACCTTTTAAATTCATTCTGTAGGTCTTACAACTAAGAAACATCCAGACAAACATAGATCCCAATTTGACATTGCTGTGATAATCAGAATTTCAATGTTTCTTGGCTTAAAGCAAACTTTCTAAACATGTTCTGCAAGTTGTGATTAATTGCCCTTCAGACAATTCGTCATGGATTTCAGATCTTGTTATTAAATATGGTAAGGTTCTAGAATTCTTAATTATTATAATTAATATTTCCATCCTAAAGATCATTGCTGTGTATTATAATGATCCCTTTTCCTTTCAGTCTTATTCATTAGGCCCTGGGTTCTTCCTGTTAGAAGGTTCTTATACTGTCTTGATCCTTGATCCTTGTTTCTTTAATTCCCAGTGAATTTTTCATTGTTTTGCAGATCTATCTTTGAATATAATCTTTTTTCCCCTAAATTATTAATTATATTTTCATTAGCACAAATTTATTTGCAATAATTATTTTGAGTATAAACAATTATATTTTTATTAGAATATATTAATTCAATGTGATAGTTATAGCCATACATAAATACAGATTAGGTACTTTGATCAAATTTATCAGATCTCATCTTAGATCCCGTCTTCCTCTTCAGTGAGTTTCTTACACTGTTATTTTTTATGTGTGTGTGTGTGTATATATATATATATATATATATATATATATATATATATATATATATATATATATATAAAATCATCTCCCTGTCAACCTCTCCTTTCCCATCCCCACCCATCTTGCTATAGTAATGTCATTGTATATGACTGTGCATGTGTATGTGCTTATGGATGCATGATGCATATGTGTGTGTATGTGTGTGTGTGTGAGAGAGAGACAGAGAGAGAGACACACAACACAGTGCCAAATGATATGCTGGAGTCTGCATATATGATAGAATGGAAGGCATATATTGCTTTTTTGGGGTACTTTTTTATTGTAAAAATGCTTTACAGAGGGGTTACAGTTACATGATCAAGGTAATGAGTACATTTCCTATTGAGCATTGTTGCCTCCTCCTTTGTTTTGCCCCTACCATCCCTTCCCACTACCCTCCTCCTCCCCGAGTTGTAAAGGTTGTTTTCAAAATAGTTGAACATAATCTTGTGTTCTCAGAAATGCAACTTTTAAAATGATAAAAAATAAAGCCCTGAACTGTTTAGAAATACAAATGGAATCTAGAGTGCTTTTAGATACTGTAAGTTTAGTTATATACATTTTTTAAAATTTCAATAGTATATTGTTCTACTTATTGCTTTGATAGTTACCCCTTTTCCCTATATCTTCTTAATTAATAATTAATTGATCTGTAGTGGATATTCAGTTCCATTATTTTGGTATTTAAAAAGTAAGCATTTTTCTTGTGTAAAGGAAATTGTCAAGGTTGAGTGTGACAAGCAGTCTTTTCAGCTCTTATTGATCTGATCTGGAGATGTTGTCAAGCAATGTAGCATGTTACAAATTGAGTGTTTCCATGTATTAGCAGAACGCATGCCTGGTGTGCAAAACTGGAATGTTCATGAAGTGAACACATGGCATCTGTATTCTGATCAGAGATACAACTTTTACATAAAATACTGCACCATTACTGAAGTATATCTTTACATCTAAGTTTTACCTGGGATACTCTGCTCATTCTAACCCCTACTCATATTCTATAATGAGTCCTGGAAGCCTCTTCAGAAAGTTGCTCTATATGTTAAGCAGTAGGTCTAGCTCACTTCTTGGTTTGGAACATTGGATGATATTGTACATTTTATGGAATTATTCTGACTAATTAGTATATTTGTATATCTGTGATAAGATGTATCAAACTCCCTTAAAATGCTACTGTTTTGAAATAAATGCATATTGATCTACCCAAAGAATGGGAAAAAAATAAAAGTAAGCATTTGTTTATATTTGTTTCTAATTTATATTTAAAATAATTATTTCTGAAACTCATATAAAAAGAGGAAGGTTGGTTAATGATAGACCTAAAGTTAAAAGAGGGTGCACAAGTCTGTTTTTGACTTACACTAAGTTGTAGAAAGTAACATATTACAATTTAAAAGATACTCTCATAGAAATGGAGGCTACATTATTTCTTATCTACTCAACTGAATGGTTAGAATATATTCATTTCTATGCAGTGTCTACCGTTTTCTAGTCCTAAAACTAAGTCTCAGAAAATCCATTTACAAGTGTCTTAACGTTTACGTAGATACTTTGCTAGTGGTGCCATGAACTGGGACCTGGGATAAGCCATTCACACTTTTGGATCTTCAGTTTCCACAAATTACTGCTTAGAGCCAGAATAATACTTGTCCACTGAAGTAGAAATTTAAATTTGAAGACAACAGCTTTTATTAAAAGTCTGCTGGGATGATACTACTAGTAACACCAGTGAATATTTTCATTCACTATATTAAATGAGTGGTTTTTCCAGGAAAGATCTTAGTGGACAATTACCCTAAAGCAGAGGAAATAAAACACAAAGTAAACCATTTTTTCTTGTTAGTTTCAAAAGAAAAGAGAAAGAGAGAAAGTAGAAAATATTTTATGGTTGTATTTGTCCTGGCCTTTTTCTTTATGCCATTTTGCTAGATAGAAATAGAGTAGATAGTATGAATTCAAGGCATGGTGGCACACAGCTGTGATTCTAGCACTTGGAGGACAAGTCATTGGGATCACAAGATCAAGGCCACTTTGTTTTATCTTATTCATGACTCAACTGGAGTGCAGTGAACTTACCAGATAGTGGTATTTCTCATGGTGTGCAGAGTTATAGTATACTATGTATTGTGACATTTTTCCTTTTTTTCTAGTCATGTCGAAAAGATATAATTTGGCCTCTATTTGTCTTCAATTGAACATTGTTTGAAAATTTTATGAAATACTTTTGGAAATGTGAGATACCCCTGAGTATTGCAAAATCCAGGCTGGAAAGCACTGGCCCAGAGAATGGTTACTAAATTCTGACAGCTGTTGGGTCAATGGGCTAAGCCATTTAACCTCAATAAACCTCATTTTCCTCATCTATAAAACAAAACCCTTTGTGCTGACTGATTTCAAAGTTCAGGTGACAGCTGCTAGGAAAATATAGGAAGTGAGCATCCCTATGTGAAATATTAACTTCCATACCTACCAAAAACATCACATTCCACAACAGATACTTCCCTGCATGTCATGGAAGAGGGTACATTATTATTCTTAGAAAGAAGCCAGGAGGCCATTCTCTGCTTTTACAACATTACTTGAGAGTTTCAAGACCTATGAGTGGTCCCAGAAAGGAAATAGGAATGATCAGAGAAGAAACATGGATCTGGGAGCAGGCTGGGGAGTTTTGCATATTAAAGCATTAGCAGATTAATCTTGAACTTTGCTTTAAGAAATAAATACATGTTTTGCAACAGCATGGTAGGGGCAAAAAAAAAGAATGAAGATGAAGAAAAATATTTGAGCAAATGATGTATAGGATGCACTAGAGAAGATAATCACCCCCCCCCCCCCCCGAAAGTGAGCATTAGGTATTTTCTGTTCAGTTATGTTATTTTGGCATCTTTGTTGTTGTACCATAAATCAATTAGAGCATTTGAAACAGTATAGCATTTTGTCACTCATACTTTAACTATGGCAGGGAAATTACTTTAGTTATATTTATATGATTTGTACACTTAGCAACCAATATTTCTTGTACAAGGGTTTAGAGTTCTTGGCAGCTTTAAAGGGAACTGATCACAGTGACTTTGGTTTTAAAAAGGAAATATGGAATAATCCAAAAGAGAATAAACCATTGCAGATAATTGAGAATTGATTATATTTCAAACACTCACGATGTGGAGAGTTCTAAAGCTCACTTCCACAGTACGAAGAAAGCAAGGTAGGCTGCTAGAGAAATATTGAGTACAATTTTCTTCGCATTGTTACTAGAACACTGTCAGCAATCTATGAATGTTTGTTCATTTTTCGACTTTGACCATAACCAACTTTGTTATTTGTCTACCCTGATAAAACAACAGATTAAAAAGCAAATTATTAAAAAAAAAAAACTTTTTCCTTGAAGCTATTACATCTGCAAGCAGATGTTGAAATAAAGATTAGCCTGTTTTTTGCATGTGGCAGTGCACGAACCTTTTAAGGGATCTATGAATTATTGCCTTGGTTCAGCATGAGTGCAGTAAGAAGAAATGTACCTCATCTGTAATACACTGTGTAGACTAATATCAGCTCCTTTTTTTTCTTATATTGCAGCTAGATATTGATCTGGTAAAATGGTACCATATTGGAGCTGTCTGTTGTGGTATTCATCATACTGTCACATCCCTAGTGCCTTGGAGTTATTGGAAAGTGGAATTGAGAGAGTTCTGTCATTTGGTGTGGCAATCCATTTGCAGGACAGTCACCACAATATTTGCAGTGGTTCGCTTTTTCTTTCCAGCTAGGATAGTTTCACCTTTAGTAACAAGAAGTCTTTTTCTATTTCCCCATGCATAGGTGCTATTAACAGCTTAGGTTTAACTCTTCTTTAGATCATATTTCTTGGCTATTATTGTTCTTTTCTCCTCACTGCTCACACTTGCTGTTTGTCCAACTCTTAGACATTGAACTTATTCCTAAGGGATGAGTGTATCTGAGCTGTGGTTTCCAGCTTCCTTGTTTTTATCTGATGACAGTAAGGAGGTGAAAGATGAACTTTTATATGTGGTAAGCCTTTAGTTTCTTCCCACACCAAAATATCACTTAATGTTAAAAGATCTTTCAAAACTACAAAAAAGATACTGTCAATCTTCAGTGATGAGATTAGGCAGTTGGAACGAATTGCTTTTGTTTTGATTGTTGCTAGCTAGCAATCTGATGATTTTAACAGAATGTCATGTTTTCCAGAAAAAAAAAAAAAAAGAAGTAGGAGTGAGATTTTGTTTGGGGAAATTATTATCTACTAAAGACTGTTCATGCTAAGTATGTAAAAAGTTGATTATCTTTAGGATGAAGAGTATCTGAAAATCTCAATAACAAAAATTTTAGCTGTATCTAAGGAACTAAGTAAGAAAGAAGAGAGATAAGTTCCTAATTTGTGACAGTTTAAATGCAACTTAAAACTTGAATTACATTAAAGTAGGTGCCCGTTTTGATAGACATTAATGTGAAAATTATGACTAGTAGAAACCAAGACTAGTGGAGTTTGGAGAAAGTATACTTTTTAACTGCTACTTGAAAGAAATTAAAGATGCAAATATCCTAGGTGTTTAACAGATGATTGTGCACCATTGTTAGTACACATTCAGATCACGTGTGACAAGAGCTCAGAAGGAGCTTTCAAGGCATTTATGAGCTAGGACATGCATTTATATGAAGGTATCCATATGTTCTTGCTGTTCCTAAAAACGTTCACATATTTTCTATTTCTTTGCGAGAAGGAAAACCTCAGAGAAGATAGCATTTGGTAACTTGTCTCTTCTTTCCCCAGCCAGTATTTTTTTTTAAATAAATAGATTATGAAGAAAATCCTTAATAAGTCATAGAAACAAGAATATGAAAATTTCAAAATCTCAGTAAAAATTGATATAAATATAATAGAAGTTGGCTTAATTTAATATATTGCTTAGTAGGGCATGAGAAAAAAAAACCCTACTATTTCCTATTTTATTGCCCTATAATCTTTGTATTTTCCTAACTCTGAGTTAACCTTTGCCTTCACTTTTTCAAATTTACTCTCATAGCTGCTATATGTTTTTTGAGGACAAGGCTATAGGTGAAGGTATATTTGAAATCAATCAATATTTTATTATTTTTACCTATTTTATAAGACATCATTAGGAAATAATTTCTATATCCTATAAAGGATTTTAATCAAGATTTCCTGGTTATTAGAAAGTGCTGAACAGTAGTGTTTTTGCAAAGAATTTCTCTGTTATTGGTATTCACTAGAATGGACAGAAATAGAGCATCACTGTCCTCTGTAAACAGTTTCAATTTGATCTGTGTACATGATAAAAATCTTGGCTTCTCAGTGCATTTAAGGTGCTGTCATAGCTGTTGTTGCCAAATAAGAATGCAGTGTGATGTTATTATAGTAAACAGCACTTAAGCACAGCTGGCAGAATTGATCAGGGCCACATTAGAGTGAACTTCAACAGATGACTGACGCAGCAGAAACAATAACTGAATATGCAAACAGTTCTTGCAGTGAATGCTCAGGGGACCAGGCACCATTATTTTTGACTTTGAACAGGGAAAAGGGGGCACATGTGTAACCTCCTTCCATACAGAAAGGTTCTGGGTATTATGTAAACATCGAACTGCCATTTATAATGGTGGTTAGTTCAACGCAAAACTGAAGCCTCTCCTGACTATTTACATTCCATTAATTATTAAAGAAGAAAAATATAAACATCAGATAACTTTGTTTAATGTTTCACATAGGATTTTTTTTTTAGCTGTCTTTTCTCAATTAATGTTAGTTATCAAGAATTTAACTTGGACTGCAATGTGTGTGTTTTGTTTGACCCCCAGCCTTTCCCTTAATTATTACAAAAAGCTAATTATATGAAGGACATATTGCTGTTTTCTTACTGCAGCAATTTGATTAGGAAAAGTAAGTAGTGTACAAATATTAGAGATAACATTCACTTATGATACCTCCTTTATTCTTGATTTTAAAGGTCAATTTAAACTTTACTAATTGCTAAATGTGTGAGAAAGACATGCAAATAATAGGACGATTAGATAGTACTTCCTTTCATTTTCCAAATTTTGCATTTAATTTTTGAATACTAAAGAAAATTATTTTCACTGAAAGCAATATTCTACAATTGTTTTTAAAGTGCACTCCAGTAGGACACATGTTAAAATGAAATAGTCGAAATGCTCAATTTTCTCATGTTTTTTTTTTTTGTAAGCACATTCTTATAAGTATTTGTTAATTAAAATAAATAGTGCACTGGCATTGAAGCAACAGAAGCTTTATTTCTGAGGTCAATGACTGGGAAGACAAAAATACTGAAGTATTGCAAGGTAGCAGTGAAGGTGGCATGTGAAGACATGATTACCTCAAGAAGCCCATGCATTTTGCAGAAAGCATTCTAGAATCCAAGATGCTGCAGTGCTAACTCTAAGAGTGAGTGTAGGGAAAAGAAGAGCATAGGAAGCATCAAGGCCTAAGGGATTGTGATGGAATTCATGTATTTTACATGCATTTGCCCATCCTAATAGACAAGGCACATAAGAGGTGCTTCTGTAGTTGAAGGTATACAACTTTGAGATAACAAAATAGGTTTATTTTTGTCTTCCATTTGGTTGTTTTCACCACTGGTGGTCCCTTTGCTTTAGTCACTTACTTCTTGTCATCCTGGTGCTTATGTTAAAACAAAGACGATTCTGCCTGGGGTGTTCAGTTGTTGTGAGGCTTGTGAAATTGAGTTTATGAAAGTTCTGGTCCTTAGCTGGATCCAGAGAATGGCGTAAATACTACAGATTTTCCACATTGCTCTATTCAGTAACATTTATCTTCTTCCATGTATCATGTGTGCAGTCTGGGAATATTTCTGAATTATATAGATAAAGGTCATTCTTGGAATGCTCCCATTTGAAAGACTGATGTCTTGAGGTAAGTTGATCAAATATTATTATTAATAAAATTATTATTAAAACCAAAAGATAATAGCTAATTGATAATTGATAATATCAAATTCTGTGCTAGGCATTGTGCTGAGATTTGCAAAAGTACTCAAATTTTATCAGTAATGTTTGCAGCTTTTCCTTAATCCCCCAATAAAATGTAAAAACAACTTTCAAGTTCTATATTTGAGTTTTTGCATATTTTGCAACAAATTAAAACATTTTTACTTATTTATCTATTGTCAGTCTTGGGGTCATCAGCTCTTCAGCTCAAGGCTAGCGCTCTACCGCTTGAGCCACAGCGCCACTTCTGGTTTTCTAGTGGTTTATTGAAGATAAGAGTCTCATGGACTTTCTTGCTCGGGCTGGATCTGAACTGCGATGATCCTCAGATCTCAGCCTCCTGAGTAGCTAGGATGACAGGTGTGAACCACCAGCGCCCGGCTCACATTTTGATTTTTTTTTTTTTATTCCTGATAATACTGTACAGAGGGGTTACAATTACATGGGCAAGGTAATGAGTACATTTCTTATCAAGCATTGTAGCCTCCTCCTTCGTTTCCCCTTCCCATCCCTTCCCATCTCCCCCCTCCCTCTTTTCCTACGCCTCCCCGCCAAAGTTGTGAAGTTCGTTTTTCGATATAACGTCTTGTACATCTCATTGTTGCAATGATTTTTTAAAAACAAAATAGCTAAATGATTTGAATTTGGGTTCATGAACAGAAGACATAGCAAACACTTTAAAATAATTGCTCTCGCTTTTCAGAGTTTGTCACAATTCAGATAAAACTAGAGGTAAATTTGTAAAGTTGAAGTGGACTATGAAGAATTATATACTTGTCATTATTTGAGCTATGAAAAAATATACTGCTCTTTGTAAAGAAGGAAACATATATCCAGTGCGCTCACAGAAAGAGAGAAGGCACTCAGGCTCTAAGAGTGATGCAAATGGTCGAGGATGGAAGGGAACCAACAGATTTTTGTTCAATGGTGCTCTAGTTTTGAGCTTGTCCTTTTAGGTCTGTGAATGATCTCAAAGTGCCTTTCATCTCTTAACAATCTCTTCAGCTGCTAGTCAGAACTGTACTCCATTCTACTTTCTAATGTTCCATCCTACTTTTTGCTGAGCAATGATAGCTTATTACCTGGATTTGCCAATATTTTGTTTTATCTGTCTTAATATCATTTTGTGGTGCTTTCCCCTCCCATCCATCTATCTTTTTTTAATAAGAGGAGGAAGTCTTTCATATTAATCTGTATCAATGCAAAATACTATATTTGAAGTTTAATTTAGCTAGAAAAAGATACGTTAGTCTATTTAGTTATGCATTTGCTCGTTTTTGGCCAGTGCTCTACCACTTGAGCCCTATCTCCAGCCTGACATTTGGCTCAACTAGTTCAAACTAGTCCTACATATTTCAGCTTCCTGAGTAGTAAGATTATAGGCCTTCATCATTAGTGCTGGTACTACATTGTCACTGAAAACAACCTTCTTATCAGCTTGCTCTGAGAATACCTGGTTGCTTTTTCAGTGAGATTCATGCACATCTTAGGCAGGCCTTCCTTACACTTAAGCAATGTAAGAGCAGAACAGAGTGATTTCAGAATTCTTACCTGAAATATTGTTGGCCACTTTGCCCCAAGAAAGCTTCTATAATGCTATATAGGGGGCCCATTAAAACATAATTCAATTAGAATCCATTGGGAAATGAGGCTTGGAAGGCACAACTCAAATTTCCTTGCTTCCTCCATGGACCCAAGAGAGACACTCCCAAGGTAAATAAAGCTTCTGAATTTGCCTAAGTCAAACATGTATAAGTAAATTACCAGCGTCTTCCACAGCAGCCCTGCCAGGGAACTAAGCACATTTTCAGGGAGAAACCTGATTTTCATTTATTCTTTCTTACTAATTCTATGTAGTATGCATACTAAATTTCAGAATTTAGAATCAATCTCATCCTCATTCTGAACATTTTTAATTATGATTTTGATATAAACTAGATTATATATCACATAGCTATTCATACGTACAAATGTTTATACCTATATAATTTGTTTAAATTCAAAATAGCTGTTTATAAGTACATATATAAAGTATCAATGAATATATGTTACTATAGTAAGCTGAATTCTTTTAGTAGGGAATATTTGCTACATTGCATATAAAATATATATGTGCATATGTAGCTTACTACATTGCATATGTATACATGCATATATATACACATACATTTATACATATATGTATACACACATGTACAAATAAACACATGCACACACATTTTTTTACTAGGATTTGAACTCAGGACTTTTTGCTTTCTCAGCTTTCTTGCTCACTCACCTGGGGCTCTAACACTTGAATCACACTTCCAGTCTAGCTTTCTGCTGGTTATTTTTGAGATAGAATCTCACATATTTTTTTTTCCAACAGCAGCCCTCCAGATCTCAGCCTCTTGAATAGCTCTGATTAGAGCATGAACTATCAGTGCCTAGGAAATAAAGTTTATTGAGTATATTGAGTATTAATTGGCACAGTATTAATTTATAATTTTTGAGAACATCAAAGTCCAATGAATGATTTTTATTAGCAAATCAAGTTTGGTCACCAGTCTTTCCTAAGCATATATATTCAAATGATGAAAGCTGGCTTGCAGATCCGATGGAGTTTCTTTGACCATTCTGTGGGGCTAAAGAAAGGCCCAGCAAAAACTAGATTAATGGTTCTGAAGAGGCATAGATTCCAAATAGAACATTAGTACTGCAATTGTGCCAGTCACCTGAGGAAAGTTATGGCTGATTTCATCCGATTAAAATCGTTATACCTTTTAATGTGTGCAGTTCTAAAATAATTGTGGAAGTTAAGTGATCTTATTTCATCGGTGACCAAGTCTGAACCTTCCCAATTTGATTGATTTTTCTATATTTATTAACTCTAAGCTTCCATTCCCTCACCCAAAAAAGCAAGAATTCAATCTCTATAATCTTTTTCAGCCCATCTACGAATTTCCTCTTTACTGTTGTACATTTAATATGAATCTTCCTTGCCTTCTGTTGTGACAACTAGTTACTCATAAGTATGGATGACTCACTTGTATGAAACTGAGGGCAAAATATGGTAATCTTCCAGGTTTTTTTTTTTTTTCTGAAGGGCACTAAAGAATTTTCTAGCTTCTTTGACAAGTGCTACAAATGCGAGGTACCCATGGCTAATGCCAGTAATCCTAACTATTCAGGAGGCTGAGATATGAGGATCTCAGTTCAAAGCCAGCACAGACAGGAAAGTCCATGAGACTCTTATCTCCAACTAACCTTCAGAAAACTGGAAGTGGTGCTGTGGCCCAAGTGGTAGAGTGCTTTCCTTGAGCTGAAGAGGTCAGGGACAGCAGCGCCCAACCCCAGAGTTCAAACCCCATGACCTACCAAAAAAAAAAACAAAAAAAAAGAAAAGAAAAGAAAAAGGAAAAATTTGTAAGTGAAAATCTGAAATCTATAGAGATATATTTCACCTAACGTTGGTGTCATGCACTGGTCTTTATATATTTGTAAAATATATATCCATTTAAATTCATATATTAGGGGCTGGGAAGTTGGCTCAGTGGTAAAGCGCTTGCCTTGCAGGCCTGAGGCCCTGGGTTTGATTCCTCAGCACCACATAAGCAAAAAGAAAAAAGCCGGAAGTGGCGCTGTGGCTCAAGTGGTAGAGCACTAGCCTTGAGCTGAAGAGCTGAGGGACAGGGCCCAGGCCCAGAGTTCAGGCCCCGCGACTGGACCCAAAAAAAATAAATAAATAAATTCATATATTAAGATAGTATAACACAGTTTTTATCTTTTCATCTTTTAATACTGTGAGATCAGATCTTCTAACAGGCAACCAAACCTTTTCATGATAAAGATATCATGCATCACAGAGATTCTATTACTGTGGAATACTTGTTTTTCATCGACATTTTTGAGTATATTGTGTATGTGGTCTTGATAATAAAACTGTAGTAGAAGAGAATAGAAAGGGAGAACAAAATGTCAGATAAATTTTTTAATAACTAAGAAATTCCTAGGAAGAAATTTTAGAAAATAGGACTTATTTTGGAAAAAAAGCATCTTTTATAAAACACTATCATGTGGTTCACAACTTAATATAGTTTGTGATTTAATTTGATTTTTATAACCATACTTAATATTGATTGATGGCCTTACTCCCATTCTATCTATGATAAGCAGATCCAACCATATGGATTTGTGAAAAGTAATTGAATAAACAAAATATTTTTGATCATAAATCCAGTACTCAACAGAATCTGGTTTGGCTGCTCATATTACTTATGTTTTACTCTAAGAAAATGTGCTACTCAAACTAATATGTACTTTTGGTACATTATATTTTACATATTTCAAATAATCCTAGAGACTACTTTCTTTTTTGCATGGGTTTTGCTTTTGTCATATAAAGTTAAATCATAGTTTTTGTGAAGGTATTTCAAGCTCAGCTGAAGTTGGCTCTCATGAACAACAGTCATTCCAAGTAGTTGTCAACCCTGTGGTTAAGTATCTTTTGGAGCCATTTCTACTTTCTTTTGGTGCTTTTAATTGTATGTCTTATTTCTTCCGGAACTGAGAAGTATCTATTTGTTCCTGGTTCTCATTTGAAAGAGCCACATATGTTCCCCAAATAATGTCATGACTCTGCAGGTAGCTGAACTTCCAAAAGTACAAGATACTTCTGCTGGTCTTGATGTCCTCTGAAGGCATGACTGCACATGTTCCTCCATTGTTTAATATCTCTAAGACTTTCTAGAATCTCTGTCTTTCTTAAAATTATGGGATATAACTGATAGATGCAGAAAAGGGGGAGAATTCAAAGTACTGAGTTTGTGGTTAGCTTGTAAATAAAGTTCACAATCTGCTTTTCTGTTCAATTGCTAAATGAAAATATGAAAGGAGGTCAATGGTTCATTCAAAGATGATCACTTTCAAATCATCAAAGGCTTCAACCTTTCATTGTTACGTTTCCTATCAATTAGAGTAAATCTGTCATTGCAGAAAATAAATACATTAAGTGAAATGCTTTTAGCAAAATGAGACGTTTAACAACTGTCAGGATAATAGAATTTCCTCATTCATACTGCGTCTGCACTTAGTGCTGTTTCGAGTTGGGAATGAAAAGAAGAGAATGGGATATGTGGTTCCATGTCTCATCTTCTCTTTCAATTTCCAAAATTTGAGGCTTCTATCTACCTGGTAAAATATTTCTGTGCACTGCTGACTTTCAAAACAGTGAAGGGAAGATCAGATAGAATGACAACAAACATATTTGTACAGCTATTCAGTTATTTTTAATGGAAAAGAAATGCGAAGAATCTTTTAAATACGAATTTCTCTTTTGCTAACATAAATATAATATCAAACAATTTTCTTCAAATACCTGTAACCCCCCAAAAAATATGTTTTGGGAAAAGCACCACATGATTATTCTTCCCTCCAGCAATCAGTCCTCATTTTTGCATTCACATGGAATTTACCAGTAATTTTGGCACTGAGTTAAGTTTATTCTGTTCTTCTGTTTATCTTCCATCTTATGGGTATGCATATCACACTTTCCATGTAATTAAAAACCTCATTCCTCTACTTTGTCCAGAAAATCACTGTGTAAATACAAGGACTGTGGTAATGCTTATTTAATTTAAAGAGTTGTCCAATCAAGAAGTCAGTGTTTTAACCCTCTCATTTATTGTATGACTTTAGGGGAGGAACTTTGCTACAAGCTTCATAAATATCCTTAGAGAAATAGCACAGGGAGTAAAAATGTTAGAATATCTTTACAGAAGAGAGAATAAGTAAGAACCTGAGAAAAAATAAGTGGAAATGTTGCTTATTTAAGAGTGTTATGTACTGATTCCTTTGCATACTGACCTTTGGGAAATCATTTCTGCAAAACAGAGATTAAAGTCTTTCCAGCTTCTTAGACAAGAATAATGTGTAACATAAAGACAATAACATTTGTGCCTTTCTTTCATTTTTTTTCTCAAGGTAATAATTATTGTTAGTAGAGTAAATTTAAAACTAAATAATTTGCTGAAGTGTGTTAGGACTGATATTTTCTTGATGGTAATTAGGACACTTTAAATATTTTAATTTCAATATTAATAGCTGAGGGTGGCTCACATCTATAATCTTAGCTACTCAGGAGGCTGAGATCTGAGGATCATGTTTCAAAGCCAGCTTGGGCAGGAAAGTTCCTGAGACTCTTATCTCCAATTATCCACCACAAAGTTGAAAGTGGAGTTTGGCTCAAGTAGAGTGCTAGCCTTGAGCAAAAAAAGCTCAGGGAAAACATTTTGGACACTGAGTTCAAGCCCCAGGTCTGGTTTAAAAAAAATAAAACAAAATAAAAAAATCAATATTATAATGGGATGAAGGATTAGGAGGATGGATACATGGCTAATTGTGAAAGTTGGAAGCTTAATTGAGAAATGCTCTATTTTTAATTAAATTTTAATAGACTGTTAGTAAAAACCTACTTTACCATAAATCTATTGGTACATATTATCATTTATCCTTCTGTTTTAAGTGCAGATGCATAGGTGTTCTGTAAAATAATATTACTTCCATGTAATTATTTAACTAAGACACTTGTTCTTCCTTAAGCGTTAGAATAGCCTAGAAAATAATGGAAGAAAATACATTTTTTTAAAAAAATTGTTCAGGTGATGTACAGAGGGCTTACACTTACATAAGTAAGGTAATAAGTACCTATCTTATCAAACTTGTTACTACTTTCCTCATTTTTCTCCTACTTTCCCTCCCCTGAGTTGTACAGATTATTTTCAACATATTGTCTTGTAAATATCCCTGCTGCATTGATTCCCCCTTATCCTTTGTCTCACCATTCTGTTGTTCCCCTTCCCTTCCCTAATTCAGAAAAATTTATATACAACACCAGGGTACCAAAACCAAATACAGTGACAACAGGGGATATACCATAAGGGGAAGAACACACAAAATAAACAAGAAATCACACAGTACACTAAAAGCAACAACAACAAAGAAAAACACTCTTAAATGGACTATTTTTCATCCTTATTCATTGTATCTGCTTAGTAATTGTTTCTGATATCTACATATAGCAATAAAAGGACTCATTTCAAATTTAGCATGTAAAACAGTCTCCTTCAGACATTTTCAGCCATAATTTCGTAATATTCCGAGAAATAGTTTGTTATCTTCAATGCAAACATGAAAATATTGTATTAAATAGAACAATCCAGTGTAATATAGGACTTCCCTTAATAAATGCCCCATTTACCTTTACTTTTCATACTTATTCCTAATAATAGACAGATCAAGTTGGGCGGCACTCCTTGAAAAACAATGGTATGAATAAAGTCCTTGTTCAGTCTTTGCCAGTCTGTTTTTTCTTTAGCATTATCTGATAAAGCACTACTCTGTGTAGATTTTTTTTCTTTGAATAATCAAAATAATATCCATTTACTGAATGTTATCCACAGGCTGGTAACGCACAATGAAAGGGTATTCTACATATGCTAAGGAACAGTTTCAAGGAACCTGCTGGAATTTAGGTGGGAGGATTACACATATGTCGAAAGTCAGTGCTGTACAAAAATGGAAAACAAACAAACATTACCTTATAGAGTTGAGGGGAGAGAGATGCTACTTCTTTGAGTTATAACTTTTTACCAGCTTTTCTTAAGAAAACTAATAATATCCACTGATGCTTTCTCTTGAGAAAGAATCATCACTGTCACAGTGTAGGTTACCTTTAGGCATATGATGTTGGAAGACATGTATTTACTGAAGTGCCAAGGCCAAATAGTATCAGATGCCTTTATTTTCAAATGAAAAAATTAAATAATTTCATAGTCTTACAGAGTAGAATATTGAAATCTATATTTTCTATTTATAAATTTTTAGTGACAGTGCATGTACACACTATATTTTGGTCAATATGAAGAAACGTCTGTAACTTTTCACTTTAAACAATTTTCTTATAGACTGAGAAATGATTGTTAGTAGATAATAAGTATAGGCACATACTCAAAGCTGTAAAAGCTACAATTATAATTCACTCAGCTTTACAATTGCTTTTACATTATACCTCATCACCACACCCTGATACATTGCCCACCAATCTAAATTCCATATCAAATTTTATAAAGAAATTTTTATTTGATGTGCCTTGTAAACAAATCAAAATATTAGTGAGAAATTTGGAAGAAAATCACTTATAATTTCCTTTTATGTGATTTTAAAAATTTAAACCATATCTACATTTTAAGGAATCTACCTTTCCATTCTATCTGCTATATTACTAATTAGTTTTGAAATCTTAGCAAAATGGCAGACATACTTTGTAGAAAAAAATTATTGTTAGAGGAAAACTTTCTTGAAATAAAGTAATATTTTTTGTTTTGTTTTTACAGTGAATTCCCCTTTGATTGATTGATAAAGAGGGAAGTGTTTGGAATTCATTTTGTTTGATACAGGTAGTAAAAAATGGCTTGAAGATGATATACCAGATGTGTGATTTGGCTGTCTTCATCAGTCTTGAGAAATAGTGAGCAAAGGATAAATCTAATAGATGTTGAATTACTTTAGTGTGTGGGATTCTAGTTAACGAGACAATGTCTGGATGCAATTATTTGGAAAGTTCCTGACCTTTTATTTGCACAAGTTGATATAATTACAATTTCATGAGGAATGGTTTTGAAATTCTTAAACCAATTTTAGTCCTGTGTTTAGTTTGTGGCTTTAACTTCAGAAATCCTGGAAATGTTTTCCACTTTTAACATTCACACCATATTTTTAAAAGCACATGTGATTAGCTTCAGAGAGTTTTTGTTTAAGATCCCATTTCAAATAGTTATTGCATAGTGACAAAAAGAAATTCTAATCGTATTCTGGAATTCTTACTTCACATGCCTTCTTATTACTTCTATTGACATTTAATGACAAGAATAGGGAAAATAAAGTCATATGCAATGGCTGTCATTGACCAGCTAACTAAGCCTAGAAGTCAAATTGCATCTTGATAGGATAGCTAAAATGTAGTTATCTATATTTCAAGTATCAAAGCCAGTGTGGCTTTGAAATTCAGACAGTCCAAGTGACGATTGTTTGTGAATGTCATCTTTAGAAATGACAATTGAAAACACAAAATGCAAATTTTTCCCATTGATTACATTTGAAAAGTACTATCTGGAATGTATTGGTTGAGAAAGCTATTATTAAACTTTAATTTCAACCTTTATAAGGTACCTATTGTATGTACTTCATCATAAACTTATCAGAGCCATGCTATTTGAGATACCAATTTGTCTTCCTTTACTGATATTCCTCCCACAAGTCATGTTTCCATCCTTCTTCTCATTGGTTAATTTCTTATAATACTATTTGTTTCATCCTCATTTCCATTTCCAGTGTGATCTGAAACTTCTTGCCACCAAAATTTCCCAACTGTCTCCTTTGAGACAGTTCCTATCTCTTCTCCTTTAATTTTTTTTTTTGCTTGTTTGTTTTATCTCTAGCATTTGACACTGTTGTTTGCCTTTAAAATTTTCATTTTACTTGTTCCCATCCTATCATTTTTATTCCTCTTCTCATGAACTTTACTTATTAGCTGGCTTTGTTGGAAGAGAGGTCTAGTTTGACCTTCAACTGACTTCTGTATTTGGACGCAGTCAGGACAAAGCTCTTTTCTGCCTCACTTTACTCCAACGTACCAAACATATCATGGATCAACTATGGTCCCTGAATGCTGAGATTTCCTTCTTTGGAGCCTCATTTCCATGGTGAACTTTTCTTACTCATGGTAGGTATCAAAACTTATGAGTATGGAAGAGGAATCAAGAACCATTTTCCTTAAAATATGGAACTCCTAATCCCAATGATTTTCTTTGTGCAGATGACTTCTAAGTGTGTCTACATCCTTGTTTCTTCTGAGCAGTGGTAACATTTGTTCAGTTCCTGGATGGAAGATACAAAAATCTTTCATCCTCAAAATATATTCAAAATTATTTTATTTTTAAAATTTCTTTTATTTGTACTGAGGGTTTGAATTCAGGGTCTTGTTCTTGCTAGGAAGGCTCATTACCACTTGAACTATACCTCTATCACTTTTTGTTCTGATCATTTTTCAGGTAGGATCTCAAACTTGGCCAAGACTGACTTGAGATCATGCTCTCCTTACCTCTTCCACTTCCTGTGTGGTAGATGTACGTACCATCACATGTTCCTTCTCCCCTGACTTATTTGATGAGATTAGTCTTGCTGACTTTTTGTTCAGGTTGTTTTTGAGCCAATCTTGGCCCCACTAGCATCTGAGATTACAGGTGTGAGCTACCACATGCAGCTTGTATTCATTTATTTCCAACACAAGCAGGAGTGGTGTGTGTTTGTGTGTGTGTGTGTGTGTGTGTGTGTGTGTGTGTGTGTGCCTTATGCTTGCTTGGTTTGCTTGTTTAGCTGATACTCTACTACATGAGCCACATTTCAGCCTAGTATTTTGCTGGATATTTTGGACAGGCATTGTCATTGATTTTTCTCCTTGGGTTGACTTTGAATTATGATTCTCTTTAGTAGCTAGGAATATAGACATGAGATATCAGTTCTTGGCTTCTTTTTCATCTTTGTCCAATAAGATCACCTGTGTTTCAGCCCACCATAATAATAATATTGTATATTATTAATATAGAGATTTTTCTCAATCCCAAATACCTTGATTGCTTCCTATAACCTCCTAGAATTCTATTCCTTTTCTCTTCAACTTTTAAAAAGCTCATTTACTGATTTGTCTTTGCTGTTGTAAGGTTTTTAATATACATGTTTCTTGATCTGTTTAACTAAGGAAACTTAATTCATGTTTGATTCCTTTGTGTACTGAAGAACTCAGCCCAGGATACTTAATACATTCTATATTATAAAAATTCAATAACTACTAAATGGATGAATGTACTCTTGGAGGATCAGATCAATTAGGAAATATACTGTGGCTTCTCTCATCCTACTGTTAGGCTATCTAGTGTGTGTACTACTGGTCTAGTAAGAAAAACGATGAGTGCTTCATCTTTGTTAGTACTAGAGCTTGAACTCAGTGCCTTGTGCTTGCTCATCTTGCTTGCACTCCTGGCACTCTGTTACTTGAGCAATACCACCAGTGCTGCTTTTGCTGGTTAACTGGAGATGGATGGTTGAGGAAGCTTCTCCCAAGGTGGATTTTAGACTGAGATTCTATAATCTTAGTCTCCTGAGTAGCTAGGTGTGAACCACTGATGCCTCACTGAATCTATCTTTTAGAATAGAAAGTTTTAGTTAATTTCAATTGTAAATGCTTTGAGTTTGCTGGAATGTTTTTTACTTTCTCACTGTAACTCAACTGTCTATAAACTCCATGTTTTCACAAATTGTATTGTGGTTGCACATTGTGCTTATCTGAGGAAAGTCACAACTTGTACAATAGTGTTCTTGAGAATTTTATTTGTGATTATCAGTATCCTTTTGTCACTGGGAAGAGCCACAAGTATTTTTCTAAGAGATGGATAATGTTGAGTACTACTATCATCATTGTGACTCTGGTGATGTAACTCAATGCTTTCTGGTGGCCAGTACCAAAAGGATAGAGTTTTTAAAAAAAGCATCTTAGATGATTTTTTAGTGCAAGAGTGGTATATGAAATATACAACATTCATTGCAGCTACCATTTCCACAGTGCCTTTAAGTTCACTGATGGCAACAATCTGGCTTAAGTATTTTGTCTTTAAATAAAACAAGTTTCTATTCTGTTGTGTTATAAGAAAGAGAGCATTGTACCCTAATTAATATAAGTAAGATTTTACTTTACTTATTTTTTTTGTCCTCATGGAGCTTGGACTCACTGCCTGGGTATTGTCCCTGAGCTCTTTTGCTCAAGGCTGGTGCTCCACCAGTCTGTATCTGTATCTCTACAGATCGCAGCTCCACTTCTGGTAGTTAATTGGAGATAGGAGTCCCGTGGACTTTCCTGCCTGGACTGGCTTTGAAGTACACTCCTCAGATCTTAGCCTCCTGAGTAGCTGGGGCTATAGGCTTGAGCAACC
Organism: Dipodomys spectabilis; assembly: GCF_019054845.1. Classification (NCBI taxonomy): domain Eukaryota; kingdom Metazoa; phylum Chordata; class Mammalia; order Rodentia; family Heteromyidae; genus Dipodomys; species Dipodomys spectabilis. The sequence goes on from NW_024870772.1 coordinate 4,887,522, forward strand.
AGTGCCCACATTGGTAAGATTTTAATGTAGACTTCCCCCACATACCTGTTTTGGGACTAAAAATAATTTAAATCGCTTCCTCAGAAACTAAATGATTTCTAGAATCCTCAGTCTTTTAATTGTTTGGTGAGGAATATTATACACATCCAACAATACTTTCTGCTGGTAGGAAAGAACACATATTTTACTTTTCTCACAGGTTTTAGTGAGTTTTCTTTGGTGTGACTTGTAGGAAAGAATTTTATAGACTAGATTATTCCTACACCACTTTAAGAGAATGTTAAAAAGTCTGTATGATGGCAAATGAATTCACTTATATAGTATTGCTATCATCAATAACATGACATTGTATCATGCAAAGCCATTACTTTACTTGTATGAAGTAATCAGGACGCTGAGATAATGTGATTAACCATTAGGAAAACTTCTTGTCGTTGAGGGGATGTGGCTCCCAAGTACTGTGCAACTCACTTTCTGATGGAAAATAGTTTTAATAACTGAAATTACATACCAGGGCAGTGTTAAAATGATCCAAATGAATCTAAATAGTAAATACATCAAACAGCAGCATAATTTCAAATTAAAATGAAATATGAACACATGATATATTCTTTTGTGAATATGTGATATATTATTTTTTACTTACTACTTATGAATGTCATTTCTTTCAAAATGACCTCATAATGTAGTCAGAATTTGTTCAGGGTAGGAAATTGAGTACTAGGATTCTAGAGAGAAAGCATGATATGATTAAGTATATAGAGGGAAGATTGTGGAGACCAATAAGAAAGAATTATAGAGAGATGATACTAGATTAGGAATTTGGGTTTGGATCATAAAGCGATTCTAGTGTCATGCTAAGGGATTTGGAAATACGCTGTAGGCAGTAGTTGGCAAGATATTGCTGGAAAGAACCAGATAACAAATATTATAGGCTTTGCAGGCCATATGTCCTGTGTTGCAACTATTCAACTTTGCCATTGTAGTATGAAAGCAGCAACAGATAATGTGTAAACAAGCAAATATGGCTGTGATCCAATAAAACTCTATTTAGAAAAGCAGGTAGGCAAGATTTGGCCTGCAGAATGTAATTTGCCGACCTCTACTCTAGGGAGGAGGGAACCAATTGATAGTTTTTAAGCAAAGCAAAGAAGTAATTAAACTAAAGGCTGAGGTAGGACTGTAAAAGAGATAATGAACGACAGTGTAAATTGAAGGAAACCTTTGAAGTAGAGCTGATAGAATTTATGAAAATACTCAAAGTAAAGGCAGAGAAGTGTTCTTTCAGCTTTTTTTCAACCTAGGTGGACAGTAATAGAATCAAGATTTCCCCAAATTTGGTCAGGATGGACTGAGAGATCCAATCTTGGCCACATGGATTCAATAAAGGTGAATGGATAGAAGATGTTTCACTAAAATGATGCAATTTAAAAATTATACCTCCATAAATATTACATATTATTTGTGGGCTTTAGCTGGCTACAAGGTCAAGTAGGAGTTAACAATTTAGAAAGATGGCAGGAAAAACTAGTATTAAAATGTGATTTTTGATGAACATTTGGAGCTATTAATTAACATTTCCATTTGATGTTCTCAGTAATTCTGAAGAATATGCCTATTTCAACTCAGGACTAACTTTCTTTAAAAAGGACACCCAGTCTTCTGTGCTAATGGAAGCCTATAATGCCATCATTCAGAAGAGTGAGGCAGGAGGATTCTAAAGTCAAGGCCAGCTTGTGCTGCATAATGAGAAAAATAATAATACCACAAACAGTAAAACAAAAAACACAATAACGAAAGAGAAAAGGTGAGTGGGAGGAGTAAGGTAAAAGACTTGGACATCTGTTGTCAAAATTTTCCAATATTTGAATCCCAAGAATCACAGTATTATTTAAATGTTAATGTTACCATCATGGGAAAGTAGCAAGATCGAAACTCTGTATCAGCCTATATATGCAGATTAGGAAGTGAAAGAAAAGAACACTTCAGTGGTTTTCTTAAGGTCTCTGCATTCCAGAGAAAGGCTTGAGATTAGAACTTTGTCTTGCTTATTTTTTAACCCAGACCTGTCTGCATGTAAACATGAATGACACTGAAATTGAATATAGATTTTATGTATATGTATTGTTTATAACATATTTATCTATATATAGTATGTATTTAATAATACAGAGAGTTGGGAAAAGCAGAGAAGGAATATGCTTTTATGGAGTTAGAGCTCCTTTAGAAATTCCAAAATATTGCAAAAGTGTTAGGCTTTACCATATCTATCTTTAAACTAGTTTAACTATCACAAAGTATGTAATAATTAACTGCTACAACTGTTCTGTTTTTGGAAGAAATGTTAGTTAATTATATATTTGACTAATGACAACTTAAAACCTTAGTTTCCTGATGTCCCTTCAATGCCTACAGTTCTTTAAAAGATAAAATTGCATTCTGGAAGTTAGAAAAAGCCGTTAGTATGTTTAACAAATAAAAATCATGTTTTAGAAAAAATGATATGTATAACCCTCATTAGTTATAATAGGTAACAAAAATTATCATTGTTTCATGTAAGGGTTATTCTTTGCTGAACTAGGTATAAAACGTGGTTCACAGAGTTGTAGGTATCTATGTGTCACCTTCACAGTACTGAAATTTATGTGTATATGAAGGGGATACATGTCTATACATATGCATTAGATGTATAAATATAATACTTGCATGTATACTCTGTGTACATGTATGCTATGTATTTATAATACATAAAAGAACACATTTAAATTAGAAAAAGTAAACATTTCCAGATTGAGTGGCTATTTTGACATTGCATGTATGACTCTGGCTCTTTGCAAAAACTCAGGTTTTAGGGATTTGTACTTTCTGTGATTGAAAACATATGTTTTAAACAAGTTTTTATTTATTCTAGTTACTTAGCTTTTAACTTTGGATAAAAAAATGTGCACATAGTTTAAATATTTGATTTTACCTTAAAAGGGTTGTACAGAACACAGGTGCCTAGTATCTCCAGCTAATGACTGCTGGTCTTCCTCAGTACTTTTTGCCCTTTTCGTTGATTTATTTTTTCAAGTTAGAAGATTAATAAACTTAATCTACCTTTATTTTACCATGAAGATGGCATCAAAATTCTACATTTTTGTCAAATTAATGCATATATAACAAATCACTTGTAAGAATTTTTTTTTTGCGAGGAAACAAAATGTCTCTTCCATATTTTTGCGTTTAAGATATACTGCTACAGTGAAGGTTCCTGTAACACAGGTATCCGTTTTAGAAGTTTATTGTTTTGGCTCTATGTTGAGTAATGTTAACATATTTCAACATTCTCCTTCAGTGGAGACTGAGATCTCATTACCTTGCAGAAGAACACTAACTGTTGAATTTGAACTTGCTTTTTTTTTTTTTAATTATTGTCAACTGGTGTTGGGCAAGTTTCCTTTTGCAGTCTGCAAGTCTTTCATTGTGTTTTTAGACTGTTTTTCATAGATTACATGACTCCTAACATTGGATAATATTAAGCAATGTAACATAGCAGTGTGCTGTTAGAGATGGTTTTGTGATACATTTGTTTTATGGGTTTTTGATCCTGATGACTAATAAAGAACCACTGTTGACCAGATTCTTCCCAACTGCATGTTGATTATTTCTTTGATATATTTACTTTTCATAAAGAGATGCAGTGTCCTCTAACTTACTATCATTGTGCAAGGCTTTTAAAATAATCATCTCTTGGAACTGTCAGCTTGAAATGAAATTTTATGCAATCTAGATTTTTTTTCATTTCTCTTGATCTTATAATGTAAATGCAATTTCTATTTTATATATTACCTAGAATGTGAGATTTGGTTCAGAAATGCTGTTCAAAATTTGATTCTCTATCAAAAGAGGGATATGAAAAAGCAAAAAGGCACATTCATTTTGAAGATAATGTAGAAACATGCACTTTGGAACATGAAGTGATTTCTCATAAGCTACACAAGTGATGATAAAAAGCCTTCAGTGTTAATCAGTGCAGTGTTAACACTGCAGTGTTCTAGGTGATCTGGTTAATTGCTCTCAGTCTTAGATTTTTGTCTTTCTTCTCTTTCTTGGGGTTCCTTAATCAGTCTGAGGTGACTTATTTTGTGAGAAAAATCTAAAGATACAATAAAACTTCCATATGCTTTTCATTAAATTGCATCAGGCACCTGATTATCATAGTTAATTTTCATAGTTCAAAATTTCAACAACAAAAAAAATCTGAACAGGTGGTTTGTCTTGAAGAATAAAGTAAGTTTTATTACTCTAGATGAGGACAATTCTCTTTCTTTTTACACATTAGTAGGGTAGAATAAAGTAGACAGCTCATGCTGAGAAAACTGAAAAGTTCAGAATGCAATAGTGAAAGGACAGACAATGCACTGAGTAGAGTCTCAGGCAGGAATCCTTGAACATTATGATGAACCATGGCACTTGAATGAATAAAGAGTTTGAGCTTATCTGTTCTTTGCTTTCAGTTTTGAAAGTCATTTTATAAATTGAGCACGCTAATGATTTCATCTGACTGATTAAATTTATAAAGTCATCTATTTCTTTTATGTTCAATATATTTCTAAAAAGAGATTAGTGGCAATTAGCTTTGTTGCAGAATTTTTTCTTGTTTGAAACATAGTGTTGTTGTTTTTTTTTTAATAAAGTGAGTATGAATATGCTGATATAGATAACTCTTAGATCATTTTTCCCCCTTAGGTTTTAATGTGGATATCAACCTATGGTTATCAGTAGTTATAATTTAACATTTATATTGATATTGATTATAGTGATATTGAGGTCTTCATTAATTTAAACATGGATGTAAAAACATAAAGCCTAGTTGGGGTTTGAAATATATGTTTCTAAGTAGAAATGGCCACGTACTATATTGTAAAAATAAAATCTTCCATGTTGCCTAATTAGTTTTCTAAGTTTGTAACTTGAGTTTAATACTTGTTAAGTACTAGAGTACACGTGCGCAATAGGAAAAGCACTTTTTCCTATTTTTGGTCTAATTGACAGAAATGAAGTGGCATTTTAGGAGCAGTGGGTTTTTGAGAGGGTCGATACAGTCCTATGTTTTAATTGTAGAAGTCTTGGACATCAAGAGTGTTTTGCATTAAGTTCCACACCTGGTTGCAGGCCTGTTGGAAGGCTTCCAGAGTGTGGTCTGGAAGGGACTGTTACTTCCAACCTGTGCCACTGAAATTAAGATCTACTCCCCTGAGAAGACAAGTGAATTAACACAGTATGCCTTATGCACAGTGAAAACAAACTAATCGAGGTTAGTACTTTGCCTAGAACTGTAAAACATACAATAGCATATAACTGCAAAGGCACCCTGAATAGTAGAGTGCTTTTTCATATGAAAAATAGAATTGATAATTTTTTAAATAGGGTTTTATTTTTAGGTCATTCTCAAAGTAGAAGGTGAGATACTGATTACATTCCAAAGCAATAATGTGACTTTTCTGTTTCTTCATTTTTCAACTTTTAAATTTCTGCTATCATTGATAGCAGAAAGAAAAAAAAAAGCATTAAAACACAACAAATGTGTTGCGTGTCTCTTTGTACATATCAAACCGATTTTAATATAGAGAAATCAATGCCATAACATTAGCAAATAAATAATAATCACTCAGATATGAAGAAGTATCCAGACTAGAGAATTTTGGTGAGGAAGACAGGAGAAATAATAGAAATGTGCACCAGGGCTGTTGGTATATCTTGTAGGGAATATCTAGAAAATTAGATTAATCAAGGAACAGACATTTGGAAGAAAGTTTGTGTGAATGCCTGACAGTCTTGCTCTTTCCCTCATTTCAAATGTTGGCAGGGTAGCAGGCAGCTCCAAGGGAAATGTGCTGCTTTCATACTTGAGTAATTGATGAATTGTATGCAATATGCAAATGAGAATCCATAAATCTTATGAATGACAGCTTAATTTATGTGAGCCTTAATGAATGCAGGATTAGATTTTAATTAAATATCCTCAAAGGCACCCTGAGTAGTAGATTTTTTTAGGCCTTGTTTTTTTGAAGACTTGTTTCTCAAGCAATGCATTTTACAAAAGCAGAAAATCAGAGAAAGAACTTAGCCTATATTTTAATAATGAGCATTGTTTTGTTTTGCTTTAGAGATAACAGATCAAATGATAAGTCTTTAACAAAGTATGTACAGATCTCTTTATTTTCTACACATTTCACTAAATTTGATTACTTTAATTACTGTTGGTCTCTGATATCATATGCTGTTTTTAATTACAAGAAACTTATTAAAACTTTACCAAAAATACACTAGCACTGCACGATTGTTTAATAAAAGATTATATTAGATAGTGAAACATACAAAGTATCAAATCTAATTTGAATAAAGTAAGGTCTTCTTAACTATTTTTTTCTTTTTCAAAATTGCCTCTCTAGACAATATCTAATGAGATAAGATGATAAATAAGACTATTTCTTACACAATATTTAATAAGGAGAATTGCACACTAAAATGATATCTACTCCTATTGAATAGTTATCAACTTAATTCATTTTAATTCTTTGCTCTTGAATATAGGCTCTTCACTGATTCCATATTAAGTGACAAACACCATTTGACTTTTCTGCTAAGTATCTACTTTTTATGAATTAGAATTTATTTAGTTTATAGATACAATGAGAAGGCAATTTGGTGTTTGGTATTCCAAACATTTTCTTGTGCAGTTGTAGTAAGCTTACATTTTCTTTATTCCTCAGTTGTTCTAACTAAATTAGTGCTATATCTCAGAGCAAAGATTTTGCTCTCAGTACCTCCCAGTATCTATGCAAATATAAGTAAAAGAAGTTTCCTTCTTACATAACCAAAAGGACTTACATAACCAAAAATGTGTTTTATTCACCTAAACTCTGATACTGGGGTTTGAAGTCAGGGCCTTTAGTTTTCCCTTGGCTCTTTCGCTCAAGGTTGACACTCTACTATTTGAGCTTGGCTTTCAGTACTGATTAAAGCAGGCCAGTCAGTATGATGCACAGCAGAAGTTGAAGAGTACAACAATTTGTAAAGAACTTTGAATTGCATGCATAATTTTAAGTAGAAGACTGTTTACTTTTATGCAGTAGGTTCCATAACCTGCAAAAGGTTTTCCAAAGGCATTAGTTACCTAAGATTAGTGCAAAACATACTAGCAAATACACAATATTATGGTAAAAAATATATCTATGTGAAAACAGAAAAAAGTCATGTAATCCAATTCTTTTATAAACTAAGAAACCTTCTAAAAGATCAATCATGCATAAGCATTCTTTCTTAAATCTTAACTCTTTTTGGGAGGGGGCACTTGAACTCAGGGCCGGGAAGCTGTCCTTCAGCTCTTCAGCTCAAGGTGAGCACTCTACCACTTGAGACACAGCATCACCTCTGGTTTTCTGGTGGTTTATTGGATACGAGAGTCTCATGGACTTTCCTGCCTAGGCTGGCTTTGAACCGAGATCCTCAAATCTCAACCTCCCAACTAGCTAGGATTACAGGGGTGAGCCACTTGGGCCCAGCTTAAATCTTAAATTTTAAACACTGTGGGTTTTTTCTTTTTTTAAAGCAATAGCTAAACAAAATACCGTACAGATTTTTATTTTCAGTGATGATGGCTTTTTCAAGTATTGTGATGAAATTAGGAACTCAGTCTTTGAATAGAATAGTGAAGCATATTTTTCACCTACTTATGGAAAGAACATTGACTGACCAGATTAAAATTTCTATGTGTAGCCAGGATTGGTAAGGTACACATGCAATTCCAAAACTAGAGAGGCTGAAGCTGGAAAAGGGGGAGTTAGAACAACCAAGTGAGGACTGTCTCCAAAATACAGCGTGTGTATGTGTGTGTGTGTGAGTGTGTGTGTGTGTGTGTGTGTGTAACATGTAAAATGACTGTATTGTTCTGACAAAACAAATATGTAACACATTATTTTAGGAAATATTAATATTTTATTGCTTTACGTATTATAATTTATGGAGCTTGGTCAACTGTATTATGATTATTATACTCCTTTTTTAAGAGTAAAGAAGTAAACTTTTGCTTTAATACTGAAAGTCAGATACCTCAATAGATTACAAGGAAGGGAGGACTAATTCTTGGATCAAATGAAGATTTCCAAGAGAAAATTTTAAAGTAAAAATTCATATTCTGGTCAGTTTGTACTTATTTTCTCTATTTCTTGTCTGTTTCTTTTTTTTCTTGAAGCTAAATTGAAGGTGTATCTTCATTTCTTAAAAACTTACATTATTAAATGGGGGCTCCAGTTACATAATACATACATAACCAGGTAATGAATGCAATTTTTTTTGGACAATGCCAGTTATTTCTTCACTCTCTACCAATTGGTTGTTCTGATTTTATGAATTCTCTTCCTGTTTTCATGAGATTTTGTTTGCTAGAAAATTTCATTCCTTTTTGGTTGTATTAACTTCATCTCCAAAGCAGTTATTTACAAAATGTTTATTTTAAAATATATTTTGTCACAGGTTCCGTTTGACTAAGAGATGTGTTTAAATACACACAGGCAGCATTATTTGCCAACTGTAATATCCATTGTGATTTCATCCTTTGGGGGTTGCTAAAATTGTCTGCTTCTTTTCAAACTCAAATTATAGTCACTTGTGATATAGGTCGGTTTTAACTAAAATTGATCCATGGAGACAAATTTCTAAGATGGCCGTTTGTGATTGATAAATATGTGGTAGTTTTATTTCTCTGATGTGGTCATTATTGAGGCAGATTGTGACTTACTTCCCAAACCAAATTGGACAAAATAAATCACAAAGATTCTTAGCTTCAAGCTCTTTCATAATGTCTGTTTGTTTAAAATTCTAGATAGATTGAAGCTTGGTTCATTTATTATTACAACTCAGATAAATTCCCTGTACATTTTTACATATAAGCAAGTGATACCTGCACATTGAAATTCACCTACTTTGCTGTGCATGAAAATAAGAAAAGTTCAAAAAAGGAAGAATAGAGTAATTTGTGTTATTTCCAGGATATCTCAAGTTATTTTGAGCAACAGGTTACATAGCAAATTTTATGTGAATTTGATGATCTCAGGCTTCTATGTTTCACAAATAGAAACATTTAGAATTTAGAGTGACATGTATTAGATATATATTTTTATATCATAGTAATTACACTGAGCTATTTTGAAGATTGTATTTGATCAAGGGCAAACAGTTTTTCCTGGTTGGGAGTCATCAATGGAATTGGCCAGGTGTTGAAATCTATTTTCAATTTATTTTTGAAGAAGGTTTTAAAATGTAAAATTATTTTTAACTTCTGAATAAAACTATTTGAATTTTTTATGATGGAAGTCTCATTACCTTTATTTTGCAAGTTAGAAAGATTGAAGAAGAGCCTTCCTACTAGATAAAATTTTCATGTTTTAGCCATTGGCCACAGTGAGTCATTTTCCATTGAAAGCATTCTTCCCTCTAGGTTTTGTTGTTTCCCCTCAAATATTCTGAAAAGGAAGTGAAAACAAAAATGCAAAACAATCCATTATTTAACTCATTAAGAGACAGGAAGGGCTTATATGGAATTACAAGATAAATATTAACCAAAAAACACTTTGGTAAAACCTGATTTTATCTTACTTATTGTTTAAATACCAGAAAATATTTTCAATATTACTGTTTGGGTATATGTTTATTATACTTATTTTGTGTCAGAAGTCATCAAATATCTTAAAATGTAGCAGTCAGTATTTGGAGAACTATGTCCTTTAAGACACATTTTTAGTAGCTTTTCTATTATTCAGCACAAACAAATGTACATCTGTTCTCTGCTTTTGAGAATAAACTTGGAAACGCCTATCACATTCTGCTGTTTTCGTTTTATAGGATTGCTGAACCATGTTGGTCAATTCATTTTATAGGTGCCCAAATAAGAGAGATATTCTAATAAAACCCCTTTTCCAGGACATTGAACTCTCCTCTTGTCAGCCTACTTTTGTGACTTTATGTAAAAGACCAGAAAAAATATGTTTAATCCTGACTAAGGATTCAAATAGTAAATCCAAGAACTTTGAAGTCATAGTAATAAGCAAAAATGGAAACCTGACTCAAAAATCCAAAGCTAATCCTTCCTTCATCTTGTAAAACTGGACACTACTGTATGCTGGCCTTTATGTTACTTATAAACGTGTTTAGAATGCTTGGGTTCCAAACCTTAGCATCATCCTAACCTTAACTTAAACTGCTCACTGTGATGATATTTTTCAAGGATATTCTTGGAATACTCCCTCCTGATTTTCAAGTTCTATCAGGAAAACTATGAAGCAAAAGACTCTTTTGATGTTCAATATAATATTTGTCACAAGTGGTACAATTGGGGAGTAGAAGATAGAACTTTACATAGAAGGAATTTGTTATATTTTATCTTCCACTCTTTGAAAAATGTTGATTTATGATTTTTTTAAATATGGAAAACAAGCAATTCTATATCTTCTATTCAAAGACATAAAAATCTCTTATAAAACCAGCATCCTTAAGTTCAACAAGCTTCCAGAAGGAGGAGTTTGGGAGTCAATGAAATTGTCCAGGTGTTGAGATCTAGTTTCATTTATTTCTGAAGGAGGTTTTAACATGTAAAATTACTTTTGACTTCTGAATATAATATGCACAATCATAAAATTGAATTTTTTATGATGAAATCTAATCATCTCACTACTTTTATTTTGCAAGTTAAGAGGTTTTGAAGTGGTTTTCAACTAGAAATAGACAATTTTTTTGAAATTCTTAAAAATCTACTACATACCCTTAAAAAATCAAACCTATAGGAGAAAAACAAAGGAGGGCTAACTGCTTGACAAGAAATATACTCATTACCTTACTCATGTAACTGTAACCCCTCTGTAAAGCATCTTTACAATAAAATAAAAAAAAATCAAACCCAAATGACAAATATCGTCATATACGCTATCGTCTTTATAGCATATTTTATTCCATCCTGAGAGCAATGCCTATCTAAAACAAAATAGAAACTCATTTAGATCAAATGGCATAGAGTTGCTGAGGACTTACTAATGCATAATCGTTGCTAAGAAACACATTTCTCAGAGTAATGTTTAATGCGCTGAAATTAAAACTTATAAATATAGATATATATTTAAAAAGCATCTTAGTTTCTAATTACGTTCATATAATCAATATCAATATAACAGATAAACATTTGCAAAGAAACATTTCAACATTCAGGTATATATATTAAGTATTTACCAAATACCATTGGAGAAGTAAAATATTATACTGTTAAGAAGTTTAACTTCAAATATCATTGTTATTGTTTTTTGGTGGTACTCAGGATTAAAATCAAGACAGAATATTTGTAAGGCTGTTTTACTGCCTCTTGAGACACACCTTCAGTGTCTGTATTGGTTATTTTCAAGGTAGTGTGGCACTCTCTGCTAGGCTGGTCTGGGATATATCCGCCTATTTGTGCTGCCTTGGGTTACTGATTTCAGGCATAAACCACTGTGTCCAGCTATTGTGCTTCCTTTATGCTTGGAGAACAGAGGTGTACATCCAGCCATTAGTTGAGATGGAGTCTTGTGAATACTTTAGGCACAGACTAGTCTTCTCTCTGCTTTACAAGTTGCTAGGCCTGATCTGGTAATCTTAGCTTTAAAATACGCATTATAGTAACTTTAGCATAACAAACTTTTAGGAAAGAAAGAAAATGCTGTTAGAAAGTTAGAAAATAACCAACAATTTGTTGAAAAAGTTCCACTACTCTATAAATTTACAGAAACAAAATAACAGGAAAAAAAATGGAGGATCGGCTCTTTTTCATTCTTCATATGCTGGTTGGCAATTATTTCAGTGGTTGAAAATGAAAAAAAAATAGATTGACCCTTATTTGTAACATTGCTAACAGAAGCCTCTAAATGCAGGTTGCTTTTAATGTATTTGGCGTTGGATAATTACAGAATTTGGAATACCCATAGTTTCCAAATGAGTAAAAGTGGTATTTAAGTGTTTGGCCCTTTAATTCAGAGCCCTTAGTAGATGGAAATATGTTCATCTCTTACCTCTCCTAGTGATAATTATCATTGCATTGTTGAATCACAATTCTTGACTCTTGTGTAATTTAGCTCTGTCAGCATTAATCTCTTGGCTGTTCATATCAGTGGAACTAAAGGTCTGCTTAATATTACGGCAGATAGGTGGTTGTCATCCTAGTTGGGGAAAAACAATGGGAAAATTTCCTATGATACAAGGCAAATGCATTATGAGAGCATCTGATATACTATTGGAAGATTTATACAATTGTGAAATCATATTTGGAAATAGATTTCTACTTTCTTCAGAGGGAAGATAGAGTTGGATTTGTTTCTTAAACATCCCCTGATTATTTCTTATGTTCCCTCCATTTATAATAGGAAATATAGATGGGTCATCAAGTAAAAAGACATTTTTATATTGCTGATTTGCATTTTCTTTTCCATAAGTGGTAACATATCAGAGTGTGGGAACATTCTGATAGGGGTGTTTGTGCAGGATGATAAAAAGTCACTACCCTAAAATGAACTTTTTGGAAAAAAAATGAGAGATCTGATAGGTAAAGTTCAGAGAAAGTAATTGTCTGCTATTATGTATCATTTTAATACCTTTATATTGATTGTGATGTTTTATATGGATAGGTGGCACTGACAAAGGAAGACTAAATAGAGACATTTGTCTTGTGTAGTTTTACCTGCAGTGTTATCTTTATATCATAGACTAGTTTTCAGGCAAAGGATTCATATTTCAATAAAATATTGATAGTATTCTTTACAGAGTCTGAAAATGCAAACATTTGCAGTGCTTTGGAATTTTAAATGAATAGATCCCACTTATAATTACATTTTAATTTAGATAGCCAAACACATTTGTTAAACATGATTATGGGCTGAGACTTGAACTAGACATTATGATGAAAATAGCACAGCAAGATGTATTTCTTTCTCAAAAAAGAATACATATCATAATTTCTAACTTTTTATATTCATTTCATCTTCTTAAGGCAGCCTTTAGGGCCTACTTAAAGTACCATTGTTAAGAGTTTCTTTTGTCTTTCTCTCCAAGATGTGTATAACCTCCTAGTTAAAAAAAATGAGTAATCAGAAAAAAGAATGAAATAACAAAAGTAAAATTGAAAACACTTGATGGATTCACTAGGATTTCCTGGAAAATCACTCTATTAAATAATTGTTGATGAAGAGATACAGTATTTCTTTACCTTCAAGAAAAATTTAAGCAATGTCAAAACACAGAGAAAGCACTAGAATAACAGTCCTCTTCAACTTCTGAAGAGAATCCCTGCACTTAATCTCAGCACAGTGAACAGTTCTCATGCACTTATTTTATGCCTGAAATTGTGAACTGAAAAAAGCAGACCAATGAGATTTAGGGTGTTAATTCTTTCAACAGACTGCAAGGTCAAAAGAAGAGTTTGGAGATGCTACAGAAAAGCATGGGATCTGTGGTTTTCCTTGAGCAGCAAATCTGATGATGAAATAAGCCATTCTGGTGCTGTGTCAAAGGCAACCTTTCAAAGGTGGCCTACAAAGGCTTCATTTATTTTTGTACTTAAGAAATAGCAGGAGAGGTTGTATTCACACCGAAGAAGGAGCTTCTTTTAAGTGCAAATACTCATAATTAAACTTTTAACCTTAATGATCAATTAAATTCTTGCAGGATTTAGTCAATTGTTGTAAGTAAAATACTGAAAAGTATAAATGGCTGAGGTAACAGGGCTTAAATGTCAATGGGTGGGGTAAGAATGCCAAGAAAGAAAGCTTTACCAGAAGTGGAGACATGAAGACTCTAGAATTATAATTTTCAAATTTTCTTGTCTTACGATTTTTATTGCAAAACCAGTGGACAAGAAAGTTAGTACTTGTAAATAGTGGTAGGACTGCTGGTTATCAGGTAAAAAAAAAAACCCAAACAAACCTGAAGAAAAGAGCACCCTAATTAAAGAACAGGAAACAAAATGAGGAAAGAAACAATATATTTGAACATATAATCAGTTGAAGTTTGTGCTAGAGATTACAAAGAAGGGAATAATAAATTTGAAACGGGATCAACGTTTGAACAAATTATAAGCTATACCAAATGCCCATGTCCATTTTAACCCATCTTTGTTCATTGAATATATTTCTTAGCTTCCTTTGGACCATCAAAAAGACATAGATTCTCAGAAGATATATTTATATTTTCACCTTTCCTTATGTTCTCCCAAATATTCTTTCTTTTTCTGGAATTTCAGATATAAGAGAGATAGATTCAGTGTATCCTGTTAACCTGTATTGAATGTTTTAAAGTCTCTATTCTGTCCTAATTGCCTCCTAAAGCTTTTATTTTCCATGTGGGATCTTATCCTGCCTTTTTCATGTGTTCTAGATTTTGGATCCTTCAAATCTGTAGTTATATTTTGGGGGGAGTATTTTAGATAATCTGTGATCTTTCAAACAACATCATGACACAGTGTTTAACAAAGTTCTTGGGTAGCAGAAGGTGAGAATAGAGCTGCTTGTGCTCCCTGGTTCTAAGTACTCCCATGACAACTTACTCTTTGATTTCATTTTGTGGTTTCTGTTTGCTTATTTATTTTGGGTAAATAATTCTAGATTTATTTTTGGTTACAGAAAGGAAAGGAATATTGAATCTAAAGATTTGACTTGTGAGCTTCATAATCAATATGTCAAGGATCAAAGTACAAGGAACATTCTGGTCTAAATCCAAACATAGGCTACCACTGAATTCCCTCAGTGATAGAAAAACTAGATTTTCTTACCACTGACAGAAAAAAAAAAGTTTCTTTTTCCCTTTCACTTAATATTTTCTTCCTCTGAAAGCTATACCATAGATAAAATAATCTAAATTGTGATAGAAAACTTAAATACAATGTAACCAAAAAAGCATAATAATGTAAATAAGAAAGACATCTAAGAAGTGGAGTTCTTTCTGAGCATGGACTAATAACAGTAAAATAGTTGCAATTTCTGAATCTTTTCTTCTTGGAAGCTAGATGTCACAGAAGCACAGAATGATTGTGTGTGTGTGTGTGTGTGTGTGTGTGTGTGTGTGTGTGTGTGTGTGTGTGTGTGTGTGTGTGAACACGCATTCAGGTTTCTTGCAATATCTGAGAGGCTGTGTTTTCATTTCTGGTCACCACCTTAGCAAACTAATCAATGAGGCATGAACTGCTATCTGCAGTGAAAGAAATGAAAAATAAACCACAGATAATCCCTCAGTTAAAAGGTTATTCTGTGTGATAAAAGCTATTTTGTTAATTTATTTACTTACTGGTACAGTGAGATAAAGTGAAAGTACAATTAGGGAATTCTTGTTGAAAGGATTTTAAAGGGCAATGATGACTTAATATTTTGTGTAATATTTGACTGACACTTAACACTTTTAAATTATATTTTCACCACATAAGATTCTGTATTCTTTTTACTTAGTTTATTTCACTCAAATAAAATTTGAGTCTTCTTTTCATGAATATTCTGCATTTTTATTATGTCTCTTAATTTCATGAGAGATGGCATTGTTTTTGAAAGGCTATTCTGATGTTTAACATTTTCTATTTATAATGAACATCAAATATATTTTTTTTCAAAATAATACTTGCCTTCTCCATTTGACTGACACAGCAACAACAGGATTAATTTTCCTCCTATTGAATTTTTAGCCTACAGAATCCTGAGGAACAAGATATATATGAGTACAACTCCTGCATTTAAAGTCTTTGTGTGCTTAGACAAAAGTGGTATATAAATGGTTATATTAATGAGATAAGGATGATCAGATACTCCATGGTATTATGGAAGTTGAGTGAAGTTGATAAGCAATGTAGTTGAGATTTCCACATTGAAAATGGAGGGAAAGGACGTTGCTTGCTGAAGGACTAGCATCTGTAACATATACAAATACAAAAGTAATTAAGCACCCAACTAAGAGAGAGAAGATTGTGAGAATTGTAACTGAAAGAATTTGAGCTGTGAAACTTTGAGGGCCTAGTAGGCTAGGAGAAAAAATTTGCCAGACTATTTTCAGAAGAGGCTGAAGAGGCTATGATGTTCCCTGTGTAGATCAGTCAGGTCAGTATTGAAAGGAGCTGAGATAGGATGAGATCAATGTGAACGAGCAGAGTGAATTAAGAGACATACTAAAATTAACAGATGCTGGAAACCATTGAGTTAATATGTGAAAAAAAGAGCAAGTTACTTTCTATTTTTGCTATATGACTCAGGAGATTCTGGCTTGAAGACTGGATATGCGGTGGTATACCATGAAATGGCATACCATGAAATGGCATAACATTATTCATGATGATGCCAATTTAAGGTGGAAGACCAAAAGTTCCTGTGAAATTTCCAGATGTTTATCACAACAATGGAGAGATAAATGTGGAATTCAAGAAAATGAAGAAATTTATGGGGTATAAAAATTTTGGTCTACAGATTAGAGATTTTGTTAATTTTAGGAAAATAGTGAAAAATAATATTGTTTAGAACCCACTAATTTTTGCACTAGACTAAATGTTGGACAACATTTACGTATGTAGTCATCCTCTTCTCAGTGAAAAAATGTCTTCTTTGCATACTTTATGTTTACTAGTAGATAGTTATTAATACTAGCTAATAAGTAAGGATATCTATAACAATTTTCATGTAATACCAACTTAGATAAACCAGACCAAGTAGTAGGAAGGACAATGACATTGAGTTATAGAATCAAGATAAATGACATAGATATAGGAAATTCCTTCTTAGAGGAGAAGAATATATCCAGTAATATTGAATATTGTAGTTACCTTTTTTTCTTTTGTTTGCCTTGTTTTTCTTATTTTACACTTGAAAGGCTTCTTTGACTCTTTAATCAAAGTTTTAAATCTTTTAAAAGTGGTAACACCCCAGAAGGTCTCAGGGAGAGGAAGCTGTGGATCCCAATAGGTTCACTAATTTGCCAAGGTGTTACTTAGAGACATAATGGTCTCATAGAATAAGCACAGGGAAAGCTTGAAGTCAGAAACCTATGGATATGACACTAAGATCTATATTTATGAGTCATGATGTTGAGTCATTTCAGCTCTAATTTTCACATTTGAGAAATGGAAATAATATCCACCTTGAAAGGTTGTTGGAATTTAAATGAAATAGATATTTTATTTAGTATACAGTAAATGTTCTTCGTATGTTAGCATTTCCTCTTTCCTCAGTTAAGAGGCAAATTCTAACTCCTCATGCTCTCAAACTAGGAGCAAAGGGAATCAATAAACTCTCTATCATGAATTCACAGGTTAGCCTGCCTGTGGCTCATGCCTGTAATCCTAGCTACCCAGGATGCAGAGATCAGAGGATTGTGGTTCAAAGCCAGCCCTGGCAGGAAAGTCTGTGAGACTCTAATCTCTAATAAACCACTCAGAAAACTGGAAGTGGCTCCAAGTGGTAGAGCGCTAGCCTTGAGCTGAAGAGCTGAGGGACAGCGCCCAGGCCCAGAGTTCAAGCCCCACAACCACCACCACCACCACCTCCACACACACACACACACACACACACACACACACACACAGACACACACACACACACACACAGACACAGACACAGACACAGACACACACACACACACACACACACACACACAAGAATTCACAGGTTAAACCTTTGTAGTCTCTGTGCCAATTTGATTTTTTGACTTGAACTTTGTATCCTTTCTACTTTAAAATACATTAAAAAAATCTTCCTCATTGAAGGCCTGCCTTTGCGTTCTCAGAAGTCAAATTATAATAAAGTTAGCATTTAAATTGTACTGAAGTACATTTCT
Organism: Dipodomys spectabilis; assembly: GCF_019054845.1. Classification (NCBI taxonomy): domain Eukaryota; kingdom Metazoa; phylum Chordata; class Mammalia; order Rodentia; family Heteromyidae; genus Dipodomys; species Dipodomys spectabilis. The sequence continues at coordinate 4,905,384 of NW_024870772.1, forward strand.
ATATTATTAGTTCTATATTATTAGTATTAGATACTCAATCTAGATACTATCATTGTGCAAGGAATCTTTAACGTATTTAATACATTTGAACTGATCTTAAAAATATTATTTAGTTTAGCCATCTCTAACATGTATATAACACTATACCTTAACATATACTTACATAAACATACTGCTGCTTATTCTCCACCTACAAAATCAATCTCAGTTAATAATAACTGACTTACTCAAACAAATTACAGTATGAAATTTTGCTGATATTTATATTGATTTGTTTGCTATAATTCTGGAAAAATACCATTTTAAGGGCAATTTTTTTATACAGTGGTCTATATCCTACAGTTTTGGGGAACTATTTCTTCATTCATTTGGTATGTTGAACTACTTTTACATGTGAGCACCAAATTCTAATTCCCTGTCATCAACATGTGAAACCACTTGTTACCACAATAATGATACTGTCCATATGATCCAGGTATACCATTAGAACCATATAAACTGTTCTTAAAGTGTATTACACACTAACTCATATATTGCACACTAACTCATATATTCAGGAGAATATAGGTGAGCATCTGTAAGAGAATCACAGCTAACATTTTCAATTAATATTAGCTAATATATGATAAGTATATGATACTTATTTTAAGTAAGTGTACAGACACATTGACAGTATCAAGTGATTGATTAAAGAACAAATCTTTTTTCCTAACTCTTTGTTACTAGGTTTTTAATATTGTAGTTGGACATTAGGAAAAAACAAGCTGACTCTGATGGTATCACATTAATATTTATTTTGAATATTATAAATTATATTTATCTTTATCATTCTTTCAAAATAGTTACCATTTCCTTTAATAAACTGATTTGCTTAGAGCATTACAAATTTTTGAAGACTTGTTTAAAAAAAGAAATGCCAATACCACCTTGAATAAAAGAATGAAACAATGTTGCTATTATCTACCTAATTCACTACTTATATTTTTAATGTAATTTAATTAGTCAATATAATCAACTTCTTTACATAATTTTCTTGTCTGCGGAAAAACATGGAAAAAAATCTCACACAACTTGTTACTTTTAAAACAGATTAGCATGAAAATTGAATGAAATGCCTTAGTTAAATGTTAGATATTATAAATTTATAGTGAATTTAAATAATCTGATTTTTAGCAATGTAGTAAGGAGCTTTGTATATTTTTTCCCCTGGGAGGTTAAGCCTTATCTAAAAATAAACCTTGATAGTGACACAATTATAAGAAAACAATAATATATCCCTGCAGTCTACCATCTAGTCCATGCTTTATGCATCTGTAAGACCATTGAATTAATCTCCAAAACAATAGAGAGAAATTCTTTACTAGAAATAGCTTGCTTTTGCCATGGCTTTGTAGCAAAATGACATTAGGGCACATATATGGCCGTTGTTGAACCTGATTGCTTTAGCAGCCCTCTGCTTGATAGTATCAAGTTCCAGCTTGCCCTGCTGGGTCAGTGTGGACCCAGGCCTTTAAAGAGAAAAGTTCAGGGAAAGTTCACTTCTATTGTTTTACCATGGTTACAAAACAGAAGAGGGTGGGGGATATAAGGGAGAAGCAAGAAGAAATCTTGGGTTTGTCCATTGCAACCATGAAAGCTGAACTAAGGGGTTTTTTGGTTGTTATTTTCTTTCTTTTTACAATTGAACATTGCAATACAGAAAATTAAAGATCACAATAATGCAAAGGAATAGAGGCCAAAATACACTCTTATCGCTAGTTGGTAATCCTCAGATTTACTAAATGACTTTTGAGTTATTGGGCGGAATGTTTAGGTTTCTTTAATTTCATTCGAATTGTCATTTAACTTCATCCCATAAAAAATTAAAATTAATAATGTTGCTACAGTATGAACAGCTTGTTTATTAATATAGAATGACAAATATAGTACTTTGTTGAAAGTCTTTATTACTGGATCTGTTGAAATAAGTATTTTAAATTAAGGGAGGAAATACACACTAAACATCTTCATTCAAGAATTGTTCACATTAAACAGTAAGAAGCTGTGATATTTTAATTGGCCAATTGGACCTTACTTTCAGTCTCTGGGTATGTTTGGAATAAAAGTCATAAAAGTCAACTTTCAAATCAATTTAAAATCCTCCACTGGGCTGGGAAGGTGGCTCAATGGTAGAGTGCTTGCCTTGCATGCCTGATGCCCTCGGTTCGATTCCTCAGCACCACATAAGCAAAAAGAAAAAAAGCCACAAGTGGCACCGTGGCTCAAGTGGTAGAGCGCTAGCCTTGAGCTGAAGAGCTGAGGGACAGTGCCCAGGCCCAGAGTTTAGGCCCCATGACTGGACCCCCCCCCCCCCCAAAAAAGATAAAATCCTCCACTTGAGGCTTTCCACATTAAACTTATAAATATAATTGTTTTGTAAATATTTGCCAAACATGAGTTCTAAAGAAGGTCAATGCAATTGAATTGATTTCATATTTTATACCCATAAAATCTTAGGGATAAAGTATTAACACTGAAATGCTTCTTACTTTTAAAATATTAGTGATAAGTTTAGTGTGCAATGTTATCTGTACAAACCAGATAAATTTACTACTTGACAATATTTCAGTCTAATTTTTGTCTGTTGCCTTTTTTTTTTTTTGTCAGTTGTGGGCCAGAACTCTGGGCCTGGGCACTGTCCCTCAGCTCTTCAGCTCAAGGCTAGGAGGCTAGCACCCTACCACTTGAGCCACAATGCCACTTCCAGCAGTTTGTGCTATATGGTGTTGAGGAATTAAACCCAAGGCCTCATGCATGCAAGGCAAACGCACTAGCACTGAGCCACCTTCCCAGCCCCTTGTCTGTGTCTTTTAATGAAAAGTTGTTTATATTCAAGAAAGAAAGATTTTAAAAGAAGTTATGGGTTAAAAAAAATGCAGACTTGGAAAAAATTATATTAAGTGAGGTAAGCCAGGCCCAAAGAAGCATAGGTCCAATGGTTTCCCTTATTTGCAATTATTAATAGTATATGTCTGAGACAAGCAGAAACGGTCAGATAAGTTGATGTTAGGCAAAATGAACCCCAAGATGAAGACTCAAATATTTTTTCTTTCTTTCGATTGCTTCTAACACATTTATAAGAAGATTTCCTTGTTGCTTTGTATGTCCCTCCCCCATGGTATAACCCCTGCTTTCACTCTATTTGATGTTGGTATAATTTGTGGAGGGGAAGGGAAAAAACAAATCATTTAAACAGGGATACAGGTGGACCCATTGCAACAATGAGATGTACAAGTCGTTATGTTGAAAAATGAACTTTACAACTTTGGGGGGGAGGGGAGGAGAGTGGGAGATGGGAAGGGATGGGAAGGGGAAACAAAGCAGGAGGCAACAATGCTTGATAAGAAATGTACTCATTACCTTGACCATGTAATTGTAACCCCTCTGTACGGTATTTTCACAATAAAAAATGCAGTTAAATATTTATATAAGAATAGTCAAATGAATTTAAAGGGATTTGCAATTTTCGATATTTCTCTAAGCAAGACATTACAGATCATTTCAGACTTGCATTCATTATGCTAAAATTCTTGACTTCGTTTGTCATATGTAGTAAGGCTTAGTTTCCAGAGTGAAGAGAAAGAATTACATAGAATCAAGATAAGAGAATGAGATGAATCTTTGGATAATTCTATTTTTTGGTCGGTCATGGGGCCTGGTCCTGAGCGCTGTCCCTCAGTTCTTCAGCTCAAGGCTAGTGCTCTACCACTTGAGGTACAGCACCATTTCTGGTTTTTCTGATAGTTTATTGGAAATAAGAGTCTCATGGACTTTTCCTGCCCGGGCTGGCTTTGAACCATGATCCTCAGATCTCAACCTCCTGAGTAGCTAGGATTACAGGCGTGGGTCACCAGCGCCAGGTTTTATTTAGAGAGTAAATAACTCTGGATAATGCTATCTGTTCTATCACATTTGTTAATTGATTCTCTGATGTTTTCTTGAGCACAATTTATTTCCTTGGGATATTTACCTGTGTCAAACATAGACTTGAACTAACTTCTGATCTAGAAGGAAGTTAGTAAAACCTAGAGGATGGAGAATTTAGGCATTTATTTAAATTGGTCATAGACAATATTAAAAGTATCAAAATATTTCTAATTTCTATAGCATTCTTTATATTAATAAAAATAACATTTTGTCACACTTTTGCTGAGTACCTGCATTTTTTAAAAATATCATGCCAAAATTATAAAATTTAAAATTGTTTCCCAACTGCTTGTTCTCAGGAAAACTTGGGAAAAAATCATTTACAAATGATTTTCTTTTTTTAATTTATTTTAATTTATTTTTATTTTTTATTGTGAAAATACTGAACAGAGGGGTTACAATTACATGGGCAAGATAGTGAGTACATTTCTTATCAAACAAATGATTTTCTTGATCGGTGATCTACATATTTCCAGTGTGTTTCCTTCCCATGTTATTTGTAGAATGCTTAACATTATTGATGATCCTTTTTTTGAATAAAGAGAACCACTTTAACTGAATCAAGAACTTGATAACAAGCAATTTAGGAATTGTGGATTCAAAGGTCATCTTGTCCTTCATTCCCTGCCAGAAAGGACTTACCTCCACTATTGAAGATAAATGCCTGCTTCTCATAAGTTAAAAGCCTTGAAGAGAAGAGTCTGTAGAGACCTTCCCTGATAACCTACTCTACTGCTTAACTGCTCTAATGAGAGGAAGAACTGTTTTTTCATCTCATCTGCATCTCTCTTGTTACAGTTTAAGAGTTGATACTTATTTTTAATGTTATTTTCTTGCTCTTTATTGCAGTGTATTCTAAAGTTATTATTGGCCAGATTTTCCCAGTGCATGAAGAGTTAGTAATAAATCTCATGCATTTTCAAAGATCCAGCCTAGTGTATGTCCTAGATATGTATTGCTTAACTTCAATGGTCCTGCAATCTCATAGTCTCTCTCCATGGAATCATTGTCCCCCTCCCCCACACACAAAATATTCATGTACTTATATAGTTTTGTAGAGAATAGCTGATCAGGGAGGTCGTAGTTTGAGCCATTCCTGTTCCAGGGTACTAAACTTATCTATTGTGAATTAGACATAAAGTGCGATTTATTTATTTTTTTCTAAAATTTACCCCTGAAGTCAATTTTAATGTTTCTTTCAAAGAACAATTTATGAACACTATAAAGAACCAACAGCACTTTGAAGGAAGTTGTTTGCTTTGCAAGTAAATGAATTCTTTTTTCCTATTTTTTTTTACTATAAGAATCAATGGAAAGAAGTTTAATTAACAAAATCAGTCAACTACTGTTGACTCTGTATTAATAGAGTTATGCCTCTGTATCCTAAAAGCATTGACCTCCCAGGGCTCCCTAAATATACCAAACTCTGAGGATGCTCCAGTGCCTTACACAGAGGGGTATAATATTTACTTGTGTTTTCTGATACACACAAGTGCTATGTACATAACTGTTACATTGTCTTATTTAAGAAATAAAAGTTTACACTTGCTCAATTCAGTGAAATTTTTATTTGAAATAAAAATTGAAATATCTTCAAACAGAGGTTGGCTGAGTTCATGGATAATGACCCTTGGAGGTGTTATGTAATCTTGTTGTTGCTATATAACCTTCTGGCTCTCTAAGGTTGGAGGGCCAACTTTACTTCACAGGCAAGCATTATAATATTCACAAACCAGGAGTAAACTTTCTTGGTCTTTGTTTTTCTTCCTGGCCCTAAATTTTATCGTATCTTATTATATCTTTATTATCATATTAAACTAAAAGTTAATAGCGTAATTTCTTTCTTTCTTTCTTTCTTTTTTTTTGGGTCCAGTCGTGAGGCCTGAACTCTGGGCCTGGGCACTGTCCCTCAGCTCTTCACCTCAAGGCTAGCACTCTACCACTTGAGCCACAGCGCCACTTCCTGCTTTTTTTTTCTTTTTGCTTATGTGGTGCTGAGAAATCAAACCCAGGGCCTCAGGCATGCAAGGCAAGGGCTTTACCACTGAGCCACCTTCCCAGCACCAATAGTGTAATTTCTTAAATCATATGAAAGGACAGGTAGCAATTTGACTTGGAAATCACAGGAAAAATCAGTCTAAACATCTCAGTGATTCAAATAAATATGATCTACAAAGTGAAACATTGTGTATATCTCCAGACTAGAATCAGAAATCAGGAAACCAGAAACATTATACTTACCTTCTCTAAAAAGAGTCATTTCCTTAGTTAATATTTCTATATTTGCATTCCAAAGGAACTAAATTAAGAAATGAAAATAAAGCAATTGTTTTAATTCAATTGTATTAGGCTAAATTTAATATAGGTTTTAGCTTATTGGATACATTAAGTGGTTCTTTTGGAGCAATATATGGAAGTTCAAGAATCAGCTATGTGGTTTGCATTGTCTTATGTTGGGTTATGGGTTCTGGAGCAGGGCTTTCTTTCTTTCTCCCTCTCTTTCTCCCTCCCTTCCTCCCTTCTTTCTTTCCTTGTGTCCTTTCTCCCCTTCCCCTGCTCCCTCCTTCCCTTCTTATACCTTGGCTGGAATTCAGGGCTTTGTTGCTCTAGCTTGGCATTTTTAGCTCACTCTACCACCTGTGCCATGCCTACAGTTGCATTGCTTGCTAGTTAATTAAAAACAATGAGATCACTTTAGTTCACAAGTTCAAGACCAGCCTGGGCAAAACAGTGAGCCCCTATATAAAAAAATTAATGTTTATTAGTCATCACAAATTTATTAAATATTGACTCTGCTAAGGTATTATAAAGAAGAACATTAAGTTCTTATATTGAAGCAAATTCTTGAAATGAGATCTTCTAGAAGTTTTGAAAGCCTAACTGCTGTTTTAAAATATAGATTGAAGTGGCAGGAAATATGTCAGTATATAGGTTGTTAAGCAGATATTTGAAAATGCAGTCATATATATTCTTAATTAGTTCCTGAGTAAGAGTGGTAAGGTTCTTTAATATGTTTCTCATATAACCTCTTCAAATGTTATGGTCTAATAATTTTTTTCTCTTGTGCAAAGTTCTTGTGAATTGATTAAACTGACTTTAGAAGGAGGTCTATTTTTTTCTCACTAATTTTAAAGAAGTAATTTATGGTTTAATCCTTTAAAATAAAATTAACTTCCCTTTTGGCAGCATCATTTATGCTGCTGTCAGCACCACCTTTTCCTAAGATAATTATTATCGTGTGTTTCAGGAAAGATGTTAAAGTGTATTTCAATGCTTTTATTTTTTTTAATCAGCATTGTTCCTTGTCCCTATAAATCTCTGTTATTATACAAGTTCAATACTCCTTTCGGTGCGATGATATCTTCTGCTTCAATGTAGAGGAAAAATAAATTTGAAGTAATTGCTTTCAGAAGTTTATTGTTTTATAGGACTGTTATAAGTAAATAGGATGCGTAGCACTTGTTAATGTTTGCTTGCTCAGTTACTACTAAAGGTAGATATTTATATAAACTCAGAATTGCTTTTTTTTCCATTTCATAGTACTTGAAAATGTAATCAAGAAACTAACTCATTGGTGGCAAACTTTTGAAAAATCATTTCATGAGGAATACAGATTTAAGTATAATGTATGGTTTTCATTTTAGTTTACTATCAGAAAGATAAAGTCTATATGAAAATGCTGTGCCTTTTGGAGTCCTTTTAAAGTTTAGAATTTATTTCACATCTTTGAAAATTTCTTAAATGTGAGCAATTTGAGTTTAGCACATACATTATTGTGCCTTGTTCAGTTTTTTAAAAAAATAAATACTGTGAAAGAATAAAATGTGAAGAGCATAGATTTTTCCATGGCTAGTTTTTTTTTTTAAATAGAAATAGTAGGTGACATTCTTTTAAGGGGCCAAAGACATAGCCCAAGGAAAAGCTCATGTTTCTCAAAGCCTTGAGCCTGGTCCCTGGTAATAAAGCTCATTCTTTCCACTCTAGCCTCTCCACCCCTCCACAGGGCCCCTGAAGTAAAACAAGACTAGAAAGGTAAAGAGGAAAAGAAGGTAGAAAACAAATGGAAGCTTACTCACCGAAGTGCTTATGAACGCACATGTATACACATGTATATTCATTTAAATTGTGGTTCTTTGTTGCCAACAGTGGTTATGGACATGGAAGGTCTAGGTTGTGGACCGATGACATGGCTCTTGAAAATTCATATTTACTATGATGTTGCTTGTGAAAAGTGGACCAGATAGTTGGGGTTTCAGGTCTAAAAACAATGACATTACCAAAAATAATACAACAAAATGGAACTGATCCCATCATGAAAACTGATATTTTCTTACTCTTTTTTATAAATTTAAATTTTATTGTAAAAGTGATGTACAAAAGGATTACATTTACGTAAGTAAGGTAATGAGTACTTTTCTTTTTGAATGGCATTACCCCCTCCCTTATTTTCTCCCACTTCCTCCTCCCAACTCTCTTCCCCCCCAAGTAAGTATCACTGTTGAATTGATTTCCCTTTTGTCCCACCAATTCTGTGATTCCTCTTCCGTTCCTCAAATCAGATAAACTTATATACATGACAAAGGGTACAGAAATTAAAAAAAAAAAAAAAACACCAAAAATCAGTGACATCAGGGAATAAGCCAAAGGGAGGAAAAGAAAGAAAAAAGAAATATCTGCAAACACTACAGTAAATAAAGCCTCATGTTTCTATTTCTTAGAGTTCATTTTGGTAAGCATCATTTTACATGATCATATGCATATTACTATTGAGCCATTGTGATCCTCTGCTAAGAATATCTAGACATATTCTAGTTATTACAAATGAGGGAAACCATGCAGTCTATGATTCTTTGGGTTTGGCTTACTTCACTTAATATGATTTTTGCAAGTCTATTTCCTTATCAATGAGGCAATGCCATTCTTTCTGATGGGTGTGTAGAATTCCATTGTATGTACATACCTCATTTTTTTGATCCATTCATCTACTAAAGGCATCTGGGTTGATTCCATATCTTAGCTATGGTAATTAATGCTGCAGTGAACATAGCATTAGTGTGGGCTCATGCTGGTTTGTGATCATTTGGGTAAATGCCCAGGAGTGGGATTGCTGGGTCATAGGAAAGCTCTGTGTTTAGTCTTTAAGGAACCTCCATACTGCTTTCCAGAGTGGTTGAACCAGTTTACTTTCCCACAAACAGTGTAATAGCATTCCTGTTCCCTTTGGGCCACATCCCCACCACCATCTGTTATTATTAGTTTTCTAGATAATTACCATTCTGACTGGGGTGAGGTGGAATCTCAATGTGGTTTTGATTTGCATTACTTTTATGGCCAAAGATGTTGAACATTTCTTCAGGTATCTAGTGGTCATTCTTATTTCTTCATTGGGGAGGTCTCTCTTAAAGTCTTTAGACTACTTATTGATGGAGTTGTTGTTTCTTTGAGAATTGTTTTTGTGGGGGCTTACTTTATTGTGCTCTAATTATATTTTAAATATGAGGCCTTTGTCTGATGTATAGTTAGTAAAGATCTTCTCCCAATCTGTAGTCTTTCTGTTTATCCTTCATTTTAATGCAACCCCATTTATCCAGCCTTTCTTTGATTTGTTGTTTCTTATCTTTACTTAAGGAAGTTTTGACCTGTGCCAAATAGCCCTAGTGCTTCCCCTATCCCTTCCTATAATATTTTCCGTGTATGTGGTCTTACATTGAGGTCTTTGATCCATTTGGAATTGTTTCTGGTCAGGATGATATATAAGGATCTAACTTCAGGTTTCTACCTATGTCTAGCCAGTTCTGCCAACAATTAGGTGGCCATAGATTTGCGGGTTCATTTTGGGTCTTTAATTCTATTCCAGTGGTCCTCAAGTCTGTTATTGTGCCAGTACCAAGCTGTTTAAAAATTATGGCTTGTAATAGACTTTGAAGTTTGGTATTGATATTCCTCTTTGTGTGTTTATATATATATACAGTGTGTGCTTTTCATGGAATCTCGTATTGACTTACTTTAGGAGGTTATGGAAATAGTCACTGGAGAACAACAGAATAGGGTTGTTTGAAGTCAACCATTTAGTTCAACCCTTTTAGCTAGAATAAATTCAAAATGCAATTAAATCAGAACATAAAAAGAAGCTCTAATCAAGGATATATATTTACTCATAAGTTTGGCCCTGATATTTGATAAAAATTTTTATATTTCGTCCCTGCTTATGTATTTCTATAACCATGACACATTCAAAGAATCATGTCACATACTTCCTGAAATCTTATGAAAAATTTTGTGTAAGAGTTTAAAACAAAACAAAATAAATTTGGATTGATTCAAATACATTGTGAAGATATATTCTATCTTGTCTTCCTTTTTTTTTTTTTCATCTTGTTAAGATCAACATCTTCCAAAGCTGGTGTTGTTAAAGAGAATTCCTTAGTAATCTACTCTCCCTATATCACTCATTTGAGGTAGAGAAAAATCTTATGCCTGAATCCAGTTAAAGTTTATGGCCCTTCTATTCCAAAGTCATCACATCTCACAGGGCAATAGACTACTGTTTATTATTTTAAAAAAGGCAGTCTTGAGATGTAATAACTTCCTTTTTGAGACCTAAAGAAGGAAGCCCCTATCAGGGGTCTGGGAAAATGGAAAGCTAATTTTCAGAAAAGTCAGGCTAAATGTTAACAAAAATTGAAAGATAATTCAAAAGCTGTTCAGCTGCTTCCAGACATAATTAAAGGTGAGGGCTTTTTCTTTTTCTTTTTTGAAGTTAGCATTCCGATTACCTTCAATATTTTTTTTTTGGTCAGTTTTCCTTTGCAATTTTTGACATCATATTTTTTTGGGAAAAAAATTATTTCCTTGCAATTCCAGCTCTTTTGGTTTGTAGCACTTTTGGAGTTGAACTTAACCTAGGTTTTTGAATTTGTAGAAAGAAAACAGACAAGTTATAATTCCATTCAACGAAGTCTAGATGTTATGTTTGTTACTTTTGTAATAGTCACTTTTGAATTTATTTTAAATTATTTAGTTTTTCTTAAGCATGTTTTTAAAATGAAATACTCTGCTATACATACACAATTATTTTATCTAAATTTCTCAGAAGATTAAGCATTATCTTCTCTTATAATTTGACAAATAGTTTCCTATGATCTGCACTGAATTATCTCTAAATATTCTACCAATTTTTGCCTGACTTAAACACATACACATACACACTTAAAAAAAACAGAAAAGGAGAGGGGACAAGCAATTGAGAGATAAAAAGAGAGAGGAACTTGTTCATTAACAAATATTTTAGAGAATATTGAAACCATGAAAAGATCAAGTGAAGATAACACATAAATTTCTAAGAGGAAAATCACTGATATTTATATAAAATATTATTTTCTACTATCCTACCTGTTCATTTTCTAATACACAAAATATATGAGCTAGGTTTCATAGAATACAATATACAGAGTCCACTCATCCAAATCAAAGCTTGCAAGTTGTTCTTACACAGTAACCCTCCAATAATATTTAATGCAGTATTTCAGAACTTTTATATATAACCATATGGTTATATAGAGGAAACAATCAGTGAGAAAAAACGCACTGGTTTAAGCTCAAACCTGGACTATTTTTGATGACCTGGAAACCTATATTAAACCACATGATTATAAAAGCACAATTTATTATGGATATCTAAATTAAAATTTCAAATATATCTGCCTAGATCTGTGTACCAATTGCAGTGTACATATTTGGGTGTGGGCTGTTGTAGCTAATGATTTCAAGTCACAGGTTGTCATCAGCTTAAAGATTTATACTCTTTTCTTTCCAACCCCATCATTTTGAAGTGATGCAAGAGATCTAGAGTATTCAGTGAGAGGTAAAGGATAATGCAGAGAAGTCAGCAACTTAGCAGTCAGTAACCTAGAAGTCAGTAACTTAGCAGTCAGTAACTTAGTAACTTCCACTGTGTCTTGAGTACCAAAAGGGCAGCTTTTTCAGATATTTAAATAAGTCCTTACAATGAGCACCCATTCCTTCCACTATTCATTCTTTTCTATCCATTTAAGAAATATTGATCTTTTTCTACTTTGTGTCAGATATGGTTCTTGTATATGAAGATGCAATAGAAAACCAAATTTAATCAGCAAGCACAAATGATTGCATTAAAAAGACACAACATCATATTTCTGGACAATGCTTTGGATGAAAATACAATAGAATGGTAGAGGCAAGCTAATAAGTAAACCCAATGTCATCTTATACATATGACAATTGGGTAAGAGTAAGTATGAGGACAATGTATTGCGCAGTATTCTAGGAAGTAGCAGCAACAAGTCCACAGAATTTGTAAACAACTCTTATTTTCCTTCCAAAATACTAAATGCAGTCAGAATTGTACAATAGAAGTGCAGCTTTAAAAACAAATTTCAGATATCTTCTTGATACAGCTATTGAATTCTGCTGCAAATTTCTTGAGCACTGGATTATTTTCATGATTTTTATTTGGCATTTGGTATGGTTCTGGTTTCTTTAAGTTCTGCAACCAATCTATGTCCTATCTAAATTGTTTATTTATTACCAGCAATCAATTTTTTTTGTTTGTAAAACACCTGCGTTATACAGATTTGCAAAGATTAAGTCATATATTGCATTTCATATGTCTAGCACATGATGTTTGCAAAACAAATTGAATTATTAGATTTCATAATTTTTTTATTCCATTATCACCATAATAGCTACATTAAAATTTAGGCTAAATTCCTGGAATCCTAAAAAGCTGTGAGACATTGCCATTTCTAATATTATAATTAATTATGCATTTCCCTTCTTTGGAAGCTCTGCTCTATATATTTGTCTTGCTTGTTGTATATAATATGACTTACAATTATTAAACTCAACCTCTCCTGTTGCCTACTGTGCTGGAAAGTTCAGGCATTTCTTCACAGGAAACATACACAGGTTGTTACTTCAAAGTTGTTGCAATATAAGCTGGAACTATAACATACAAAAGAAGCATACCAAATCTGTAGACCTGGCTTTTACAATTCTCTGCAAATAGGACACTCTCTGAGGTGCTAAGTCACCCGTCATTCTCTGATTCACTCCACACTTGCCAGTATCGGAGGAACTTTTGGCTGTGACATTTGGAGGCCTTCATGCTTTCTTTTCACTTCATCTCCATAAGTAGGAGTAAAATTCTTGAGCACTTTGTGTGATTTTTCATTCTTTATGTTATCTGAAATGTTGTCTTATTTTTCTAAGTTATTACAATCTTAATAATATGATTGTGCCAATAAAAAGCCCTCTTTCTGAAAGATGTCAGTCTTATTTTATTGTTTCTATCACAGTATCTATGATTTGTCTTTGCATCTTATGTCTATCTATGTACACTTAAAATGTTGGAAAGGGAGTATTTTTGGAGCACATCATTGTATCTATTATCTTGGAGTTTGAGATTAGCTTACTGGGCTGAGCCTGAGGCTGATGTTTAAATTTTAGATCATTGACTAACTAAAAGTTACATGAAGAAATTGATGGTAATGTAGAATTCTGACTTCTAAGAGACTGAAATTTAATTGACATTGTTTTCTCTATAATTCTCTTTGATCTAATGTGGAACATAGGATTTAATCAAGAAACAATTTTTGTATTAGCAATAATGTATAAGAAGAATTTATGCTCTTATTTTTACCAAACTTTAACATATCATGTTTCAGTTTTCATAGTTTAAATGGAAATTAAAATATTTTTATCTCAAGTGTTTTATGAAATCAAATGAAACTGTATATACAAAATAATTAGAAGAATTTTTAGTGTCTATGTCAGCAATATTATATGCAGTGAATACTTTTAAACAATAATTGTTACTATTTTAGGGTATGATTCAACTATAAATACATATATACCTACATGTATAAATCACATAGGATTTAGTGCAATGATTCACATTTGAAAGCAATCTCTGTCCATAGTTGGAAGAGAGAAAAGCTGCATGGTATCTATTCAGTCTTGAAAAAGCCCATTTCTTCCCTAACTCTGTGACATAGGAAGTTTATATCATAATTTTTTATAATAATAAGTATTAGTATTAAAAGGTCATTCACTAAGGAAAACACTTTCATGAAGTATTAGATTGGAATTAATTAATGTAAAGCATATTAGTAGCAATGTTCAGAACTATGTAACTCTATGTCATGTAATGAATGAAACATGGCATTGAATCTCTGAAGGCTGGAAACAGAATACCTTTGTCTTTCTAAATACCATCTTTCCATTAGTGCATAGGCCTAGAATCCTCATGGGAGTATTAAAAGTTGTCAGGAAGGCTCTGAATTCTGGGGTTGATATTGGAATCTGTTTCAATACAACCTTTCTTTTCTCCCCCCTCCCCCCACCTTTTTTTCCCACTATATCTTGGCATTTCCACTAGTAGTTAGAGAAGGGGATTGGAAGTTAGATTTCACAAATAAATTAGTTATGTACATTTTCTCCAGAAATGAAATGCAAAATAACTTGTCAGTGAAGATCAAAACTAAAAAAGCAATTCAGAAGAATAAGACAAAATTATTAGTGAAGGATTTCATACTAATCATTCTTAGTAAAATTGAACCTTAGGATTGAGTAATTCACAACTTTAGCTCAGAAATATGTGGTGGGGGGGCGGGCTAGGAGGGGAAACTATCCCTCTGTGGATGTTTTCTTTCTTAGCATTCATCCCCTGACAGTGGAGTTACTAACTTCTGCTCTTTCATACCCCATCAATGATCTCCATACAAAACTACTTTGGAATATTTTTGGTCCAATTATTTACTCCCTAATTCTCAATATATTAACATGTCAACATGTATAGTGGCTTTGATACCTAGTGCCAAAGTTCCACTTCTCCAGTCAGATTGCCTTGCTTCACAACTTGGCTCTGCTGTAGCTCTACTATTATTTTTAAGCTGTGGAATATTGGTAATTTTACTTACTGGTGTCTCATGTTGTCATCAGGAAGCTATTGATAATTATATTATTTGTCCCAAAGGTTTTTTTCTTTTTTTAAAATGAGTATTAAAAGAATTAACAACATGAATTTAGTTCAAACAGTACAGTGGTTATTTAATTATCCAATATAACTTTCATTATTTTATTATATTGTTTACTACATCAAAGCAAAGTAAAATATTTGGTATAAGGGCCTTCAGATTTTCAGATTTATAACATCTACTACAGAGGAGAGCTTGATATTTTGAGACTAAAGCAGCATATTAGTGTAGAGGCCAAATTAAATATGATTTGCGAAGAGAATGATAGTCACATGCTAGTTCTTGGAATCTACTTTTGCAGTAAAAGTCTATATATATGCTTTTAGTACAAAGGGAAGTGAATAGAAAGAGCTGAGAAGATCAAGTTGAAAAATTTATTTATTTATTTTTTATTGTGAAAACACCCGTCAGAGGGGTTACAATTACATGGGCAAGGTAACAAGTACATTTCTTATCAAGCATTGTTGTCTCCTCCTTTGTTTCCCCTTCCCATCACTTCCCAACCCCCCACCCCCATCTCCTTCCCCCTCTTCCCCTCACTCCCCCCCCCTACCTGCACCGCCAAAGTTGTAAAGTTCGTTTTTCAACATAACGACTTGTACATCTCGTTGCAATGAGATGTACAAATAGGGTGGTGGCTCAAGTGGTAGAGTGCTAGCCTTGCGCTGAAGAGCTGAGGGACAGCGCCCAGGCCCAGAGTTCAGGCCCCACGACCGGACCGCCCCCCCCCCTCCCAAAAAAAAAAAAAAGTACACAAACTATGATACTGTTTTTCCTACAGGAGCCACCTGTATCCCTATTTAAACGATTTGTTTTTTCCCTTCCCCTCCACAAATTATACCAACATCAAATACAGTGAAAGCAGGGGTTATACCGTGGGGGAGGGACATACAAAGCAACAAAGAAATCATCTTATAAATATGTTAGAAACAATTGCATGAAAGAAAAAAAAACAGTTGAATACTTATCTTGGGGTTCATTTCCCACTTATCTGACCTTTTCTGCTTGACTCAGACATACTGGTTATTGCAAATAAGGGAAAACATGAGACCTATGTTTCTTTGGGCCTGGTTTACTTCACTTAATATAATTTTTCCAAGTCTTTCCTTTCAAGTTGAAAAATTTAAGACAGAATTTTTTTCTGTTATTGCCATTCAAAGTTTTAAAAAGTGATGTGTTTAAATATCAAATGTTTTTGTTGAAGCAAGTGCTCATCTTTATTATCATTTCAGGATATCTCCTTCACAAATTAGAAGCTAGAAAAAAATACCATGCAAAGAGAAAATAAGGCTTTATTATAGAGCATCTAGATTATTCAGATTGTTGCTTTTCAGAAAATTCATAAAATACTCAGAGGCTAAAATTTACATCTGATAACTTGAGCTTATAAACAAATCATTCCTTTCAGTTAAATATATCTATATTCATTATTAATATTAATTACCTTTATAAACTCAGTTATAAGCAACTATTCCATTTGTTGAAATATGTCTGCATGTTTTATTAAGATAAACATTTACACATTAGTCTTACCAAGGGCCTTGTAAAAATTTGGTGTAAGTAGTTCCTTCATCAATTTAATCTTGTAAATATCAATATTTATACGTTTTAGCTGTTAGTTATTTGATAGTTACCTCAGAATAAGTTTCAATATAATATCTGCTTTAGAGCAACTTGAATAGATATTAATGAAAAATAGAGGAAAATTTTTTGAGATTAATTATGACAATAGAGGTAAAGGTGTAAAAAATCTTTAAACAGTATCATAGTTTGTGTACTTTTTTTTTTTTTTTTGGGTCCGGTCGTGGGGCCTGAACTCTGGGCCTGGGCGCTGTCCCTCAGCTCTTCAGCTCAAGGCTAGCACTCTACCACTTGAGCCACAGCACCACTTCTGACTTTTTTCTTTTTGCTTATGTGGTGCTGAGGAATTGAACCCAGGGTCTCATGCATGCAAGGCAAGTGCTCTACCACTGAGCCACCTTCCCAGCCCTACTTTTTTTTTTTTTTTTTTTTTAATCAGTCATGGGGCTTGGACTCTAGGCCTGGGTGCTGTTCTTGAGGTCTT
This sequence comes from Dipodomys spectabilis, assembly GCF_019054845.1. Taxonomy (NCBI): domain Eukaryota; kingdom Metazoa; phylum Chordata; class Mammalia; order Rodentia; family Heteromyidae; genus Dipodomys; species Dipodomys spectabilis. The sequence goes on from NW_024870772.1 coordinate 4,922,430, forward strand.
CAGCTTAAGGCTAATGCTCTCCTACTTTGAACCACAGCGCCACTTCAACCAGTGTCATAGGTTGTATACAACAAATTCCCTTAAAAATATTATGGAAGTTGAATTATGAATTAGTTTTAGAAGTTTATTTTAATATTTTGAATACAGTGTAGCCTTATAAAAGAGAAACTAATGTCAGCTTTAGAAAAATGTGTAAATCTTCACTCAGATTCATTTAATATTTTAATTTTCTATCAATCTTTTCTGTGTGTATTGATTACTTGCTTTACTTTATTTACTTCTGCAATATAAATTCAAGTTTTCAGGTTTCTATCTTGTTTTTTCACTTTAGGATGCAAACAGTACACATTATTCTCAACTCATAAACATTACTCTTCATGATTATAATATTCAAGTAGGTATATGAATCATTAAGAAGATTATATCTTTCCAGACTAAAATAATTTATATAAATAGAAACATAAAATATGAGTTAAAATTATATAAATACATATTTATGGTATCTAACTAATACCAAATGTAATATAAAAATACATACCCATTACATTGTCTTATGTCTTGGTTTGTTGACTAAGTTTACCAGAACAATATGTGCCAAATTTAAGTAAATTATTTGTGACTGTTGGCATTCACACACTGAGACCCAAAGAGGATATGCACAGGAATGGTTGACAAAGGCTCGATATGCATCTGATCATATACAATAATATTTAATGCAATGAACTCCAAGCAGAAGAAATGAGATATATTTGAATAGCTGTTACTGCTAATTTTTTTTCTCTTTTGTCTTGTTCCTTAGTTTGTATTTGAGAGGGTAAATGTTGGGGGGTGCACAGAAAAGGTGGAACAAAGGGTGACCAAATGCAACAGTGATACTCATTGGACACTATGCAGAAAATGAACTGTGAAACTTGTGGATGGAGATGGAGGGAAAAACTGGGAAAGTGAGGGAATGGGAGACCTGATTCAAAAAATTGTACTCATTACTTGATTTTAACCCCTCCATATATTAACTCTATAATAAAAATAAACATAAAAATCAATAAAGAAAGAAAAATGGATAAACTGAGACTAACGAGTGTTTTCCTGAAGTGAGTAGAATCAAGAGGTTAGTTCTTCTTCTTCTGCCTCAACTCTCAAAAATGAACCAAACATAATCCCTCAAACAGCAACAATAACAACGACAACAACAAACTTACTGTAGAGGTTAACAAAAGATTATGACTATTGAGAAATTTGGGGATTGACAATGGTTTTCATTCTGTTTTGTTTTTGGCCATGGGGCTTGAACATGGGGCCTGGGCACTGTCCATGAGGATCTAGTGCTACCTCAAGGATGGGCCCTCTACCACTTTGAGCCATGATGCCACCGCCATCCTCAGATCTCAGCTTCCTGGGTAGCTAGGCATGAGCCAACTAGCACGCTGTGATATTCATCCTTTCAATGCACTTAGCTTCATATCACTTTGGTGCTCATTTTTTTGAAGTTGAATTTTGGCATTATCTTGAAGAAGTCAAAACAAATGATACACATGATAAATGTGCATCCCTGGTCCCAGAGCCAGGGGGGAGAAGAGGGCTCTCTAATAATAAATTGAGTGGAAAGTGTGGGTAAATCTTCAACCAGCATGGGAGAGAAAGAAGTTAAGTCGGAGTTGTCCTGAAAGAAGACCACCCAGGGTGAATTGTTTTAAAGAAGAGATTTAAAAAAAAAATTTGTTTAATTTTAAAAATTAAGAATGGCCTCTGAAAGACTGTGTCTGAGTTCCTAAGTGTTGCAAATACTTAAGTGTGGATTTGGACATCCCTAATTCATTGTCCTTTTCATGGAGATTGTGGAAAATACTTACTAATGGCTGCAGTGTAGCCAATGTGTGATGCTAGCAAAACAATGAGAAAGTCTTAAATTCTGATTGTGTTCAGACTAGTAAGGGTAATGGTAAAAGTGAGGTGTGGTGTTTGATTAGGACTACAGTTCTCTGGGAGAGAAGTGGCTCAGGGTTGGAGATAAGCCAGAACTGAAGATGGCTACCATTGTGGCAATTGGCCATTCTAAAATAAGTCCTTCCATCAGTTGTTTTGCACTCTCTTCTCAGTATTTTTTTCTTTCCAACAATAATTACCTCTGTAGAAATCATACTGAGCATTTGCTTATAAAAACATCTTCATTAGAAAAGTTAGATAATTTAAGGCTAAACCTTTTAATAACTTCATAGGCAAGTATTATTAGTCTATCTGTTCAGGCAATAAAATACATGCCTCTGGCTGCAGTACAATATCTGTTTTCTTGGAAATCTGTAAGTTACTGTTGAAAGAAATTTTAATATTTGAAGTATTTTATAATTCAGTTATCTTCATAGGTTCTCATAGAAACTAGAGACCCTCTGTAGTGACCAAGATTGCTGTAAGGTCGCCTTACAGTAACAGGCTGCCAGTAAAAGGATCTAAGTGTAATTCATGAAAGTGGAGGGAGGCAACTTTTTCTTATTCTCTGTCAAATAAGATGTGTAACTCTCTATAGAGTTCTTGACTCCTTATAGAGTTCCTAGTATTCTTGACTCCTTTCAGTCTTTTCTTTAAGTTCCTTAATGTTCTTTTCTTAAAATTTGCTTGTTTTGTTTGATTTTTTAAAATTTTTATTGTGAAGGTAATGTACAGCAGGATTACAGTTATATAAGGCAGTTAATGAGTGAATTTCTTTTTGAATGTTGTCAGTTTCACCTCTTCCCTCACTCTTACCTAATTGCAAAGTGAAACCACCAAGGATATTTGCTTTTTAATGGAAGTTTTTTGCTTTTATTTTTTAAAAGAACTTTGAGTTCCTATTCTGAAAGCAACAAATATCTATTGGTAGAATTTGAAGCAATGTGATAGAATGGGTAAGAAATGCCTGCAGTGGAAGGAGCCCACTGGGTCTATTCTAATCACAGCATGAATTAAAGTGTAGCCACTTAGTAGCCTGCCTTCTACTTTCTGAGTGAAAGCTGTGAGATGTAGACAACTCCTGTGAATTGAATAATAAAGCATTCTTTAACAGTTTCATTTTCTTTAACACAAAAACAGATCAAAGGGCTAAATATTCAAATATTTTAACTTCAGTTTCCCTTTCCATTGTTACAACACCTTGCTAGAGGTCTCTCTGACATCTCCCTTCCCTTTCTTGCTACCTTGGTGTCTGTTTAGAAATATGTTTAAGGATTCTCAGATACTTTTTAATTTCTTGGAACTATTATTTACTGGAATCCATGAGACAAGGTATTTGAGGAATTTGAGATTTTTGCTCCAAAATATAGTACATAAAATATTTTTTATGTTTTTGTGTCAAAACTAGGTGAAATTTCATTTAGGTGAAAAGAGTGAGTTTTAGGTACATTTTGCATGTCATTTGGGGAAGTAAACAAACCTAGATTACTGTAATCTGTACAGTATGACTATCATAGAACACAGCCCTGTGTACTACGTACACATAGTATGCATATATAGTACATAGAAAACACTAAAACTTAAATGATTAGTAAGGAGCAAGATTAAGGGTTAAGTAGATAATATGGAGGTGAGAATGAATTGCTGTGAATATATTGACAAAGGAGGAAACATTTATAGAGATGCCATAAGACCAAAGAAATCCATGACATCCTAAAATGATTACATTTAGGTAGCCAAAGCAAGATGGTGAGAAGTGCAACAGTGCCAATGTAAGTCCAAGTGTAAGACTGAAAGGTTGAAATCAGAAAAATAAAGAGGGAACAATTACTAGAGCTTGGTGTCAAGACAAGGTTTTTGGGTCTAGTAAGGAGCCATTCATACCTTTAATCAAATGTAAAGCATGGTTAAACTTGCATTTTAGAAAAATCCTTCTGAAATCAACCTGAAGAATTGTCTAGGTTCTAGGATCTAGAATGGGACAGAGTTGGAGGTAGATTTGGGGTAAGATTGGAAAGCGTTAACTGTAGTAGACATAGGAAATGGAAAGTAGGAATGGGGATGCAGTCTAGAGAATGGGTTAAGGAGTTAGCATTACAGAAATGATATTTAAGAGTGCATGCGAAGGAATTGTTGCAGCCAAGTCCTGGATTTTTGGCTCATTCAATTAGTGACCGTTTTGCTGAACTAGGGGAAGAGCAATCGGTTAATGGGGCTGATGCTGAGATCAGATGTGGACAAGCCATGTCTGATATCATATAAAACATCTAGGAATGGAGATCTGGTAGATAGGTATCAATCTCTCTGAATCCCAGGAGGAAGATCTGGGCAGGAGATGTGTATTTAGCCATTAGTCTTTCTTATTTAAGTGATGACAAGGAAAGAGCTCGCTCTAGAAGAATGGAGGCTATCTAAAGGCTGTTGATTGATCCTAGGCAAATAATAAAAGATAAAAAGCCAGTTGAAGATGAAGAGTAATAATGAAAAGTAAGAAGCAGCTGAAGAGACACTTTGGAACAACAAAGAGACTATACTTGTTAGTTAACAAAACAAATGTGCTTATAATTTCTTTCCTCTTGTTCTAAACACCTCCATTGAGCTGATCCCAGACAATAAAGCTAGCAGACTTACTCTCTGTTTCCCGTGATTTTCAGGGCATTTTGGTGTACTTGAAATGTTTTTTTTTAATTTCATACATTTTTATGCTTTCATTCATTTTCTTACCTTATCACTGAAGTGGGAATTCTCCAGATTTAACTTAAAAAAAATTTTTTTTTGAAATTTCTTCTAGTGTTCCCACTGCCATCTTTGTTTCTTGAATGTGGAACTATCATCATCAAACCTAAATTCCAATTAGTATCCAGATTGCAACTTTCTTATGGGAGTTATTAGCACATTACAATTTGCATTATGGTTATTTATGCACCAGATTCTTTCCCTTTGGCAAGAGTACAAGCTCCTGAAAACTAAGAACTCATTCCCCCAAATTAACCTCCATAGCTCACTGCTTTGCAAACAGCAGGTACTTAGCAATTATTTGTTCAATGACCACATGTAATACTTACACAAAATAAAAGAAATGGAATTTTTGAGTCTTCTGATGAGGCAAAGGGGCTTAGCTGAGACAAACATGAAAATGCTTATTTATAATTGGCATATCTAATTGTTTTGAATTGAGGCTCCTGTTGGCCAAATAAGTGATGGAAGAGTATTTCATAAAAGCCCACTAATAAGCCAGAGGAGAAAAGTGGAAATTTAGTGCTAAGAATGCTTGTTTATTTAATAAAATGTGAACAATATATTCTGTTATTTTCATATGAAGTAGTGAATACTTTTCTAATACTTCACCTGCTTTTACAAAAAAATAGTATAGCATAGCAGACATGTAAAGGATAAAGACTCTAAAACATAAATACACTTTATTTACCCTAAAGACAGATAAAAGAAGCTACCCAGGCAGGTTCCCAATGATGTCCTACAAATATTCCAAGTCTTTCTCATTTATTTTAATATATTCAAAGTTAGGTAGCTCAGTGGGAATGTTCACTTACACAGAATAAGGGTTAAATGATAACTTGACTTATCTTTTAAATGACAAAAAAATAAAGAAATTGCAAGACCTTTTCACACATTAGATATGTATTGTCATTTATCATCTAGATATCAGGCTAGCAGTGCGAAGTAATAAAACATATCATCGAAAAATGTGCTATAGGTCTGAATCACTCTTTCATTCCACCTCCCAGCTAACTGTAGTATTAAATCAAACAAGCAGAACATTTCCTTAGGCAGCCATTGCCTTTTAATTTCCTGAAGAACCTTAAAATATCATTCATTACAAGTACTACACATATTTGGTTTTTAAAAGTCTCATAAATCAATAGCAGGCTGACTGTAATAATTATTACAAGTTAGTGCATAATTTTCGTGCTGAAGGCTGCATGCAGAACTTTAGCATATGCAAACGAGGCAATTCAAACTGTGTATAGATATTAATATGAAGAAGCAGGTAACGAGGTACAGGCTATGAATTATGCATCAGGAGTGGCTGATCTTCAATGAGGAAAATGAATTCAGCATGTAATCTAATTAGTGATGGAAGTCTATTACATCTAACTGCAAAAGCAACCGTCCTTGAAACAAATTTATTTACAGTCCATGTTACCACTTGAAACAACTTTGAAATGATGTGTAAGACAACAGCTTAATTGTAAAATTTTTTGTTTGTTTGTTTCAGTTCTAGACCTGGAAGGCCTCCTAAGAGGACTCAAAGTGTCACCTCCCCTGAGAACTCTCACATCATGCCACATTCTGTCCCTGGCCTCATGTCTCCTGGGATAATTCCACCAACAGGTAAGGACGCTAACTTATTTATGCCCCAAATACTAAGAGCCATACAATACTATAGATTTTACACCTACCACTTGCTACATTGATATTTACATTTATTAGTTTCATTTTATACAAACCAAGGCCATCTGTAGAGGACAGTTTATTTCAAGATTTCATTATGATTATCCTCACTTCTTGATTTGAAAAGAAAGGAACTTAATTGAGCACAGTACTAGAAGTTATTTTAATGAATCCGGTCACAAATTGCCAAAAGCAAATTTACCCCTTTAATCCTAGCTACTCAGGAGGCTGAGTTATGAAGAATATTGGTAAGAAGCACACCTAGTTAGAAAAGTCTATCAGACTCCATCTCCAAAACAAACAACTAAAAACTAACAGTAAGCATGAGCCAAATATTAGAGAGCCACCCCAGCAAACAAGAGTGAGGCACCGAGTTCAAACCTTAGTACTGGCAGATGAAAGAAAAAGAAAAGGAAAGCAAATTACTATTCTAATTTATCATTAAGAAGTAAAAGCTCAGAGACAATCACAGAAAATCACTGGATTTCTCAAGGCCAATCAACTGATAGTTCTCAATGGTTATACACACCCAGAACTCTTAAGTTCTAAACTTAATTCTCATTCCATAAGAACTCAGAAAATGAAATGTGCATACAAAACAATAGGCAAGAGTTATGTCAAACAGAAATAGCTCACAGGTACCTTGCAAAAACTGACATGTTGGGAGAGGTGAAGGGTAAACAAAGGAGGAGGCTGCAATGCTTGATAAGAAATGTATGCATTATCCTGCCCATGTAATTGTAACCCCTCTGTACAGTAAGTTCTCAAATAAAATAAAATTAAATTAAAAAAAAATAAAAAAAACAAAAAAACACTGACATGTTGGAAACTATGAAAACAAGTAATATAGTGAATTTAGCCTATTTTTCTCAGGCAAATCCATTTCTATTAGAGCTACTTGAACTAAACAGATTATTACAATATTGAAAATGTGTAAGTTAAAAATATCTTGACCATATAAACTATATACTGTAAATGATTTCATAATATACAGTACTACAGGAAAAAGAACTGTGCTTTTTGCAGCCTACATGTGGAAATTCTTTAGTGTATTTATATGTGTATACTCACTCTTGATTTCATCAGAAGTTGAACCAGATCAATGAGCAAATTAAATATAATGATGATATTACACAGCATTTAATATCTCTGTTATTGCTTGTTTATTGAGAAGATACACATATAACCATACAAATGGAATGTAACACAGCAGTCAAGTCTCCATGGTTGAGCATCACAGAACTTCTCTGAAAATGTAGGCTTTTGTTTTTCATACTACATATAAAGATCTCAACTTCATACATTGTATAGTTGAAAGACATAAGAAGAAATCATTCACATTTTATGTTTTTGGAGTTCTAAATGACCACTTTTCTGTATTTGGTGAACTGTGTTATATAATCTTAGTTACTTAAAGGGGAAAAAAAAGTATTCTGGAAAAATAGTCATAAAAACAGGGACAAGGAATCACAGAAATGATGGGACTAAGGATAAGGGGGGAACCATTCTAACAGCAGTACTCACAAGCCACTATGTTGGAGCCAGGCATTGGTGGCTCACACCTGTAATCTAGCTACTCAGGAGGCTGAGATCTGAGGATTGTGGTTCAAAGACAGTATGGACAGGAAAGGCCATGAGATTCTTATCTTCAATTAACCACCAGAACACTGGAAGTGGCGCTGTGGCTCAAGTGTTAGAGCACTAGCCTTGGGCTGAAAGCTCAGGGACAGCACCCAGCCCAGAGTTCAAGCCCAGGGACCCACACCCATTTCCCCACCCCCACAAAAGACTCTATGTTGGAAATGAACTTTACAACTTGTAAGGGAGGGAAAGCTCAAGAAAAGTATTGAGGGGGTAACACTGTTTGAAAAGAAATGTACTCATTACCTTACTTATATAACTGTAATCCTTCTATACATCCCCTTTCCAATAAAATAAGCACAATAAAATAAAAATAAAAACAGAGAAGATCTAATTCCAGATTGTCTTCCAGTACTTATTTTTTAAGGTTAGGGCAATATACTTAATCACCAAGACAATAATTAAATGAGATGATACATCAAGATCTAACTGCAGCAATGTTTCACAATTGACACTAATGAATAACTTTGGAGTAAGTAAACTTCTAAATCATTAAGTTTGTGGGTTGAAGTCTATAAAATTATTTTTGAATGACATCTTTCTAAAAATATGTTATACTTTTTACTTATTGGGCAGTCACTGAAGTTAGTTTCAGCTGGGCTCATTATAAATCCTTTATTTTTAACAAATCATCATATTTTAGCTGCAATGCCATTCCTCTCAAATATGATTTTTTTAAAAACTTTTACCAGGATTTCTGGCAAGGTTCCTAAGCATTATGTTGCAAAGACATTAACTAGTCATTTCCTAGGGAAGAATGAGGAAAGAGAGCTCATAAAGAAAGTAGACTGTGAGAAAGGGGATCCCTGAGCAGACAAATGCTTTCTACAGCCCAGTGAATGGCTTTAAAGCAGTTCATGTGAATTGACTGGTGCCTAATTCTCTTACTTTTACGTATGACTATTGCAGCTGAATGATGCTGTTAAAATATTTAATGTGATTTCTCTTTTTAAATTACATTTTTAAGTTGGAGAAGTTTAAAATTTAGGGAATACAGAATAGTATCTCCATAAGCTAGGGAATGAGTTATTTAGTATCTTCTTAACTAGATATCTTATGGTCTTGAAGAAATCTTTCTGGAGCTGGAAAGGTGGCTTAGCGGTAGAGTGCTTGCCTCACATAAATGAGAACCTAGGTTTGATTCCTCAGCACCACATAAACAGAAAAAGCCAGAAGTGGCACTGTGGCTTAAATGGTAGAGCACTAGCTTTTGGCCAAGAACTGAGGGACAGTGCCCAGGCCCAGAGTGAAGCCCCACAATTGACCCCCCACACACACAAAAAAAAGAAAAAAAAATCTTTCTAGTCTCAAAGAGCATAATACTTCTTTTTCTCAGAATGTACTTTATGTTTTGGGAGAATGAGATTCAATATGAACATGTAAACTTTCATATTCCAGGACTTTGTATCTCCTTCTTAAAATTGTATGTCATTTTTTTTTCTTCCTGGGATAGGAAACACTTATTTATAACACTATCTATAAACATCTTGGTATGAAGCAAACTACTTTGATAATATTTCTACAATGTTTTAACCTCTTTGTTTTAATTTCAAAAATCTATTTCAAAGAACCCATGAGTATGTTTAAAAGATATAGAGTACAATTTCTAAAAACCAGTGAAACAATAAAAAGAACAACCATGGAAAGCTCAAACTAAAAAGAAGGGTGCAAACAAAAACCCACCCAATTTTACATCCTAGTGTAGCTTACTTACAAACACTAACTTGTACTTTGTATTCCTGGGAGTAGTAACATTAAATATAATAAGATGGTGCTAACTTACTTTCAAATTTGCATAACTTGTTCCTGTGGAAAGGAAACAGATTAATTTTGATGAATTTATAATTATCTATTGATTTGTTCCTAGTCGTGCCTTTGTTTTTTTTTAATCTTCAACGATTGATTTTAAAAATCACTTATCTTTCCAGGAGGCATTTGTTTTTATCAGGGAACAAATATCTTTATTTTTCCAATTTTTCCCCAGGTGGGCATTTATAATTTTAAAAAAGACAAAAAGTAAGTAAAACAGATTACAAAGCTGTAGCATTATTTATGGAGTTTTTATTTGTTAATTATTTTGGTTGCTTGAATCATGTCCTTAGAGTAGGATGAGGGTAGATAGAGATAATTCCCCAAAGCTATGGTTGTCATCAGATGCTATAGCAACCAGAAGCTGAAGTTAATGAAAGAAAGAAGCGTCTGTGTGGAGGCTCCAGAGGCAGCACCTCCTGCAGTGGTCATTGCATTTATTTTGACTGAGCACTTGTCATAAATCATTTTTTGACAATAAGCACGAGTTTGGAACATATTCATCCTAGCAACACAGTTTCAATAACATTCCTACTTTTTATAGGGTCAAGTCTATTTCACAATTAAAGAAAGGATATATAGGAATGGAGAGTAATGCCTTTTGGGGCTAGAAGTGCAATTTGGATTAAGTATTTGGCCTAGTTTTTTTCTTAATATATAATTTTTATTGTAAAGATACTGTATAGAGTGGTTACATTACACAAGCAAGGTAATGAGTCCATTTCCTATTAAGAGTTGTTACACCCTCCTTTCTTTTTCCCCTTTTTACCATCCCTTCCCTTTCCACCTCTCCAAGTCTTCCTCCCTCCACTTCCCCCTGTTCCCCTGCAAAGTTGTAAAGTTTGTTTTCAATATACTGTCTTGTACATCTCATTATTACAATGGGTCATCCTGTATCCTTATTTCAACATTTTGTTATTTCCCTTCCCCTCCCCAAATTAGAAAAATGTATATACAAGATGCAGGACACTAGAATCAAATACAGTAACGATAGGGGTTGTACCATGGGGGAAGAACATACAAAGAAACAACAACAAAAAATCACATAGTACATTGTAAGTAGATTAAAAAGAATAGCAGCAAAGATAAAACCTCTTGTGTCCCTATCTTTGGGTTCATTTCTTTTGTTTTTTTTTTTTAATTGTGAAAATACCATACAGAGGAATTACAATTACATGGGCAAGGTAATGGGTACATTTCTTATCAAGCATTGTTGCCTCCTCCCTTCCCACCTCTGCCCTGCTCCCTTAGCTAAAGTTGTAAAGTTCGTTTTTCAACATAACAACTTGTACATCTCATTGTTGAAATGAGTCCACCTGTATACCTAATTAAATGATTTGTTTTTTCCCTTTCCCTCCACAAATTATACCAACATCAAATTGAATGAAAGCAGGGGTTATACCGTGGGGGAGGGACATACACAGCAACAAAGAAATCATCTTATAAATATGTTAGAAACAATAGCAAGAAAGAAAAAAACATTTGAGTCCTTATCTGGGGGTTCATTTTGCCTAACATCAACATATCTGACCATTTCTGCTTGTCTCAGACATATACTAGTTACTACAAATAAGGGAAAGCATCGGACCTATGTTTCTTTGGGCCTGGCTAACTTCACTTAATATCATTGCCCCATTTGTTAGGAAATGGAAAGACTTGGGGCTCATTTCGTTTAGCATGAGGTTATATGGTCATGTGTACATAGCTTTTGACCTCTGGACATATATTAGTTATTGCAGATAAGGGAAACCATGGGACCTATGTTTCTTTGAGTCTGGTTTGCTTCACTTAATATAATTTTTTCTAAGTCTTTCCATTTTCTAACAAATGGGGTGATATCATTCTTTTTGATGGAGGCATAGAATTCCATTGTGTATATATACTACATTTTCTTGATCCACTCATCTACTGAGGGGAATCTGGGTTGGTTCCATATCTTAGCTATGGTGAATAATGCTGCGATAAACATAGTTGTGCACTTAGCTTTAGTCTGCCTTGTTTGTGATCGTTTGGGTAAATCCCAAAAGTGGGATTGCTGGGTCATAGGGGAGCTCCATGTGGAGCCTTTTGAGGAACCTCCATACTTCTTTCCAACGTGGTTGATCAAGTTTACATTCCCACCAACAATGCAGTAGGGTTCCCTTTTGACCATATTCCCTCCAGCATCTGTTGTTATTAGAGTTCTTGATTGTAGCCATTCTAACTGGGGTGAGGTGGTATCTCAATGTTGTTTTGATTTGCATTTCCTTTATGGCTAGAGAAGTTGAGCATTTCTTCATGTGTCTATTGGCCATTCTTATTTCCCCTTCAGAGAAGTTTCTCTTTAAGTCTTTAGGCCACTTATTTATTGGGCAGTTGTTTCTTTGAGAATTTGTTGTTGGGGATTTAATTTTTGGAGTTCTAAGTATATAGATATGAGACCCTTGTCCGTTGTATGGATAGTGAAGATCATCTCCCAATCCGTGGGCTTTCTGTTGATCTTGCTAGCTATATCCTTTGCCAGGCAGAAGCTCTGCAGTTTCATGCAATCCCATTTGTCCAATCTTTCTTTGACTTGTTGTGTTTCTGGGTCTTTATTAAGATAACTTCGGCCTGTGAAAGTAGACCTAGGGTTTCTCCTGTTCCGTCCTGTAATATTTTTAGGGTGTGTGCTTTGACATCGAGGTCTTTGATTCATTTGGAGTTGATTCTGGTACAGGGTGATATATGAAGATGTAGCTTTAGCTTTTTGCTTGTGTTTAACCAATTTTGTCAGCACCATTTACTGAACAGGCTGTCTTTCTTTCATTCTATTTTTTTTTTTAGCTCCCGTATCAAAGAGTAAGTGGCTCTAAGTCTGTGGGTTCATTGCTGGGTCTTTGGTTCTATGCCATTGGTCCTCGGGTCGTGTTCTTGTGCTAGTACTAAGCTGTTTTGATTAGTGTGGCTTTGCAGTAGAGTTTGAAGCTTGGTATGGATATTCTTTCTGCTAAGGATTGTTTTTTGTATTCAGGATGTTTTATTGTTCCATATGGATTTTTGGATTGCTTTTTCTATTTCACTGAAGAATGAGGTTGGGATATTGATAGGTATCGCATTGAATTTCTAGATAGCCTTTGGAGGCATTGTCATTTTCACTTCTTGATTTTACATTTAGGACACAATGAAAGTGTGTGTGTGTGTGTGTGTGTGTGTGTGTGTGTGTGTGTACTGGGGCTTGAACTCCTGGCCTTGGCCTATTGCTCAGTTTTGTTATTTATGTGTGGTACTCTCCCACTTGAGTCACACCTTCACTTATAATTTTTTGCTTTGAACTACAGTTGGCACATCTCATTGTCTTGAGTGGCTAGGATTACAGTCATGAGACCTGACTGCAAACATACAATGTTTATATCAGTATTAAGAAGTAACTGACATTTGCATTTGACATTAGTAGAAAGTTACCCAATGACTATTTTTTAAAACGCATAGAAATGAATGATTTATACTTTTATTTCTGACAGTATTTCTCTCACTACTGTGACTGTATAGATTTATAGACAGTCTTCATTTGATGCAAAGAATGTAATTTCAGACACATGCATTTTGACTAAAAGATAAGTATTCAAACATTGGAAAGTTAGTGTTTTGAGGAAAAAAATAGCAGACCAAGATGAATTCCACTGGAAATTTTAGTCTGGAAAGAAGCTTAAAGAAAATATTTCATATATGGACTGTGGCTACAAATATATATATAATAAGTATTATATATAAGTATGTAGTATACATATTTTATATATGTATATAATACATACTATGTATGTATACTACATACTTATAAATAATACTTATTTTATATATTTGTAGCATCAGTCCATATAAGAATATATTTTTATAGCTCATATTCTCTATTTTTCTAGCTAAATATCAGTAATAAAACATTCAAACTACTCTTTTTTGAAATATCAACATGTATGATATTCTAAATGCTTTAAATATTCACCTTTTTCACAGTGAAGAACTGTGCCTTATATGCTGATAAATTTATTATAATAAATGTATTGTATTCCATAGGGAGACTCCTAAGTAAGGATAACAGAAAGACATACAAGTAAAACAGCCACAAATGGATTGATCATCTTCAGTAATAAATTAAACATAGCTGGCTGCTGAATGCCTTACTCAAAGAGTAAATATGACATAAACTACTTAAGCCATTTATGTTTATACAGTACGTTATGTGGTTTTAACATTTATATGCAGAGAATATTTGTGAGATTTCATCATTGAATGCTTTGAAACCAGCACATAGTAATCTACAACTAACACAATACAGGTTACCATTTAGCTTTTTTTCAACGGAGGAATAATGTGTGTTATTTACCCCTTATAGTAGATAAGTCTGAACACTAAACTTTTTCATGCAAGTTATTATTTTATAACAGATATTGGACACTATTATTTTCCTGTGGCTATTGTAACAAATTATTTTTTGGTAGCAAAGCTAAAATTTATTTTCTCACAGTTTTGGTCAGAAATCTAAAATCAGTATTGCTGGGCAAATGAGATCAAGGTGTCATCAGTGCCACCACCCTGTCAGTTTAGGGAGAAAAAAATCTATTCCTTGACATTTTCTGTCTGCTGGCATTCTTTAGTGCCTGGCCACTTTGCTCCAATTCTGGTTTTCTTGATAAAGTTGACTTCTGTGTGTGTGTGTGTGTGTGTGTGTGTGTGTGTGTATCTGTGTATGTCTGTGTTTGTGTGTGTCAATGTGTATATGTATGTGTGTGTGTTTGAGAGAGAGAATGTCTGTGTGTATAAACTTACCCTTTGCTTCTCTCTTGTAAGGATACTTGTGATTCAATTAGGCTATATTAGATAATGCAGGATAATTTATCCGTCTTGAGAACTTTAACTTAGCACATCGGAAAACACATTTCTCCCCACCAAGCCCCATTTCCAGACTCTTTGGACTACAGCATGCATATCATTTGGGAGGCCATTGCGATCTATCCAGCACTACTGTCTGCAAATCAAACTCATCAAGTCATTGGATGCAGTTGTGTCCACAAAGGGAGCCTCTGGGAGGTTTGCTGTCTTTTGCTCACTGAGATATCCCAATGATTAGAACATTGCCTGGCTACAAGGAGATATACAATGTAAGTACCAGTCAATGGATATGGCTGGTAAACATTTAATAAATTATTTTGGAAAGGAATTATTCCTCATAGTTACAAATTTAAGTAACAGTGTGTCACTACAGCTTTGAAAACCCTATTAAATACCTGTAAAATATAGATTACAGATTTTGAGTCTATAATACAACAGAAGTATACTAAGTATATGGAATATGTTATTTGTTTATAGATTATGATTACTTCATTTAAGCCTTAACATCAACAGTTGATAACTTTTATATAACTAGATTGATGCTCTTTGGAAATGTTTACAAAAATAACATGGCATTTATCTGTATATCAATATAAAATATATTATAATGTATATACATATATTATAAAATCCTTAAGGGTTAGAATTCTAACTGGATCCATAGAATCTTGATTTAGAAGTAATTTGTCACACATTTGCGAATTTAACATTGTACAAATGTTACAAGGAATCACAAAACCAAAAGTTTTGCTTTGTATATTTTGATGCAATATATAGTGTATTTGAGTATGATAGCCAAATCATAATGTGTCTTGTTTCTGTTATTAGCATTGAAATTCATAAAAATCTTTTCTCTAAGCTCTTAGACCAAAGGTCTGGTTTTTTTTTTTTTCAGATTCAATTACATATTAGTAGTCTTCTGGACAAGCTTCTCCTCTGCTTATTTAGAAGAAAATTACAGTTCTTTTTTCCCTAATTTACTTCCTTTTTCCAAGTTTCTATTGAAGTCTGAATCTCCTATGCCTGTACTAGCCTGTACTAAAATTATAATCTGCTTACCCTTCTCCATCAGTAGATTTGCATTAATGAAGTTGCTAATGTCTTTAATTGACTAATTGTAAGGTATTATTTGTTTCTCTTTTGGTAATATAATGTATATACATTAAGAAACCAAATCTAATTTTCACAGTCAACTTTTGATTATGATGAGACAGACATTGTATACATCAGATAGAGTTGATGGTTATTATTATTATATTATTATTATTGGTGAGATCTTGGTTATACAATTTGTTGCAAGGTCTTTCATTGTTCACTGGAACTTTTTGACTCTTAGGAGATGATATTACTATTCTAGTTTCCCTCTCCTAACCTAGAGAAATTGCAAATATAAATATTGTTTATTCAGGAGGAAAACAAATCCAAGTCTACAACATATATATTTTTAAATTTCTAAAAGATGTTATAGAACAAAAGGTATGCAAAACAAGATAAACAATATGATTGCTTGGTCTCTTGCTTTGATAGTTTTCTCCTCTGAAACTCACTTCAAAGCTTCAACTCTTTCCTTGAAGGCTTGTTATGAAAGGTTTCGCCATCTATGTAGAAACCTTTTTATTTTCTCCATGCTTTTAAAGAATAAGTTGTGAGTCTGTCTTTTATAAAGAAGTAGAAATGTTAATTGTCAAGATTGATAGCCCCCAAAATTTCCAAAAGAATTAGCAAATCTGGAAAGACCACAGTATTAATATAGTTATGCCTTTAAGGTCCTAAAATATTTATTGCCTTTATTTATGAATGAACTTGATCTGGTTTGAAAACATTTAACTATTTGATTTGGTTCTGTATCCATATATACCAACATTATAGTAGAACTTATTGGGCAAGAAAATGAAATTCAGATAAGAGGACATAACACTATTCTACATCATATTTCAAGTGACAGCTGGAATTTTAAGTCCAATCTTGGCACCACAGTTTTTCATAAAACATTGACAAATAGTCAAGGTAACATGGACTTAGAAATGATAATTATGATTATTTAGTCTGACAAAGACTCATATTAAGCCTGAAACAAAGTACATAGCAGAATAGGAATCATACTTTGAAACAGTAAAATCATACTTCTGGACACAGAAATTAAACTGATAAGGCCACAGTTACATGTGAACTGTCTTTTACAAGAAAAAGTGTGTAGCTAGAAATTATTTTACCAGAAAAAAAATAAATAAATGTCTTACTACAAATATGTTTGCCTATGTGTATTTTATTATTAATAATAATTTACTTGTTTTTCTGACAGAAACAGAAATGTTAAAAAAGAAATTAAGCAGAATACTTATTCTTTATAGTTTTTGTATTTAACTTATTTTTTATAAACAACATAATATATGGTGCCAAACAGTATTATTCCAAAGCAATTTCCTTTTTTTCCTGATCATCAACTCTCCATTTCCCCTCTCAGCTTTTGTCATTTTTAGGTTTATTTGAAGATTATTTTTTGGCATTAGCAGAGTGATTGTGTTAGACACTTTGTTTGCGTCAAATGATAAAATTTGATGATTCTATTTTATTGTATTGGGGTTTTTCTTTCTTACTTGATATGCAAGCTTTGTAGTTAAAGCTATCCATGGTTTTGCAGGGTTTTGTATTATAGTTTTCATAGACAATTAAAAAAACTTTAGGGGTGGATACTTGATGATTTTTATAAGCAATTGTATTTGGTTTTGCTCTACAGTTAGTTACCTTATGGATGGAATATTTTAGTTGATGATTATGGCTTATTATACACATTCCTTTTCCAAAAGAAAATAGTATTTTTTTCTATTTCCTCTGCCTGTCTTTTGTACATATTCCTGAAGTTGTCCGTTTTCCTTATGTACAGTTTCTATTTAGGAGGAAATTTCAACTACTGACCAAATAGAAAGAATACTTAAATTTAAGGAATACTGTGATAAGATTTGTAAGTAGGTATGGAAGAAATAGCCTTATTTAAAGCAGAAAACACTATCAGAAATAATAAACTTTTAACAGGATATAATGAAATTACTTGATTTTTGCTATAAATTACTTTGATCTAACTTTTCAATTTACAAAATCAAGATCTGACTACAGTTAGTTTCTGAAAGTCATAAAAGTCTTTCAGGCATAGCAGGTTCATTGTGTAACAATGATGAATCATTTTAGATTCTTTGCTTCCTTTACTTGTAAAAAGATTACTTTAAATATTAAATAATTCTTGAATAAAGAATGATATGATCTCTAGCAATATTTTGCAAAAGAAAGTTCTTATACTCAGTAGGCTGATTCAGTGCCATTATGATCAAATCAATTGACTAAAATCAATAATATTAAAGAAGCTCAGAAATTATATTAAATCTTACATTAAAATGTTATTAATAAGTGTCTAAATATACATAGCTCTGAAGTTAACCCTTATAGACATAGTTTACCTTTTGAGAATTACGTATTTATTTTTCAGAATTTATGACACTGAATTCTAATAAAGTGGTGATTACAAATAGGATATGTTTCATGAATGTGAAATATCACCTCTACTTTTAAGTATTTATATTCTCCTATATTGCTTTCAGAAATATACACATTACATAAGATAGTAGATCTTAAAAGTGGAGATTGGTTATATGCTGAACTATTTAATTGTTGGAAATGAATTGACATATTGTAAAGTGAACAGTAAAGCTGGTTTTCAAAATGATAAAATTGTCACCTCATTCAATAAATTGAGTCAGATTACTGAACACTTTTACATGTCATAAGGAAGTAGTCAGTATAATTAATGTGAGAGCTTTATATCATGTTCATTTGTTGCTACATGGCTAAAGATAGATCCAGTAGACTAAACTATTTGGATGTATTTTTGCATTTTAATTAAAGTTGTTACAAACTTTAGAAGATCATCATGGATATTTCTTTTTATTGTTAATTTTAGAATACAATGAGTAGGCTATGACTCATATCTTTAAAGGACATTATTCTTCAAACAAAATGGAATTTGAGTATAACTTTTTACTAGGAATTACAATGCCTGACTTTCATTTTCTTTCTTATAGCTTCCTAGCTCAGTGATCTTGTTCAGTCATTCCAGGGAAGTAGTGGTACCTAGACTTTCCTAGAGCAGATGGACAAAAATGCTAAGTGTAATGTCCAAAGTTTCACTGTTACATGAAGTTTCCTGACTCCAATTTTTGATTTTTTTGCATCAAACTGTTTTCTTAAATAGCCAGTTCTTTATTCACAATCCATTATAACATCTGACTTGATAGGAATTTGTGAAAAATGAAATGACCTGATGCTACAAACTACTGCTTAAAGAGCTTTGTAACAAGATAGTTTATTTTGAATTTTATCATGATGGTTTTCAAAACAAGTCCTTTCCTGGTTGCAAATAGCATACATGTTATTTATCTTACAGTTTGATCTAGTCAGTTCCAGGGATGACCTATTATTTTCCATGTTTATGTTTTTGGATTGTAATCATTTCCTTCTCTTTGTGCATAAATTCATTTTGAATCCTGCAATTGATTCAAATAAAATATTTGCACTGATACAATTCTTTCCCAATATTAATGATCACTTTTTGATTACCATAAATTGAATTTTATGATTCATACTTCACCCATTGAGATGTCTCCTATATCCATTTCTTTGAGACAATTTAGTATTTTATTCAGTTTACAACACATTTTCATAGTTTTCATTTAAGAAATATGAAGGTTATGTACTTTTTTTGGGGGGGAGGGGTCCAGTCGTGGGGCCTGAACTCTGGGCCTGGGGGCTGTCCCTCAGCTCTTCAGCTCAAGGCTAGCGCTCTACCACTTGAGCCATAGCACCACTTCTGGCTTTTTTTTTTTTTTTTTTTACCTGCTTATGTGGTGCTGAGGAATTGAACCCAGGACCTCATGCATGCAAGGCAAGCACTCTACCACTGAGCCACCTTCCCAGCCCCAAGGTTATATACTTTTAATAAGTGCATATTTAAATTATCTGAGTTTGCTTCCTGCAATGTGAAGTTTTGGCAAAAGAAACAAATGTTTTGTGAAATTCAAAGGAAGTCTAATCTTGACAGAAAAATGAACTGATAGCACTTTAAAAAAAAAAATTGTACCGGATCTCAAAATCTGGATGAGAGATTTGAATGTTAGGACCTTGACTTGACTCACCTCTGCTTAATTTTGACAGTTGTCTTAAAGTGAATTTAGTGTTTAATGAAATTTTCTGGACTGATAACTCAAGACCTGAAGGGAACAATTCTAATAGTGAGAAAGTAATTTTCTGGCCTAATTACACCTTTGGCCTTACTACAAAGTCTGTCAACAAAAATGCCAGGTTTGATCATGATTTTTTTTGATGGGTACTCACCAATCTACTTCACACAGGAGAATATTTCACAATAGCATTTGAAATCTGCAAGTAAGGTTTTGCAACATAGCATGCCATTGGATGATTCAATTAAATCTTTTTTCACATTTAAAAATCTATGTTGGTATACATATTTGAATAAATTTTACTAATTATACTTTGGAAATCTATGAGGCCATGGCATCATATGAGATGGACATACAAATTATTTCGAGTATTTGCAAAAGAATGATAATTGTTTTTCCTTTAGAAGTTGTAACATTGGAACTTTATTTCTATTCTTTTTTACCTTTTATCGGGAGGGGGTAGTGGCTATGTTGGGAATAGAAGTAACAGTTCTTCAAATGCTAGATTATAGCATTAACTATAGTCACTGGTTTTTAGTACTAAGTACTTATTTATATTTACTTCAAAAGCCAGTAGATTTGCACAATCTAATAGTTGGGAATCTTAGAAAAATCAGATTTTTTTAAGAGTCTTTGCTTAAACTCAACCATTAAATATTTTTGGAATTCCTTTGGGTTTCCCTGCCTCAGTTCCTCTGTGTATCAATGTTCTCATAAAATTTTGTTAAATTTTCCCTTGTCGAATGCTTTCTCCAACATTCCTTTGATCACGTATCTAAACATTTCTTTATGCCTTTCCTGTGAACACCTTCTGTCCTTTCCCAATCAGTGTTATCTAGTCTGTCAGCCTAGCCTTATAACTTTTTCTTCTCAGTCATCTTCTTTCTCCTTTTCATGAGTTTCATTAAAACATCTTAACTGTCAAGATTATTTGTAAAACCTAGGTTTACCATATGCTAAGATTTATTAGAGAAAGTCACAAAACATAACTGATAGCATTGAATTTTTGGCTGCCGTTTATGATTGTAATTACTCTATTTACTTTTGATAAATGTTTTCTCTAATCAGATTTTTTTTTTTGTCGGTCGTGGGGCTTGAACTCTGAGCTTGGGCGCTGTCCCTGAGCTCTTCAGCTCAAGGCGAACACTCTACCACTTGAGCCACAGCGCCACCGCCAGTTTTCTAGTGGTTTATTAGAGATAAGAGTCTCACAGACTTTCCTGCCCGGGGTGCCTTTGACTATGATTCTTAGATCTCAGCCTCCTGAATAGCTAGGATTACAGGCATGAGCCACTGGTGCCCAGTTGTCTTTAATTTGATTTTACACAAACACATATACACATACTCACACATCCTTAATTTCCAAAAAAGTGAAGGTTTTATAGTCATTAAACAATATTTGCTGTTATAGTTAATCAGAGACAAACATTTGTTATATTTGTTGTCCAAAATACTCATTTTTATTCAAATTATTTATGACTTATATATGTTTAGAAATATATATTGTTTATTAATACTTGGCTAATACATTAGTACTTTTCAATAAATGTTTCTTATTCTTTACGAAGATGAATGACATTACCGCTCAGTAACCTATAACAGAATGTAATAAGGAGAAGATGCCAGTGTATCTGTTCAAAACACTATTTGTTTTCTAGGGAAGAAACAATGAGCAAGGAAATGAATAGTTATTGGCATCATGGTAGAAAGTGGTAATTTATTTTGGCTTAAAATGAGTGTACTTCCACTAAAATATTTGTGTTACATAAATATATAAAAGTAAATTTGAGAACATGCTTTGTAAAAGCTGCTGGAAAGAATTTTACATTATTATAGAGTTTCCTGAAGATATGATGGTAAATTTTCAGACCATTTAGAGTATTATAAATTGCTATCATCTATCGAGATATATGATATTTAAATTACTAAATCATCTTACATATATTAGCTCACTTAATGTTTAAGATTTCTGGATAGTTATCATAGTTTCCATTGTATAGATGAGTAAATTTTTGGCACTGATCATTCTTATTCAAGATTATTACCCTTGTTAAACTTCTCCCCTAAATCACATTTGCAGGCTTACTCACAGTATCTTAACTATTGATAGTGAAAAATTTTCATCAAGGCATTTTAAATTAAGAAAATTGTTTAATTTAAACACATATCAGCCAATTCCCAGGTACTTTTAATAATAACAACATTTTCTATGTTGAATCTCAGTGAGATTTTTTTTACATCTGGGAACAAAATCTTAGTGTATGATTTTTCAATATGGTGATTCACTTAAGTCCATTTTAAACTTGATAAGTGATGTAAGTGCTAATGAGCTCTACATATTGCATTGTTTTGACAACAGCCTTGCTTGATTAGACCATATCAACAGTATCATGTCCATTTATGGTTATTATGCTGTGAGCAGTCAAAGTAGAAAACAGTTTGTTCAAATTAAGTAATCAGAGTTGAAAGTTATTTTATTAAGATTAGGTGAAAGAAATGAGCATGTTTACAGAAGAAATGGTACTCTGGGGGAAAGAAAACATGATCATTGCCACTGGATATTTAAAAGAGGACACAGATTAATTCTGTTAATTCTCAGATTAATTCTCTGTTGTTTTAGGACTGGATAAGTGAGTATCATTTATGGGAGGAAAAGATGGGGGAATGGTGGGAATTTCTGGATATAAGCCCACCAAGAAACTATAAAGACCATATCCCTTTCAACTTCATCAGAAATATCCTACTTACTTTTTTCTAAATGTGGAAGGAGGTTTACATTTAGGAAAAGAATTAATTATTATAATTACTAGTTCTAAGATTAAGTAAGAGCAATGATATGCTGGTAATGTCTCATGCTTGTAATCCCAGAAAGTGTGTGTGTGTGGGAGAGAGAGAGAGAAAGAGAGAGAGAGAGACAGAGAGACAGAGAGAGACAGAGATAGAGAGAGACAGAGAGAGACAGAGAAACAGAGACAGAGAAAGAGAAACAGAGAGAGAGGGAGAGAGAGAAACAGAGAACAGAAACAAACATCTTTAGATAGTGCTCTCTTTTTACTGAAACTTTATTTAGGAAATATATAATCTAGCAAGTTTATATTTCCTTTCAATAGCATGTGGAAGCAATTTAATTGTTGAATTTGTTGTTTGAAACTGAAATACATGTGATTAGCTGTATCTTTAGATTTAGCAATTTGTTCAGTTATATAAATCACAGGCTATATCTTGTAGTAAATAGTCCATGATTCCTTTGAACATACAGGAAGTGCTATTATTTTTCAGTACAAACTTCGAATCATGTTCATTTTTGTCTCTTAATATTTTAACTTTTTGCTCGATAGACCTAAGCAACAAAGAAATAATAACATTGTATTTTACCTAATAGACTTAAATTTAGAGTTCCTTGAAAGTTAAGTTTGCTATGCACTAAGACCTTTTCTTTATCTTTCTTTCTCTATTTCTCTTACTATCTACCTTCCTTCCTTTCTTCCTTCCTTCCTCCCTCCCTCCCTCTTAGTTTCTCTTTCTTCCTTGCTTCCTTGCTTCCTTTTTTCCTTCCTGTTTTTCTTTTTCTTTCTTTCTTTCTTTCTTTCTTTCTTTCTTTCTTTCTTTCTTTCTTTCTTTCTTTCTTTCTTTCTTTCTTTCTTTCTTTCTTCCTTTCTTTCTTTCTTTCTTCCTTTCTTATTTTTGAACAATTTTATTATGTTTAAGTAGTTGTAAAAAAGAGATGCCATTCAACAAAGCAGTTTATTAATACCACTAAGACCTTCTCTAGTGAGTAATTCGTATTTACTCAAGACAAAACAATATAGCAAAACTAAAACAGATGTATAAGTACCCACATAGATGTACATATTTATGTTTGTTAAAAATTTGTGGCTACTATTAAACTCTAGTAAATAACTAATCATACTTACAGACATTTGAATTTTATCTTTTTGTTTTTCCTTCTTTAGATTCTGTTCCGCAGTCTTATATTCTCATTACCATCATTGCTTTATCTATGATACTGTTCAAACTCTTTTAAATTCATCCCTAGATAGTGGACAGTGGAATTGAATTTCTTGTTGTCAGTTTAACTTGTCAGTTACTGAAAATGAAGCATTTTATTTTATCCATAGCAATTAGATAACCAGATTGATTTCTTTGACTGACAATAATTTTGTTTCAAATAATTATAAGGGTTTAGAACCAAATTTTATTTTATATCCTAAGTGAACTTAACAACAAAAACATCGTATACATTGAGTTTAAAAAGTCTTAACTTTTCTTTTAAGTATTCATTCCTTTAATCATATGGTCTTGCAACAACTATTTGTGGTTCAGTGACAAAACCACATTTTACATAGAAGGAAATGGGGCTTCAAATTTATTGTTGAAAATCAGCTTTCAAGTGAACCCAGCAGTCCATTCCTCTGGTCTTTCCAGTGGATGAATTTAGGAAGCCATTGCTTCCTCAAAACCCTACTTCCTTTGTGTACATTATTCTTAGTTGAAAAAAAAGGAATGGTTTTATATTTGTGCTAACTCCTTTCTGAATTATTACCAACATATTTTAAGTAAGCAAACTTCAAAATGTATGTACATATTTTAACTGTCAATACTGAAATATCAACATTCTATATGTTCAAAACCCTTGTATATAATTATGGCCCTTCTAACCTTAAACAGGTGACTGGATTAAATATAAGTCAGGCATGAAATGCCCTGCATGTAGCAACATAGTGAAGCAAAGAAATTATCAAACAGCAAGGCTCATTTTGTGCTGTGGGCAATTTTGCCTGCCAGCACTTATACATCAAAACTTCACTCAATGTACGATTGATTTTATTTTATTTTGCTTATTTTAATTCCCTACAGCAAGCTATGTTAGTTTTGTAGACTTCTGTCTGCATCATTAGGTTCCTAAGAAATTATAGTTGTTGTTTCAGTCATGGTTGACCAAAGTATTATTCTCTTCTTATAGTTCTTGGATATTAGTTCTTGAGTTGGTAAGAGTAGGCAGAATTTGTATAGTGCCAATGACTGAAATGCACACAACACAACACCCACACAGTAAAAGCATCAGTGCTAAAAGAAATATGAACACCCACAGAATAATGTTGTAAAATCAGACAGCCAGTGTCCATCAAATATATTTTTCAGTTCAAGGAAAGAGCTTCAGATTAAAGTTTTAAAGTCCAGTCTAAAGGCAAAGATGAATTCCTGTGTAAGATGATACATGTCTTCTTTTCATAGTTGCTTTTTATGTTGCCTTAAAACATGTCAGAAAAAAAAATCCCCAATAGAAGAGCCTAAAAGGAATGTCAGCTCTGTGGTTATGTAAATCGAATTGAGTGCTTTACAGCAGGTTTAAGATTTTTATAACTCAGAAGTTGTTAACAGCCAGCTGGTTTGTATCTGCTTTTTATGGTTATTCTTGTCATATGCAGCCTCCACAATTTTTAATTATATTTTATGGTATGTGTTTTCCTCCTCTTGAATCCCTTAGCCACTCTTTGTTTCACAGATATTCTCCACTGGGAAAGGAACAAGCACAGCGAAGGGACTCCATCCTCAGAAATACAGTTGTATAATTACTTACCACTAACAGCTCTATAGTGTGAAATTCAAGTAACTTTCCATTGCAAATCCATAACCTCCTATTAGAGCATTGAAAATTGCTTTCATGTAACAATATCTGCTTGTAAGTTGGTGAGCTGTTCCTCTCCTCCCAGTAAGGTCAAAAACATGATGACATATTTTTTTTTTTTTTTTTTATCATTTTCTTAACTTCCTTTTCATTCTTTTCTTTTTAAATAAAATTCTTCTTTCGTCTTTGTTCTTTATTGTTTTTTCTTTCTATTCCTCCCTTTGCCCCTCATTCTCATCCTCCTTTTCTATTTTCATTTTTATTGAGTAAATTAATTTCTGTCACATAGTGCATACATGTATCTTAAAAAGAAAATCATTTATGTAATGATTCTAAGACTCTCATACTCTACTTAAGAAGAAACCATTTATAACCCCCAAAGTAGGAACAAACCAACCTGAGTTTTTTTTTAAATTTTGAGTGTCAATAGGGCCAATATCTAAGTTTTACTCTTAAGAAAAATAGTTTGGGAATTCAAAAAAAAACTATTTCTAAAGTTAAACATATGTCCTTATCAATTAAGTATATGTTTCACAAAGGTTGTTTTTAAGACATTTTAAATTTTTGAAACAATGCATACTTTTGGTACTCTTTACAAATGAAAAAATGTTAGCAAGACCTTCAAATAGTATTTATTATAGTTAATTAATTTATTTAAAAAATTTTTTTGGGGGGGAGGGAGGTCCAGTCGTGGGCCCTGAACTCTGGGCCTGGGCGCTGTCCCTCAGCTCTTCAGCTCAAGGCTGGCGCTCTACCACTTGAGCCACAGCACCACTTCTGGCTTTTTTTCTTTTTGCTTTTGTGGTGCTGAGGAATCGAACCCAGGGCCTCAGGCATGCAAGGCAAGCACTCTACCACTGAGCCACCTTCCCAACCCAGTTAATAAATTTATTATAGTTAATAAATAGTTAATAGTTTTTAGAATGCAGTGATGTATATTTTAGATTTTTAAATAAACAGTTTGGAAAATATTACTAGTAGTATTCCACCTATGATAAGAATATTCCAGCTAAGTGAAAAACTTGAAAATAAGTAACTATGAGTGCTAGAGGCAGAGCTCAGCAGTAATATGTCTCAGCAGTAGAAGACCTAAAAATCTGTGCTTACAAGACCCATAGTTCAAAGCCCAGTACTGCCTAAAAATAAAAGTATGATTTAATGTGCATCTATGAATATATATTACTTTGAGTAGTAAATTATGTGTCATATACAATGAAATAATAAACTTATTCTACTATGATATCCATTGATTGTTTTTTAATAAGTTTTTTTATTGTGAAATACTGTACAGAGGGGTTACAGTTACATGAGCAAGGTAATGAGTACATTTCTTATCAAGCATTGTTGCCTCCTCCTTTGTTTTTACCCTACCATCCCTTCTCTCTCACCTCCACAACTACATTCCCCCCCTAAATTGCGAAGTTCGTTTTTCAACTTAACCTCTTGTACATCTCATTGTTGTAATTGGTCAACCTGTATCCCTAATTAAACAATTTGTTTTTTCCCTTCCCTCTCCAAATTATATCAACATCAAATACAGTGAAATAGGGGTTAAACTGTCAGGGAGGGACATACAAAGCAAAAAAAAAAATCATATGATACCTTATAAATACGTTAGAAACAATAGCAAGAAAGAAAAAAACACTAGTGCATATACTCAATATAAATCATATTTAGTGCCCTAGGGTGGAGATTTTAAAATATTTTGACTTGCTGAATATTTGTATTTTAGTGTCAGATATGTAATAGAAGCTAGTCTTTTTTCCTCTTTAGGACTGATTATCAAGCCCATATATATTGACTTTGCCCAGAGCTTTAAAAAAATCATATTCTTTTGAAGCTAAAATAGGCTCATGAAATAGACTTGTATGATAATTATTTTGAGATTTGTTATGAACAGTCCATATTGTATCTGTATATGCCAGAAAGTCAACAAATACCAGAACTTATAAAATAGAAAAAGGAAAGTATTTTTTGATTGTCAGACATGTACAAAAACTGGGCTAGATAGAACTTTTATATTGCCTGTCACTAACTTTTCATAATTATCCTAATTTGTCAGCATTAGAAATAGAAAGGTAATTTATGTAAATGAACTAGCATTTACAATTTAAAAACATAATACTTTTGAAGGAGAAGGAGAGCATAAAAGATTTTGGAAAGAAAGGACAACAAAATTTATTGGAGAAAAACCAATAAACCATGTACAGATTTTGGTAAAGTAAACCAAACAGTGCAACTTAGAGACTTAAAGACTGGTGGCTTCAAAACAGTAGTTCAGTTAGCTATTTTTCTCAGGAATTATACAATGAACTTTTGATCAGATGTATTGTTTTGCAGGATGAGTAAAACATATAAATGACTGATCACACAATTATAAAACCACAAAATTTGCCCTAATTTGATATTCAGTTTGAATTAAACATAATTCTAACTGGGGCACACTCTAAGGAAGAATGCAGAATAACCAGGGAATTCAAAGTAAATGGAAGACATGGGAAGTCACATTCAGTAGTAATCTAGTCTATCTGAATAGCCCGAGATAATGTGGAGCTAGGCTGAACAAAACAAAACAAAATAAGCAAACACAGTGCACTTCCAAACAAAGACTGTACCCTAAAAGTTCTAAACAGCTGAGTTTAAAATATTTAAAGATATATGTCACCAATATGTCAAAGGCTTTAAATTTCTACCCAATTAAGCTTTAGTTATTATTTTCTTTATGTCCTCTAGAAATATTGTAATGCATCTAGACTTATCTTTTAATAACTTTTTAAAAATTTGGCTGATGGAGATGGGAGGGATGGATGGTAGGGGAAAAACAAAGGAGGAGGCAACAATGCCTGATAAGAAATGCACTCATTACCTTGCTCATGTAACTGTAACCCCTCTGTACATTATTTCACAATAAAAAAAACCATTTAAAAAATAAAAATTTGGCTAATTAAGATATTTAGGGTAATTTGTAATAAAATTTAGAGAGGGTGGGTATGAATAATTTTCAAGCATCAACAAGTTAATGAACATAAGAGGAATAAAGAGATAATATCATTATTTGAATTATTTGCTACATAAAAGAACTCAAATACCATTTCTAAATTGTATTTTTCTAGCTCTATTTAGATAAGAAATAGGTATCATAACCAACTTGTTATGCCTTCGTGCAGTGATTGTGACTTGACCAAGACATCAGTCTTGCTTTGTACATTCAGGGTATTAGAGGTTCCTTGGCAGATACATTTATGCTGCAGAGTTATTAGCATCAAAATAAAATATCAGGGCGTAGTGTTGTGTGCCATGTGAGTGGAATAGCCAGTGAAGCCTGGGAAGCCAAGAGCTCTGCTCGCTGCAGCTGAGCCTACCTGGAAAGTCTTGCAAAAGACTGAACAGACAAGTTGCTTTCAATTGTTTCAAATGAGCAATCTGGAACATTCCAAGTTTTCATTTTTAACTTTCCTGTGAACTTGTATGCACAATAGAAGAAGTCACATTACACACACACACACACACACACACACACACACACACACAAACACAGACAATCGATGGACTATGAAGACTCAGAGATCTGAGTAAGAGCTATTTTTCCATAGGAGGTAAGTGTCCTGTGCTTCCCCTAAGCCTGTGTTCTTTCATTCTTCACCTAATCTCCTTGCCAAGTAAAACTCTTCGGTCATTTAATATTGTTAGAATCTTTTTTTTCTTTTTCTATCTAGCTATCATACTTTTATTGTACATATCCTGGGGGTGTTTTGTGGTCGTTCGAACAGAATATTGTCATTTCAGAATTCGAGGTTGAGGCTAAGTTATAATTTGTGAAATGCAACTTTTACAAATATTTCTGAGAAATGGTGCTGTAGCTCCAGTGGTAGAACCCTAGCCTTGAGCTGAAGAGCTGAGGGACAACACCCAGTTCCAGAGTTCAAGTCCCACGACCTACAAAAAAAATACAAAGATTTCTGACACTTCTCAGGACTCAGGCACATATTCAAGTACAGTTCTTTAGCTCACCAAGGCACATATAGAATTACATTTTGTAGTTAAACACATCTGGTTTGAATTCTGATTACCTCATGTATTAATTGTATGAGTTTAGACTGATACATAAGTGTTTATATTCATATTCCTCATCTAGAACTGTGCATGTCTTTGTTTTTTATACTCCTCCATACACACTTTATTTATACCCTTATGGCATAATTATCTATAATGCTTATAGTTTTGGATACATAGTATCCAAAATATGTGTTCATATTTCTTTTTGATGACAACATGTAAAATTTCATCTTGGACTGCGTTCGTGCTCTCCCCTTAAAAAAATAATTCATCCTGGCAAATTTCAAATAGACAAAACTATGCTAATTATTCTCATCGCGAATTCATAGTTTTAAAAGTCAATATAGTTGTTCAGTTCTGAGACTTAACACTTATAAGAGAAAATGCAATCAATTATATATTCTATGAAACTAGGAACACTGAAGGAGTTAGGTGGTTTGGGGAGGAATGGGAAGTATGATGGTATGTTGAATTGCAATCCCTTTGGTAACTACTTAAATAAAATAAAATACAATCTACAAAAGAAAATAACCTTCAGTGTGACAGTAGTAAATATATATGTACACACACACATATATATATACATATATATGCCTATATATGTGTATAGTTTTCCAGACAATAATCTCTTGCTGTGTATAGCCAGGTGTATAGAAAGTTTATAGCAAAAAAGAAAGAAAGTTTGTATCAAGAGATGTTTAACCTTAGACTTTGCTCTAGTAGGCCAAAGGCTGCAATGTCTGGGATAGATCAGGAGAGTAAAGCACTGTGGAAAAGCAGAAATAGGGGAATTCCCCTCCTCATGGTTTGATAACCCCAAGTGTCAGGTGCAGCCATTACTTTAGGCAAATGCCAGCATGGGTTGGTCAGAAGTATCTACCTTCCCTCTTCATCTCCAAAGTGAAATAGCCTTCTGAGATAAGAGAAAATGACAGATCAGGAAGCAGCACTGACAGTGAATTGAATGACAGTCATACTTCACTCGCACGTAGCTTTTGTGGTTCTTTTGTTAGAGATTACTTTTTAGTTCTTTGGTGAACATTGTGTTTTGACTTTAGCATGGGCTGAGACTGGCTGGCATTTGTAGGGCCTGCAATTTCTCAAATTAGGAAGTGTTTCTTTTGGGCCTAGATTCAGAGGCTGGGCTTATTTTGTGTATATCCCCAAAGGACTTAGTTGATGGAGATGAACACTGAGTATTAAGTTCAGCCTCATAGAAATTGTCCTGTTTTAAACAAAAATCTGTCAAACATCAGTCATTTCATACATTGTTTTAACCAAATGCATGAATTTGTCAACCTTAAGAATCTTCACTCATGATATATAGAAGGATAGAGTCTCATTTATTTGGTGTTGGGAGAACATTTGGGTAAACTTTTGGTGCTTTAAAATATTTTACTGATTTTGAAATTAGAGTAACTATCAAAGTTTACTTTTCTACATTTTCTAGATTTTTCTTGTAACATTACCACTCATTCATTCACTCATTGAAAGGTATGGGGAATACAAGAAAGCCAAAAAAAATTTGCTTTTTAAATTAAAAAACATATTATGCCCCCACCTTTAGGAAATCATAATTTGACAGTTCCATAAATAAATGCACTATAATTCAGCAATAGCTTGTAGCTGAGATTTCTTCAAAATTTAGAGGATGAGGCAGAGTAATACATAATCATATTCACTGCTCTTAGGTTATAATTTGGTGCTGATGTTTAGTCCATACATAGTGTGAGAAATACATTCAACTTACCCAAGATCAAATAATGGTCTGGTAGATAAGAAGTGTAGTGAAAACGAGACATTCGTGGTGGTCGTGCAAGAAGGGGTGTTTGGTGTTTGGTAGACAGACATACAGAGACGTTACAGCAAATAATTTATTTCCTACTGAGAAAGTCTCATTCCTTAGTTTTTAGGGTTGATTGAATCTTGGTTATCTCCACACATTTCCTCCACCATCACTGTTCTCTTGTGTAAGAATTCTTTTCTGAGTATATGCTTTATGGTAGTTTTTACTTACTTTCTCATTTCATTCTGTTCTACCATTCCCTGCTACTAATTGAACCCCTTCTAACATTTTGTCTACTCTGTGTTCTTAGGGACCTTTCAGGTACCACATGAGCTTTTAGTAAATTCTCACTCATTCGTTGTCTTGAAAACTGACCAACACTACCTGTATTTCCAACAATAAGATAAAGGGGGAAATCATTCCTAACACAAAGGGAGAGGGATCTAACAGGAAAAGAGAGGCGGATTCATTGTAATTTTATACAAGGTGGGATCAAAAATGTTGAGGAACAGATTATGAAAACCTTACCTTTCTTGTGGATGAAGTATACAAATTCTGTGTAAGCAATTGGCAATGTTAAAACTTAAAACAAGAGAATAGATCGACAAAAGTTAGTAATATAAAAAGAAGAGAATTACAATGGGAGAGAAAGAGAAAACCAACAATTTATTTTTCACTGTGCTGATAGGGTTGTATATACTAGAATTTAGTCTTCTTTTCCAATCACCCAGATAAAGACAAAGCTTTATTTTCCTGTTGGTGTGGTCTAGAGGTTCTCAGGGGGCCAATCAATGATCTTCTATCTAATCTTTTCAACCTTGTGAATTTCTAATAGGGACCTATGTCATAGGAAACATATTATCTAGCATGACCTATGCTAATTAAGTAGGTCTCCAGATTTTCAGGGAAAAACTCACCAAGGTTTCATTCATTTACTGAATATCTAGCATATTCCAAAAATATATCTAGAATAAGAACTATACATAATTAGTAAAAGGTACTGTTTCTATCTTAATAATAAATTGTATGAAATTGTATGAGTCTGTATGGTGAATATATATGATTGATTTAAAGGAAGGTTCTTTTTTTTTTGCCTTTTACACTTTCTGGAGGCCACCCTCATATCTTTTTCATTTTATTTTAAATTTTATTGTCAAGGTGATGTGCAGATGGGTTACAGTTACATAAGTAAGATAGTTGTCAAACTTGTTACCCCTTCTCTCGTTTTTCTCCCACTTTCCTTCCCTTCCCCCTCCCTCCACCAGTTGTACTCACATAGTGTCTTGTGAGTATCCCTGTTGCATTGGTTCCCCTTTGTCCTTTGTCTCACCATTTTGTTGTTCCCCTTCCCTTCCCTTATTCAGATAAATGTATATACAGTACCCAGGGTACCAAAATCAAATGACAACAGTGACAACAGGAATAAACCATAGGGGGGGAATACAAAAGAAACAAGATATCACATAGAACATTAAACACAACAACAACAAAGAAAAACCTCTAATGTCCATGTCTTGGGGTTCATTTTGCTTAGCATCATCTTATATGGTCATATGTACATAAATATTGAGCTATTCTGCTCATCTGCTTCATTTCTTTTTTCTTTTCTTTTTTCTACCATTTCCTTCCTCCCTCCCTCCCTCCCTCTCTACCTCTCTCCCTCTCTCCCTTCCTTCTTTCCTTCCTTCCTTCTTTCTTTCCTTCCTTCCTTCCTTGCTTCCTTCCTTCCTTCCTTCCTCCCCTCCCTCCTTCTCTTCCTTCCTTCCTTCCCTCCCTCCTTCTCTTCTTTCCTTCCTTCCTTCCTTCTTTCCTTCCCTCCTTCCTTCCTTCCTCTCTCCCTTCCTTCCTCTCTCCCTTCCATCCTCCTTCCCTTCCTCCCTCTCTCCTTTTCCCACTCTCTCCCTTTCCCTTCTCCCTCCCTTTTTGAGCTCAAAAAGGAGAGAGGAGGAGAGGGGAAGAGTCCCCTGGAGTTTGAACAGGGGGCTTGGTCTCTGTCCTTCAGCTTTTTTGCTCACAGATAGCACTCTACTGATTGAACCATGACTGCACTTCTATTTTTATAATTGGAGACAAGAGCTTTATGGACTTTCCTGCTGTGACTGGCTTTTTAAAAGATAAATTTAATTTTATTGTAAAGGTGATGCACAGAGGGGTTACAGTTACATAAGTAAGTTAATAAGTTGTTGAACATTTTTAACTCTCCTTCATTTTTCTCCCACTTTCTTTGCCCCCTGACTCCCCCCTCCCCACAAGTTGAAAAGTTAATTTCCAATATAGTGTTTTGTGAGTATCATGGTTGCATTGATTCATCCTTTGTCCTTGCTAAGACTGGCTTTAAACTGTGACCTTCAGATCTCAGCTTCCTGAGTACCTATGATTCATAACTATATTTTGCTTTTAGGAAAAATATTAAAGAGATTATATAGCAGTCACTTAAAATACATTCATTTTGCTTAATTTGCAACAAATTTCTATTCAGCAGTAAATGTTAGAGTCTGTTTTGTTTTTATACATCTTATAGAAGATGTAATTTCTTACATGAATTATAATCCTTTTGAACTTTTTATGCTGAAGATACACTGTGAATTTTAATTATTATGTTATTAAATGTATATGTAGCAAAATCATGTAGTTGTCAAATTTTATCATAATTCTTTGATAATTAAGAAAGTAGAATTTGGACACTATTAGAATTCTTCTAGTCACTGATTTCTTATTGTACGGTTGATTTGAGCTCCAATTAACACAAATAAGAGGTACTCTACTGGACTAATATACTTATTATTTATTTTGAACCACATTTGTAATTTAAAAATGAAATATTTCACTCTTTATTAATTAACCGATATTGAAGTTAATGTTGAGAGCAATGTAAGGAATAGGAAAGCATTGTATTTTCTGAGAAGGGAAAGATTTCTTTTTCTATATAGATTTTTATTGCAAAGATACTGTACAGAGGGGTTACAGTTACATCAATAAGGTAATGTTCATTTCCTAGGGACCATTGTTACCCTTCCTTTGTTTTTCCCCTATCAACCCTTCCCTCTCCACTTCCCTAACTTCTCCACCCCCCTGAAGTTGTAAAGTTCATTTTCAACATAGTGTCTTGCACATCAATATTTCTTATTATATAATAAAGACTTATCTAGTGTATTACTCCTATAACATGAGAAATACTGCTTATATCTTAGATTATATGACAGATTATCTCAAACTAGTCATTGGACATGAAATCAATATAATAATGAATGAAACATTGCTGATAGGAACTAGGAAGGTGTTTGTTTGTTTATTTATTTTTGGGTCCGGTCATGGGGCCTGAACTCTGGGCCTGAGTGCTGTCCCTCAGCTCTTCAGCTCAAGGCTAGAGCTCTACCACTTGAGCCACAACGCTACTTCTGGCTTTTTTTCTTTTTGCTTATGTGGTGCTGAGGAATCGAACCCAGGGCCTCGGGCATGCAAGGCAAGCACTCTACCACTGAGCCACCTTCCCAGACCTTGTTTATTTATTTTTTACAATGGAGTATTAGGGACACAGTAACTAAAATATTAGGCATTTGAATCTTTTATTGATCCTCACCCATTCCTGACAAATTTGATGTGAATGAAGTGTCATTATAAAGAAGGAGTATATAAATATATTTAAAGGGTGAGTATGTCATTGAGTAATGTTCTCTGAAAGAAAAGTGCTTCTTCTTTTAGTGGAAACAGGTCTGTAGTTTGGTTCTGGCCTTTACTCAATATAAATTTGAGATTGGAGGTGATGAGTCCCAACGCATTGCTAGTTTTTCTATCTGAATCTTATATGTATATGTGTATATATATGGATAAATATAAATAAATATATATGAAATATAAATTTCATATATGTAATTTAATTATGGAGTCAGTTAATATACATTTGTTTAAATCTTCATAATGTGCTTTAAAGTAACTGTTGTATTATTAAAATGTTTCCAAGACCTAATTTTTAAATAATACATATCAATTCCATATTATAATAGAGCTCAATATATTATTTGCAAACATAAACAAATAGAATTACAACAAACTTGGAAGTTTTTGCACAGCAAATGAAACAAGACAGTGAAGAAACAGAATACATAATTTGAGAAAATATTTAGCAATGATTCATCTGGCTAAGAAGCAATATTCGGAATACATAGTGCTTATATTTTAAATTTAAACATACTTTTTGGAATATTTGCAATATCTATGTGGTTCTCAATCATGTATATGGAACTACATTTGTTGTGAATTTACCATAATATAATCCTTGAAAGAAAATATCCTTATAATCAAGATTTGTACAGTGAAAATAGGTAATGTAATGAGAGTATGTAGCTTTTTGTGTTTTCTTACAGTATTTCTTTTCCTTTTGAGAAAGAAAAGAAAATCTTAAAATTTCATGTTAAAAGTTTTTTTCTATAGTATGGAATTGTGAAGATTAGTTTCTTCAGTGTTATAGGTCAGTAACATGGTTGCAAATAAGTGTGATTCTGTTGTGCCAGTGTCAGTCAGTTCAGATTAGTTACCTGAATTCCCTCATTAAATGTTAATTGCCAGTCTGTGTAACTGCAGTTATCGGTCCATTTTCAAGCCAGTTAAGTTACTTCTTTTCATAGGGACCCTTAGCTAGGTGCAGATCTAATTTTTTCATACTTTCAAAACTGATTCAGACTCTGTCCATTCAAGGCCTCGCTGTAGAAATATTTGTTATGAGGAATTTATTTAGAAAGTTTCATCACCGACGCTAGGAAATATCACTGAGCGTGTGTGGGATTGATATCATGGCCATGGCTCTGCCACTTGCTTTGAACAAGAGCAACAGCTCCATCAGTAATGGAGACACTAATGCAGAAGTGG
Organism: Dipodomys spectabilis; assembly: GCF_019054845.1. Lineage (NCBI taxonomy): Eukaryota > Metazoa > Chordata > Mammalia > Rodentia > Heteromyidae > Dipodomys > Dipodomys spectabilis. Next base: position 4,958,629 of record NW_024870772.1, read on the forward strand.
AGGGGAAGCGCTTGCCATGATGAGATGATAGCCAAAAGAGTGGCAGCGTCATCATGGACCACCTGTGGATCCCAGCAATTACAAACCTGCCATCCATCCAATATTCTCATCAATTCCGCACAACTCCGGCTCTGTGGCCCTCGTTTTCATAGCTGGGGCAAAATTAGCTGAAGTGGCAGAAATTGGTTCCTACGGAAGTCATCTACACAGTAATGGGGAGAAGTTTTGAATGTAGATCTTAGATTTCAAACCCCAAACATACTGTCCTATTTTGTGACTATTCCTCATTTTTAATTTCATGAGAATAAATTTTCAGGAACACTTCTGTGTCAATAAACACATGTGTTCTGAAAGGTGCTGTGATGCCCACCCTCACATTAGTCCTTTGCTTATTTCTCTGGCCTCTCTTGGGTTTTGAAGTAGCCTTCATATTTTTCTGCATATAATATATCCTTAAGAAGGAAGAACACAAAGCAAATAACCCCAGTGTTGTGTTAAAGCATTGAGAAGTGTCACCACTGGTTTTAGTTTCTCCACTGTCATCAGACGTATTTTTAAATGTGCATTTGATGCAGCTCAAAAGTGACCAGTTTTTTGTATCTACATTCCTTTATCTTGTGTCTAGTTGATTGTCTGGTAATCAAATGAAGGGCATCATCTTATTATGTATTCTGTCAACATATTATCTTATTATTTATTCTCTAGGTATCCTCAGCTGCAGGTGGGAAAGGAAGCTCAAAGCAATCGAGTGCTATTTCATGTTTCTGTTCCTGGTAGCTATAAATATAAAAATCAAGGTCACTGTGTAGTTTTGTAGAAGTTCTTTAAAAAAAAAACAAAACAAAAAAACCAAGCACCTCTAAGACTTTAGTTATTAGAGAAGCAAAATAGTTGTTGAGAAAAACAATGATCTTGTCCTCTGATCTGAGGTACATGTTATCTGTTGAGCAAACATGGGACAAATTAAAATGTCAAAGATTGGAAATAGTGAATTAATAGTACTTCGTTTTGAGGGTGCTAGCTGTTTTCTATAAAATTCTATCATAGGCTTTTGTCACAAACCCTGTTAATTTCTATCCTCTAACCACTTATCACCACTTTGTTTCTAAGAGGATCCTAATTTTATTAGGGCACTCACAGTTTTGCTCCAGTCGCATATAGCGCACACTTCATCCCAGGTGTAAATCAGGGCATCCCATTCTTTCTGCCTTGGATTACTGAAGCATGTCAGATAATATAATTAGAGAATGCATGTTCTCAGAACAGGCTCTATTGCACATCACCTGGAAATGAGTTTGTTGGGGTATAAAAGAAACATACGGGACACATGCATCCTTATATTTATTCTTATTTTTCTTTGGGTGGTTATCATAGGGTTTTCACCAATGGCCCAAAGAAGAAAAATATGGTAAACATTTGGATTATGGACAGCATTGATCTGTTGAATGAAACAGCCTCTTTATGTGAGGAACTTCTTTGTACAAGTGTTTATTGTTTAATGTGATTATATTTCTTACTCCTCTATTCACCTTCCATACTAGCCATTATAGCTTATGGTGCACCATTTAATGATAAATTATGCCAGGTGTTCAGGTTCGTAATATTGATCAAACTTTTTTAGTTGTTTCCAAGTATCACTTCATTAGCATGTTTATAAAGAGACTTAAGATGATGTTATATGACAAATACTAAGTTTAAAATAATTTTATTCTATAAATGTTAAAAGTATGATAACCAATCATTATTTTTGTGTAAGGACTCAGATAAATGTAACACCACCATTGCTCTTGGTCTTTATTCGTCTACTATTAGGAGTTTCTACAAGGTTCCTGAATATTGGTATATACTAATGGTATATTTTCTTTGTCTATTCTTTTTTTTCTTCTGGTGCTAGAGATTGAATTCAGTGCCTTGTACATGCTAGGCAAATGCTCGAACAATAAGCTACATCTCCAGTTCTTTTTTGCCTATTGAACTTTCATCAGAACACAAAAAATGTGTTATGATAACTTAAGTTTAGTCAGAGTTCATTTATTGCTACAAATGCAGCCTCAAATGATTCTTTTCTCCCTAAAATGTTCAAGTGTGACATTCTTCTTCTTGTTATTACAAATTGAGGTCTATTGTATAAAACAAAGATTACACTGAATTTTATTATTTTATTTTTGCTTTATGAAATGGTACACATGAAGTCCTTTTCAGGTATTTAAACCACTTTAAATTTCCATGTGACTAAACATTGCAAAATATTTAGATTAACTTTTTCTGTGACAATGACTAAACTGGAATACATTGCTCACAATTTCATTCCCAAATGCAGGCAGTTGAAGGAATTTCTCAGTGTATTTTTGTGAAAAAGAAACCAAAAAGCTAAATTTCTTAGCTTTATTTTGATGTGTATTGGACTGTGATTGTTAGTACTATTATACTGTTTCAGTAGTTTTAATAGCTGAACAAAATAATTTGATTTGATCCTGTCACAGCTTGGAAAGAAAGAGTCTGTAAAAGTGTTATCATATGTGTATGATCCTATGAAACCAGAAAAGGGAATTCCAGTTCAGAAGGGCTTTCAAGAGAGATGTGAATTTCTGAGTTTGTCTCCAAACTTGAATTTCTCAAGTTTTAGAGACGTTGACTTCTATTAGGCCACAAGGCTAGTATAACAATGTTTATATGTTATTTTAATCAAAGAACTGTGTTCTATTACCTTAGAATCTATGTCAAGCTATGGATTATATTAAAAAACCAACAAAAGCTCCTGGTGGCTGAAAGATTATAAGTATTTTGCTACATTACTGCATTGCAGGCTTGAGCACGTTCTTTCAGCATTTTAGCTTTCACAATGTTGCAATTAATTAATTGTGCCTATCTAGCTAAAACACTAGTCAGAGTTACTGACTGCACTTTTAATAAAACCTTTGAATTCCCTTGATCTTTCTTTATTTTTTCCTTCTCCTCCTTCTTGTGTACAACTTTCCAAACCCATAAACCTTTGATTAATGGAACAAAGAATTAGACTTGAGATACCTGCTTTGGCTACACTCCCATGCTTTTCTGACCTTAAGGTCACTTTCTAAATGCACCTCAGCTTTTTGCTCCTAAAGAAGAATGAATGAAAACATTGATGTGGTAAAAGCATGATCACACTTGCTATTATTAAATCCTGAATATATATATATATGTGTGTATATATCTATGTCTATATATCTATACTTTCAGTGATAATTGATGTGCATAGTTATACATGCCCGTGTGTGTATGTGTGTGTGTGTGTGTGTGTGTGTGTGTGTGTGTGTGTGTGTGTCGGTGTGTATAACTCCATATATTCCAATAGTATTTCTTTCTAGCAGGTAATTGAGGCTTCTTCATTTTTCTTCCCCTTTTCTTTAGTTCTTTGATGATTTGCATGTATACAAATTAGGTAGAAAATGAAGTAGGGTGCAAATGCATGCTATCAATCATTCTTGGGACAGTGCATACTTATAACCTTGGAGTGACACTTTGTGGATTCTTACAGGAAATGAAATCTCTTTCAGTGATTCTAAAACTCTCTTTAAATTAACGGAAACTAATTGGTTCCTCTTACACTCAGGTTTGGATATGTTATTGGAACCTTACATTTTTGTTCTCACTGTTTATATATATATATATATATATATATATATATAATTTGATTTTTCCCCCTCTTTATAGTTCAAGTTGGATTATATTTAATCTCTGTCTTTGCCCTTTCTCAGAAGTCTCTCTGCTACTCTTGGCAAGTATAGAACTGAAGCAGAACTGCTGATCTAACTGTGTGTTTATTTCTTGACCCCATTCCAGCTCATTGTCCCCCAGCTGTGCGGAGTGTATTTCTTAGTAGGGAGCCTGGTCTGGCTGGTCACCGGGTGCTACTGGTGAAAACAGCTATCATGTTCAGATTCAAAGGTGACCAGGAGAGCATTCTGAGGACATGTCTCTGGCATGCAGTGGAGCCCCAGTTCTGTCTCAAAGCTGCTAGGTGGAAGGAGGGCCCGGTGCCCTGCTGAGAGACTGTGATTTGGGGGGTGGGACTCTGCAGGGGGTCTCCCTTTAGGAGTGAGAGCCAAACCTCTAGTTCCATCTGAGAATATGTGACTATCTGAACTAAAATGCAAATCATTGCTTCTTCTCTTTCTCACAGCAAACTCCTGATGCTAGGAGGACTCACATTTTTTGGTGATGGGCAACTCAAGATGTACTGGAGCCCATGATGCTTTCATTCTATGGGGCGCAGGGGTAGCCTTCCAGAAGAAATGACTTGTTTTATTTTCTCCAGAAAACACTTACTTTATAAAAGCTGTGGAACATTGTTGAGAATATCAGTTAAAACAATATAATGGTTCTCTTAAAAATTTAAATTTCCTATTAGTAAATGAAGTTTTTGCTACTAGACTGCAACAGAAGAAGGACTGGTACAAAAAAACATGTCAGATAGAACAGAGATCATGCCTTATTTACAATACATTTAATTATTATTGAATTTACAATGGACTCTACAATCACAGTGAGCTCATAAAGCATTATGTTTTGCTAAGCAAGAGACTGCAAGTTAAAATTTAGACTTATGGGAAGAAAAAACCCTATTCCTCTTCACTTTTGTAGTTTTACATTGAACTAGAGAGATTATTCCCTGATATTCAACACTTACAGGAATGCACTAGTTTGTTGTTGTTGTTTTTGTTATTGTTTTTTTTTTTTTTATTGTTCAAAGCTGACCTTTGGTTTTAGAAAAGTTTATCTGTACTTTTTCATCTGTTTAGAAACATACATTTTTGGTTAAGAGACTAAAGACAATCTCTCTTTGTCTTTTTTTTTTTTCTTCCCTGAGCTAAGAAGGCTGAGATAAAAAAAGAATGACTGCTTTAAAAGTCACACATGGCTGTAATTTAAGATTTTTTTTTTCTTCTCATTGTCCGTAACAGTTGAAAGAAACCTTCAATGAAAGTTTATTAACTAGGCCAATGCCTCAGGCAATAAAGGTTCATTTATTACCAGTTTCTTGGCTGTTTTTCTTCTTCTATTTTTCGGTTAAACTCATAGCGTAAGATAATACTTCACAAAATTAAACCTTTGACCTTCTGTAGAGTTAAGTCTCCTTTGATTAGATAAAGTAACAATTTATGGTCCAGCATGAGGTTGCACATGAAATGAATAATGCAACAGAGTCTGTGTGGACTGAGAATCTATTGCTTTTGAAAAGATGAATGCTGTTTAAAAGTGTGTGTGTGTGTTGGGGGGAGTCAGCTTAAGTGTGTTGTCTTTATTCTGTTTGCACTTTAGCGATATTTCGAAAAGCTTTATCCCTGAGATAAAGTTATATATGATTTTTTTCATTCTCCGAAGAAAGCTGTAGGGTTAGAGTATTGTAGAAAGCTTTTGAAACTTTTCTTAGGAGTGTTACATATGTAATTATATCACATTTCAGGTTTTAAAAAGATGAATTATAAACTTAGGTAAATGCATAAAAAATGACCATTGATTTTTACAGTTTCAAATGATGCAACAATTAGGATATTATAGTTGTGATAATATTGTGTGTCCCTGTTATCAAAACAAAATACTACTTAAGAGCTAAAGGAGAACAAAAAGAAATACAATAATGATACTAAATAATAATCATTACGTGAGACTTGTTTTTAATTTTCAAACCAAAGTCAAGTTCAATTACTTGTTATGATATAGATACTTTTATCAATAATCATGTTGGAAATTTTGTTTTGCTCAACTTGTTATAAAAGTTATAATATCTAACTGAAGCTAGTGACTAAGTATGAAAGTTCCAGACCTACATTACTTTTCTGTGTTATTGTTTTCAAAATTTTTGGAGCACTTGAAAAAAACGTTTTATCAGAATTGTGTGTTTACTCCGGAAAAATCCACTTACTTGGGGAAATCCACTGTGATGTGTGCTTCTCCTGTTTTCAGGACAGTAGAGGAAGCAGGAGATGTGTACAGAGAGCAAAGTTCATGTTTCTTAAAAAGCTGTTGTGATTAGTGCATTGTTTAAAGTACTAATTGATATGCAAAAGTTGAATGCTTGTGAAAAGTGTTTTAGTATTAGTTTGGTTCTTTTTCAATTAGCTTAAATTATTTAAGGTGAATAAATCTACTGCAGTGATTTAGTTCCTTTTAATAGAATCTCAGGGTGTAACACAAATTAGGTCAAGAGAAGCCATTAGATGAGTAGATCCAGAGACATTGTTCATATAATGAAGAGATGTTAGGAAAATTGAGGATTTGCTGTTTAAATGTTGTTTAGCATTAAAGCCAACCAAAGGAGAAATCCCATTTCTTGTTACGCTAGGAATTCAGTATTTCTTTCCTTCCTTCCTTCCTTCCTTCCTTCCTTCCTTCCTTCCTTCCTTCCTTCCTTCCTTCCTTCCTTCCTTTCTCTCTCTCTCTCTCTCTCTCTTTCTTTCTTTCTGCATTTGGCATTGAACCACGATCCTCAGATCTCAGTCTCTTGAGTAGCTAGGATTACAGGCTTGAGCCACCACTTCCTGGCTCAATATTTCTTTCTATTCGAATGGAACCATTGCAGCAAAAGAGATCAGAATAATATAATACCAGCCATTGGTAAATTTTTCTTAATTTCCACATATCATCTTCCTAGGTATATAGCTTGAATATATGAGTCAAAATTCATATGTTCATATGCCCGTGGCTCACACATGGACAGTCCCTGAATTCAAGCTCCATGAAGGAAAAAAAATAACAACACATTTTTATTCTTGAAAAATATTATCTCATAATCTAAGTAATTTTCCTAATTTATACTCAAAGAATTATATAACCTGCCAGCGCTGGTGGCTTATGCCTAGCTAGCTATTCAGGAAGCTGAGATCTGAGAATCCAGTTTGGGGTTAGCCCAGGAAGAGAAATCCAGAGGTTCTTATAGATAATTAACCTGAACAAGTGTGGATGTGGAGCCTTGATTCAAATGCTAGATCTCTAGCTGTGAGTAAAAATAACTTGGGGGGGTGGGGGGAGGATGAAAAGCTGAGGGGCTCTAAATTCAAGCCCTTGGACCATTCTGCTTAGCTTGACCATGATTACAAAGTTGGTCTAAGACAAAGCCTTCCTCTCTTTTAACAATCGCCTTCTAGGAGATGACAACCACTGCTGTAGATTATGGTCTGAAGCTCACATTTCCTTTCAACTTTCCTTCTCACTTAATGGTATCTGTTTTTCTAAATTAATCAAGATTGATCTTTTCCATGGTCTAAATTTACCATCACTCATATGTTCCTTTTAAACAGATGAGGAAATATCTGCCTTATAGGCTTATTATAAAGATTAAATTATGTTGATATATATGTAAGAGCCTAGTGACCCAGAAGTATAGAATATATTGTTGCCTCAACCATTGGTTCCTCTGTTTTAATTACTTTTCATTGATTAAGCAAACTTATTATTCCCATCTCCTCCCAACCCTTCCTCTTATTTAGAAAGAAAATATGTATACACAAATATACATATTACCCAAGTATGTATGAATTTATACACTATGGTTACATATGAACACTTTTTTTTTTTTGCCAGTCGTGAGTCCTGAACACTTGGCCTGGGCGCTGTCCCTCAGCTCTTGAGCTCAAGGCTAGTGCTCTACCCTTGAGCCACAACACAACTTCCAGCTTTCTTTTCTTATATGGTGCTGAGGAATCGAACCCAGGGCCTCATGCATGCAAGGCAAACACTCTACCACTGACCCACCTTCCCAGCCCCACATTTCTTTTCTTAAAAAAAAATATTGTCAAGGTGATATACACAGGGGTTACAGTTACATAAATAAGGTAGTGATCACATTTTTTTTTGTCTAACTTGTTACCCGTGCCCTCATTATGAACACATTTCTTTTGTTAATGTTTTTCTTGGAAAACATTTGTTGCTCTAGCAAAAAACTTTTTGGAGATCATATTTTTTTTCCTAGCTATTTCTCTCACTGGGTAATTCCTGTTGTAAAGATATTAATGTAAAAATGTCTCTTGTGTTCCTTATCTCCATCTTCAGTTTTCATCAACAACTGTACACTGACGGACAGATACTTTCATGGTATCTAGAAGTAGAAATAAACATATAGTTGCTTACCGAAGCATCAAAGTATTTAGAAAAAGATTACATGATATCAATAACAGTGCAATATTTGGGGATATTATTTTCAACAAAAAACAATGAGGTTATTCTTTTTCAGGAAATTAAAATTATGACCTGACTTCCTCTTTTCATTTGTAATATTGCTTAGCTATCATTAGTATATAAACATGTAACTTCTTTGAAAGCATTCTTTTAGAATGTCACACTCATGAAAGTTAGAGCCACCTTACTGAGTAGATTTGTTTGATGTTCTAGGCCTTACAATAACACAGGAACAGTCAATGCCTTGTTTAATAAAAAATAGAAAAATAACATATAATAAGCTAGTGATTAACAAAAAATCAGTGTGAAAAATTTTGCAATTTCAGTGACTTTCGTTGAGTTTACCTTAGTTATGTTTTTGCCTTCCTACTGGCTTACTGCTCTCATTTGCCTCTTCCACTTTAGCCATACTTCTAGTTCTGGCTTTATGCTAATTAATTGGAGATGAGTCTTGGAGATGTGTCTTATAACAATGATGGTAAAATTCTTCTAAGTAGTTGAATATAAGCCATCAGTTCCCAGCTTTAAGTTTGTTTAATATAATTTCAGTTTGTTTAAATGTAATTTCTGACCCAAGCCAGAAATTTAATTTCTAGTAACACAGGCCTGTAATCCTAGCTACTCAGGAGGCTGAGATCTGAGGATCACAATATAAAGTCAGTCCAAGGAAGAAAAGTCCATGAGAGTTTTATTTCCAATTAAACAGTAGAGAATTGAAAGTGGAACTGTTACTTAAAGTGGTAGAGGCTTGAACAGAAAAGCTCAAGGACAGAGCCCAGGCTCTGAGTTCCAGCCTGAGTAATGACCTCTCCCCCCCCTCCCCCCCCCAAAAAATATATATATATAATTCAAGATATATGTAGGAGAATACTCACATTTTTTAGTGTAGTGTGACATGCAAAATACAGTATTATGGAAAATACCTCATATTTGCAAGTACCTCATATTTAAAGTTTTATACATAGCTAAAGATTAATGCCCACTTTTCTGTGGTAAACTATATGTTAACTTTTATAAAATTAAATTAAGTGGACTATTTAGTCTGATTTCACTGTTATGGCTTAATTTGTTATGTCATCTGAGTGTTTTAATTACCCCAACTTTTAAACTTCTAATGAAATTGTTAAGCTATAGGAAAAAGGATTATTTTCTTTCACGATTTTTTGCACTTTACTTTTTACATTTATTGATAGAGTCAGCATGGTCAATGCTGAACTCTGGGAGTTAGAGGAATTGGGATTCTTTATCATTATTTAATGGTGTGGCTTTATGGAAATGATTAACCTCTTTGCCCTAGGTTTTTATCATCAGTAAAACGGAAAGGTCACATTAGGCAGTTTTTCTGTCCCCATGTTTTAGAAATTTAGACCCCAAGTTGTGGATTAGGGATTTTTTTTCTGTATGTAGTATTCTAAAGTGGAATCAAGTATATACACACATGCCCTTGTGCCAAGTTCAACATTTCAGAAATTAGCTGACATTTTACTGAAAACTAAATTGCAGTATTTATTATTATTTATTTACTAAACTTCAGCCTGTTTCTATAAGTCAGGCATCAAAAAGTGAGCCTTTCAAAACTTTCCGTGAAAATTACTCAGTGATTTACACACAGTCAGACTTCACTTCATGGCTTCCTTCCCTCCAGCACCATCCCTACTCCAACCCTTCAGTTAGAGACTGGTATTTTAACTTATTCAGAAAAAGAATTATATATATATATATATATATATATATATATATGATTATAATGTGTTATATATAATGCATCACATAACACATTAAATATAACATATTTTATATAGATGATATATGTATGTATGTATGTATGTATCTATCTATATGTATATTACTGTATGCTTCTCCAAATTAGTGGGTTATTTTTGTTGTTAATCCAAACATTTTAGAAATCTAATTCAATCAATCGAGAAACTGAAACGGGTATAGTGTTTCCATTAGTGGCCTCCAGGATCAATTTTCCTTTTCTCTGCAGAATACCAATGTGCTGCAAAGGGCAAGAAAAGTCAGTCTAATGGACATTAAGAGACAAGTTCATACTGAAAATCTTCATTCTAACCATATGCACAATTAAGTTCCTCTTTCTAGTTGCTTATAATTTCTGTTGTTTAACCACTGAAGAATGAGGAGGGGCATGATTCAGTCATTTAAAATTTATTTAAAAAGTATCAACCAATAAAATAACTAGAAATCAGTTTCAGATTTTGAAAGGCAGTGCTTCCACAAAGATGCAAATAAAAATAAAACAAGGTGGGAAAAAAAAAAGGCATTGGGACTTTCAAGTTGTTATACTGAGCCGAGCGTTCTTCTAAGTCTTGGAGTGATTTCAATTGAGTTGTATTTCAAACTCGTATGAGCTTACAATGCACCTTCAACATAGTTTTGCAAAGCGTCTATAGGAACTGTCAGGAGCAGAAAGATTACTTCACAGTAATGATGGTTGAATTGAACTATGCTTTTTGATGTTTTACTTTCTGAATTGAATTGTTAGACAAGATTAATTGCACACAGTAAGAGTTTTAAATGAATGTGATGTAAGGCATTAAGTTTCTCTGTATGCCAGTTGTGAAAAAAAAGTAACTGGAAGGTTTAAAAGAATAAATGTGTTTAATGCATAAAATACCCTGGCCAATTTTAAAATTCCTTTACTCACATCCTTATTGAAAATAGAAAACCCTCTTTATTCATCTGTCTTGGTTATATTGCTCTAGTGGAAGTAATTTAATATTCTTGCTTTCCACTAATCTTCTAGTTCAACAGGAGTAAACAATAGGTTTCATAAATTAAAAATACACTCTTCTGAACATGCTTATAAGATTAGGAAAAAAAACAAGGCAGTAAACATTTATGACTGAAACAAACTAGATTGTTCAAACACTGCCATGATGTATCTTGTATATCAATATGGCACTGATATCAGTTAGAATGCAAACAAGGTTTTAAATGATGTGCCCCTTCATTTCAGCTGGAGTATCTGCTCCACGCCATCTGCCTATCAGATGGTTAGGAACCAGGACTGCGTATTAATGCCACATGTTCGATTTTCCTCCTTCATGTAATGGTTAGATTCATATTGCTAATAGCTGTGCATGAGCACTGTCGATGAAATTTCTGTGACGGTGAAGTGATGAGATATTTATAAGCTGCCTGTCTCCTCGAATAATCAGTAGGAAGCTGGCCAGACATAAATAACTTCTCAATTCCAGAATATTTACTAATAACTTCGATTGGCTATAATTTGTTGCATGTTTAAACTTGTTTCATTTAAATTTGAATAAAGTAACATAGACTGACAGTCTATCATATGAGAGATCTGAATACTTAACCATTTCTTGTACATAACCCACTTTTATTAACCATTAGGTTTGGGGAATGCATTTTATTTGGAATTCAATGTAAAAGCAAGACAGCATATCAAACATTTGGAAGTCATCTTGATGTCTTTGAAACCAAAGATCAAAGATTGGACTTTTCAAGTTAATGAGCAAACAAACAGATCAGAGAAAGTATTTGACAGCAATATGTCTCTTTTATTGATATTTATAATCTACAGTTGTAATCTTCTATTTATAGACTGAAGGCACTAACTTAGTTGAAATAGAATGGCATTACTTTTCCACTTTTAAAGAGAGTGATCAGGATTGTTTAATGACATTTGAAGCATTAAAGGAAATTTTAGTGGAAGTTGAAAGCAGAAGAAAATGCTATTTTTACAAAGTAAAATAATGCCCTTAAAGAGTAACAATACCGGCTTACATTCCATGAGATAAATGTATGGATTAGTATTATGACTGAGTTTGGAAGTAGAAAAGCTTTATATCAATGCAGCACAAAGTGAAGATTGAGTGATTTTATGATAAATTGGATCAATATAGACAGCTAAATGAAATCTTTTGCTAGCAACATGGGTTTTTAGATCTCCATTTGTCCAATAGGTAAATTCTTGCTATGCACCACACTTTTGTACTCTTTGTCATCTTTGCATTTGGGGTGAGTAGTAACTGAATCTGGTAAAATATCTGATAAAGCCAGTTTCAAGGATATGATAGACAAAATGTGTAGCTTTGTACTTTTAGGCAATATATGTTAATATCTAGGAATGTGAGTAGGGTATTGCCTGTGTCACTTCCTTTTATTCTCCACAGCACCCCTGGGGCTGTTTGCACCGTTCTTAATGATGAAAGCCACAGAATTGATGACCTTGTTTAGTAAGCATTTACTATGCAGTTATATATTTCATGTGAGTTTTAATATAAGGGTTTTTTGTTTGTAGTACCAGATATTTATCTAAATCTTAGATTATTTTATCTCACATTAGTGGAACCTGAGGCACAGAGGGAATAGAAGTAAGAAGAAAAGGATTATAAATGGTGCTAAAGCATGGTAGATATTATGGGTCACCTTTGATTACATGAGTGAACCATTGATCACATAAAATTTGTTGTCATTGTTTGGATTCTCTATATATTAGAGATCAAAGCTTTGAATAACTTTGTTATTTTTTAAAAAACTCTTTAGGGGGGGCTGGGAACGTAGCTCAGTGGTAGAGTGCATGCCTTGCAAGCATGAGGCCCTGGGTTCGATTCCTCAGCACCAAATAAACAGAAAAAGCCAGAAGTGGCGCTGTGGCTCCAGTGGTAGAGCGCTAGCCTTGAACTGAAGAGCTGAGGGACAGTGCCCAGGCCCAGAGTTTAGGCCCCATGACTGGCAAAAAAAAAAAAAAAACCACACACACACACACACACACACACACACACACAATAAAAAACTCTTTAGCGAACAACAAGCATATACAACAGGACTTCAACTGAGGCTCATTTATAGATACCCAACTATTTTCTATCAAAAAGTTGGGTAGAGACATGAGATTGGGAAATATGAAGTGGTGTGTGTGTGTGTGTGTGTGTGCGTGTGTGTGTGTACATTCTGTGATCTTTCCAGCTTTTGAAGATGTACCTGTGGAAATTTATGCATCAGAATAAATTGATTAGATTTGCTGCTCCACATTTGTTCTAGCATAAAAATAATGTGTTAAATTACTTTCCATTGACATTGCCAAAATAATGATCATTTTATCTATAGTCTGGGTTGAGGAATACTTTTTCTTTTACTGCAATCCATGGCAAATACTGTGGTAAATGTTTGATATGCCCATACTAAGAAGATTTTTAAAAATATTATTATTATTACCGTTTTGATGTTATCACTTGCCCATCTCCCTTAGATCTGCTTCTCTTTCCCCTCTCAAGTGAATGGTTTGCTTTATTCAGACTGTACATTAAAATGACCTGTAAAGCAATGAAACTCATTTAAAATGTGCCCATACTGAATTAGAATCTGGGATTGTAAAGGTTATCGCTTTCATGGTTTGAGAGCTCTGTGGCTGGTTCTGATGCACCGCTAGGAATGGTAAGTTCACCTCCTGCAAGGATGACCACACAAGCTGGCAGGTCACTAACTCGCATGGTATAGCTCTTGGAAAGAGTAATCTTTGAGTTAGTTGTGGAAAGGTTGATAGCTCTTTCTAAGTTAGACAGTGAGGAGTTAGGAATCTGGCCCTACTTCTCTGAAGGTGTAATATTTAGGCTATCATATGAAGATGACATAGACAGGTGTAGAGTAGGAGACCTGAGATCACACTTCTCTAGAAGTGAAGATTGACTTGAAAGAAGGAATAATGTGGTGTACTGGAGGAGCTGAAGGATCTACCTATCTGGAGCACAGTGTTCAAGGTAGAGCTAGGCATGATTTTGCATGGATAGTCATGGAACTGAACATTAAGAACTCTGACAAACAGGTGAACCATTGAACTTGATCCTAAGGATTATCATCTGAAAGTTGTATTAATTGCTATATAATAAGAGATTGGACGTGGGAGAAGGAGAAGCCATTAAGAATTTTATCATAGAACTATGAGAGAAATGATGGAAGTTTGTGTTTAGGGTGGCAGAGGAAATGAGGTTAGATAATAAAATACAGAATTCTGTGCTTTTAGGGGCAGTGGAAACAGAGACTTCAAAAGATATTGAAAGATTAAAGCCCATCAAACACCAAGGAGATTTAGTAAAACAAAAATCAGAAACGCTTGCATATGTCATTGTTTCTTCCTCTGTTCTCCAAACTAATCTAAAATAGAATATTAAATAGCATTATAGTTAAGTTACACTGTGTGTGAGAGGCAGAGAGAGAAGCTGCATTAGAAATGTAAAACTAGGAAAGAATGTGAAACAGCAAAATGAAAGATTAAAATCAACTAGGTAAAAAGTTACAAAAAAGCAATTTTCAAAATCAAGACAGTCACCTCAAGACAAGCGTAGATCTCCTAGATTAGGAGACCTGTGCCAGTGCCTTATGCCTGTAATCCTAGTGGCTCCAGAGGCTGAGATCTTAAAAAAAGTGGTTCAAAGCCAGACCAGGCAGGAAAGTCCATGAGACTCTCATCTACAAATAACTTCCAAAAATTCCAGAAGTGGAGCAATGGCTCAAGTGGTAGAGTGTTAGTCTTGAGCCACAAAGCTAAGGGAGACTACCCAGGCCCTGAGTTCAAGTTCCAGTTTTCACTCATACACACACATACATACATACATACACACACAGGGGGCATTCAGCCCAAAAATATAATATAAAGATCCTCAGAGATGGATATTCTTATGGAAGAAATAGAATGAACAACATCTCTTGTTTGACTAAACCTGTTCTTGCATTCCTCATGTAGTTCTTACCCAAAACTTACATTTTCCCTTTGGTATGAGATTGCTTTCACAGAAGAAAACAGACCCAAATTTTATGGATTTTCCAAAATCAGAGCTTGCACAGTTCTTCATTATGTTACTTAACTTATATGGATTCAGGTGATAATAGTTTTATCTCAACTTGTATGTTTTTTCTTGATTATTTGAATATCATAAATGAGATTCATCTACACCATAAATTCTCAGCCCTGAGATGTGTCTTAAATTGGAGATGGGTTAACATTACTCATACAGGAAAGGACAAATGGGATATTCATATTAATGACAAGGAAAAATCAAGAGAAAGAGATTCTGTTCTGGGAAACACAAAGAGGATTTTAAGAGAACAGGAAAGAAAGTGCTCTGAAACATCTTTGAAGGAAATGAGTAATTGGGGAGAAAAATTCAATCATAGGAAGATGAGAGAATCAGTTCAATTTGGGACTTAAAAGGCAATGAAGGTTCAGACTCAACCCAGATGGATTCTTTGAATTTAGATCAGTGCCTTTTAAGGAGGTGGTTATCAGTTTTTCATGCAAAGATCCAATCTGAGTCTTGATACTTTTGGGTAAATGTGGCCAGGACCTCTTTGTACAGATCTAAAGGGAAAGTGGGTGGAGTCTTTTACTCTGTTCATACATAGAGATTTCCACTGAAGAAGACTTTCACGTAATTCTTTGGGCTGGGACTCTTTTTCTATAGTTACTAGAAGTGGTGATTATGAGGAAGAGAGGAGAAGAGTAGGGCTCATTCTTTCCACCAGCTGAGAATGGAAAATAAAAATCCCATAGATGGTTTCAAAGAGGGTTGGAACACTGTAGTCAGAAATATGATGTCAGCTCTAGCAAAAAAAAAAACAACAACAACAACAATGTGGGAGTGAAGAAAGCATATGCATCCTATAAAGTTCTAAATTAGGAGACGCTGTTCACATAATCCAGCCTGTGTCATTTTATACATGAGGGATTCCAGGCTGGTTTGAATTGATCTTCTAAAAGTTCATACATTAAAAAGAGATAAATTACTGTCCTGTTCACAAACATCTCCTATCCTCTGTCTCTGTCTTTGTCTGCCTCCACCCATTCCCCTTCTCCACCCCTTTTCCACACCTTTTAGTTAAAACCTGAATAGAATGGCTCCAACATTCTGTACTTCCAAGATCTTGTCTTAGATCCTCTTTTTAATCCATCTCTACTATACTTTTTCTTTTCTGTATAAACAGAAACAAACCGTTCTGGATAAACATGAAATACAGGTTATAATCGACAACTAGAATGTACTACACACATCTTTAAATCTGTAAGTTTCCTAATCTGCTAAGGAGAACAGATGAATACTACTGTGTTAGAAAGGTGATTATACTACTTTTATGTCCTCTAAATTAGCACTTATTATTACTATGTAGGAGCAAAGTATTTGCCATTATTGTTTTTTTTTTCTTAAGTATCTTTGGACTACCAAATTATGTAGTCTCATGTGCTCCATCCAGTGTGTAGTTTACTATCAACTGAAGAGAGTATGCATGGACAGACATAGGTGGTGCTGCATGACCTATTCTATGGTGAAGAAGAGACATCGTCCAGGCTGAGGGAAGTAGGCAGGTATCCACTGGCTTAGGAGAGATGGAGAGCAAGACTCACAAACGTGGGTAAGATTTTCCTGAATGATGGGATTTCCAGGATGTGAGTCATGACAAAGACAATGCTATGGAGGTTAAGTAGAGATTTGAAGAGCAGGCCATGTATGGGGAATGGTGATGTGTTTGATATATCCTACCTGCGGCCCGCTGCAGTAATGAGGAAAATTTGGGCAATGAACTTTGAGATAAACTCAGATAAATGCTTTGTGGATGAAGCTGACAGTTTAGATTTTTTCCTCATTTTTTATGGCATCTGTAGGAGTATTTAACCAGGGAATGACATCTTTAGAGTGGTTTCTTGATTTTTCTTTCAGTTGGATTTACTTAAAAAATTATTGTTTTGGCCTACTGTATTTCCATCTTTAAAATTTATTTTTAATTGTCTTTAAGTAGTTGTATGGAGAAGTTTTAATGTAGCATGTCCATTTGTGTGTTCCATGCATCTTGGTTCATCGTGTTCCCTCAAACTTATCCCAATCCCACCCATCCCCTCCAGTTTCCCTATTCCATTTTCCACATACATACATTGAGAACTAAAACAGACTCATTTCTCTGAGAGATAACTGGAATTATGTTTTTGCTAATATTTGGGGAGTGTATAGGACATTTGTCTCCTTATGTCAATATATTTTATTGGTTAGCTGAGAATAAATATGCTATTGGTGTTCAATTAAAAAATCAAGGACTCTAATATATGCTTGTGTGTGAGTTACATAAAGTACTGGACTATTACCTGAAAGAATCAGAATTTGAATTACTTCATTTCTAATTCATTCTTTGAAGGTCTGACAGCAGCAGCTGCAGCAGCTGCCGCTGCTACCAACGCAGCCATCGCGGAAGCAATGAAGGTGAAAAAAATCAAATTAGAAGCTATGAGCAACTATCATGCCAGTAATAACCAACATGGAGCTGATTCTGAAAACGGAGACATGAATTCAAGTGTTGGTGAGTATTCTACTCATTGAAACGGGTCATGATCACCTTGGTATGGAATTGCTTCCTTTTCCAAAAAAGAACCATTGGTGGCACCTTCAAAAGTTGGCATTTTTTCCCTTGGACCCTGTGTATGCTTTGAGGATACCATTTTGTTTGGAGAGAACATGTTCTCAAGTGATTAGAAGCAGCAGCATTTTTTTTTTTATTATTATAGGACCTATTTTATGTCTACTGTAAGTAGTGAATGGACATGTTTCATAGTACAAGTAAACTTTGATAGACATTTCAAAAATCTTGAGTGCAGCTGTGATGACAGAAAAAATAATACATACCAAATTCTATATGCTCTAATTTTATTTTTTCTAGTGCATTTGTTATGAAGTTAGGCATTTATTATAATTAGCAGCAAAATAAAAAGAGACATGATTCATGACCCCAATGAATGTTTAATACTGTAGATAGTACTGAATTCTGCACATATTACATTATGCACATATCTATGATAAAGTTTAACTTATAAACTTGTCCCAGTAAAAAATTACTGAGAATAATTAATAATAAAATAGAAAGGTTACAACAATATACTGTAATGATTTTTTTTTTAATTTGCACTTTTCTGGCATGCCTAAGGCTTTGGGTTTGATCCCAAGCAATGCAAAAGTTATTTAAATTTTCTGAATTATTTTATAGTATTGTTTGATTAAAATTAACCAAGGATAACTGAAACCACACACACACACACACACACACAAACACACACACAAAAACACACACACATACACACACACAATCATGGATATAGAGAGACTCCTGTAACCTAATCCTTTCTCATGTCCTGTCAAGAATAAGGTTTATTTTGAATAATTGTTTTATCTTCCATCATTATAAGTGCCTATATCATTTAAAAATGTAACTTGCATTTTTCTTGCTAGTTTTTCTTTCTTGCTGTGTGGAGAAAAGACACAAAAGTTAACTGTCACAGTGAAACCAAATAACACTCTGACCTTTGCCAGATAGTCATTTGAGTAACTTTATTGTCAGATAGGGTCCCCCTCCATGGTTTAATTCTTTTGTTAATGATATTTTAAAATCTGGGTGTTAATAAGGCCAAACATTATCTTATATTATGATACTGCTTTATTTCTCTCTCTACTGTAGAAACCATGCTCAAAATACATCTAATGAGACATCTTGATCTTGTAAAAAGTTTTCAAGGGAGCATATCTAAGATATGCTAATAAAGGGGAAAAATTTGTGATAATTTGATTAAAATTTCTCTTCCATGTAGTATTCAGCAGATTATTTAATGTTAGTCAACAACTCTACTCCTTTCAGACCATTAAGACAGTTAAGGGTATAGGAAAGAATGCTGTAGTTCTTACTATTACTCGTTAAGAGCAGTTTCTAGTGTAAAAGATGAGAGGAAAACAAACAAACAGAAAATCTCAGGGAGTTCTCATAAGGACTATTGGAAATTCTAGCAGCAGAGGTCTGAATTCAGAGTAGATGGTCGTGGTGGTAGCAATATAAATAAAGGTTTGAATTTCTAAACCTTTCTATGGAGCTGACCTAGAGGGCAAAGGATTGTTTAGGTCATGGTTGACACATATATATATTTAGATATGTAGAATTTAAAGCAGAGCCAGGCGTGGTGGTGCATGCCTATGATTTCAGCTACTCTGGAGGCAGAGATAGGGAAGATCATGGTGCAAGATCAGGCCTTGGCTAAAAGCAAGAGAACCTATCAACATACAACTTCAGCAAAGCTGCAGACTGGCTACAGTGGTTGAGTTCTTCCCCAGCAAGTATGAAGGTCTGACTCAAAACCCTAGTACCACTAAAGTAAATAATTCAAAATAATTAAATTAAATTAAAAAATGAAATTGAAGTCATTAGTTCAGTCAAAATGAAAGAATTATAATTCTGTTCTTAGAAATGTCAAATATTAATTGCTTTAAAATAAAAGTCTTTTGCTTTGGCTTATTGAATGAGCCAACATTGAAATTGTTCAAGAATAAGCTACTGGCCACTATAAATGATGATTTCTATTTTGAGATATGTTCTGGACTAGTTTCAAAAGTTGAGAATAGGCTGTTCTTGAAAGTGCTTTGAGGAAAGATTTTTGAAATGGAAAATATCAAAACATTTAAAATAACATTTATTAAGGAATGGTATCTTTGCAGTTCCTGGACAGCAGAGTGGAGTTCATTGGCACAACTAACAGGCAGAAGTTAACAGGAACATGGATCATAATGAAGCACTAACATATTTAACCTATTTAACATGAAGCATTAACATATTTAATATTAAATATTAACATATTTAATATTTGATACTTAGTCATAACACTTGGCTACTGAAAAAACTAAAGCTACCTTACATTATTTAGGCACCTATGATATCATAATAATTGAATGTATAAATGATTTAAATTACCCATTGGATTTCATTTGGATGAAAGTTTTCTTTCAGGTAAGTATTCAATTGATAGCTTGCACTGCTTTTTAGCCTTGACACATATCACCCACATCAATTTGAACTGGGAGCAGAGATTTACTTGAATTTTCCTAGAAGGTTTTACTAGTTTGCGATGTATAGCCATTGCCTGTCCCTAAAGCGTGTACATCATTGATATTGTAGATATCTTTAGCTGATTTGGACAGTACAAAAAAATCCTCATTGTCATTTTCCTTTTACTTTCATATGCTACTGTTCTTTAAGAATTTATACCTTGTGCTATTACCCTTCCTAGCATCTCCACCCCTACATATATATCTAGAGAGCAGAGAAAGCAAGTCTTGACAGACAGCATGGTGGTGGGAAAGTGTAAAGATCAGTGGAGAAGCTGAGAGCAGAGTTCTCTTAGATCAAAGCATTTGCTGACCTGAGCAGGTTTTTCTTTCTTTCTTTTTTTTTTCCTACTCTGGTTCCTTAGAACCAGACAATAACCTGCCACTTTGTTAAGGGTTCAGTAATTACTTTCCCTGTGACTTGGGAAAGTTATGTCAACTTCTGATCCAAAAATGCCACGTGTGGAACATGGTATAAATAATATTGTCAAAATCATGAAAATTAAAATATATTTGCTAGCATTTATTTCACTAGAGCAAGGTCTGCTGATCACATTGTTGAAACCTTTGCATTGCTGTCATAGTTAATAGTTCTTTCAACTTGCCTTGCTGGAAAATCACCATTTTCCTTTCCCCCCTCCCTTCATGTGTTCCTCCTGTGTTTCTATTCTGTCTGCTAGCTATTACCCCTTAAGCGGCAGGTCTGTGTGGGAACTGAGGGGGTGGCATCTATTACATCTCTCAAATTTTGCTGTCTAGTTGATTTTAGCTCACTCTAAGAATATAAAAATAATCTAATACTGGCCCAGCCCTGAAGGGGCATAGGTTCTGTGCAAGATTGAGAAATAAGCCAGCAGCCATAAGAGACTGTGTGAGATCCTCCAGAATACATCACTAGAGGATGGAAAGGAGTGCTGTTAAGGTATATGAACTCTAGAAGGAATCCCAGGAATCTCAAACCAATATTTCAGATACAAACTTAGTGCTCATGAATCTGTCAGTTGTCCCCTCAAAGCAATGAATCCCTTCAGAGAAGTGCTACTTAAATGACGTATCATTGCTCCTTCGTTTTGTCCAGATCAGGGACATTTTTTTAAAGTCTACTTACTACCTTTTTTTTTTCTTTTACTTTCTATACTAATCTGGTTTACAACTTCCACTCTTCAACATTCTTGGTTTTCCTTTATAGGAAAATTGCTTCCTCTTATCTCAGGTGGCAAAATACATTCTTATAACTCTAGAATACAGATTTTGATTTTGCTTGGTTTGGTTAGACTTGGCTTGGTTAAATGACAAGATAATATTATTACAGCTAAACCTTTTCAGTGCTAATATGAACCTTAAAAATGAGCCCAGAAAAGAAATCTTTGATGCTGACAAGTAATTGTTGTCTATAGCAATTTTGCATGATAACCTTAAGCTTACATCTTTCCAACAGAATGAGCACTTTAGGAGAACTGAGGACCTCAGGATAGATCTGAATGAGGCATCAGCAATGCTGAGTAAAATATATGACCATGTCGCCATTCTCCTTCACCCACAATCAATTGGATTCTTTTAGTTTAATATTTACTTGCTAAGATGAGATGCTAGTCTGCATGGTGATAAACAGTCTGCTCCTGGCATCTGAAGGTGACCTGTCAGTTCATATGGACAAATCTCCTGCTTACTGAAATGTACAAAATAAATCATTAAAGCAGGCAGGTGCTCATTCCCAGATTTAAATCACCATAGATTTATGATTTGAATTAATGCTTCATTTGGCCATAGAAATAGATGCTGAGACAAATGATATGCACTGGTTGGGGTTTCCATACTGTAGCCATCCTGATATTGATTACTGAGATGTCTTAGCAATCTCTTGTTTATATCAGGTACTATCTTGTGACAGGTTGGCTGATATGAGCTACACTGCAGATAAGAAGGAAAAATGTCCTGGATTCTTTTTAGTGGCAACACTATCCACCATGTACAGCCCAGATAAATTGCTATTTTTTATTTTCTTAAGGGAGTAATCTGCATAACCAGTTTAAAAAAATACAGAACTTTGGGATATTGGAAAGGACACATTTAATACCGGTGAACCCAAGGTCAATTTGATAGTATCTTTTAGTATGTTTTTTTAAAAATCTGTTTATCTCTTTCTTTTGGCATTATGCACATTTCGAGGATACTAAATTAGTCACAACTGGTTTAATCTAAATAAAGGAAACATAATTTTACTTCTAGTTTTAAAATGCCATATAAATATTGACATAGTGAGCATCTCAAAGTATCTGTTATTTAAATACTTGTTAAACCCTGTGTCATTTTCCCTTCACTAAAGATAACAAAAGAAACAAGTCTTTGAAAATAAATGTATTAAATATTATTCCCTAGTGCAAAGTTCTGCAAACCATAATTTATGAAGAGCAAGAGACTGCAGGAAAAGACCACATTTTTACTTCTCTTAACACTTTTATTTAAGAAAAATACTGTGTACACAGTTTAAAAAGTTCTCAGAGGATTTGAGAGGGACCTTTGAAACTAGCTAATATCTGACTCATAGGACTGGTAAACAGCTATCAACAATAGTAGATTGCTTGCTTTGTAGGAAGTGAGTTCATATCTATTCAAACTGTGATCTCAAAACAGATGTTCCAAGAAAATCTCATTGTTTAAACTATAGTCATAACCCCTAAACTGCTGTTATTTCTTTAAGGAAGTGAAATCATCTCAAAACTTCACTATTTTGTCTTTCTGAATACTGAGGAAAGCAGGCAAGCCTATGTGAATGCAGTAATCTACCAATCTGAGCAAATTTCACATGCTTAGAATGTGTAATTCTTACTCATTTTTCTCAAACTTGGAGAGTTATCATGAGGATGTAGGAATCTCACGCAACAAACAAACAAATGAACAAAAAAGGACTTCAGTTAGAATAGTATGCTTTCGAACAGTTCTTCATTCTTCTTATTCCCTCAACTGCCAAAACAAACAAATATATGAAAAGAAAAAAAAAAAGGTCCAGACAGCCAAGGAGATAAAATTATATTTTCCTCTTTTTTGTTTTTCAAATCTGTTCTTGAAGAAATAGAATAGTTGACACAGGAGTCATTTCCTTTCTTCTAACACATGTGCCTGTTTGAAAGGGGAAAAATTAATTTTATGATTTCAGGAAGAAGTCTTAGAGACCTTGAGAAAGCAAATACAAGGAAACTGAGAGCACGGGCCACCAAGCAGAGCTCTGCCTTTGCACATTGGATTCTCTGCCTTGGCAATGTTAATGAACCTCAAATCCTTCCTATAATTAGATGAGGGAATTGCTTATATTTTCAAACAGATGATGCTGCTATAATGAAACGATTGACAGGGAATTTAAGAGTGTCTACAGTAGTCATTTGGTTTCTGTTATAAAAAAAAAAGTTGAAAAAGAAGATTGGCTTTAGACATAGGTCCTGAGAGAGGTAGTAATTTACATAGCATGCTATGACAGGTGTCTTTGTATAGGAAGGAACTAAAATGGAAGTCTAAAGAAATGATGGGCAGGTATGGCAATTTTTTGGGGAGGGGTGTCCTATGCTTATTCTGCTTAGGTTCTTTAAAAGGGGCCGAGACTCAAGAGATGGATCCGGATTGAGTGCACAGCTGTAACTGCTGATGAGCTAATTGCTCCTTATCTCTCAGCCCCATTCATCTTCATTTTTTACCAATTACTGAGAATTATCTGTGTTCTCAGTTGGATATGAGAGTTAATCCTTTTTGGTTAAGCTGGCAGTACTGTGAGCAGATTCCAAATCAGAGGGTGAAAAAGCCAAAGCAAGCTTGCTCTAAAAATCTCTTAAGTTCAATTACAGTATCATTGATTCATACGAAATTTCCTCTTCTTTAACAGATTAAATGGGAAAAGTTTTTTTTAAACCTTAATGCTTCTCTGCTAGACAATAATTCTTAAGGCCTTTCTTCCTGCCTGATGCATAAGACTCAACAATACTGAGTCAGGATCTAGTAAACACAGAAAAGAACAAGTCTAAGAGCCAAAAAAGGATTCTGAGAAGTAATTTATAACTGACAACTGTCAACATGTGTGTAAGTGTGTGTATGTGTATCTGACCACTGACTCTCTCTCCCTCTCTCTCTCTCTTTCTCTCTTTCTCTCTCTCTCTATAAAATTGACAATGACATATATAAATCTTACAACTGTCGATGTATATGTATATGTATATCTAGACACACATACACATTTTTGCTTTCTGTGGCTTTGGATATGTGGAAGAAAGTACACCAAATGTAAACCAAACCTCTTCATGAAAGTCATGTTAGTGGAACCTTACTGGAAGGACACATAAACATCTCTTAAAAATGTAGGAACTGCTTTGGCTTGTAATTCAATTGATTGTGAATAGGCCATATGGTTAAGATCATTTTCTATGCAAAAAGATGTCTTTATATCTTGACATTTCACTCAAAAAGGCTCACACCAGTATTATAAAGAAAAAGTAGTAAACTACTCTTTCAACAAATTTGATGCACTTGTAAATATCTGTAGCTTTTTCATGACTAAATATTTTAAGTAGGATTATTGAATAAGGAAATACGAAGTCCAAACAAAATTTAATGCAAAATTACTTAAAAATATTTGGCAACATGCTTGAAATAAATACTTCTAGATATGCCCACAAAGTGGTATGGAGGAACAAACAACAAAATGTATGTCATGAGATTTGGTTAGTAAGGGATATAACTGTTTAGTTAAGAGTCTTAACTGCTTAGCTTTCTTATTTAATAAATAAAAATCTTGGTTCCCAATTTCCCTCTTAGCTCTAAAACTTTTTGATCCTTGAAAACACAAGAAGCATTCTTTGAAGTGATTAACCAAATAAACAGCAATCCTGAAATGAGTGAAATGTCCTCAAATAAGACATCAATAGATTGTACTGTGTATATTTAAATATGGTGTGATCATTACATAAAATGAATGTAGAGCAATATTTATTTTAACTATGAGATAAAAGAATGAAATAAAATTTTCACTTTGTACTATATAACTATTTTGTTAGAGTTTGGAAGAAACTGAGCAAGAGTTGAAATTATGAAAGAATTCTGGTTGTTTAAACATATAGTCTACAAGTTGACAATTTTAAAAGGCATAAGTGCTAATAAATAATCATCTTTTGAGCTCTTTTTCATGAATTCCAAAGACATGAGAGGCAACACTATGCCTTTTCTTTCATAACTTGTCTTTGATCTTCATTGTTTAAATAATTGAAATATTAATGACTGCAACAGGTGACTATGAAAGAATATATTATTATATTAAAAATAACTTTTTTTTTTTTAGCCAGTCGTGGGTCTGAACTCTGGGCCTGAGCGCTGTCCCTCAGCTCTTCAGCTCAAGGCTAGCACTCTACCACTTGAGCCACAGCACCACTTCAGGCTTTTTCTGCTTATGTGGTGCTGAGTAATCGAACCCAGGGCCTCATGCAAGGCATGAAGGCATGCAAGGCAAGCACTCTACCACTGAGCTACCTTCCCAGCCCAATTAAAAAAAACATTTTTTTTATCTGAAAGTACTTAAATGTATATTTCTAGTTCTGCTTCTATATGTAAAAGAAATCCTTATACTCTGATTCATAACACACAGTAGTTTACTCTATGACTTATTGAACATATCCTTGGGTATATAGATAAGTGGAATATAGAGAAGGTTTCAATATTTGAAATACCTTTTACATTTCAAAAAGACTTTTAAAATGTTCGGACAGTGGAAGAACATTGTTAGGAATACCATGCAATGCTTTTGTTTAAATCTCAATATAGCTTCTTTTAAATAATGACCGAATAATGCAGTAAGCCTGATAATTTAAGCATATCATATTAAATACTTTTGGCTCTGCATTTTTGTATAATAATAAAATAGAAGTGATGATGCCCAAATGGATATGTATGTAATATCATCATATTCCAGGAGACCGAATGCTTTTTTTATGAAGCGGTCTTGCAAATAATCATTATAAACCTACATCATCATTCTATGATGTCTCTGTGATCTTCATAAATAAAGCAGCGTGTAAATAAATATTTCATTATAAAACAAACCCAGGACATATTCAATTATTTTAAGATCAAACAACTCTTACTATATTCATGGATATGATCATCTATTTTGCTTTATATTTTAACTTTGCATTATTAACTGCATATGATTAGAATAAACCTTCAACTTTGTGTTCTGTAAAATACAACTAGAGATACAGAGTTTGAAGTATATGATACCTTCTTGTTGGAAAAAGCTGTATTGTTTGAGGCAGTAGGATGCTTGTGGTCAAATACTATTGTGTGTATACAAAACTTTGTAATTCTCAGCACCTGCCACCAGGCATAGTATATCTATGTTACCATGATTCTTCTCTAAAGTGTTCAAATACTTCAAACTTGTTCAAAATAATGTTTTCAATCATGACATATTGAATTGAATGCCCAGTAGTAGAGCTACAGGATTACTGAATACTCAGATAGTTGACATACATATCTAAAAATGTCAACTCATTTAAGATGTGGTATATACAGTTTGTGCTTGTTTCCTGAGGCCGCCCAAGTAAACCTGGATAATATGGTGGGGGGGGGGGGGGGAACAACAAAAAAAAGAAAATGGGGGAATTTAAATATGGTTTTCTTTAACAGCAGGTCATAATGGAAACACAGACCCTTCCATTCAGTGCTAGAGAATTACCAGTTTGATAATGATTAGGAATGTTGTTATTAAAACAGTATGTGCAGTTCATTTTCAACAGTTTTGAATTAGAGTCTGCACTAATGAAACGGATACGGTTTCCTTCACAAAGGGCAGATCTGTTAGTTAATATCGCTGCCGCAGTGCCTTGCAGACCATGCCTTTAGCTCTATTTGTATTTCACAGCATGATAAGCAAAGAGTGTTGATTTTCAAGGATCCTGCTGATGAAAGGTAATGGCATTATTACATCTTTATCTCAAAAGCAGAAGTGAGTGGTAAATGATTTTTTTTCTGTGTTGCACGAGATTTCTTGGGTAGAAAGTCTTTTTTTTTTTAAAAAAACTCTTTACATCGTTTTAGTCTTGGAAATGATATGTTATTATTTAATGTCTGCACAGCAAGCTTGAAAGCACCTAATAGCGAATGGATTGGAAGTGAAGTACCTCCTGTTCACAGATATGGATCTTCTCAGTCACACGCTGTACCAGCTGTCATCCCAGCCATACTGCTGTGATTTAATTAGTCTGTTTATGTCCTTTCTAATAATATTTCCATCTCTATGAAAGGGCAAATGCGACAGGGACTCTTTCCCTTTCTGGTTATACACACTGAAGAATGTGGCCTACATCTGAGATGTGGGGATGCAGGATTGAATCACCATTCCTGTCATCTCAAGCTGTTGATAAATTGTTCAGCCAAGAAGTGTACTTACTTCCTTGGGGTCATTTGTGGGCTGGTAATAATCATATGCATAGGGACAAAGAAAGGAAGGTTTTGTGTGTGTGTGTGTGTGTGTGTGTGTGTGTGTGTGTGTGTGTGTGTGTGTGTGTGTATGTGTGTGTGTGTATTCCATCACATAGATGATATATATGTAGTTTATATACACATGTACATTGTAAAGTATTAAAGCAATCTGTAGGAAGATGTGTCTTTTGCTGAAATCATGCTGAGCAGGTTTTTTTTTCTATGGCATGTATTAAAGTCTGTCCATCAGGCTGGCCATTTTTATCATAGGTAGTTCCTCAGGATTGCAGCATTTTAAAAAATAATCTCAGGGTAAGTTTTTTAAAATTTTATTTCTACTAAGTGAAAATTTAAAAATGAGCCATACATTGGGAATTTTACTAGGGTGGTAGCATAGATTAGGATCTCTGGGGCAGAATATCTCTGTTTTATTCAAGATTATATGTTTTAGGATAGCTAATGATGACTTCATCATTTACATAAATCCGTTCTTACTTGTTCTTTTTGCAATAGTAAATGAAACACAGGGCTAACAGAAACTGTTTTTACCATTATGACCTGCTGATTTAACTTAAAAGGGTAACATAGGTTCAAAACACTCTACAGACATTATTAAATAGCCACATAAATTAGCAAGAGATATAAAAGTTATACAGTATTATTTAATATAATGTAATTGTAGTGTTTAATGATTTAAATGCCAAGGTACTATGTCACTTGAATGATCAAGGCTACCTCAAATTTTAGTGGCATAAGTTGCATGCTGGTTCCTGTCCTAGAATTCTATTACCATTCTTCAGGAAGCACAAATCCATATAGCACAAATGAGAAAAAAAAATAAGAGATCAATTACTGAAACCAATTTGAATTTCCTTAAAATTCATTCTGGCTTGTTTTAAGACAAATGTTTGTCATTTTAATCTATGCTTTGGATATACATCATCTTCAGCTCACTATATCTTGAATATAGAAATTGTGTTACAGGGTTTCTGATTCATTTTTGCTTTGCATATATTTTGTTGTTTTTTCCTCACTTAATTTTTTTTTGGAGAGCCCAGCTATATTTTTTAGAAAAAGCTTATAAAGACAGAGTTTATCAGATGTTATATCTAATGTTTATATTACATAAATATATTGAAGTAAAAATATTTAGCAACATGGCCCACTTCTTATATAACAATTTCTTCAATGATCTAAATTATACTCATCTGTTTTAATTCACCAAACACATATTTAGTTTTTTTTTCTTTTCTTGCATGCTTGGCACTGCCCAAACCTGTGCTTGTATCAAGGAAAAAGTAAGGTTCCAAAATATTGAAAAATACATTTGTAAATTGAACATCTAGATCTAAAAATTCTTATTTCTATCAGTATCTGATGTGACTGTTTTATATGTTTTAGATTCTTTTTCTCCATAATCTGTGACCTTAGTCACTAAATAGGTAGACACAGGTAAAATCTAATCCCTCCATTGCAATTTCCAAGAATCTTTCACTAATTTATTTCATGTATAAATTGCACTTATAGGTATTTTATTTGGTGGTCTTTCTGTTTTAGTGCAATTTCTTTCTTTCCGTTTCCCATACTGTCTAAACTAAATGTTGGTGATTAAGTTATCTTGACATGAACCATTTTGGTGCTTTGAAAAAAAACTCACCATAGAGCATTTGATGGTATTTTTTATTAATTGGATAAATGAATTGTGAGATGTGTGATTGCATGATGATGTACTCATTTAGTTGTTGCTTTTTGCTTTTACTAATCTCTGTCATATTGAATTTATAAATGGAACAGAATGACCTTTGAAACAGTGATGGAATTGAAGAGATAAACACAACTTGAAAGGACAAACCAATTAATATCAATGTGTTTGCAACACATACATAAGGAATTGTAATCCTTTGTTCTCAACAGTAAATTTGTGGTTCATTTGTTACATAAGGGAGCAGACTTTTTTGTAGTTATAGATGTTACTCCCACTCTTTTTGAAATGTATTTTAGATGTACATTTATTGTACGTACATCAATTTTAGTGCATAAAATCAAAATCACTGATGCCTACATTGAAACATATACACATATAAAAAAGTATTCATTATATTTGTACGATACATTGAAAATATAAATGGATTTTGTCCTTGAATTAGAGTAACTTCCTAAATAGAACACTATCTTGTAAATTTAGACTCATAATTGATCTTCTACCATTGTTCACAGAATACTTTCTAAAATTCCTGATTCAAGAATCATAAATAAGGCATTTATTATTTTAACCTGTTGACCTGTAAAGTTAAAAAGTGCTTGCCCTGAGCTTAAGAGCTGAGGGACAGCATCCAGGCCCATAGTTCAAGCCCCACAACCAACAAAAAACAAACAAACAAAGAATATTTTTCAAGACAAATAAATATCTTTGAGTACGTTCTTACACTAAAGTCTAAGCCCAATTTCCGGTTCCTTGTTCTCATATGTTTTTGTCCTTTGCCTTCCGCATTCATTTTCCATAATTGAGTTTAGATTTCCTTTTTGAAAAATAAACAGATTCTGCTGTGGTGTGAATTTTTGTACCCTTCTCCTTTCTATTTCCTTTAATAGCTTAATTATAGAATAGAATCAATTTAGCATACAGGTTTTGAAATATTGCCATTGATGCACACAGCAAGTAAAAAGTAATACAAGCTTGACATTTTAAAACACTTGCATCAAAAGACTTTCACTTCTAATTGATTTTTAAAAGAGTTCCCTGTAAAAGTGAACTTAGAAATGTTTATAATGATTTTGGCAACATCCCAAAATGTTTACCACAAAGTGTAACTCAGCAGTTTCTGAGTCCTCCTACGAAGAAACAAGGATGTGTTTCATAATGGCCTTAATCCATGCTGATGTTGAATCCTCTGCATGTATGTCAAATTTCTGAAGTCATCAATTCTCAAAGTGATTACACTAAATAAGACGTGTGTGTGTGTGTGTGTGTGTGAGCGCACGCGCGCATGTGCGTGCATGCACACACACACACACACACACACACACACACACACACACACACCAGTCCTAGGCTTGAACTCAGGACATGGGTGTTATATCTGAGCCTTTTCGCTCAAGGATAGCACTTAACACTTGAGCCCCAACTCTACTTCCAAGTTTTGATGGTTAATTTGAGATAAGAGTCTCAGGTCTGTTCTTGCTAGGCTGGCTTTGTACTATGATACAGTACTCATATCTCAATCTCACCAGCAGCAGCTAGGATTGCAGGCTGAGCCACCTGTTCCTGGCTCACGTTACTTTTTTTTTTACCAAAAACTAATTCTTAAGAAAGTTATGATTACCAAAAGTTCTTTTATGTTTTTCTAAATTTATATCTTTCCTCCTGTATTATTTTTTATTTACAAAGAATATTTTATCTAAATGTTGTTCAGTAAAGCTAACAAAAATGTTTTAGATATATTGGTATCAAAGCTCTCTTATAACTGGTTAGAGGTTTGAAAAGGTCCTCCGACAGCTAAAATAATGAATATGCCATCCGTTGTATTTTAACCAGTGTGCTGACTAAAATACGAATAGCATTGACCACATAAATTGTTTTATAAAGCTATTGGTATATATTTCAGGGAAAATCATTTCATTGACCTGTTGTTTGTCAGTTCCTGTATGGTGTTCTTTTTGCCAATTGTCTTTGAATATATAGCTTAGTGATTGATGGTGGATTTGTTTACTGCGAGAGATAAAGATCAATTTATAGAGAAAATGAATAAACATGTTCTATTTAGATCTCTACTTTCTAATAATTTTTTTAGCATAATCTTTCTTTGAAATTAGTAGTTGGAAGTCCTGTGCCTTTTATTCTTCTAGATCTTTAGTAATTCTGTGTGATTTTTCTCAAGTGTGATAGCCACAATAATGTGATATTTTAAAGTACAATCTGCCTGAATAAATCATTTATTAGTAAGCATTTCATTTTGACATGTAGACAGTAGCATAATTGCATAATATCTACTTATTCCCCCAGGAATCCATAGTGATTTGTAGTTTGAAATGTCTGTATCATAAAGCCATGCAGTGTAGACAATATTACAGTTAGTCGATAACCAGGAATTCTGATTAGTTGGATATAAATCACTAATGCTGAGAAGTAAAGGTGACAAAAACAATGAAAAAAATGAATGTAACTGATTTAACAAAAAACAGGTAAAGGAATCATGCCGTAGACAATATCACCTAACTTACCAAAAAATCCATTAGGAAGTTGCTTCTGAGACATATGTATGCATAAAAACAGTCTCACTCAGATTCATCTTTGATATTCTAAATTTGATCCCTGGAACTGAATTAGAAGTATTTAAATGTCATCATTATTTTGGTCATTGCCTTTTCTACCTGTCATATGTTTATACAGCTCCTTTTACACTATTGAGAAGCCAAATACTATGTTTCACTGACTGTCTACCAAAATCTGAACCTAGTATCATGCTCTGAAAATATAGTGCTAAGGTCAGATGACATTGTTACACTTTTCAAAAGCACACACACACACACACACACACACACACACACACACAGAAAGAGGTACGTTTTTGGTTATGTGATTGGCACATTTTTAGTAGATCAGTAATCAGCTTGTAAACTTTTAATGGAGAGCTTTTGTCCCATTTTCTGTTATCAGACAAAACCTATACTCCAATGTAAAAAAAAAAAAAAAAAAAAAACCACAGGCATTACTTTATTCAGAGCACATAATACTTCCTTTAATTGGCCTTTAATAAGCTTGGTTTAACTGGGATTTATGGAAGAGCAGTGGTCATTAACATTAGCCAGATTAAGACTGTGTTAATTACTATTGATAGATAAAATAATGTGTAAAATTCGTCTGATTTTTTCCTATACTTATGCACTGAATGGAAGTTTGAAGCTTTTAAATGGAGATTGTATTTTACTTTGGAGTTTAAAATTGAATATTGACTTCTGCAATGTAAGCATATAAATTTGTAGGATATATGCCTCCATGTTTTGCATATCATAGCTTAAGTTTACCATGAATATGATGTAATTTTAATTATTTTTTTCGGGTTCTGGTGCTTGAACTCTGGGCCTGGATGCTTGAACTCTGGGACTGGGTGCTATCCCTGGATTTCCTTGCTCAAGGCTAGAGCTCTACCACTTGAGCCACAGCAACACTTCTGGCTTTTTCTGTTAGTTTTTTTTTTTTAATTGTAGGTAGACTCTCAGGGCCTTTCCTGCCAAGGCTGACTTTGAATTGACATGTCTCAGCTCAGGAGTAACTCGGATTATAGGTGTGAGACACTGGCACCTGGTTTATACTATAATATTATATGCCTTACTAAGATTTTATCTATGGATATTTCTATATTTGCTTTTATAATTTATGTAGCATCATTTTACTTAGAAACAAATGGACATCCACATCTTAATTCTATACTATTTACAGAAGAGAATGTACTTTAATAGTTGATATAAAGTTTGTATTGTAATTGTGGCATTTTTATATTTTAATATGTTTTTTATTGTAAAAATACTGTACAGAGAGGTTACAGTTACATGAGCAGGGTAATGAGCATGATTCCTATTAAGCATTGCTACTTCCTCCTTTGTTTTTCTCCTACAATTCCTCCCCTCCCACCTCCACAACTACACTCCCTGTGCTCTTCCCCCCCCCCCCCGCATTGTAAAGTTTGTTTTTCAACATAGTGTAGTGTACATCTCATTGTTAAAATGGGTCAACCTGTATCTCTGTTTAAGCACTTTGTTTTTTCCCTTTCCTTACCCACGCTAGAGAAGTGTATATACAGGATGCAGGGCACATCAAATACAGTGAAAACCGTGGTTATACCGTGGGGTAGAAACATACAAAGAAACAAAAAAAAAATCACATGATACATTATAAATATGTTACAAACAAAAGCAAGAAAGAAAAAAAAAAACGCTTATTTTTCTCCTTTTATACTTAGCCTTAAGATGGGATTTTCCATCCCATTTAGGTTGAATTCAATCTCTTGAAAGAGATCTTTCAGAATATACATAGTTATTGAATAAAGTTTATTAGAAGCATGCTAGCCATGAGCTCAAGATTACCTATGGAATTCTCCTAGCATTCAACCTTCATAAAAATCAGACACTCTAATGATTAAATATTATGGTGATAATATCATTTTCTTTTCTTCTAAGTAATTTTTCTTCTATTTAAAGATCCCAAACAAGACATTTAATATGATTCTAGGCAAAATTGGACTTAGCAATAGATACAATCCAATGTTCTAGTACCAAAATCCTCTGATTTTGGTCAGTACATAGCAACAATTGTTTAATCACAGAAGTTCTTTTGGAAATTTTGGAGTCATCTTTGACATGTTCTTGTACTCCCTCAAATCTACTTCATATAGCATGCATGTGTTTTGGTTTCGACCCTTAGACAAACATCTGTTCCTCATCCTTTGTGTTTTCATCTTCTCATTTTAAAGAAGTGCTGTAATTATTGTCAGTCATGTATCAGTCAAATAGTATTGCCTTACACAAATCGTATTTCCCTCCTTCCTTCCTTCCTTCCTTCCTTCCTTCCTTCCTTCCTTCCTTCCTTCTTTCTCTCTCTTCTTTGTCCTTTCCATCCTTCCATCCCTTCTTTCCCCATCTTGCCCTCCTTCACCTTCCTTCTTTCCTTCCTTCCTTCTCTCTCTTCTTCTCTGTCCTTTCCATCCTTCCATCCCTTCCTTCCCCATCTTGCCCCCCTTCCTTCCTTCCTTCCTTCCTTCCTTCCTTCCTTCCTTCTTTATTGGCAGTGCCAGAGTTTGAAGTGAGGTCAAGGACTCAGGTCCTTGCCAGGAAGATTGTCTATAGCTTGAGCTAGGCTCCCAGACCTCTGCTTTCATAATGTGACTGTAGAGAGCTGACAGAGTATGGAATTCACTTCCCTTTCCTCACATTTTGGGCTTCCTCCTTCTCCTCCTCCCTTGCTCATTCCTCTTGCTACACTGGCGTTTACCAAGTTTTTCAAACATCCTACATTCTTGATTCACCTGAACTTTCCAGAAAATTATCTAGAGGAACACTCTTCTTGTTCACGGTTGACTGCATGTCTCACAATAAGGCAGTCTTGGCGTTCCAAGTCCTTAGCTGAATTACTATAATGTTTCAGGAGTCCAGTATGTAAAGTGTTGAGGTTTCTAAAATAATAACACTAAATAAAATGTGAAAGTAACATGGGTCAAGATCCTATTAACTTATTTATGTTACTACTTTTCTTACTCAATGAATTGTCTGAAAAATAAAGTAGGAAAGAATCTTTTGTTACCTTATCCCTTTTTCACATCGATTTAAACCATTCTCACGATTGTCCCCTTGCAATGCATATTGTCTCTATCTTAGCAGTTTTCCTCAGTATGTTCCTTGGATTATACCATAAAGCTTTTGTGGCAGAGACCTTGTCTTTTTATATGCTCTATAAAGTGCCATGCATACCTAGGAAATTTTATGAATAATAATAAAAAGGAGGCAAAAAAAAGCTTTCATCAGCAATGTTTTATTTCACATGTGAATTTAAGGGTGAATTCATGTGATTGTCCATATTCCTAGAGAAACAGCTGCTTAAATTACAAAAGTTGACTGTGAAGATAGAGTGTGATATTAAATCTGAAAATTTACATTATTGGTATAGGAAAAATAAATGAAGCAATACTATTTGCTTTTTCCTGTCCATTATAAAAATATTGCCAAGTCTGGCATGTGGTTCATAAAATCAGACATTCTCTATCACAGCTGTGTGCAAAGAAATGAAATACTGCAGATATAAGAAACCACCTGTTTGTGAGGACAGGAGTTTCAGAAAAGATAAACAGCAGAATTTTATATGAATCCCTGTTCAGCATCCACTCTGCTGTTCCTACTAAAACCTTAACTCTTGTTCTTCAAACAGGTGTTTTACATGTGAATTAAAGGCTGAGTAAATCTGTGTGTGATTCAAAGTAACCACAATTGAATTTTTATTCACAAGATAACATTGAAGAAATCTGTCAAGTAAAATTTTGCAATCAATTCAGTTTTAAAGGACAGAATTATATCAAACCATGAATTCCTGTTTGCTCCAGTGGCTTCCCTTCCCATCTTTATCTTAGTTGCAAAACTTGTATGAAGTTAAGCCTTCTCCCTTGATGAAGAGGAGGTCTGAATTATCCCATAAATCATACTGAGCTACCAGAGAAATTCAAATTGCTGTAAGCACAAGTGCCCAGGGACCGCTTATGCACTGCCTGAGCCATAATGCAACATTCACAAGGAGATCATTGCATCATAATCGCATTCTGATGGTGGGTGATTTGCTTTGTGGAGGGAGGGGGTTGGAGTGGCAGAGAGACTAGCAATTGCCAGGTTAGATTTTCTTCAGTTTTCCATTAAACAAATGAACAAAAGGCACATCATCTTGAATTAAAGACTTCAGAATTTACAACTTCTCCCAAGATTTCTCTATAGTAGACATTTCTTTGTATGCTTTATCCAAATAGATGTAACATGAACAACTCTGGGGAAAGTGGAAAGAACTTTCAAAGTGTTTTTGTCTTCTTTCTTAAGTGTTAATAAATAAATTAATTTTACTCTAAACGTCAAACTTATCTCTCAAACAGCACTCCTGAGTGATTTTAAACAACTTCTGAACAGTTTCTTGTAAAATTACATCCAAACTGTATATTTTTTTATGTTAACATGTTCAATCTTCTCCATGAGCAAAACTATACACATGCATAAATATTCTTGTGATTTACATAGGTAAATCTTTAAGATTCTTGTTGGACTATAGGATACTTTCATAACAGTAATTTTGAATTATTAAAACAAAACAAAATGCTTTTTTTTTAAAGTATTTAATGAAGGGGTAAGGTTGGCCTTGAGCTATTGTGACCTTCTGCTAGGAATATCCTAGACATACACTAATTATTACGGACTGTTGTCTCTGTTTTTGATTTTGGTACCCTGTGTCTTGTGTATATGATTATCTTAGTTGGGAAAGGGAAGGGGAATAACAAAATGGTGAGACAAAGGACAAAGGGTGAACAAATACTACAACTGGACTCCAAGAACACTTCGTTGCAAATGAATTTTTCAACTTGAGGGGGCATAGACAGTGGGGGAAGGGGGAAGAAGGGAAAGTGGGAGAAAAACAAGAGAGGGTGTAACAATGTTTGCCAAGAAATATACTCATTACCCTACTTATGTAACTATAACTTCCCTAGAGGTATATCACATCACAATAAAATGAAATTAAAAATATAAACAAACAAAAAAGAATTTGTCCTCAGGAAGCACAGACAGGTGGGAAAAAAAAGCAAGTTAGTGCCAGTTACTAAAGAAGCAGAGGTAGGTGGATGAAGGTCTAAGGTAAACCTAGAGCACAACTGAGAGACATTATCTGAAAAACAGACTGAAAGCAAAGGACTGGAGTTGTGGTTCAAGTGACAGAGCAATTCAATGTCTAATATCATTAAAGGAAAAAAATTCAATAACTTTATGGCAATCATATTAGCCAATTTTATTGTTCAAGAAAAATATTTTCTGTTGTGTATATAGAATTAATTTTCACAAATGACTCACTAGTCAATTCACTATTACCACTTTAAGGGATAAATTCATAATGTTATCTATCTTACCCAGGACATTAACAGTAAACTCCATTGCACATATATCATTTATAATTCGTGATATGTCTTGCTCATGAATTTGAAAACAGTAGAGTTTTGTGATGATGACCTAGCAATCATCATGAACTTGTTCTGGGGATCAAAATCATCATTCCAAAAATATGTGAAGAAATACAATACTTTTCCGAAGTATCTCATTCTTAAAAATAGTTCTGTCTTTATTATCCTTGTTCCTTTGAAGCTGGTAATTTGACACGTATTCTGAATTTTGT
Organism: Dipodomys spectabilis; assembly: GCF_019054845.1. Taxonomy (NCBI): domain Eukaryota; kingdom Metazoa; phylum Chordata; class Mammalia; order Rodentia; family Heteromyidae; genus Dipodomys; species Dipodomys spectabilis. Next base: position 4,996,042 of record NW_024870772.1, read on the forward strand.
AAGTATCTTTCAATTTATCCTATTTCATATATTCTTCACCAGCCCTGAAACAAGAACACATGTTCTATTAATGATGAAAATCTTTGTATATGCTCAGAAGAGTAAGCGTAGCAATCACTTCATAAAGCAACAAGAAAACTGAGAGTGAACAAATTCTACTTATATTTGATGAAAGTTCAACTTTACTTTAAAAAATTAAGGCCGTTTGAAGTAATAGATTTCTTTTCTCCTCTTCCAACATAGTTATGCTCATAATGTAGAAATATTTATCTGGGGTACTCCAAGAAGTATTTTCGATTCACATGGCTTAGTAACTCTGCAACTCCTTTTTTATATTACAATCCTGGCATAGAAGGTGCAATGTATAATGCAAAATAATAATGAGCTTCTGTACTTGAATTTGAAATGGGAATTTTTAGTATCAAATAGGAGAAATGCAAACTAAGGATTAAATTATCATATCATGAAAAAGTTATGCAGGTGAACATTTTGTTATTACAAATGTAAAATATAATCTGAATAAATCTGGGAAAAGCTCTTTTTTTAGTGCAATTATTGCCTATGTGTAATTTCTTCTCCTGTTTATTTTCATTTTAATATGAAAGAAATGATCATCCTGTTTTCTTTGAAATTGGTATAAAGGTAAATCCACAAACCTCTTGAAAGAATTCTTTTGTTCCCAATCATATGAGTGTGCTTGGAACAAAATTTTACCACCTGCCAGAGGCTTTAAAAGCTAAATCAAAAGGTGCCTTGCTTTAAAATACTCAAACTAAAGGTAGGCTTCTGGATGAAAATGTAATGAATGATTAGATCATTCGCATTCTACATTTATTATTGTACAGCAAAATTGACAGATCTTTTGCTACCTTTCAGTAGAGAATAATTCATAAAGGCAAATGAAAATATTTAAATCACAGTTAGATTATTCCTTAATCATACCTGAAAAAAATAGAATTCAGGTTTTGCTCGGGTGTCTTACTGCTAAAACAGAAACTTCCTAAAAGGAAAGGAAAGGAAAAAAGGTGAAGTATTCCTCATACTAGTTAAAACAATTCAGTGATGGCACGCTTCATTAACTGTTTGCATACAAGACAAAAGTGCTTTCTGATGAAGTGGAAAACCAACTTGGGACCAATTTTCCACAACATAAATTCAACATTCATTCTACCTCTTGATACCTTTGTATTCAAACTACCAGGAAGGCTTTTCATATCTGTCATGCCAGTAATCATGTTAATACTTTCCACTTTAGATTCTTCAACCCTTGAAAACTCTTCTATTTTTAAATTAAATTCCCGACAATAAATCTATGATTGACATTTACTAATATTTTCCATCATTAAAAATCAATTGCATTGGCAGTTTTCAAACCATTTTAGAAAGAATAACTTTTTGCCAGGAAGAAGATGATGAACAGAGTAATAAAAGAGCTTAAGCAAAATCTTTGTTGTATTCAATTTCTGTGTCTGTCTCTGATCTTTACATGTGTCTGTATCTTTTAGTATCAGACTGACTTAGTTGTATGTTTCAAGCCAAGGGGCATATTCTCAGTGAAAGGGATACTGTAGAATAGAATCAGTTTAATTCTTTCAAAATATGGTTTATTGATTCAATGAAGTATGCAAAAATTAGGTTCATGTAATACATTTTCATATCTTTAGGGAATTTTATTGACATGTTTCATGTGAATCAATAGTAAAATAGAATCTACTTTTAAGAGAAACTGTTTAAAAACACTTGAACATATTTTTTTTAAAGAGAATGAAACTTGTACTGGTTTTTGAATTCAAGATTTTGTGTGTGTGTATTAATTCATACATATTGTTTATCACTTTCCCAATGTGAGGGAAACTAAGGGAAATATTTTAGTAATTAAATAACATAAAATTTTAATTCCTCATTCTTGTTTATTTAAAGTACTGCCATGCAAAATTGTCCTTTGAAAGTCACGTTGTTTGGGCCTATTAGGAGAATTTGATGCTAGAGATGATAATATAGGTTCTTTGCTGTAGAGAAAATTGAATGGGAAAGTAGGTCTAATGTCCTTTGACATCTGGGTTCTGTAAGGTGTCCAGTCTTTCTCTGATCATTGAAATAATTATCATTGAAATAATTTCTTTTTAGATACTAACAGTGAAGCTCAGTCACAAATGCATGTTTATTCTTCTCCTTCAGTGATGTCACCTTTTAGTTTTAATTCATAAAAGGCCTAAACAAGTAGAAACAATGAGCTCAGAATCTCTACCTGTAATCTCTACTTGGAAAAATGTTAATAGTTTGCCTGTTTCTTTTTAGTGCAGTCAGGCCAGATGAATTACAATCGGTATTGAGTATACAACTGTTCTTTTCAACCTAGTGTCTAGTGGGTGGAGCTGGGTGTTGCTGGTGGAAGATTGGTAAACTAGTCATTTCAGGGTGCTGATACCTGAAGATCATGATTTGAAGTCAGCCAAGGCAAGGAAAACCCTTAAGACTCTTATCTCCAATTAATCACCGAAAAGCTGGAATCAGAGTGTTGGGTCAAATGGGAGAGCAATAGCCTTGAGTTCCCATGCTCAGAGCTCAAGCACCAGGACCAGCACCCCCCCACCCACCCCCCACCCCCAAGTACAAAGTAGAGAATTAGCCATTAGGAAAAAGGAGACTTTGAGAACCTGAGATTGTAAAATACATGTTGTGATTTTATCTTCCATGTTATGATTCACTAAATATAGTAGCATTAAACTTTGTTAAGTAGTTTTAAAAAGATACTCATTCGTAAAGACAAATTTTGCAAATGCATCCCATCAGTTCTTTCTTCCACAGTTTGACAAGATGGCATAAACTAGAGAAGACTGACTAGATACATTGTTATGTCCACAATTACACTTAACATTGATGGAAATTTCAGGGTTTGCGAAGTACTTCTCACATTACCTTTGGAAAATACAAACAAGCCCGTGTTCTTTATAATAAACAAAGGATGAGTTGTAATGTTCACAGCTTTATTTACATTTTACATTATACATACATATATATATATATATATAATCACATAAGACTTATTTTAATTAAACCATAAATTTTCAGCTTATGTTTCCATAGTTGATTTGTACAAAATATTATCTGATAGAATATCTATCCCATTGAAAGTTGGTGACATACATATAATGTTTTAAAATTCATTGCTTGCATGAACTAAGAACTACTTTATTCTTTTGCATACAGCACAGAAAAGAAAACAAATTTATGCATTTCTGAATGTGACAGAATTCTTTAGGTTAGACCCTGATCTCCATAGAGAGGGGCTCTTTATTCTCCCAAAATAAACATGAAAAGTGATGCTAGGCTGCCACTCAGTGCACGCATTTAACACTGTATAGGGGAAGATGTGGGGTGTTTAACCTATTTTGTTAAGAAAAGGCTTTGCCCCCTGTGGCATAAGCACACTTCTTTCAGTGCAAGAGTTGTCATTAAAATCTGCCTTTTTTTGTAGTGACTTCAAACTATAGCAGGTAGAATTGTTTTGATCACTGCACAGCATGACAAACATTTTGGTACTTCCCTGGACTAATTTTCTATTTGTATGATCACAATGGGAAAAATCACTTTCTCCATGACCACTAATAGTGGTTTTTTAATTCAGTATGTCAAAAACATGTTGAAGTGTTGCCTCTCTTGCACCATTCCCCCCAAAAAAGAGAACGATAAGACAAAAAACTATCACAGTAAAATACTTACACTTCTTTGGGATCCTATACATTTACAACAACAAGAAGAAGAAATGGATTCAGAGATGAAAAACCATTAAAAAAAAAACTGACCTTAACTTTTGTCCATGGACTACCAGATTAAAAATAGATCATTTAAAATATCTGGTAGGAAAAAAGAAAGTAAATGGCTTAATAAAAAATCAGTTTTACTAATGAATAATACCCCAGTAGCTTATTTTTGCATTGTAGAACCACACTCTCAGTGAAAACATTGTGTGTTGTATTATTAACATACAGCATATGATCTCCATTTCTGGTCCCTCAATTTCTACTCCCCCAGCTCCTGGGAGAATAACAATGGACTCACACATTTATTATATTAATTAGAAATCACTACCTAATATAATTATTCTGGCAAGCACATGGTGAGTACTGAAAATATTATCAACAGAATTTCTCCATTTACTTCTGGTGTTAAAAAGATTTGCATGTCTAAAACTGCCTTGATTAGATATTGTTTTTGACTACTCTGCCCAGTGTTTTACTATATGCACATTAAGCATGAGGACTTTTAGCACGTCTGAAGTAACATCTGCTCTGTCTTTTTGTTGCAGGGTTCATGGTGTAATTAGCTCTATATTTCACCAAATACAATTTTGCTCCCATGGCGGACAAAGCAGCATGAAGAAAACATAAATAATTGCAGATTAGAGAAACAGAAGGCAAAGTGGGTGTAGATAGCTTTGATAAAAAAAAAAGGGGGTTAAGGAGAATAGAAGGTCAACTCATTATTAAGAGAAAAAAGGAGGCAGTTAAAATTAGATATGGTCTTTGTAATTAAAGAAAACACACACAGATTCTGCTTTTAACCATGTTCCCTACTTGGCTAATAGTTTAGTGATTTGCAATGATGTAGTTTGTTTTGTGTTTATTTAGAAAACAATTTAAGCACTGTGCATGCTTGGATACATAAAACAATATTTAATTATTAGAGGAAATGCTAGAAAGATACAGGAAGCCTCATGTTGTTTCCCAGAATACAAAATACTTTTTCTTTGATAGTGCTACTTCTACAGTCTCTTAGCTCAGTACAGCCAGCTAGTGAGAGATCTAGACCTAATGTTTTTACTATTACTGAGATATATATTTACATGAGCCAGTAATATTAATTTCATATTAAACAGAAATTGTTTACTATGTGAAATACGTAGCTGAATTGTATGTTCCCGATTGTTTAGCATTTTACACGTTATTTTAAAAGAATATTTCATAAAATGCGCAAAATAAGCAAACTCTTCACCTTGAAAAATGATCAAGGCAAAAACATGCTGGAGGCCTGATTCAAGTGGCAGAGTACATTCCTGAGTCCTAATCATGAGGACCTGATTTCAAATCTAGTATTAAAAAAGTAGGCCCTGATTTGAAAATGAACAATGGATAAGAATGACAATGTGGTCACTTTGTATTAGGAATATTTTATTTTCACAAATATGGTTAATTGACAAATTTCTGGTATTCAATTGTATCTGCTGCACATAATTTTCACTGATGCTGAGATAGATTCCCAAATGATTTGGAAGTGAATCTATTAAAATGTGTTTTCTATTTTAAAGATGTGGAAATGATAGCATGAATTGGAAGAGGGCTGTAAATATATTCTTTCAAACACAGAATGATTTAAATAGTCTATTGAGAAGTAACAACTTTATCATGACCCAATTGAACAATATTTTAGGAGGAAATTTAGAACATAAGCCATTGGTAAATCAGGGATTATTTCCTATTTTTTCGACAAAAATTTGGAGACAGAACAAAACAGCAATATATTTTTTATACTTCAGTTGTATCAATATATTCATTTTATACCTCCAGTGTTAAGTTTTTCCAACTTCATGGAACAAAATAGTTATTAGTGCATATTAATAGACATGTTCAGCTAATGCTATATAACCTCTTCCTTTCCTATCTTATGTCTGTCTTCTTCCAACAGACAATTCTATTTGTGTTTATAGTAGTGCTCACATTTTTGCCAAGTATTTACAATGGAGATGCTATTTTGCTTTGTATATGAAAACTGTTCAACACAACAAGGTAGCATGGAGAAAATTATGATCAACTCTATCTGGGAGGGACATTAGGTAATGAGAAATCAAATAAATTCTTCAAAATCAAGGATTTGAATCCCAACTGGATGCCACAATTGAGAGATTTAATGACAGGTCCATTAATTGCATATAAGGGAGAAAGGTGGAAAAGTAGAGTTTCTCTTCATGGAAGAGGGATTTTTCTTTTTTGATAGTGGGGGAAAATATCTCACATATATGTAAACTCTGGGGCTAGATGGTATGCTTCTATCTCAAAAATAAGCATGCAATTGGCCCACAGTTGGCATGTAGTTCAGCGATTTTAGATTCAAGAAACTACAACTTGAAAATACAAATCTTAGGACTATGTAACATGTTCCAGCCTTTTTTCTCATAAGTATTTCCTAAATAAAGTATTATAATCACATTTGCATAGTAGTTACATTGTATTAGGTATTAGGAATGATCTACATATCTCATGGAGAATAAATGAGGATGAGAGCAGATTGTGCAAAAATTCTGTGACATTCTATGTAAGAGATATGGACATTCATAATTTTTTGTTTCCAAGAATGTTCTGGAAGCAACTTCATGAAGACTGAGGAATAGAATCACATCTAAGCACATTAATTGTCCAGGTCATCTTAGGCTATATATTATTTTATCTTTCTGTTATGGTCCTTCATATTCCTAAACCCACATTCAGAATCCTAGCTATGTGCTTATTTCTACACTAATTTCCTCATTTTTGAAATCTTTTGTAGTATCAAACTTCCTGATCTTTGCCAGAGTTTTTTCTCCCTTTCCGAACCTACATTTTCTAGTTTCCTTCTTCTTAGAAAATATTCACTTGTAAGATTACACATTTACCTACTGTACTTTAATCATCCCTATAAAATAGTAAATATTGATATAGGCCTAATACAACATAATCAGATAATTTTACAATATGAGATTTAGGTTTTCTCATGATATTGTTTTGTTTTCATAAATGAGCAACAGTTTTTATATCACCCATTTCTTTATATGAATGCTTTCTACAAGCATAACACATTAAATCATGTATGTGTACAAACACAATATGCATAGGCCAGAAACTCACATGTTTTTTCAAAACTCTCACCTGTGTAAATACTGGGGCATCATTAACTCTCTGTTAGGTAGTGAGTACTTTGAGGGCAGAATCTTGAGTTCTTTCAATCCACTAGTGTGGACTGAAAGTGATGCACATGCAATGGCCATTCAGTGCAAGTATTTCTGAAAGTCTTCAAGTGAATATTAAATAAGCCATTTTATATGTTAAACATATACTCTTCTCAATGAAAACATACACAACAGTGTGGGAAGCAGGTGTACAATTTGAGACCACCCGTTTACCAGCCATTTGATTACTGCAAAAAATGAAAGTAAGCTAATTCACTATTGTCATTAGTGCCTTTACTTACAGATGCAACCTTTCAAAATGGTAACTTGTCTCATAAGTTAAATTTGGGACATCTCATATTTAAAAGCTGCAGAGTTTTGCTCTTACACCAAACTCATGTCATGTCAGTTATTGTTTATTATGTTTTTCTACTGCTCTTATGGATTGAATGGTACAATCCTCCCAAAATTCATGTCCTGAAATTGTAGTCCCTATGTGATGACTATGGAGGTAAAGACTTTGGAAGTTAATTAAGTCATGAGGGAGGAGTCCTAATGAATGAGATCAGTGCAGGAATGGCTCCCAGAGCTGTCTCATTTGTTCTCCTTGATGGGAAGTCATCAAACCCAAAGAAGACCCACATCAGAACATTGGTCTTAGAATTCCAGCCCCCAGAAGCAAGATATAAATGTTTGATGCCTAAGAGATTTAAAATAAAATACATGGGCTGGGAAGGTGGCTCAGTGGTAGAGTGCTTGCCTTGCATGCATGAGGCCCTGGGTTCGATTCCTCAGCACCACATAAACAGAAAAAGCTGGAAGTGGCATTATGGCTCAAGTGGTAGAGCACTAGCCTTGAGCTGAAGAGCTGAAGGACCCGGCCTAGGACCAGAGTTCAGGCCCCACGACTGGCAAAAATAAATAAAATAAAATGAAATAATAAAATACAAATATTATCTGAGACATTTGTTATTTTCAGAATTCTCGGAGCAATTGCTGAGTCTCCTATCTAATGTATCCACAAATTCATCCAGGTTTTACCTCCTTTATTATCTACTGCAAGGACTGCTATGAAGCTCCAAAAATCCAGTTCCACGCTTCCTCTTCATTCTTTTAAAGCAGCTAGAATACTGAAGTCAACTCATATATCAAAATAGGTCACTCTTCCACATACAACTACCCAAGTCCTTCCAATTCACTTAGAGCAAAATAATACAAGTTCTTTCAGTAACTGACAGACCTCTAAAACTGGGTTCTCAATATTTCCACTTTTAATACTTCCCACCCACTCTCAATTTCCCTCACTCTCCATTAGCCATGCTGGATTTCATGTCATTTCTCAAGTATTCCAAAAATGTTTATGCATTTTTCTACCTCCTCCTTGGAATGCTCTGCTCAGTAATCTTTTTATATCTTATTCTCCCCTTTTCGCCAAATACTACCTTCTTAGTATAGACTAGGAAAACAATCCTATTTTAAATTGCAACCTAACACCTCCATATACATATACTCATGTTCCTCTTTTCTTCCTTAGTTTTCTCCATAGCATTTGTAATGTTCTGACAAGGCACAGATTATACTTATATAATTACTATCATGTGCACCCTACAAGGGAATTGGTGGTCATTGCTAATCTCAGCGCATATACCGGAGTTTGCAACTACAACTTTATGAAGGAATTAATGAAGAGTTATGTTTTGTGGCACAAAAAAGTAAAAGCATTATTTCTAAGTAAACTTAACTAAAATAACTATCGATATGCCCATTGTCCTTGAAGGAAAACATTAATATTTCAAGAGGTATCTAAAGGGAAGGAAAAACTCTCAAAATTCCTTACTTGGAGGCATGATATTGAAAGAGTTAAAACATTGATTTTCTAAATGTGACATGCTCTAGGAGCTACACATCACTTCAACTCATGTTTACACATTATGTTACTATAACTGCTTAAAATGTAGGGATTTTTAATTGAATTTTATGGCTGGTCTACATTGTTGATAGTAATTTTTATGTTACAGCTTATGAGTTTAGTCATAGAAGGATACAGCGAAATTTCTATTGATGTAATAAAATATCTATAAAAGCGAAATCGTGTTTCCTTAGTAGGTTGTTATATCAGATATATCTCTGAATCTCTTAACATGCAATTATAAATAAATGCATTTTGAGAATGAATATTTAGTGACTTAAATTACTTCCTCAAAATGACAAGAATTAGCGATACATTCCTAGGCATCTGACATAAAGCATATGTATTTTTAGATAACATTATTTCTTTAAGAACGAATACACTAATATGCTTACTGGTAATCTACCAAGAATTCTAAAAAAATTCTTGTATTAGAGGTATCCACAGTTAAGCAGATGATTTTGGCAGTATTCTAAAATGCATTCAATGTTTATATCTTTATAAAAAGCAGTGTGTTGTATAATCTACAATATTTTGCTATTTTCTTTTAAATAATTAAAAAATTACCAATTAGGTTTTTAATTGAAAATTATATTGTAACCAATGAAGTGATGAAGTGATTCAGATAAATTGTCAATATTTTATTTATCTTCAGAACAGCTAGAATTGCATGTTGCCAAAAAGTGTATCTATTACACAAATTTAATGTGAACTAAAACTTCACTCCTTCAGTCTCCATAGTTATTATTAGTCATTCAAGATATTTCACTTATTTCACTAAGGGAAATGTTAACAAAATATGGGAATGTTCCATTATTATTGACCTTTAGTACTCTCAAAGTAAGCCTGTGAATACTTTTGGCTCAAAGTATACATAAACTTGCTATTTTTCTCATTCTTGTATCCTTTCCTTCTCAAGAGTAATTTTTTGAATTTTAAAATAGATAAAATTCACTTGACATTTTGTATTCCAAAAATTAAATTTTCACGCTTACTCTAAATACATCAGGGAACCAAGAAATGAAATTTTGATAGCAATAAAAATGCCACTGGGAATATTATTGATTAGCCAAAATGTGTGGCTTTCACTTGCCAATTAAAATATATGAGCCAAGTCATCTGGAAATGGGTTGGCATCTATTCACTTAATCATTTATATAATGGGTAATTTAGATCCTTTTCTTTCGAAAACCTTTCAGAAGATCATAAAATTTTTGAGCACAAAAGGTATGATCTCATTAACTTTCTAGATTCTAGAAAATCAGAATAACATTTTCACAGTATATTAAGAGTGTTGGATTATGAAGCAATAGTCACATAATGCTGTAAGGCTGAGCAAAAGAGCAAAGTAATGAATTCAAACTTCAGTAACAACAAATACACACACACATACACATGCATGCATACACAAAAAATAAAATAATAGAAGTAAACAAACCCTTTTATCTTATACCAGCTCAATATTTTGGGACTCAATCAAATGGTATTTTATTGTATTTTAAATGTCCTGATTTTTCCCATTTGTTGGTGACTGTATATACACTACTTTTATTGTTTTAAAAATTGGAAATCAGAGGTAACTGTCCACATCCATATAGTGTTAAATCACATTGATTGCCTAAGCTACAGAGCCTCAAATAAGGATTAGTTGTAATGTATTGTCTTTTTTCCGATTCACGTACTACTGGACTATTCTGGGTGAAATTGAGGCAAAACAGAAATTAAAATGATATGTTGGTTTAAAGGCTCTTAATTCCCATAACAGTGGATAAAATAGTATACTTTTTCTTGTTAGAGCTGTGATTGTTATCTTCTACTTCCATTTTGCAAAATTAACTTCAGAATTTACTCCCTTTCATCAGTTTTTTTGGGGGGAGGGAAAGTGGTAGAGGTAGTGAATGCATTGCCTTGTGCATTCTTGGCTTGCTTGCTCAGTTGGTGGTCTAAGACTTAAATGTTGTTCTAGTTCTGCATTTGTTTCTGCTTATTTGGGTGGCTGTCTCATGGACTTGTCTATCTAGGAGAGTCTCAAACTATGATCCTTGGGGTCTCAGCCTCCTGAATGGCTTGGATTAAAAGTGTAAACTACCAGCACCTTGCTCTTTTACTTGTATTACTCATACAGTACGCACAACTTTTCTGTTTTTAAATCTGATCTCCTGAAGTCTAATATTTACTTGTAAATGTCAGAATTTCCTTCCTACAGTTTTATAAACTCAAAACCGACAACGTAAATGTTCCCTTCTATTTGGGCTCGTCTTTCTCCTCCTTTGCTCCTATTTACATGGCAGGTGCTTTATGTACACTCATTATCTAATCTCTGTGATAAGTTGATGCTTGTGGATTATTGAAATATTACACCTGACAGACTGAAGCTCACATAGCTCTTTCACAACCTATCTTTGCTTCCTTTCTTTCACACCACCTGTGAGCATATCATTAGCTCCAGTGTGCTTTATGTTTCCTGTGTGCCACCACAGTCCTGTGCTTTCTGTGCCATTGAAGTTATCCCATTTTCTAGGTTAGATTTTTGAGTTTTAGAGAGAAGTTTTATGCTTACCATTAGAAATGAAATAAAGTTACATCCAATTCCTGTGCTCTAGCTGCCACCTCCCATGGTATAATAGCAAGTTACTATTTTATTTAAGAAGTTATGCAATTTATGTTTGGTATACAGGCAAGAAGCTTTTTTCTTTTTATTGTGAAAATACCGTACAGAGGGGTTACAATTACATGGACAAGGTAATGAGTGCATTTCTTATCAAGCATTGTTGCCTCCTCCTTTGTTTCCCCTTCCCATCCCTTCCCATCTCCCCCTCCCCACTCACCCCTCCCCCCTTTCCCACCAAGGTTGTAAAGTTCATTTTTCGACATAAGGACATCTCATTGTTACAATGGATCCACCTGTATCCCTATTTAAACAATTTGTTTTTTCCCTTCCCCTCCATAAATTATACCAACATCAAATACAGTGAAAACAAGGGTTATCATTAAGAGAAGTAAGCCAGGCCCAAAGAAACATAGGTCCCATGGTTTCCCTTATTTGCAATAACTAGTATATGTCTGAGACAAGCAGAAATAGTCAGATAAGCGAAATGAACCCCAAGATAAGGACTCAAATGTTTTTTTTTTATTTATTGCTATTGTTTCTAACATATTTATATGATATTTCTTATTTGCTTTTTTTTTGCTTTATTTTTTTGATTAGGTAGGTCCTGAGAAATATTCATTTTTCTTCTATAGCATTACACAGAAAGCATACATTTTACTGAATACTGTGTAATAAACAATCATTTTCAGTGAACTTCAAGGAAACAAACCATACTACCCTATGGCTACCTTGTGGTAGACTTTAACATTGTAAGACACTTTTCAAAAAAGAAACACAATAAGTTTGTTCTTGTGCTTGTCTGATGGCAGATCAGGGTAGTGTTGACTAACTATATTGATATATAATCTTAGATCCTAAAATCTCCACTATGTTCTACAATATTATAAAATTTTACAATATTGGTCAAAGTGGGGCTCCAGGGTCTATGAAAGCAGTTTTCAGCCACCATTTTCAGTGATTCTAAGAGGTTGGAAGTCTTTTTCAGAATAATAAGATTTTACAACTCTGATTTGTCTTGGGAGTGTGCAGTGAAGCTTTCAGAGGCTGTGTGACTTGGGACATCACAACAGGTTCAATATAGCCCTGGGTGTGAGCATTCCAGTGGTCTCTTCCAAGCCAGTCATTAAAGAGTTTTACCGAAGTGTAAAACTGAATATTTTGATTCTAGTGGTTTTGAAAATAAATTCATTTCACACAAAACATTTCTATCAGTTAATGAATTTTTAGTTATTTTGGCTGATACATGATTTTCTATTTTCAATTTTTCATTTCTAATTTGGTAAACATTGACAAATACAATCCATGGATGCAAAGAAATCCTGAAATAAAGGGTTAGAGGCAAGGCAGAGTTGGTAGCATGCCAGCCAATGAGCAAAACAATCAGGTACTAAGTTTGAGTTCCTGTCTCAGACAAAAAAGAAAAGAGCTTATGAAATAAGATGATTAGAAAGTTGGTGTTATATAAGGTTTTATAGGTCTGTGATGCTTAGACCCTGCATTACAATTCTCTTACTTATAACTTATAAATTTTACTCTTGCTTTCTTTCAAATGACCCAAATGGCTGTGGTCAGGTGACAAAAGGAAGGAAATAATCTCAAATGGACAATTTAGATACTGTTAAATTTGACAGTAAAAAGAAAATAAAAGTTACATCCCAAGTCATTGTTAATATTTAAATCATTATTTGATGTCTCATTTTTTACTTACTTATTTTGTGTTAAAGCTTTAATCCTGACTGTGTCCATGTTAAACTGTTTTTATCCACATGATTCATTCTAGTAACATTTAGGGAAGTAATCTCTGTGCAAGGCTTCTAGTGCATGATGAATTCCAAACTAAACATGAAAGAATACTTCATGACTGTTATTCTTTCTTTAGACTAAGCCCAAGTTACCACCAGAGAAGCCAGCATATATAGTTATACATAAAAATCTTAATTCTTTCGACTTGACAACTTAGTTCAATAAGCATGTTTTGGGCAACTATAACACACAAAATCTCTCATTTAATCTAGTCAAAGCAAGCTTGTTTTTGTATTAAGATATTTCAACTGTAAATATTTTTAAATGCTGTAACTGTGACACTAAAAAATAGTTTTCATTGGACCTTTCTCTAGAGTCTGGTTCTGGTGTGTTGACACTTAGCATTATTGAAGTTTGTGCGTATGTGTGTTTATAACAAGTTTCCATTCTCTTTTTGATATGGAACATTTATAGCATAGCGTGTGGCTTATGAAAGTAAGAACTCTTTATAATTTTTAATCTGAAGAGCAGTCATAATGTTTTCTTTATATTAATTTGCACCTCTTTAGATTTCCGTAGAGGACATTTCTAAAATTTATGTGCAGCATAAACACTTCTTTTAGTTAATTGTAGAAGTTTAACGCTGACTGCATTTACAGCCCCGTAGGTATAGTTGAACATTTACATATTAAACAGAGTTACTCCCTGTCATGGTCTTAGAAAATCATCTGTATTCTTAATTATACCTTTAGCATAAATGTGAGGATGTCATTTACTGAAATGTAGAAAGGAAATCAATGACAATAAAGATAATGATGATGGTAATATAAGGCGTATTAATTATATTAAGTTGGCAAATTTTGTTCTTTTTTCAGTATTTGATGATTTATACTTAATGAGGCCATTATTGGAAGTTTATTTCAATATGAAGAAATTCCTAGACTTGTAATTAGTGTCCTCATCATTTCAGGTGTCTTTAGGTGAATCAGATCTTTAGTATCAGTGAATACAAAGCTAACTTTCTAAACTGTATTAGAGAAATGAGGACCCATTTTTACACTTTTCATAGTGCTTAAATACATTCTTGGAGCTGACTACTCATTTATAGTGTATAAAATGAGTATATAATTTGATTTAATGAAAGGGTTATTTATATACGATATATGTGTGTCAAAATTAAATTTTTTTGTTTTAAAAAGGCAGGCGTTTGAATCCTGGCAATAAAGACTCTTATGATGTTTTATAGATATCCAAAATAATAATATTCCCCATTAATATTTCCCCTTTTCTTAAGTAAATTTAAGGATACTTAAAACATAGTCCAGAATTGAAGTTGACAATTGCAAATACCAACCAACCAACCCAGTAATAAAATCAATGCTTACATTTCCCTGGAGGCCACTATTGGCTGTTTGCTGCACCATTTCCTTAATGGAATGGCAGTTATGTTTGCAGAAACCTTGTAACTACCATTTTTATGTTTTAACTAAAAGCAGCTTTCTTGAAGAAGTATGATAAAGAAATTCTTGACTTACTATTAACATTGTCATACCCATTTAGTAGTTAATATGAGTGTAGTATAATCCCTCCCTAGCATTTCATAGGTAGTGATCTTTTGCTGCAATTACAAAATGCTTTTGATTTCTTCATTATGATAGATCAATTTAATATTTAAATATTTCACTGTTTAAAGCTAAAACAAAGTTAAAGCTAAAATAACTTGTCAGGCTTATATAAACCCGCTTACAATTGCTTTGATCAATTTCATATTGTTTTTGTTTTGGCAGTGTACTTTACAAAAAACATAACAGAGTGGAGTAAGGTAAAGAAATATAGCAGCTGATGCATTTCCATACAGTAAAATTATTGTCTAAATGCAATCTACTAACCAAACCTAGTTGTCCCCTCACCCTCCTACAATTTTTTTTTGGAGGGGGTCTGGTCGTGGGGCCTGAACTCTGGGCCTGGCCGCTGTCCCTCAGTTCTTCAGCTGAAGGCTAGCGCTCTACCACTTGAGCCATAGGGCCCCTTCTGGCTTTTTTTCTTGTTGCTTATGTGGTTTGAGGAATCAAACCTAGGGCCTCATACATGCAAGGCAAGCGCTCTACCACTGAGCCACCTTCCCAGCCCCTATTTTGTGTTTTTTAAGGGAGAAATGAATTCAACATAGTATTATACTCACTATCATATTTGTCTCTTTTATTATACTTTTCAGTATATTTGAAGTCACCTAATGCGATACAACACTTTCATGTTAATTCTTTTAAGCACAATTGCATTTTCTAAAAATAATGTACTTTTTTCTTTACCTCCCAGCAGGATGTAGGCATGATCAAACTTTATTGTTATTAATAATTATACAGACTAGAAAAGAGAAGTCGCGTGAGCAGAATTCTCTTAGCCTTTTTTTAGAGGACATGTGGGAAACAGGATATTGGAAATAAAGTCTATTGGCCAACTTCAGGTCTTTTTACATGATGATGTCAGCAAGTATGGAGTGTGATAAAGCTGCAATATTTTCCTGACAAAGAAAAATTCATATCCACATCTTTAATAAATGAAGGAGAGGAAAAAAAAAGTTGTCCTTAGTAGATTCATATTCTCCCATCCAAACCTTTGTAGCGTCTCTTCAACTGTAAATATTGAAGGTAAGAACAGAATGAATGTGGTGTTGAATCAAAATTAATTGCCGAAGTTATTATTTAGGGTGTCACGTGTATTATACATTCAAGCTTTTCATGGGAGTCTTTGAAGAGCCCTACAGGGCCAACCAAACGTAATTGATACAGAATCATCACCACACAACAGCTGCGGACTATGGTGCTGCAGCTTTACTTTAATCTACCTTTCTTTCTGAGAGTTTATTATGTTTTTTGAATTTATTCTTTTGTAGGTCTGTGAGCTATCTTTTTTATGGAAATTAATCTTTTTAGAAGATTTGTACTCTTTTTTTTTCAAACACTAATACATTCATTCAAGTATCCTATTATTCAGATCCAGCTGGCTTTTATCTGGTGATATTTACTTCAAAAAGCCAAGTTAAATGGTATCATAGATTAATTCTCAGGGCACAGGAGAGCTTTTTTTTTTAGAGAAAAAATGGTTTGGCAATTATGTAAAATATCATAATAAAAATCACAGCAAATGTCAAAAATGTGTTGCATCATCTGTCATAATAAGAATTGAAAAATGTTGTTTCTTTGAAAATGTGGTACACTGCTTCTACCTTTATTTCATTTCAGACTGATAGCATATATTCCCAAAGTTTGTTTTTGGCCTTACCAAACTATATAACGTATTTTAGGTTTCTGTTGCTTGTTCATACAAAGCAGTGAAACTTCAAAAGGGGCATTATCCACTGCTATCTCTTACATAAATCAAACGGGAAATAAGACACATTTTACAATTCAATTTGAGATCCCACTGAGACAATAATGTTGCAAGCTGTGCATTTTGCAAAGTAATATAGTAATGTCTAGTTTGCATTTTTGAAAAACCAAATTAATCACACTTTATTGAATACATTGAGGCAAACCTAAAATTCATCTATTATTAAAACTTGTGCAGCAAACATAAGCTATATATTATATATAAAGGACAGACTCATTTATTCATTAAGATAAAACCCTAGAAGTTTGCATTTTGTAACTATAGAAGAAATGACATTTACTATTGGGATGGTTTTGAATTTTTAAAAGCAGTCTATATATGGCAAGCTGCGTGAAAATTTATTTTCACACATTGCATTGTACTGGTTTTAATACTCCCTGATAAAAATAGAAGTAAACCTAAAAACTTTACATTATGAAAATGAAAGTCCTTAGAATGAATGATATGCTTTAAATAGGTATCTCCTGCAAAGTTAAAAAATCACCTCACATCATATTTTACATGTTATCCATTTTCAATAATATGATTATTGTAATGGTTTTGATTTAAAAAGGAAAATTGTTCTCTAGAAGAATAATGTTTATTGGGCTCAATTTAAAACCTTTATTTGAATTTTATTAAGATGGAGAAAGTAAGCACTTGCTGAATGTATGTATTTCAGTGTACAAATCTAACAGGACATATCACATATAAACTACTGTAGCATCATTTAGTAACTCTCGCATACATAGTGCATGCTATTTGTGGTAATATGAAGAAATCCGGTGATATGAGCCTTGTGGCTGGCAAGAGTGGTAATTCTTAGAGAGAAAAGTAGGTGCATTTAGGATGTGTATCTTACTGGTGTATATTTTTCAATGTCAGAGTAGTAGCCACTCTTCTACTGTTTGTTCGAATGTATACTATTCTGTACAATAACAGTCATTTGACATGCTACAGAATAGAAATAGGCACTCTAAACCAAATGGAAATAACTGTGCTAAAACACATTCCCAGAACTAATTTTTGCTATGAAAAGATTAAAGCCAATTTTGCCACATTTCATAGATTTTTATTATTAAATCCTGAATGCTGAAGGAATAGGCTCTATTCAACATCTCTAGTTGTATCTAAAATATGTAACCCATCCCATACTCACAGAACATTTTTTGGCTTTTCTAAGAAGTCTTCATACATTGCAAACTTAACAGCTGCTCTCTGTTAAGGAAAAGTAACCAATGACAGTTTATAGGAAGGTTTCAGTTTCCTTTTACTTAAGGAAAAAAAATATCTTAAAGAATAAATGAGCATCAGGAAGCAGTTTACAGGCTACAGGGTTCAGAAACAGAGCAGAATAAGTAGTGACCATTTTTTTCCATTTACCCGCATGAATTTTGTCATGTCTACTGGAAGCTAATTTGCTCTTCAGTCATCTTCTTAGAAAATGTTAATAATAGAGAACACAAGGAATTTTTCCCATTATTTTCTTTAATGAATTTTCCAGTAGCAGGGTAATATGAGAATCAGGACTTGTACCCTGGTCAGATCAGTGTCAGTGTGGTGGACGACAGAAGTGGAGATGATTATTTCCGATGATGAGTTCCTTTTCCTCGGTCTGAGTATCGGATACATCACTTTAATCATATCTCTCCTCTACCTAAGATGATGATCAAACTCATCATCCCGACAGCTAAGAACTTTCATACTCTGGCCCTGGCCTACCTCATTCTGACTTCTGATGTTTCTCGAAATGTGCACTTGCTCCTCTAGTTCATTGAACTTCATCAGGAGCTGTCAGCAGTCCCACTTTTAATGTGTGCTTTTACCTAACTGGACAAGCCAGGTAGTTTCTCTGAACTCACAAGTTCATGGTTGTGTGGTGCAAAGGAAAGGATTTAGGATCAAAAGTTGGGTCAGTGTGTTCCAAGATGAATTCCTTTTCCAAAGGTTTATGTGACTTCCAGCATTTAACACTCTGAACATCAGGTTTTTGTCTGTACACTAAGGCAGCATACATTATGATGCCACTGTTTCTGTCAAGTCCTCCCTTATTACATTAAAAAAAAAAACAAAGAAACCACAGTCCTTTCATGTGCGCATATACATGTATGCCTGCAAAACTCTCTCTCAGTTAATGCATCGTGTCACTGTATTTACCTATTTGCTGACTTCATTTCTAATTATTTTACAATCAGAATGTAAACAATATGATGATAATAGATATTCTCTTGTTTCTGATCTTATTTCTTTAATTTTTTACAAAATTCCCTGCACAGAGTAGGTGTTCATTATAGTTTGAAAGAATTTTTACATGAAAGATTTTATTGTACAATTTGGAGTATGATATTTCTGCAGGTATTTGCAGAACAAATCATGTGCTGCTCAGCCTGTTGGTTGGGATGCTACAGCATTTGCTGTATCTGGTTCTTTTTTTAAAATGATTATGCGTTGATATTCAGATAATTGTTACATGACCTATGTTTTTATTTTCTATTTAATGTGAAGTTAATGTAATACTAATTGTCTGGTTTTTCCCACTTTTTTCTCCAAGATTTTCAATATGTAGTCATAAGCTAATTGAGGGATGAACAACACATGTCATTCTAGTCTCATAAAAAGTGTAAATAAGTGGATTGTGGTCCAGGTACATGCTTTAACTGGAAGTGAGACCCAATCTTCAAAATGGTCAGTGCAATTAGAAAGATCTAGTGTCATGTCTCTGTAATAGAGCACCTACTTAGCTAGAGCAAGGCTTGGGTTAACACATTATTAATGACAAAATTAAATGGTAAAGTTTACTATACAGTTACAGGTTAAATTGAGATTATCAAGTAATCTCAACATTTAGGTTTGCTTCATCTAAATGACACAGCATCAGTTTATGAAGGTCCTAACATTTCCCAATGGAATAGTGAATGTATGCATGTGTTAGAGCCAGTAGAATGAGAAAGAAAATAGTTTAGTATTGATAGAAATATCAAAATTATATAATACAAATGTTGTAACAAGGAGGAACAACAAATTATTTTTATCAAGGTGAGAATTTTTTAAGTTAAAGATAAGTATTTATTGCTTAATAATTGAGGATCCTAGAATGTAAGTTATTTCAACAGGTAGATCTCTCTTAAGATTGAAAATAGTTTCTTTTAAAGAAAATATTTAAAATAAAACAAGTTTACAAATATTATTATGAAATTTTTTAGGTTGAACAATTTTTACAAATGGTTTCTGTTCATTTTAGAAGTGATGCTACTTTTTCAGTCATATTTGTAACTTTAATAATTTTTTGCATATAATTAATCAATTAATTGATTAAGCTACTTTTTTGGAAACAAAGTCTTGTTATATGATCCAGAAAGCCATGTCTCCCTATGTAGTCAAGCTGGCCTAGAACCATTGATCCTCTAGCTTTAGACTCCTGTGTGCTAGGATTAGATGCGTATGCTACCATATCTAGTATGAATTTAACTTTTGAATGTTAATATTAGGGAAGATGATTGGAATAAAGGGAAACAAATGAGTATGACAGACTGAGCCAAATATTCTTTTTTTTTTTTTAAATTTAATTTTATTTTATTTGTGAACATACTGTACAGAGGGGTTACAATTACATGGGCAGGATAATGCGTACATTTCTTACCAAGCATTGCAGCCTCCTCCTTTGTTTACCCTTCACATCCCTTCCCAGCCTCCCCCCTCCCCCCCAATCCCAATCCTTCTCCTCCCCCCCCCCCCCCCCCCGTTCCTCCCCCCCCCCCACACCAACGTTGTAAAGCTCGTTTTGGACATGACAACTTGTACTTCTCATTGTTGCAACAGGTCCACCTATATCCTTAAACAACTGGTTTTTCCCCATCTCCTCCACAAGTTATACTGACATCAAATATAGTGAAAGCGGGGGTTATACTGTGGGGGAGGGACATACAAAGCAACAAAGAGATAATCTTATAAATGCATTAGAAACACATGCATGAAAGAAAAAAACATTAAAATACATATCTAAGGGTTCATTTTCCTGGCATCACATTATCTGACCTTTTCCTCTTGACTCATACATATACTAGATATTGCAAATAAGGGAAACCATGGGACCTATGTTTCTTTGGGCCTGGCTTACTTCACTTAATATAATTTTTTCCAAGTTTTTCCTAACAAATGGGGCAATGTCATTCTTTCTGATGGAGGCATAGAATTCCATTGTGTATATATACCACATTTTCTTGATCCATTCATCTACTGAGGAGCATCTGGGTTGGTTCCATATCTTAGCTATGGTAAATAATGCTGCAATAAACATTATTGTGCTGGTAGCTTTAGTGTGGTCTTTTTTGTAAACATTTGGGTAAATGCCCAAAAGTGGGATTGCTGGGTCATAGGGGAGTTCTATGTGAAGTCTTTTGAGGAACCTCCATACTGCTTTCCAAAGTGGTTGAACAAGTTTACATTCCCACCAACAATGAAGTAAGGTTCCTTTCTGTCCACATCCCCTCCAGCATTTGTTGTTGTTAGAGTTCTTGATTTTTGCCATTCTAACTGGGGTGAGGTGATATCTCAATGTTGTTTTGATTTGCATTTCTTTTATGGCTAGGGATGTTGAACATTTCTTCATGTGTCTATTGGCCATCCTTCTTTCTTCTTCAGAGAAGTTTCTCTTTAAGTCTTTCACCCACTTATTTATTGGGCAGTTGTTTCTTTGAGGATTTGTTGTTGGGGGGTTTAATTTTTTGAGTTCCAAGTATATTTTAGATATGAGACCCTTGTCCGTTGTATGGCTAGTAAAGATCTTCTCCCAATCCTTGGGCTTTCTATTGATCTTGCTAGCTATGTCATTTGCCCTGCAGAAGCTCTGCAACTTTATGCAATCCCATTTGTCCAACCTTTCTTTGATTTGTTGTGTTTCCGGGTCTCTATTCAAAAAATTTCGGCCTGAGACAAGGAGACCTAGGGTTTCTCCTATTCCATCCTGTAATGTTTTCAGAGTGTCTGCTTTGACTTCAAGGTCTTTGATCCATTTGGAGTTGATTCTGGTGCAGGGTGATATATAAGGATCTAGCTTTAGTTTTCTACATGTAGTTAACCAATTTTTGAGCCAAACATTCTTGCTAGAGGATTTTTTTCCTTGGTACTTTTAATTATTTTTAATAAATTTGAAACATATTTGGCAATAGAGTCTGACATGGATTCAATCTAACTCGCATTTTTATAGTCATCTCCAAAAGAATATGTAACTTTTTGATTTGGGGATCAAAAGTGCTACTTATATTTAATGCCCAAATTGGAGTATAATGGTAAAAGTAAAACCAACCATGATATTGCTCATATATGCAAATGCCTTATTCTCCATTACCAGAAACAAAACATTGTAAGTCATTTTGACCTTGGAAACTTCCTCCGCTGTCAGCCCAGGAGAAGCTGGTGAAAAGTGCTTGAATAGAATGTCTTCACTATGTATAATACAATCTCTGAGAAGAATGATTTGCTTTCATATAAACAGCAACTTTCAACAAGTCTGCCATCTGCGTGTAATCTACACTTTAATATAATATTATTTTGGTGGTCTTTCATATGTGTTGAGTTCTTTTCTGTTAGATATATACATTCTTCCTATTTAAAACCTCATTCCTTCTTAATATTCTTAAGGGGAAGCCTTTTGTTACTGAATATCCTAAGTAAGTATTATATTGCAAGTTTGACTACTGACACCTTTCAAATTGTGCTTACATGTGTATATTTGCCTTTTGTCTCTGTTTAGGCTATTTTTAATAGTTGTTAGGATTGTTAAATCTTCAAATCCAATTATAAAGTTATACATTGATTCCTGAAGGATTGAGGGTTGAAGACATGGCCTGCATTCATGGTGATTATTTCATAAGAATATTTTGGCTTAAATGGATCAAAGACCTCAGAGTCAAAGCAGACACTCTGAAAACATTACAGATAGGAGAAACCCTACGTCTCCTTTCACAGGCCGAAATTTTCTTAATAGAGACCCAGAAACACAATAAATCAAAGAAAGGTTGGACAAATGGGACTGCATGAATCAGCAGAGCTTCTGCATGGCAAAGGACATAGCTAGCAAGATCAATAGAAAGCCCATGGATTGGGAGAAGATCTTCACTAGCCATACAACGGACAAGGGTCTCATGTTTAAAATATAGTTGGAACTAAAAAAATTAAATCCCCCAACAACAAATCCTTAAAGAAACAACTACCCCATAAATAAGTGGGCTAAAGACTTAAAGAGAAACTTCTCTGAAGAGGAAATAAAAATGGCCAATAGATACATGACGAAATGCTCAACCTCTCTAGCCATAAAAGAAATGCAAATCACAACAACATTGAGATTCCATTTCAACCTAGTTAGAATGGCTATAATCAAGAACTCTAATAACAATAGATGCTGGAGGGGATGTGGCCAGAAGGGAACCCTACTGCATTGTTGGTGGGAGTGTAAACTTGTTCAACCACTTTGGAAAGCAGTATGGAGGTTCTTCAGAAAACTCCACATAGAGCTCCCCTATGACCCAGTAATCCCACTTTTCGGCATTTACCCAAATGCTCACAAACAAGAACATACTAAAGCAACCAGTATAACCATGTTTATTGCGGCATTGTTTACCATAGCTAAGATATGGAACCAACCCAGATGCCCCTTAGTAGATGAAGGGATCAAGAAAATGTGGTACACACACACACACACACACACACACACACACACACACACACACACACAATGGAATTCTATGCCTTCATCAGAAAGAATGACATTGCCCCATTTGTTAGGAAATGGAAAGACTTGGAAACAATTATATTAAGTGAAGTAAGCCATCCCAAAGAAACATAGGTCCCATGGTTTCCCTTATTTGCAATCACTTGTATATGTCTGGGACAAGAAGAAAAGGTCAAAAGCTATGTACATATGACCAGAGAAGATGATTTAAAGTGAAATGAACCCCACGATAGGAACATACATGGTTGTTTTTCACTGTATTTGATGTCAGTCTGATTTGGGGAGGGGAAGGGAAAAAACAAAATATTCAAATAGGGATAAAGGTTGACCCATTGTAACAATGAGATGTACAAGACACTATGTTGAAAATGAACTTTGCTATTTAGGTGTGGGGGGAAAGGGGTGGTGGGAGTGTAGTTGTGGAGGTGGGAGGCAAGGGATGGTAGGGGAAAAGCAAAGGAGGAGGCAACAATGCTTGATAGGAAATGGACTCATTACCTTGCTTATGTAACTGTAACTCCTCTGTACAGTATTTTTACCATAAAAAAACTTTCTAAAAAAAGAATAGTTTGGCTTAGAAGAAGTAGAGAGATAGGAATGCACAAAAGTATTTAATGTATCATATTACTGGTTATTAAGGGCTTATTCTTGCTCAACATCTCCAAAATGTTTTAAACTCTTTAATCTAACCACTTGTTCTATGAATTGTAGTTGAGATATATTTAATAGAAGAAATACTTTTATTATTTTCCTACCCTTTCAACGCATCATGATTTTTTTGCCTTCTGCAAATAAATAATTTTGAAATTTCCAAAGTTCACATCTGAGCATCTACTTTGCTATCAAATTCAAGTTCTACTTTTCTAACTGCAGTTGCCAGTCTCTACCTAACTCCTATTCAAGTAGTTTAAATTGAACTGATTATTAATTAATTATAAAACCTGATGTCTTCATAAGGGTGACTAAAATCTTGAATTGTGAATTGGTAGTTCTAGGAATAAAATCTTGGGCTAATTGAATATCTATCTGTCTGTCTGTCTGTCTATCTGTCTATCTATCTATCTATAGGTAAATAGATAGATAGATATTCACTTTTATAATACTAATGTGAATCTACCTTAGGGTTTTTTTTTAGTCGGTCATGGGGCTTGAACTCTGGTCCTTGGTGCTGTCCCTGAGCTCTTCAGCTCAAAGCTAGCTCCCCACCACTTGAGCCACAGTGCCACTTCCAGCCTTTTTTTCTGTTTATGCAGTGCCGAGGACTCGACCCCAGGGCCTCATGCAATCTAGTCAAGCACTCTAGCACTGCGCCACCTTCTCACCCTACCTTAGGGTTTTGTTTTTTTTTTGTCGGTAGTGGGGCTTGAACTCTGGGCCTGGGCGCTGTCCCTCAGCTCTTCAGCTCAAGGTGAGCGCTCTACCACTTGAGCTACAACGCCACTTCCGGTTTTCTGGTTGTTTATTGGAGATAAGAGTCTCACGGTCTCTCCTGCCTGGGCTGGCTTTGAACCGCGATCCTCAGATCTCAGCCTCCTGAGAAGCTAGGATTACAGGGGTGAGCCACCAGCGCCGGGCTTACCTTAGGGTTTTTAAAGATGCATTGAGATGATATATAAAAGAGGGAACCATTGAAAGTACCTTACACACATTGTCATTATCATCATCATCAACATCGTTGTGTTGCTAATGTCATCAGTAAAGATCTCCTGTCCAAGTCACATTTCACTCATTTCATCTCCACTTGTACCTAATTGATTATCAAGTGCTGTCAAGTTTATTTCCAAATGTCAAGTATACATTGTCAGCTTTCTATCTTTAATTCCAGTTAAATTACAGAGGCTATATCACTTAATTTTAAGCATACAATGATGCTTACATGTGCTCATAGACATGCAAACACATATTTGCACACATGCAAAAGTACACAGAAGTAAATATATTCATGTGTATATATATATATATATATGCACATATATGCATATATATGTATGTATAGATAGATTCTATTTTGCAACTCTCTGTTAAATTATTGAGAGTTAGCATTACCTTTTTGAGTGCTGGTGAAAATAACAGGAAACAAGATATAGTTCTGACCTTGTGGAACTTAAATTTAGTAAAGATATTTAATGTTTGCTTTACAGTGATAATGGTCCCTCAAACTGATTGCAAAATCTAAGAGAAACTGAATTATATAGATGAACTTAAAAGTTGCATAGACAAAATCAATAAGATATGAAAAGCAAATAGATATTGGTGGTACACAGTAAGAAAGTAAGCAATAAGGATGATGTCTATGTTTCTGACTTATACACTATTTGAATGATATTGTTCTTTTAGGTTGTATCAGATCTTCACAGAAGATAGCAGTGATAACTTTATGCCATCCCATCTGTGTGGGATTTTTTTTTCTCTTGGAAGTTTCTTTTAATCACTCTTTCATCTCAAGTGGAAAAAGATTTTTCAATTTCAAATATAAAAAATTGAAAATTAATACCATTATATAAACCAATAAAAACTAAATCTGATTTTATATTGCTTAGGTCAACACGTACGAGAATGTGATTACCAGATCCATTCACTTTGATCCTCTTACAGTATAGGAATTTTAACTTGAAACTTTCCTTCACATGATTTCAAATCTATAGGGAAATTACAAAATCATTACAGAGAAAGGTTTCTTCTTAATTTATTTGCATATTGAAAAATAATCAGATGAAAAGCAAATGAGCAATGGAGGAGGGAAAAAATTCATTGATAGGGTGATGAGAAAGACTAAAGTATATGATGTACAATCAGGATAGATACATTATGCCAAATGAATTTAGTTTGAAGAACTGTATGATTGATTATATTTTAGATTGGAAAGATTGCTTATGTACGTGGGGTGATCATTTCTATACTCTCTATGGTCTATAATAATATAAACTATGGAAGTTAACCAGTATGTTCTCAGCATCATTTCAACTGAGCAAGGCCATTAAAATCTCACTTTCAATCAGTTTTTGATGAATATCATGAAGACACTCAAAAATACTTATCAATACAAATTTTTCTGGTTACTATATCTTCCCTAGACTAAGTCCTAAGAAGCAATTATCTATTAATTCTTAGCCTGAATGTGTTTTGTTTTATTTTAGGCATCTATTTTATCTGGTTAACACTTAGAGCATGGTGCTAATGAGTCCAAAGACAACAACAGCATCAAAACATAATTTTTTTCTGATGTAATTATCTCTTTCTTCTGCACTTAGACTGCTTGACTTTCTATCTTTATAGTAATGGTTCCACTTCCTTAAGATGCATCAAAACTTTCTGGAATTTTGTATGAAGTTAGGAAAAATAACTGAAGTATTTCATTCTATCTAAAGTAATCCACACTAGTAATATTTATGAATTCAGGAGCAAAACTACTAAAATTGAAACTAATGTCTATTTTAAATTCCCTAATACTGTTCTTGTTTTCTGCAGTTATCCAATGGATCTCAAGATAAAAGACTATATATATTTAGTAATAAGCTGCTAATCATTAAGTCCTTTCTAAATATGTTCTGTCTTGTGCCCACTCTGATTGTACTACTTGCTTCCTAATCCTTTTACTTGAGCATCACTAAGCTAAGAACATTTGAGTAAAATTTAAAAATAAGCAATTGTACTTCCCATTACTTTGTGTGTCACTGGTGCAGTGTGTTCATGTACTGCTGTTCTCAACAACTTTATGGAGTATATAGACCAATAGAAATATCTCAACTAGTTAAAGATATTAGAGATTAGGAGAGTTAAAAGATTATGAGAGACAAACCCATATTGTCTTCAAAATCATCGTGGTATGTGTGGAAATTAAATTTTTCATTTGGAAATGACCAACTCTGTGAGCATTGGTTTACAATGCAAATCAAAGGGCACTTGTAGTTTGTTCTTTACTAGACTGTTAATTAGTGGTTCAATTAAAAGACTGTAATTTACTTAGGAAGATTGTGGTGGTAGAACTTGCACTTAGCAATAGGTTTAAAACTTAAAACCCCTCCCCATAAAAGGAGCACAAATTATTCCAGTTTAGATTATGCCACTGATTAGAATTACCTACATATATCATACTGGATCTTAAAAATAGATTATATCTACAGCTTTCATTTATCAATTAAAATTAAATGAAGTAAATCTTAAGGTTAAGGATGATTTTTTTCCATATTGTTCATGAAACAATTTGATGAAGCCAAACCAAAACTTAAAATGTTTCAGCATTTATAGATGCCAAAACAGCTCACCTAGACTGACATAGTTAACAAAAACAAGCAAACTAAATGAATAAATGCAGACTGTATTACAGAAGTCATGGGCCATTTCTAATATTGGTATGAAACATTGACATTCTGATGATATTTAAAATCTCATATTTATTGAAATTAATACACTGAAAGATATCATTTATTTTTGCCTGCTTTTCCTGTGACTAGGGTTACCTTTTACATAGAAGTCTTATTTCCACAGTTAAGATGGAGTTGACATCCTTCTAAGTGGTCTCCAATGGTATGGAGTAAGTGCCCACTCTCACCATCATTTTCATTGTAAACGAATCTTGACAACGTTGAGTTGCTGTCACAAGCTATCAGTGTCACTCAGTCAGCAGTAGTGTGACCATCAGTCCCTTTGAGATTTTCATCCTGTATCAGGTCAGGCTGTGGGAAAATCTGAACAACTCATTGCATGTCACTGAGGTATAAAGGATAATATTTAAATATATTTTCTATTTTAGCAGTGTTTTTTAACTTGATTATTAAGTAGTTGTAGAAAGAAGTTACAAATCTATAAGTCAGGATATGAGTACAAGGCTTCTTAGTCAATGTCAACCTTTCCATCATTTGCATTTTTTATATTTCAATTAAGATACTTTTCATTGTTATGCATCACTTATACAAGGGATTTGTCATTACCCATACATGTCCATACATTATGCATACATTGTACCCCAGGGACCTCACCCGCTCTTTCACTCACATCCTCTATCCATCTCCTATGTAGAAACATGTATGTGCTTCTGAGTAGACACTAATATACACTGGCTTCTATGGTGATATATGAGGTCTTAAAACAAGACAATTGAAATCATACATTTAATCATTGTGGGAATGTCTTGTTCTGAATAGCCTATTTTTGTTTCTCATTCATTTATGCTAATAGAGAAGAAAGATAAATAATGCAAAAATCACTTAACAGGTGATTTGGTTATATATTGAGTACTTTTCATCAGACTTAGTTTCTTAATTGTTTGCTCTGTTTATTGCCCAAATGAGCTAACTAACACATGATGATTGGTGGAAATGGCCAGGAACATTCTAAATGGTAAGAAATCTAACACTAGAAACCTGATATGGAAAATACCCTTACAAATGATGGCTATTTACACAAAGAAAAAGACACAGGCTCTGTGATGCAAAAGAAAGAAGAAAATAAATTTTCCATTTTCACAAAGTTTTCATCAGAATTGTGTCTTCTATTCCTATCTTAAATTTTACTAATTTTATGGAATAAATATGTAATTATAAAATTTGCACATAGCGAGATTGCAAAGTTAATGTGAAGCCCTCCCCCCACCGTATTTGGATAGTGGTACTGAAGTTTGAACTCAAGACTTTCAACTTGCTTTACACGTGCTTTATGTCTTGAACCATGCCTCCAACCATTTTTGCTCTGGTTATTTTTGAGATAGGGTCGTAAGATAATCTGGCCTGGGCTTTGTTCCTCTTATTTAGGCTCCTTGCCATAGTTAAGATGGAAGACGCACACCACCATGCCCATATTCTCATGAGAATTCTTCCATACACTTTTTTTTCTTTTTGTCTAAGTTCACAGTCCATCCTATCTGTCTCACATGTAGCTGGCATGACCGTCTTGTAATGCCTCCTTTAGTTTCTGGTTGATACGGAGTCTCATGGACTGCCTTTGAACTGCAGTTCTGGATCCGCGTCTCCCCAGAAGATGGGATTACAGCTTTGAGGTACCAGCACCCAGCTACCATAAAAATAACCAAAGTGACTCATGATATTCTCTTGATATTACATACATTTGAAATTTGAAATAAATTGCTTATTTAACCAGTATGAATGTCACCCAAAGGCATGTCAGAACTGGGTATAATAGTCCCTATATTCCAGCACTTGGAAAGCTGAAGAAAGGTGTGAAGTTCTCAGGCTCGTTTGGGCTGAAAGTTAGTTTAAGGCCAGCCTGAGATACATAGCGAGATGCTGTCAGCAGTAAGGATGGGGATATACCTCTGTGGTAGAGCAAATACTTAGCAGGCAAAAAGCTCTCAAGTGAATCTCTGGCAATAGGAATGCCCAATACACAAAGTTACAAGTAGGGAAATAAGGTGTATAATTTGCAGAATGTAAAAGTGAGCCTTTCTATCACAGTGGTAGGAACCAGCTAGAGAAGTTTCTTTTATGTGAGTCATTTCTGTATGACGCTGTAAAAATATTTTTTTAACCAAAAGCTGTCATGGTTTCTTGTAAAATAATAAAGATAATAAAGATATCCATTTTAATTGATTCTTTTCATTGTTTAATAAAATTGCTTTGTTTGATTGCTAAAGAATTTGAATTGAATTTCCATTATCCACTTCTGAACAATTTACTCTAAGATCCAGACAGTATTGAGCTAATGAGTTTGAATTTATATTGAACCTTAACTGTCTCCATCAAGTGACTGGGAGAAGAATCATGGCAGTAGCTAAGTATTCTTCATTAAAAACCATGTTGTAGAGATTTTACAATGAGGATTTTAGTAGAGCTAAAGAATTAGATTGGAATTTTACCATCTTTGCTGTTTCCAAGTCTATTATATGGAAAAAAATATATGGAGAGAGGTGAAGGGAGGGTGGAAAGTCAAGGGAAAGGAGGGAGACACATTAAGAGAGAGAGGCTCAAAGTAGCGTGCTCACATAGAACATTCAAAGCCCTGTGTTCAGTCGAGAGTGCAATACATGTGCACACACCAACAGAGTATGCATGTGTGTATACCACAGAGAGTGTACCAGAATATTCTTTGAAAAATTCAGAATCCTCCTCTAAATATTATGAAAACAAAAATAATACAGTGTAGGGGACATTTTCGTACTTCCAGTTACTTCCCTGTAAATCCAATTTTGCCAATCGCCAACTGCGGTACACTTTTCAAACTCCCATCTCAAAAAGTACTTCTTAGAAGATTCAGAGCAATACTGTATCCAAGTAATTTATATTCGTTCCCCACAGGCAACCATGATGGTTCTTGGGATAAGGAAACCCTGCAATCTCCCCCATCCCAGGGACCGCAGGCCTCTGTCTCCCACCCCCGCACACCTGGAGTGCGTAGCCTACCAGTTAGCCAGCCTCTCAGCCACCTTCAGCACAGACACCTTCTGCCCAATGGTACGACGGCGTTTCTTAGCACTAAAAATGGTAGACTTCAAAAATGTGTTTTTTCCCTTTAATGATCAAATAATAAATAACATAATCACAGGATCTGATACATGTAGACTATCAAGTTTGGAGAAAAAGATGTGGTATGTTAAGCAAGCAAGATTTTAGATGGATTGGAGGGACAACAGGGCACACCCTGGGCTGTTGGTAGTAAGCATAGGAAAGTGCACTAGGACAGCACTAGGAGCTGTAAGCCTAGTTTTTCTGAGTGGTGAGTGGGTGTTAGTTTACACAGAGAGGAAAAATACCTGTCTTAGTTTTGACATTTCAGATTTTAATGCCTTCTTTTGATGACAACTTTAATAAGTGAGATATGCTATATTTCATACTTTTACTTGGGAGTATAGCACTGATGTTATTTGTGCATCTTTTTATAGGACTGGAACTTCCTTTTATGATGATGCCCCACCCTCTAATCCCTGTCAGCCTACCTCCAGCCTCAGTCACCATGGCAATGAGCCAGATGAACCACCTCAGCACCATTGCTAACATGGCTGCAGCAGCACAAGTGCAGAGCCCTCCATCCAGAGTTGAAACATCTGTAATTAAGGTATTTGTTTTCTACAACATTCTTCTAGAATGTTCATCTTTAGCTATCATTTCCTATGCCAGTTGTCTTAGCCCATCAGTAAATTTTAACTCAAAATTCTTACTCATAGTAATTAGATTATGAGTAAAATCACATGAACTAAGACATCCCATGGAAGAATATTTAAGCAGGATAAGATTAGTTTAAGTTCTTTCATAGAGAGAACATAGGATATTAAAGGATATAGTTTAATGTATACTTGTTCTTGCAACCATATATGTGTAGGTGTGGTGCACGAGGTCCTTTGTGTAGTGTTATAAATTTAAGGTGTGACAAATCTAGCAACCCTAAGGGTTTAAGTCTACCAATTATTTGCAAGTTACCTTGAACATGTAGCTCAATCGTTCCTATTCTATTCCACCTCTAAAAATGAATACTACAGTATTCACTCCTACAGTGGCTGTGTAAACTAAATGAAGTAATAAAAGTGAATATTGCAAAATTAAAAAAGTCACCAATTTTATATAAATTCACATTTTTGTCCATATACACATAGGTAATAGACGTATATGATGTATAGTATATATTATATACCTTTCTATATAATTATTGCTTTTAGTTTGAGTACTGACATTAAATATAGAAGAGAATTGAACAAGAAAAAGAAGGTATGGCTACACAGTCACCACTAAGGATAGATCAATATATTTAATCACATACCCCACATTTTAATCATGAGGTTACAACATTTCTAAAACATGGACTCAACCTTCGTCTTTGTAGACTGCTAAAGAATTGATTCTTTTGAAGCCAATAGAGGTTTAAATAAAGGAGAATCAAGTGAATAAGACTCAACACATGTTCTTTACAACATAAACTGAGTCTCAGGACACCTCAGTCATAGAAATTTTCCAGCAAATCAATGGGTAAGGTATGGAAGTATCACTGCATTGCAAGTCTTATGAAGTGCAGAATCTGGATCATTGTTGTCAGTGGTGGCTGGCAATGAACAAAACACCCAAGCACATGTAATACCCTCCCAGTAGAAGCACACAACTTCATCTGTGGTATAGGATCACTTCCAAATAAACTCGGGTCAGGGTTCCAGATCTTATTATTTAAGAAGTTGAAGAGCAGAGAAACATGACCCATGAAAACTTAGACCCATGCCTTCATTGGTACTTTAGCCTCTAAGAATATGCAGCCTGCCTTACTACTTGAAAAGCAGACTGTGAATATTTGTCATACACAGAGTAATGCCAATGAATGACAAGACTGACCAGATGAAAATTCACCTTTACTTACCTTCCTCTCCTTCCTTTTTTCCTCTACCCTTTCCTCTTGGTTGTGGAAAGGAAGCAGTCTTGCACACTACCTCCATCATTCAAAAATGGATTTTGAACTCAAGCTATCTTTATTGTGCTTCTGGCCAGGACTCTACCACTTGAGTTAGCCCTCTTTCACTTTATTTTTCATGTAAGTTCTCATACTTCATGCCTGGGCTAGCCTGGGTCCAAGTTCCTTCAGCATAGTTACCAATACAGAGCTGAAACAGCACATCCAATTTGTTTGTCTTACTAACTTTTTGCATTGGGCTGGCTTTGAACCAAGCTCTTCCTTGTCTCTGTCTTCCTAGAAGCTGGAATTACAGGTGTGTTACACCACACCTGTTCTTTACCTTTTATTAAGATGTTTGTATTGCATGGAGCCTCATGACCCATGTGTGCAATCCCTGAACTCACAAGACAGAGGCAAAAAATGTACAAGCCTATCTAAGCCTCAATTAACCCAAAATGAATTAAGCTAGGCTGGTTGCTGGTGACTGTAATCCTAGCTACTCACGAGGCTGAGATTTGAGAATCCCAAGCAGGAAAATCTATGAGACTCTTATTTCCAATTAACCACCAGAAACTGGGAGTAGAGCTATGGCTCAAAGTGGTTGAGTACTAGTCTTGAGTAAAAAGCTTAAAGAAAGTGCTCAGGTCCTAAGTTCAAGCCTCATGATGACCAATACCACCACCGCCACCACCACCAAAGCTAATTGTTATTAATTAGTGATGAATTATACCTCATGAGTCAAAATTACATCTTGTGGCTTAATGTAACTTTATATTGCTGATTAGAGTCCTGAAAAGTTACAAGGCTGCCTGAATTATCCCCTAGAAATATGTTAAAAAGACAATGTAGAATAAAATACAGTTGTTTTAAGATTATCTTTGTGTGTTCTACTAGTTTCACTTTGAGTGAAATTGAGTATTTCTTGAAGTCCATTATCAAAATAAAATTTAAAAGTATTCATCGGAGACTCAGTTTAAGGACTGTTTGAGTAATAAGACTTTTATGAGGAAGGCTGCTAGGTCATGGGCCAGATATAAGTGTTCTCACATCATGCGTGACTCTTCAAGAAACCTTTTAACATTTTCTTGAATCCAGCTTCCCAATTCTACAATGTATCCTCTTAGCACACTTTTCCCGAGCAAGGGATTTCAAATGTCACATTCATGTAGCATAAGTGACTGCACTCCTCCAACATTTACCTTCTTAGCTTTCCTGACAGGGCATAGACATCCAAGAAATGTTCATTCAATAAATGAATTTCAGTCAGTCCTATCCTAAAGTATGGGAGTTTGGGAAGGAAGGGTGTGTGTGTGTGTGTGTGTGTGTGTGTGTGTGTGTGTGTGTGTGTGTGTGTGTGTGTGTGTGTGTGTGTGTGTGTGCTGAGCCTAAGATGACCAGTTAAAACAGTCCCCTATCCTCTTGACTTAGGACCTTCCACATAATTGTGCAAATTAAGGCATCAAATCTTTGGGTTCACTTCAAAACATGTGAGAAACTTCCCAGACTATCAAGAGTATCCATATATGAAAACTATCAAGAATCTGAAACATGTCACTTAAAAGCGTCAACATGTATTATTCTGGCCTTACAATGGTGGAGGTGGTATGTGTACTTAGGCCAATCAATGGGGCTGGACACAGGGTCAGTGACCCCCAAACAGTTCTGAATTTCAATTGCTCATGCTCACAAATGCAGGGCATGATGTTAAACTAAAGGTTCATTAGTGTAGACTGTCTCATTCGTGAACAAATCAAGGTAAACACAGTATCCCAGATGCACTATTATGCTTTTAGAGAGCATGATCAAGTTGACTCACACACGAGTGTTGTGCATCACTGAGAGAGTCAAGGACCAAAATGTTCCTAGACTAGAAGAGGAAATTGTACAGAAGGAAAAGATGTTCCAGAAAATCGAGTGAAAACACTATGGCACAGGAATAAATTTAGCCTGAAATGAATGAAAAGAAAAAAAAATGTAGTAGTCAATTTCATCAGTTTTGTAAACCAAGAAGTTGTATTGAGATTATCTATTTAATATTAGAAATACTTATTTCCCCTTTTCTGTCTTATGTCAAGTGAGAATAATCTCTAACTGAACTATAGTTATAAGTAAGAAGAACTACAAAGAGAGAAAAACAAGTTAAAACTAAATAAAGTATCGGTTTAGAAAAATGGGGTGTTTAAATTTACCCAAAAGGTATTTTTTACATGATGAATAAGTTCACATGAATTAATGCAAATTGTAAGATATTTAATTAACCACATGCATAATACTGAATATTTTACATTTTAGTATTTTAGAGTACACTGGTTTTAAACTCCATCTTTGATTCAGAATGATCACAGAAGCCATGACTCTTGTGGGTACAGCTCTGCCTTTAGTGTAATTCTCTTACCATTAGTTCACTAGTTTGACCTTTCTTCAGCGAAAAAGGACACCCTTTAAATTTTCATTTATTATTGTGGCGAATCTTATAAAGATGGAACATTGCAAAACAGTGTGTTTTATTGATTGGTAGAGTTGATGTAGAACTATAAAGCAGGGTGTTGAAGTAGTAAATTAAATATTTTTCCTCTCTGGTCTTCTTAGGTCCACCTTGGAAGTCAAAGAGTATTACACAAATGAAATGATAAATCCAGTTTACATAGCTTCCCTATAGACATCCAATGACTTCTCTTTTATTGTGTCTGACTAAAACCTATTATCTATTTTGTTTCAATAATAATTATGGGATTCTCTGCTAATTCTTTACTGTCTCCATTATTCTCCATCTTATAGAATATTCTGGAAAGGCAAGCATATAAACATGATAAAAGAATTAAGCTGTTGAAATAAATTAATTTATTGTAAAACACAATGTATTCAAATCTTACTTGCTCAATGGATTTTACTTTAATGAAATTCTTCAAAGAACAATACATCATGTTCTAAAGATTGAAATTATACATTAAGTGAAATGACTGAATATGTTGTGCCTCAATTTATAGAAAGTTTCAATTGAATAATTAAGCTTTTAAATCATGAAATTTGCATAAATTATTTCAATAAATAAAAGCATTAAGCATTGTCTTTGTATTCTTTGTTGTTAAATATTAAAGTACATTAAAGAAAAAGTACGATAAATTAAGTACTACAATTATACTAATATTTAATTAGCCTGAGACTGCTTTTACAATGCAGTTTACATCAAAATAATAATATATTTTTATTTAGTTTATTATGTAATCTGTAGGATTTGGCATATATAAAAGAATGAAGCAATAATTCATGAATTAAGGCATCACCACATGAGACTTTGACAAATATTCTAACCAATGAGACATTTTTCTACTAATGAAAAATGCTAAAGCAATATGTATTTAAGTTTTTATGAATTAAATATCTAAGGAAAACAAAACAGTCTCATACTTTCTATTAGAACTGCTAAGGAATCTATTAAGACAGAAAAATCAAATTTGATTTTAAAGAGATTTATTTCTAGCTTGTAATTTATCTCTTTCAGCCAAACATATGCTATTTACAAAGAAAGATGACTAATGTAATTATGATGAATATTGGAGTATCTTGATAGACATTGATGTAAGTGGGTTTTTTTGAAGATAATATTAAATGTTATTTACTTTGGAAGATCCTATCTTTATAACAATATGGCTATTGTATGTTCCAAACACCATATTGTATAATTGTGTAAACTGTGTTAACTGCTAAAATGATCAACAATTAGCTTCCTCCTTTCATTTTTATTAGCTGCTTAAAGACTTTTGTTTGACATCTATACACCTGCACACAATGTACCTTGTTCCCACTCACCCCCTCTCCTCTGTGACATTCCCATAGCTTCCCTCTCCCTCTCCTTCGTCAGCTCCATCATTCCATTTTCATGCAAGTACATCAAGTATTTGGATTATATTCATCCTCCTTCATCCTCTCCATTTGCCTTCCCTTTTTGCACTAGCGCTCACACCCTGTACTGGATCTGTATGCATTCCTGTTATTTTTAAAAATAAGTCTTTTATTGTGAAAATACTGTACAGAGGGGTTACAGTAATGAATACATTTCTAATCAAGAAATCTTTCCTCCTCCTTCGCTTTTCCCTTACCATGCCTTCCCTCCCACCTCCATAGCTACACTTCCCAACCCTTAAATTGTAAAGTTAGTTTTTCAACATAGTGTCTTGTACATCTCATTGTTACAATGGGTCAGCCTGTATCCCTATGCTAATTGTTCCAAGGACCTATATCAAAGTATTTCATACATTTATGTACAGTACTCAAATTGGATTGAGCTGCTTACTCATAGCCATTCTTTCCCTACTTTATTAAGAAATATATACAGATAGTTGGTGGACTGAAGAATTTGACATTGGATCAATATTAGGCTTTGCTCAAGATCAAAGATGTCTTCTAGTACAGTCAAAGGCTATTTTCTTGTTTGCATTCCTGATTGTATTAAGACAAATGAGCATTTATGAATTCAAGATCCAGTGAATTCTTTACCCTTTTCTTCTCTCTCTCTCTCTCCCTCTCTCCCTCTCCCTCTCTCCCTCTCTCTCTCTCCCTCTCTCCCTCTCTCCCTCTCTCTCTCCCTCTCTTTCTCCCTCTTTCCCTCTCTTTCTCTCCCTCTCTCTCTCTCTCTCTCCCTTTTTCTCTCTCCCTCTCTCTCTCTCCCTCTCTCTCTCTCTCTCCCTCTCTCTCCCCTCTTGTGGTCCTGTAGGAGCGTGTTCCTGACAGCCCCTCTCCTGCACCATCTCTGGAGGAGGGTCGAAGGCCTGGCAGTCACCCCTCATCACATCGCAGCAGCAGTGTGTCCAGCTCCCCAGCTAGGACTGAGAGTTCTTCTGACAGAATCCGTAGGTCTCATACTTTTACTTGTCACCATTTTAAGCTTTATTAGGTGCAGCTGGGATTTCTAATCAAAATGCCCTCACTCCAAGTAGTTCTCAGATACATCATGCTGAGAAACTCAGTAGCAATAGCCAGCCATCTCTCAAAGCTATGTTTTCCCATTTAGAATATCATGAAGTATGATATGACATGAACAGGTTCTGAAATATACTCCCAATCTATGATGCTTCACATAAAGATTTGAACTATGGTGCAGGTAGAGAAAGTAAGGAAGCTGTTAGATTAGTTTTTGAAGTAAGTAACCAATTGCTAAAAGTCTGTCTCCGAGTATATTAGTGGTAGACCATTCAACTTCATTACTTCAGTCTCACCTCTGCCATTTTTTGTAATTTACTAGTTAAAAATCATCATTGCTTTAATGAAGATATCCACAAAGAGGAATAAAGGAATCTAAATTCAAGACATTGAGTTAAAAGATATTTCTAAGCCATCAGATTTCTAGTGTATTAATATGGAAATTTTAAATCGGCTTAATTGTAGGATGTGATTCCTTAATAATTAGGAATGTATATTGTCACATATTTATGATTTTTATAAAGTAGTTCATATTGAATTTAATCCTATTTTCCCAATATCCCTGTTTGCTCACATAACCAAAACAAATTAAAGGTAGAATGTCACTCACTTAACACACAACTTTGTGTTTGTACAATCATTAGAGAGTTTTTTAATAAAATAAGTATATTAAAGAGAATAGTTTAATGCAGAGAATAAATATGTAGAATGTTATTTGTAGAGTTTATTACTTTACAAAGTCCTATTTATACTCCAAATTTTATTCACCTTTGCAGAATTTATTGTATACATAGTTGGCTACTGAAAAGGAAAAGGCTCTCACTAGGTTGTAAAGGATTGTTTGCATAAGGCAAAAAAAATGTACCCTTCTAACTGTTGGAGTTAGTAAATCATATGGAATTGTGTGCAATAAGGTATAAATAAAACAACCAGTTATTCACAAATAAGCAATTATATATAATATTAAATACAAATGTTTACCTAGCTTTTCTAACCTTATTTTTTTAGGTTCAACAAAGTTATAGTTACTGTTAAATAAAAATGAGTCACTTGATAACCATTCTCAAACCAATAATGACTCTGAAGATTGGTAAATCTCTACTTTAAAAGAGCTTTTATACATTCTTTTATACATTCATGTCACCTTGTTAATAATTGTGTTTTTTTTTAAATTCTGAAAGGAAGCCAAAAGGAGTCCTTGTATGCTTGGACTATTATATTTGTCAGGTAGAAACATATCCATAGTAATTCAATATACATACATATATATTCACACATATACTTCCTCCTTTCAACATGTTATTTAAAACAATTTACATAGATTTTCAACCACACTGTGAATTATTCTTATTTGCTTCTGAGAATTAGGCAGTCAGTAACTCTCTTTGAAAGTACCCCTAACTTATAGATAAGGAGTTATTTTCACATAATGTTCTTATGATATAGTTTTAAATTTTCTGTTTTCCTGTGAAAGTAAGGTTTTGGACTGATTCACCATCAGTTTTTCAAATTCCAAGATTTTCATGGGTAATTTATCATGTGAATTTATGTTGAGTTAAATAATGGGAAAAGTGATTGATCATCTTCAAGTTACAGTGTTTTATCTTAGTAGTGACAGATTATTGCTAATTATACAAACAAGTGATTATTGTTTATATTTTATTCAGCCACTCAGCAAATATTAATTAACCAGTTTTATTTACAAATTTTACTTCAAGATCAAATGATAAAAAAAACTTTGATATCTGTTATAGTTCGTGGGATCTATTCACTAAAATACTATAGTAAAATAGATCCATAGTAAAATAGATAGTACTGAAGTTAAAATCCCACTGGCTCAATTCTAGAAAATAGACTTTTTTTCCTTTCAGTTCACAAGAATATAATTTATTACATTTCGAACTTACAGTGTGAAAGAGCACTCTCATGTTATGAGTGTAGTCAGAGAACTAAAAAATACTGCTTGCTGAGGAGAGAATTTGGTACACTAGACTAAAAGACTAGAGATTTTATGGATAGTGGTTCTGTTAGTATAACTATTAAAAATATTCCAGTGTTACTTTATATTATGTAAAAACAAGCATTTTATACTTGTTTTAATCTTTTTCATTCCCATAGTGCTTTTTAATAAGCTATGATTTTAAAATTAAGAATCCATGAATTTCTTAATAGTTTTGAGACCAAAAGGATTTACTTGAACATTTTATATTATGGTGGTGTTGTATTTGTTCTTTTATTTTATGCTTAACAGCTGTACACCAGAATGGATTGTCCATGAACCAGATGCTCATGGGTTTATCACCAAATGTCCTCCCAGGGCCAAAGGAAGGAGATTTGGCTGGTCATGACATGGGACATGATTCAAAACGGATGCATATTGAGAAAGGTAATTTATAAGCATGTGGCCTTATTGCTCCTATTCTATGTATAAAATAGATAGCAATCACCCGAGGTCTATTTCTACATTATGTAAAATTATGGCATAGAAATACTATTAAAACGTAGGATATATATTAAGAAATTAAGTCTATTCAGCAAGAAGGTGTAAATGAAGAGCTATGGACTTTCTTTTATACAAAGGTAGGTAACAATTTCATTCCCACAATATTTATTTTCTCTTTGGCAATACTGTTTTTTTTGTTGTTGCTTTGTTTCATTTCTTTTTGAACCCAGAACATTGCATTGTGGGCATTCTACCATTTGAAGTGTACTTGCAGCCATACTCTGCTTACTTTTGAAACAGGGTCTTGCTTTGGCCTAACAAATTCTGGACTACACTACTCCCATTTACCCTTTCCATGGTAACTGGACTGAGAGTCATTCACCACTGTATCTCGCTTTTGCTGTTGGGCTGGAGTCTCCTGAACTTTTTGCCCTGGCTGGCCTAGAACTCTGATCTCTCCCACTTGCATTCTCATGAATAAATCACCATTTTTTGCTACCCAGTATCTTCTTAAAGGGGGAGAATTATTTGTCTTTATTGTAATCCCTGAATCCCCAAAGTGATGCCTTTTGTCTTCATTATGTCTTCAGAGACTTTGTTATTTTCTTAGTGTGATAGAACAACAACACACAAAGATTACTGGAAGTCATCTTTAGCTTGAAGTTACAGGATCATTGGATCCATGAGGAAATAGTATAAGTTAATCTTACAATCAATGTACTAGTAATTATTTCAAGAGCGTACTTAATAAATAATAGAGCTTGGCTGTGTAAAGCTTCAAGTTCCCTACCTACATTTTGTTAGCATTGAACTAACTCATTTACAAACTTATATTCTAATATATATTTTATATCATAGTTTATGAAATAATATTATACATTGAAATATTAATTAGTATGCTTATTAGAAACTTACGTTTTCAAATCAAAAGGTTTGAGGAAGTGGTGCTGTGGCTGAAGTGGTAGAGCGCTAGCCTAGAGCTGAAGAGCTGAGGGACAGTGCCCAGGCCCAGAGTTCAAGCCCCACGACCGACAAAACAAAACAAAAAAAAAACTTTGCATGAAATCAAAAGGTTTGAATTGTGAATATAAGTGCCCATTTTTTCATATTACATTCGTATATCCTTTTATGAATATGGATTGAGCACTTGCTCATCTTTTACAACATAAATATAATTGGGTCATATTTAACTAAGATTTAGAGTTATTAGAATATTGTTCATTGTTACTAAACTTGCCTAGTTGAGGATCTGGGTTCAATGCTCAGTACTGCAGGAAAAACTAAAAAGTAAGATTTATACCTTAGAAAAAGACACTTGTAAGAGGGGCACAAATAGTCAACTGTCCTAAGGGTATTCAGAAGGACTGAATATTTAAATAATTAAAGAAATGCTTAAAGTGAGATTAAGCAGGAAATGCTATTTTCTTCCCAAAATACTGCTTTTAAAAAAGTAAAATTCTTACATAAATATTTTTAAATTAAAAGTGAAAATTGTTCTACTAGAATCCTTTAAGGGAAAGAATATTATATTTCTACAGAGTAGATTATGTGCCCCTTGCAACATCAATGAATGACAATATTTCTAGTACTGACATGTTAGAGTCTAAGCTTTAAAAAGTCTAAGAGTCAGGTGCCAGTGGCTAATACCTGTAATCCTAGCTTCTCAAGAGGCTGAGATCTGAGGTCTGCAGTTCAAAACCAGCCTGGGCAGGAAAGTCCTTGAGACTCTTATCTCCAATAAACCACTAGAAATACTTGAGCTGTGGCTCAAGTGTTAGAACACTAGCCTTGAGCTGAAGAGCTGAAAGATAGCATCCAGGCCCAGAGTTCAAGTGCAAGATAGAAAAAAAAAAAAAGAATAATAAAACTGTGAGTTCAGACCATCAGCTGAATTTAGTAATTCAGAGCCAAAGAAATAGAAGATAGTTAAAACATGTGAAGACTACACTTTTTAAATAATTGATAGCAAGGCAAAAGATGGAATTATCTGATCTTTAGAAGGTTCCTTTTAACAGAATATAGAGGAAAATCCTCTCATCATGACAAAAAGCTTACTTACATTACCAGTGATACATCTTATCACGTCAAGGTTTTGTAAATGGTTTTCATGTCAGAACAAAACCCTTAACCATATCTTGAGTGGATTACTAATATTTTTACCAGTATTTTATAAAAGGACATGGTTAACATTTGCCCTTGAAATATGAATCTACTCTTGATTTCAAATATGTATAATTACGGAAATTTTCATGGAATTTGATATTGTTAGTGTTTTGTTTTATGTTGCTATTTCTACTGCATGAACTTGCTTTTATCAACTTTTCAACATACTGAATTACCAGTAAATATTCATGTGCCTTCTAGATTGATTGAATCTACTAAATTAAAATTTCTTTTCTTTCTTGACTACATTTATCATGTCCCTCATAATAGTCCTGGAACTTTCTTACTTCTCATATCTGTATTAAAGAAGCAACTTTATTTAGAGACATTTGTAGAGAAATTAATTATATAACTCATGTCATCTTAGGCTTGAAGTTCTTATATGTAATTTGCTGCCTACCAACTAAATCACTCAAAAGGCAATAATTCTTAAGAAAACAGTGATACTAAAATAGATATCAAAGGCTATTTGTATGCCAAGAATCACTCACTAAAATCTCAATCAGTAACTTTTAAACATTTTATGTTTTTTTAAAGTATGAAATAGCTATTAACTGTATTCTATTAGTTTCTTTCTTTTCTTTTTCTAAAGAACTCTCCATCGTGGTGGGAGGGAAAGGATGGTAGGGGAGAAACAAAGGAGGAGGCAACAATGCTTGCTAAGAAATGTACTCATTACCTTGCTCATGTAACTGTAACCCCTCTGTACAGTATTTTCACAGTGAAAAAACTTATTAAAAATAAGAACTCTCCATCAGCTGAAAGCAGGAGTTTTCCAGCCTTTGAGTTTAGAAATATTAACTACTAAGTGAATTCTCTTTGATTTTTAAAATACAGAGAAGTGCAGTGGGGCTTTGAGCCTAGGGGAGTTTAAAGTACATTCAACATATAAACATGAAAATTAGTCAGCTTATTAAGAAGAAATAGATACATGATACTGTTACAGATGTCCAAGTGGAAACAGAAATGATTTTCATATTGTAAATTTTGATTAAAATTAAGAGTTTGTTCAAGATGTTTGCTGAAAAAAACTCTGTTATAATATATAGCAGAGACTGAGAATGAATACATCTTTTAACTTTCCAAGCATTCTGAGTACTCTAGAATTTTCTGGATTTTTAAGAACACTAAGTTATCTGCTCACTCTTTCTCAATGTACTTGAATAAACAGTAGTTATTTCCATTTGAATGACGTAAATAGACTTCATTTCTGTTTACCTTGCACACATGGTCCACACGTGCTCTCCCACGATCCATTTGTTTTCAATTTTCCATAATTGCTTAGTTTCAACACTTCTGAGAATATTCTTCTTAACTTGCCTGTAAATTAATATGCACAGTTTTGCAAGTATTGAATATATCTACTTTTTAAAATACCCATGTATGCTAGATATGTCTATAATAGTAACTTTTGCCAATATACATTATTAAAATATTTATTTTTGTTAGCTATTGGATACCTAATTTACATTAGTATATTTCAGTCTTGGGTTAAATATTCCAATGTGATATAACTAATTTAAAAGTCCATGGAAAATAAGATAGGCGAAATACAAAAACAACTGCAGTGCAAAAGTTCTGTATATCCTTGTTTGGTTGTACTCAGTTCTATGCTAGAATTTTTACATATTTTTCTTACCTGTATCATAATTTCCTCTATATTTTCCATTGTTATGATAAATAAAAATGTGTTTAATAGGGTATCTCCTGCTAGCATCAGTATTTTAGAATCAATTTGATATAAAGTAAGAAAGCAGTGAGTATACTGATAG
The DNA here is from genome assembly GCF_019054845.1 of Dipodomys spectabilis. Taxonomy (NCBI): domain Eukaryota; kingdom Metazoa; phylum Chordata; class Mammalia; order Rodentia; family Heteromyidae; genus Dipodomys; species Dipodomys spectabilis. The sequence goes on from NW_024870772.1 coordinate 5,039,948, forward strand.
AAAGCATTTCTTTTGTGACATTCTGATTGCTGGCTGTTTCTCAACACTTCCCTTGTTTCAATCTTTGTCTAAAGATGTTCATTTTGGTAAAGTGGATGAGAATAAAGTACTAAATACACTAATGTAGAGAACAAACTGACTATATTTTAATTTCTTCTCTCATGAATAATTTAGTCTCTGCATTTAGTTTCCCATTTATTTTAAATATAACTATCTCAAGTTAGTGGAGACATTTTGAAATATTCCTTTTTGTACATTTCACACTGTTTAACTTTACTAAACTTAAATTTGAGTCTTAAAACTTCTAAATTAACATTATATTAGTTGCATAAAAATAGACTTTCCTGTTTGTTTCTCACATGACTATTTCATATAAATACATAATATATAGTATTTAATATATTTCACATATATGTATATATATATATACATATATATATGAGTGCCATTTATCTTTCAAAGTCCCAGCTTTGGTTTTAACATACATTGTAGACCCATGTTTATTGTTAGTTTTAGAATTCACTAGCTTGCAACTACTTTACTATTACCTTTCAGAAATAAATGTATTTACTTCTCTCCAACAATATGCTTTCTAAATATTACTTAAAGGTACTACTCTGAGAGTTTTCCTCCTCAGTTTCCATGCCAATCAAATAAAGATGTTGAATTTAATGTCAGTACTTTTAATTGTGTAGCAAAAACCTTTCTGAGTTCCAGAGCTGTTTTTTAAATAGAGGGAAAAAGATCGTATTGGAAGAGAGAAGCTAGCCATTTTTCTTTCCTAACAACAGTAAGAAAAAAGTGAAATTGTCGAGTTTTTGCACCAAAGTTTTCTCACTTAACAATAATGTTTTGTGAGGAATCCTGAATAAACTGGTAGTAACTACTTCATCTATGTCAATGGTTTCTTGATATTCTATGTCACCCTTTCCTTGCTGTTATTATTGGTGGAGCTTACTTTGTGGTTGGAATATACTTATATTTGTGGGTACTTACTTTGTTTCCAGTCCCTCTCCTCTGCCTTCTATCACTTGCTGCCAGAAAAAAAGCTATGATAGGTCTTGTACACTGATGCTATTGGCCTGGTACTTTATGCTGCACAGACCTAAGAGCAGGGTTACTCCATTGAAATATTTTAATCAACACTGTTAGGTATCTGACCCAAGAGGCTAGAAAAGTTCACACTTTCCACTAACAATATATGTCTTTTAATTTACATGATCAGAGACAGACATAATTTTTATATTTGTAAACTCTTCTCTTATTGTTGCTTTAACTTGATTTCCCAAAATGCTAACATACTGTAATCGGCACTTTCCCATTTACTTCTTATGAAATGTCTGTAGTCCTTACAGTTTTTCTACATGGCTATCTTTTTCCTGTAAATTCATAAAAGATTTAAAGAGTATTGACATTAAATTTTGATTTTCTGCATACTGTTTCCCTCAAATGTGTACTTTAAATATTAAACTCTACAGGAGTAGTTTCCCCGTTCTTTTAAGGCTTTGACATTCCTATTTCGTTGGAAAAAACAAAACAAAAACAAAAACAAAAGAAAAACCTCCCATAACAGTTCTATCCAGTAAATCTTTCTGCAAGAATGGGATGCTCTATTTATAAGGTACCATGCGATTGTTTTGTTGCTTTGTATGTCCCTCCTCCATGGTATACCCCCTGTTTTCACTGTATTGTTATAATTTGGGGAGGGGAAGGGAAAAAACAAATTGTGTAAATAGGGATACAGGTGGACCCATTCCAAGACGCTATTTCAAAAAACAAACTTTACATATAATTGGGGGAGGGAAGCGTAGTTGAGGAGGTGGGAGGGAAGGGATGGTAGGGGAAAAACAAAGGAGAGGTTAACAGTGATTGATAAGAAATATACTCATTACCTTGTTCATGTAACTGTAACCCCTCTGTACATTATTTTCACAATAAAAAAATATTTAAAAAAAGAATGGAATGCTCTAGTACTCTAGGAATCCAGTACTTACTAAGCAGCTGTGGCTGGTGAGACTGAAGAACTGAATTTTAATTAGTTTCAAGTTAATAGCTGTATGTAGCTGTGGATCTGGAAATGGACAGCTGAGTTCTAGAACTTTCAATTCATAGTATGGCCTCAGACCAGTAGGCACTGGGAGTATAGATATCATCTGGGTCTGAATTATTAAGGATAAACCATTTTAGATTTAAAGCAAATGGACCAGTCTTCAGCTCAACATTGCTATTTAATTTACAAGCACTTTAACCATTGAGAGGCACTGTTAATAATTGTCCAAGATAAGTGCTCCCAAATTTGTCTTATGAATCCCACAGACATCTTGTATGATTTCAACCTGTGATGTTTCTAAAATACTTTTTAGGGCTGGGAATGTGGCTTTTTAGTGGTAGAGTGCTTGTCTAGCATGCATGAACCCCTCAGAACCAGAAAAGCTGGAATTGGCATTGTGGCTCAAGTAGTAGAGCGCTAGCCTTGAGAAAGAAGCAAAAGGTGCTCAGGGACAGTGTCCAGGACCTGAGTTCAAGCTCCAGAACTAGCAAAAAAGAAAAAGAAAAAAAAGAAAATACTACTTAAATACACAGTCACAAAAGAGACAGTGAAAATGAAGTAAAGTCAAAGCCAGCTGAGGGCTCTCTTAGTTTGTAACTACAGAGATGCTGAGATAGTGACATAAAAGCTTTCATTTTCTTAGTCAACTTAAAAAAACAAATAGAAATATTAATTTATTCTATAGTTCTGTTTGTATAGATAAACTGTTCTGTAATTGCATATATTTCAACCTGATATTTTAAAACTTTGTAATCTGAGATATAACTATTACTATGTGAGTACATAATCAAATTAATATTGATTTTTCTAAAAACAAGGGAGTTTATTTAGTTCATATACAATTTTCATTGAATACAGATCCATTTCTTTAAAAAATACGTGTGTTGCTGGTTTAGGTCACCTCTAAATATCTAATTTTTTAAAACATAGAAAAAAAGCTGCCATTTAAAAATACCTTTTCGATCTTGTTTCACATTCAGAGTCTGCTTTCATGAAAATATTTTGAAAAAAAATCTCACATGTATATATGTATATTCCCCGTGCAAGCACAAATGTACACTGTTCACTTTCACTTGTAGATGATGGAGTGATCCTCCTTTGAAAGCTATATTATGGGTTAAAAAGCAGAGTAATAGCCCTGTTGTCTCTTGTGCTTGAAGCAGTTTGAATTTTTCGCCCAGATTGATGGGATGATTTAACCCATTTATTCAGGCTCGTTTGCAGGATGTGTAAAATGATGGAAAAGCTCAGGTAAATTCTAAAGATACTGGAACTAATTTGTAGGGATTTGCATGACACATGAAATCAAAAGTTAATATGGAATGAGCGGCTATCATGTTCAAATGCATAATAACCTGATAGTATTTTGAGCAGATTTTAAAAGAAATAATTGATCGCCACTTCTGGAGATTCAGGTACTTTGACTTTGTTACCTCTTAATCTTGTCCTTGTGACAAACTATTCCTAGAGATTTATATGATAACTTCTGTATATCATAATTAGTATTGTTCCAGTAAAAGCTTTAAATTTTCCTGAAAATCTTACATGCCCAACGTTGCTAGTATCTTATGCTACAGTTTCAGAATATTAAACAAGTACAATTGTTTTAACTACTATGAAATTGACAGATGAAGCTGAAAACCAAAAGCACCTTTCATGGGATTTTAAACACTATTTTCCTCCATATGCCATCCCAATTATTATTTAGATATTACATTCCTAATTTACTGTTAAGGTTGATTAGAATTCAAGCCTCTCAAAAGCATGCACCAAAGGTCTTGGGCTGTGGAAAACATTTTTATAAAATAATCCATTAATGCAGAGGAGTGCAACTAAATTAGTTAGCAATTTGCTGAGCATGAATTAATGAACAGCGCTTCTTCCAGCTCCCAGAGTTGTAATTTTCATAATAACCTCAGACCTTTATTTGGCAGGTTGTTTAGTTTTTTCGTTTGAAGGTTTTCATTAGTCTAATGAGGACTGTGCAAGGGCGAGCAGTCAGCACAATTTACATGGGGAAGCTATCATAATAAATGAAGCAATTTGAATAACACGCAAGGGTTTATGCAACAAGATAAGAAGAGATTGTAGAGCGAGATTTAGAGGTAACCAATACATTAGACCAACTAATAACTGAAGTAATCCCAATAAAAGGCTTAAGTGTAAGGAATGAAATTAATGATATATACAAAGTTGTAATGATATGATACATGATTCATTAGATTAATAAAATAAGTATTCAATTGTTTTTAGTGCTTTTTGTCTAAGCTTTGTTTGTATCATGCATTTTAATTAGAATTGTTCACTAGATCACTTTGCTTAGTTAACTTTTAGACCATAGCTGAGGTTTTTAATGATATTTCTCCTTTTTATTTAATCTTTATAGCCTTGATAGTTCATTGAATTAATTATATGCAATATCTTGTATATGGAGATGCTTTTTTTAAAAGTAATTTCACATAGCTTTACCTTAGTGGTGATTAAAGTTTTGGAGCGAACACTCGATATGTTTCTAAATTCTTAAGAACAACCGTCCTTTTTCCTACTTTAAGTAAAGTTCTGATGGCACATAATGGTACCTGAATATATCAATAAATATTTTTAAATTATTCATTTATTATTTATTTATTTATTTGTCCGTCATGGGCTTGAACTCTGGGCCTGGGTGCTGTCCTTCATCTCTTCAGCTCAAGGCAAGTGTTCTACCACCTGAGCCACAGCACCACTTCCAGTTTTCTGGTGTTTAATCAGAGATAGGAATTTCACAGACTTTCCTGCCTGGGCTGGCTTTGAACTACGATCCTCACATCTGAGCCTCCTGAGTATCTAGGATTTCCGGCGTGTGCCACCAGCACCCAGCTTATCAATACTATTTTTAATAATGAATTCACTGATTAGGTGGAGCTTCTTAAAACATATATTATCAGAAATATAGTCATTCCTGTCCAATAAAAGTCATTAAGATACAAGTTAGACAATTGCTTAAAAAATCACCATAAGCCAGTTTTCCTCTTGACCTATCCCACTTTTCAAAATTTTAATTTTGCTCACAATCACCTGAGAATTTTATTTTACACAGATAAATTGGTCTAAATATGCTGTGTACTTTTTATTGAGTTATGATTTAAAGGTAGAGTTGATATTATTAGAATTATAGTGAATCTTGTAAACATTGAAAGATGATATTAGTTCATATGTGGGTCAAATTATTCCAAAAGTAAGTAGTATATAATTTTCAATGTCATTATTATACTCTAACAGGTCACAACCTCCAGAGAATTGCTCTTCTAATTAAGTATCTTGACAAGTGGCTGAAATTGATATAGACTTTTATGAAGTCTTTGCCATTTTTGTCTGTTTTCCTAAGGTTGGAAGTACTGGTATGCAGCCCTACCCTGATTTCAACTCATTCCATTGTCCTGTCAAAAAAAAAATCAATAGATAATTATGATCTCACTTGTTGATAAAGGAATCAGTTGGTTTAGTCTTTTTATTTATCAAATCAGGACATGATACCTTTAAGAATAAAGATGATTATACGTTTAATTTTCTAAGTATGTTTATTCCTTGTACTTTAGCACTTGAAAGAGACCAACATTAAATTATCTTGTGGACTATCTGTTATTAATTTATTCCAATGATCATTACTTTCAGAAAAATAGATAAATTAATTATGTTTCTTAAATCCATCTCTTCTTTTCCTTATTTTTCTTTTCTGTATCTTTAAAGCACAAATTAAATCTATACAGTTGTAGCTAAACATCAGTGGCACATGCCTATAATCCTGGTTACTCAAGAGGCTGAGATCAGATGATTACCATTGAAAACTAGTTGGGGGGGGGGGCTGGGAATGTGGCTTAGGGGTAGAGTGCTTACCTAGCATGCATGAAGCCCTGGGTTCGATTCCTCAGAACCATAAAATCAAAGCTAGTTGGGGGTGGAAAGGTCCATGATACTCATCTCCAAGTCACCATCAAAATATCAAAAATAGAACTGCGGATCAAGTAGTATAGTCCTAGCCTTGAGTGAAAAACAAAAACAAAAACAAGCAAGAGTTCAACCCAGTATTAGCACAAAATTACATAGATAGATAGATAAATAGATAGATGATTGATAAATAAAATCACTATAAATGTACTGTGAACAATATTTTAATCAGTCTATTTAATAAAAAAAAACATTTTTCTGTGCATTTAATTATTTCATCATTTATTCTCCTACCATGTGGCAAGTTCCTATGATTTACAGATGAGTTTTAGGTGAAAGACATTCAATATTATAGTTTCAAACAATGCTGATAAGAAGCTATTAAATTAAATAGATGATTCTATAGGGACACAATCATAGATAGATACCATTTTAAAAATACAATGACTTTTAGTTGGGCTCAATATTCATCTACTGAAAAGTGACCAGGTGGCTAGTAGAGTTTTTCTTACATTTGATTTTTCATGACAAATACACAGGAAGATTTCTAGTCTCTCCATCATGTCTACCCAGTAGGTACAGTTTACACTTAAAATTAGCTCAAGATTTATCATAAGCAGGGTATGCTTTAGTGGAAGAGTGGAATAGCTCTGTTATGTTAGGTCAGAGGGAAGACTTTTTTTTTTTTTTTTTGCTGGGGTGGGTGGGTGGGACTACTTTAGAACTAGTCAGTTTTCCTATCGTTTATTAATAGGACTAAATAAGTTAAATTTAGGTATTGTACTCAAAGGGAATGTAGTTTTTTAGAGATTCATAGCACTACATTTTCCAAATCAATATAGTTTTTATTTTATCTAAAAGAAAACTTAAACTTAAGGGAGTGAACAATTTATGGCTAATATGTAAACTTACTTCACTATATTTAAATTAGATACTCCATTGGTTATTTACAAAAGTATTAGTCCATAATCTGAGGTCAGTTCCATTTTTTGAAATTTTTAAATACATTTTTTAATTGTAAAAATACTGGACAGAGGGGTTACAGTTACATGAGCAAGGTAATGAGTACATTTCCTATCAAGAATTGTTGCTTCCTTCTTTGTTTTTTTCCCTACCCTCTCTTCCCTCCCACCTCCACAACTACACGGCCCTCCACCATCCCTGTCTAAATTGTAAAGTTTCTTTTTCAACATAGTGTCTTGTACATCTCATTGTTACAATAGGTCAACCTGTATCCATATTTCAGCATTTGGTTATTTCCCTTCCTCTCCCCAAATTAGAGATGTGTATATACAAGATTCAGGGCACTGGCATCAAATACAGTGAAAACAGGGGTTATACTGTGGGGGAGGAACACATGAAGAAACAAAAAAAAATCACATGGTACATTATAAATATGTTAGGAACAATATCAAGAAAGAAAAAAAATACTTGTGTCCCTATCTTGGAATTCTATGCCTCCATCAGAAAGAATGACATTGCCTCGTTTGTTAGAAAGTGGAAGACTTGGAAAAAATTATATTAAGTGAACTAAGTAAGCCAGACCAAAGAAACTTAAGTCCTATGGTTTCCCTTATTTGCAATAACTAGTATATGTCTGGGACAAGCAGAAAAGGTCAAAAGCTATGTACATATGACCAGATAAGATGAAGTTCCATTTGTTTTTTGAAAAATTAAATTTAAAAAATTGAACTACATCTGTTTTTATGGAAATAGGAATATTATGTACATCCAAGGACTGGAAAAACCACTTTCGATTTGAATCAGTGAAAGAATCCAGCAAAGAACGTCTATTGATTCTATTGTATCATCTAGATATGACTCAGTGTCAATGAGTAATACAATTAAGTTTTATATTTCATAGATTTTTAGGTTTTCTTTTTTAATTGTGAAAATACTGTACAGAGGGGTTACAATTACATGGGCAAGATAATGAGTGCATTTCTTATCAAGCATTGTTGCCTCCTCTTTGTTTCCCCTTCCCATCCCTTCCCATCCTCCCTCCCCCCCCCCTCCACCCAATCCTTCTCCCCACCCCCCCACCCAATCCTTCCCCCCCCCCCCCCACCAAAGTTGTAAAGTTCATTTTGGACATAACAACTGGTACATCTCATTGTTGCAATGGGTCCACCTGTATCCCTATTTAAATGATTTTTTTTTCTCTTCCCCTCCACAAATTATACCCACATCAAATACAGTGAAAGCAGGTGTTATACTGTGGGGGAGGGGCATGTTTTTGTTTTGGGTTTTTTTTATGTTTCATTTTTGTGGTTGTGGGGCTTGAACTCTGGCCTGAGCCTATCCCTCAACTTTTCAGCTCAAGGCTAGCACTCTACCAATTGAACCACAGCGCCACTTCTGGTTTTCCGGGTGGTTTATTGGAGATAAGAGTCTCATGGACTTTCCTGCCCAGGCTGGCTTTGAACTGCAATCTGTAGCTCTCAGCCTCCTGAGTAGCTAGGATTACAGGTTTGAGCCACTGACACCTAGTCTGTTCTTTAGTTTCTTATTGTGAACTTAATGATAGTGTACCATTGAAAATAAAAGTTTCAAGTTTAGACAATGAGCAAAAGATGAGAGAAATGTCATGCTCATTATTTGAGACAGCCTTTTGTCATGACTTCTAGTTTTTAAAGGATTTCTTATGTTTTCTTTCGTGTATGTGTCTTGTTCTGCTATACTCTTTCTTATTCTAAGTTTTCATGGAGACTACTGATGATATAAATATTGAGGTTTTCAATTACCTCATAATATCCCCTTATAATCCGGGTTGAATAAAAGTTTTTTTTTCCCCTGCAAATATCCAGAGCCCCAGGGTGTCTTATTAAAAAATAGAACAGATTACAGTCTCTTCTTTCCTTTTCACTGCATAGAAGTTTGAAGGTAGAATTTAGATTTGTGTCTGTATTTTCTCTTTGTGGAAACTATTGGTAATCTTTCAAAATTCAAGTATGAAATGCTTGCAAGCTTTCAATATTATAGAAATCTGGAGAGTGATTCAAGATTAAGTAGACTTACTGTCTTTGTTTTATGCAAGTCCCAAAGGAGAGAGTTTTGTAATCATGGAAGAGCTTTAAGATGGAAATTAGTAATTATGATATTGACATTGGCTACAGTAAATGACCCATTGTATCATAACATGTGTTTTTCTTCCTATCATGTGTTCATAGTAAAAATTTATAATATTTTCACCACCAAATAAAGAAACATGCAGTATGTGTAATGTTACTTCATGTGATAGAAGAGTAAGCTATTTACTTGTCATCATATAACAAGTTTATCTCCATACCATAACATACTCTTTAAGCTTGATTGATCATTTTTTGAAATGTGTAAAGCTGAAAAAAGAATTAGACAAAGATCTGTGACTTTTCCAAAATTACCAGTAAACATTCAGCTAAGAAACATTAAATGCTTTAAAAGTCACATATAAACCTGTAGCAACTAATTTTTAAACGAGAATCAACACAATTGGAATTAATTACAAAGTAAAAACCACAGGAGGTTTATCAAAAAATTTCATGCTTTTACATTGTATTCCTTAATTATGGTAGCAAGATTTCTCTTTTGTAATACACAATGCTCTTATATATCATTAATAATAAATGTGTAACACCAAAATTTTACTTATATAGAGAGAATAGAAGATTTTATATGAAATGCCACGTCCACGTATTTCTTGTAAAGAAAAAAGATAATTTAGATAAGGACACAAGTAGTTCTTTTCTTTCTTGCTATTGATTCTAACGTATTTATAATGTACAATGTGATTTTTTTTTGTTTCTTTGTATGTTCCTCCCCCACAGTATAGCTCCTGTTTTCACTGTATTTGATGTTGGTGCCCTGCATCTTGTATATACACTTCTCTAATTTGGGGAGGGGAAGGGAAAACCAAAATGTTTAAATAGGGATACAGGTTGACCCATTGTAACAATGAGATGTACAAGACACTATGTTGAAAAAGAAACTACAATTTAGGTGGGGATGGTGGGAGAATGTAGTTGTGGAGGTGGGAGGGAAGGGATGGGAGGGGAAAAACAAAGGAGGAGGAGGAGGAGAAGGCAACAATGCTTGATAAGAAATATACTCATGGGGCTGGGAAGGTGGCTCAGTGGTTGAGAGCTTGCCTTTCATGCATGAGACCCTGGGTTCGATTCCCCAGCACCACATAAGCAAAAAGGAAAAAAGCCAGAAGTGGCACTGTGGCTCAAGTGGTAGAGTGCTAGCCTTGAACTGAAGAGATGAGGGACAGCGCCCAGGCCCAGAGTTCTGGCCCACGACTGGAACCCCCCCCCCCCCCAAAAAAAAAGAAATATACTCATTAGGGGCTGGGGATTTAGCCCAGCGGAAGGGCGCCCGCCCGGCGTGAGCAAGGCCCTGGGTTCAGTCCTCAGCCCTGGAAAAAAAAAAAAAGACAAAGAAATGTACTCATACCTTGCGCAGGTAACTGTAACCCCTCTGTCCAGTATTTTTACAATAAAAACATATTAAAAATAATTTCCATTTTAAATAGCCAAATAATGTTTTTGCTATTTTACCTGGTATTTTTCAACATTTATATTTTTATTAAAGGTATTACAAAGTTGGAATAACTAAATATCAAAGCTAGCCATACTAATTTCTTTTCTTTTGGGGGGGGGTGGTCCGGTCGTGGGGCCTGAACTCTGGGCCTGGGCGCTGTTCCTCAGCTCTTCAGCTCAAGGCTAGCGCTCTACCACTTGAGCCACAGCACCACTTCTGGCTTTTTTCTTTTTGCTTATGTGGTGCTGAGGAATCGAACCCAGGGCCTGGAGCATGCAAGGCAAGCGCTCTACCACTGATCCACCTTCCCAGCCCACTAATTTCTTTTTTAAAGTACGATTGTTAAGAAAAAACTACTCAGGTACAAAGTAAAGTTTAAGAAAGATATTCAACAGAAATATACCAATAATTCCATGAATAAGCAACACCTTTTATCAAGTAAGGAAGCAGTTTGTAAATCCCCCATACAGTTGCAAAGAAGTTGATGAAACCATTATGCACTGTTTTTTTTCTTAAAATTAACAGTACATTTAATTATAGCCAATCATATGTTTTATTTTGATTTGTGAAAACATGAGGAAAGTAAGGCAGCTTACCATCATTCCTGCTTCCCTCCCTCCCTCCCTCCCTCCCTCTCTCCCTCTCCTCCCTCTCCTTTCTTTCTTTCTTTCTTTCTTTCTTTCTTTCTTTCTTTCTTTCTTTCTTTCTTTCTTTCTTTCTTTCTTTCTTTCTTTCTTTCTTTCTTTCTTTCTCTCTTTCTCTCTTTCTCTTTCTCTCTCTCTTTCTCTCTCTCTCTCTCTCTCTCTCTCTCTCTCTCCCTCCCTCCCTCCCTCCCTCCCTCCCTCCCTCCCTTCCTTCCTTCCTTCCTTCCTTCCTTTTCTTTCTCTTTTCCTTCAGTTCTGGGGTTTGTACTTGAAACATGGTATAGCGTTCAAAATAGATGTGTTTATAGGACATGTGGGTGTCACAAGAAAGAAGAGTTTGTGTAATTAATAGATAAACACATGCTGAAGATGGTTATTTTGATAAATTTTTAAATGACTTTAAAATGTATTTTCAATTTCAGTTGGTAGAAGGTGAAGTCAAGTTTGTTAAGTATGCTAATGTGTTTAAATACTATAACTTAAGACAAAAACTGTCAATTTGTTGTAATATTTCTCATTCTACAAGATTCTGCCAAGATGTTTACTATATTAGAGAATCTGATGTTATATAGTTAGGAAAGTTCTTTAAGAAATCTGGGCTTTTGGTTATGTAGTATCAGTTCCATTTATTAACGATAGTTATGGTGATAGATGCTTCTATACTAACCCACAGGTAATATCCGTCCTGAGAATGACATGTCCAAAGGCATTTGTAATTATATTTACTTCTGAAAGATTATGGTTTATAGTTAAAACAAAAGAGGCATCCTGTCATTTTCTAAACCCGTTAAATGTGACAGAATCTATTTTTCTGCCAAGTTGTGAGGATCAGGCAGAGAGCAAATTTGCTGTGGTCAGCTAAGTGTAACCACTGAGCAGGAAAGTGAATTTAATAATGCATTATTGTTCTTCACTGAAGGTGAACTGTTACAGTGCCTTTGTTACAGCAGACTTCGCCTCTGCTATAGGTTTCCAGATGCTGTGTAGATTACCTGATTAAAATCTCTAATGCATGATAAAATGTGCCAGGTATACTTTTGTATTAACTGAAATGTATCCAATTCAGGGCTATAATATTTAATCTAATTAAAAATATTTCCCAATTATATCACCTTGTGAAGTCATAAATAAGTACAGGTTATATAACATGGAATAAACAACATACAAGAATAAACTCCTAAAAGGTATATTAAACCAATGTCAGATGATTCTGTTGACACTAAAAATGTATTTCTTATGTTATAATGCAATTAAGAATAGGATCTTTAAAATCATGTTGATTTGGGAATGTATTCATTACACATCAAAAACTAGAAAATACATCCAAAGTGAGATAGTTCTTTCATGACAACCCTCTTTATATTAACTCTCCTTTTTTGGCTTCCCTCTTTTAAAGAAGATAATATTTTCTATTTTAAATATATTATTTAACTATGGAACTTTCATAAAAGTGTTTGTTCTGTTGAGTTGATAAAAGTGACATTAAAAACAAAACTTGCTGTAATTTTACTTTGTTCTGTCCAAACTACATTCGCTAAAATTAAAAATATGTATTTATTAAGAGAATTAGACAGAGTTAGTGTTGAAGCATCAACTTCATGAATATGGTACAGTTCATAGTCTTCTGTTAGCCAAATATAAATACTCATGGCTAGGAATCAGTTATTTTTAAAGCTCATGAAATTCTGCTTTGTCTTAGAAAAACTTTGAATGAAAATATTACTTGTTACCTCCAACTGAAAGTATACAGTGCATACAACCTAATCTGTGGTTGTCATTGCTGAACTTATGGTAAAGAGGCAAAGAAAAGCATTTTTCCCCTGAATATCAAAAGCACACATCAATAAATATCACTACGGGCCACAGAACACAGAAGTTCAACAGACAGAAGCAAACCAGAAGCTGATGAAAAAAATACTAACAGCTAGACTCGGTGTGGGAATGTTTTTACAGAATGAGAAAATGATTTTCAACAATCATTTCCTCTTAAGAAAAGAATCCCGTGTGTTCAAGAAATCCATAACAATTTCAGTTGTATCTGCATTTGAGTGTTTAGATATCAAAGAATTAAATTCCAACTCCAAAGATTAAAAGTATAAGCAATCTTGTACCTTTCAGGGCTTAAAATTGAATTGTAGTATGATAATTCAACATTAATATCATGTAAGTGAAACCCCTCTGTATATTACCTTTACAATAGTTACTTTTTAAAATATCCAATAACTAACTACCTAAAATAAAACATTCAATTTTTGGTTTAACTGACAGCCCCTCCTTCTAAAATGACCGGAAAGATTAAACAATATTAAAATGGAAGAAATGCATTAACTTGATGCCTAAAACCATTTTTTTAAAAAAAGAAAACAAGGGCTCTATAAGTAAAATAGCTGCTAAATACTGGAAACTTACACTATTTCTAACGTTATTTTGTTTTTAACATTTAATTTTTATGACACTTCCTAAAATCTTTAGAAACTTTAACCAATCCTTTATTGTTTATTGCCCCCTTACAAAATTCATGTGGAAGTTTAAATATTTTGCATTCCTCATTTTACTAAAATTTGAGGATCCATTTTCTTCAAGTCTTAGTACCAAAGGAAGCCATAGGATTCCAACTCTTCAGAATTCATCTTCAAGGGCATTTCCTTTCCCATTGCATCTTTAAGAATCACATTCACATTGTCTAAGCACAGGTGTCCCATTTAGCCAATGTAAAGTTTACAGTCTGCTCAGTTACAATCCTATTGTTCTCATTTAATAATCCCATTGAACTAAATCAGTAGGTAATATATTCACTCTCTACCATTCAAACTAAACCATGGTGATCTTTGGTAAATTTCAGTATTAGATTTCGTTAAGAAACATCTGATTTATTCTAGAAATCATGTGCCAGTGTTTTCCTTCACATTTACATTTTCTCCTTTGCTTTGTCACTGTCCATTCCTTAGAACCAAATACTTTTACAGATAGCGGAGACCTTCCAAGTTTTCCATTGTCTCCCCTGCTTCCTCAAAGAGCCAATCAAAACCACAGTGTATGAAGCATTGTGCTTTTACTTGGAGGAAATCAAAATACTACAAATGAACAAAAATTCACATTACAGAACTATACTCACAAGTCACCTTTGTAATGAAATGATGAAATTGAAGATAGCATCAAGTGTTTTACCCTACAAATCAAGCAACTACACCTTGAGCCTTAGCATTGTTTTAGTTCCTTTCATTCTCTAGCTCTGAAATAATATCAGTGTGAAATGACTAAACTAGCTATGGCCTACAAGCTTTAAAGGTCAAAAAGCAGTAGTGTAATGTGAGATTCAGCTTATAGGTGATGATGCTTACAGGCGTAGGGAAAGAGGAAAGACTTGATTGAACATTTAGAAGCTGACATAGCTAGATGTGTAAATGAGTCTTATACAGTGAGTCTTGGGTTATGTTCAATTTCATGAGAAAGAATCTAGATTTGAAAACCCATAATTTGAGTAGAAACCATCTCATGAAAAAGAGTATCATAAAGGTCAACATTTTTTACTTTTACCCCATTGGTTATGCATTTCTAGAAAACAATAAATGTTTTTGAGCAATTATCCTTGATAAACATCAAGATTTGTAAAAAGATAGGGACAGAGCAACTCAGAAAGCACGATTTCTCAGAGGGAAAACAAACTTGAAACAAAATTAATTATGACAAATTGCTTGTTCTCATGGGGATTATATTGTGAAAGATGCAGAAAATAAAAACAGTATACTACAAATTCAACATATGAATTAATATCAGACATTATTTTATATATGACCGATACAAAACTGGATACTATGATAAAAGCAAGCCTCATAAATAGTATGTTACTAGAAGTCTTCTCTGTGGTCAAATGTAATGAGACAAAGAGACAAACATGGCAAGCTGCCATGGATGTGAAACTGGGGAAAATGACAGTAAATCTAAGACTGAGGCCAGGTGATCCTAACTTGTTGGCTGGAACATAAGGATTTAGACAGATAGCATAATGGAATTATCTATATAAGTAAAGAAGTAAAGAGTGAGTTGATTAAGAAGGTCTTTGTTCTTCCTGATTTAAACACACACACACACACACACACACACACACACACAGAATCCCAGAAAACAAAAAGTCATTTTTTATAAGTACTCATTTAGTATTTCAACCAGGAAAATGACTATACTCTAATGACTTGCTTTGCAAATACAGGACAATGAGAGGAGCTGAAATTAAAGAAAGAAGATAGTGGAGGGTCTTGGAGACCTCTAGGCAAGATATGATAATGACTTGGGCTGGGATAATAGTAATGAAGGTAGAAAGAAATGGACTCCTTGCAACAGTGTTTACCCAACTTTTTGATAGGTTCAATAATTTGAGAAAGGGTGACAGAAAAATTAAAATTAGGGTGTTTCTTCTATTGAGGTCTGAGGGATACATCTGGGTTACGCCTATCTAAGAGAGTGTCTCACAGGCTGACCATTCTAAGGGCTTGTTGAATGCATGGTTGCTAGAGGTGTCTCAGACCATTGGTTCAAGGTGTAAAGGACATCATAACCATAAAGGTAGAACACTCAGGTCCACAGCCCCTGGGAATCAGATGTGATCATGGCCCAGGGAAATACAACTGGCATCAAGCTTTTCCTTTTTAGTATTATGCTTTGCTACCTAGAGCACGGTGTGTGCAGGAAAGTGTTCTTTCAAGTACTTTTATTAAGTCCTAAGATTTTAAGCAGAGAGGACATGTACAAAAACTTTCAGGACCATCATAGACGGCAGCACTCAAGCTTTAAATGATGGAGTACTCCCTAGATCATTCCTGAATGTATGGTTTCTCCCCATAAAACAATCTGAAGCTGAACGCTAGTGGCTCATGTTAGATATTCCGGAGGTTGAGATCCCATAGATGAACACTGGAAGGCAGCTAGGGCAGAAAGGTTCCCAGCATTCCATTTACAAAATAATTAGCAGGAAGCAAGATTGTAGGTATAGCTCAAATGGTAGAACACTAGCCAGGTGTAAGCAAACTCAAGGCCCATCAAAAACATGCATGTATTATCATCCTGTTATTTCTAAATACATTTGTTAAATGCAGCTATTTAGACTCATTTGTGCCGACTTTTTATTGTCAAGTGGTAATATATTTAGCAAGATCTATATTTGTTAACTTTTTAACTAAAGTAAAGTTTAGGAGGAACAAATCAATATATTCTTCTTGATCATTTACTTACAAAATGACAGTACATAAGTTTACCAGATAAAACAAATTGAAAGTTTTTTTTCTTCTTCTTTTTTTTATTGTGAAAATACCATACAGTGGGGTTACAATTACATGGGCAAGGTAATGAGTACATTTCTTATCAAGAATTGTTGCCTCCTCCTTTGTTTCCCCTTTCCATCTCTTCCCATCCCATCTCCCCGACCCCTCCCGTGACCCCCCCCCCTCGCCCCGCCAAAGTTGTAAAGTTCGTTTTTCCACATAACGTCTTGTACATCTCATTGTTGCAATGCGTCCGCCTGTATCCCTATTTAAACAATTTTTTTTCCCTTCCCCTCCAAAGTATACTAACATCAAATACAGTGAAAATGGGTTATACTGTGGGGGAGGGACATACAAAGCAACAAAGAAATCATCTTATAATCACAAACAAGACCACACTAAAGCTACCTGCACAACTTTGTTTATTGTAGCATCATTTACCATAGCTAAGATATGGAACCAACCCAGGTGCCCCTCAGTAGATGAATGGTTCAAGAAAATGTGGTATATATACACAATGGAATTCTAGGCCTCCATCAGAAAGAATGACATTGCCCCATTTGTTAGGAAATGGAAAGACTTGGAAAAAATTATATTAAGTGAAGTAAGCCAGGTGCAAAGAACATAGGTCCCATGCTTTTTTTTATTTGCAATAACTAGTATATGTCTGAGACAAGCAGAAATGGTCAGATAAGTTGATGTTAGGCGACATGAGCCCCAAGATAAGGATTCAAATGGTTTTTCTTTCTTGTGAGTTTTTTCTTGAAAGTTATTTTTTAAAGTAATATCTGATGACTGTATTACTTACGTTTACTCATTTTCTACTTCAGCCTTTGATTAAAAAACTTCACTCATCAACCAAAGAAACTCTACAACAAATCAAAACTTTTGTATGTACATATTACTTTCGTGTTTGAGTTTGTCAATTTAGTAGACAATGCTTAAACCATTACTCAAAATAATTTTTAAATACTTTGAGGAATATTTTCCAGAATTTTTACTTATACAGGTATCTTCAGTCATATTCCTTGACACTTTGTATTTCTATAAATCATCAAAAGACTACAAAGTAAATTTAAAGATGTGCCTAAAGAAGCTAAGCAATGTCAGTATTCATTCCAAATCATTTTATAGGAAATACAATCAGCATCAAAGCATTTCCTTAGAGAAAAAGTAGTCAGCTGACATCTTTTTAACTATTTGAAACACAAACTCTGAAGGAATTTATTATGTCCTTACAGTAAGGCATAGATTCTATATCATTTCTATGTAATGTTTGCTTTTTCATTATATCCTGATGAACTTTTAAGATCAGCACCATCTCTCTGAGTTTGTGATCACTTGATTAATAAAAGTACCTCAAATTTTAACGACAATCAAGATATTACATAGAAAATTTTAAACCTTTCCTGTAAGTGATCATAAAAAATTATGTTGTCATATGTTTATTATTGTCTAAGTCTCCAAATCTAAAAATATAATCAATGAGTTGATTTTAAGCAAAAATACTTCTTTAAGTTTTACTTAAAGGTTTTAGTCAATATTATACATTATACTTCATACAGTATAAATCCTACACAAAGTTGAATATATTAATACCAATAAGTTTGCTTTTCTAAATATCAATTTCAGTCTTACTAGATCAACTAAATTATATGAAATAGTTAATTTTTATTGAAGTAATTTAGATATTCTTAGCATTGTAAAATCATTATTCTAGGAGTTAAGGCAGATAGTTGCTATCTCTTTTTCTAATGATTTTAGGTTTTGATTTCTTTTTTTTAGGTGGAAAGATATTTTTTTAATCTAGACTTCTGGTAGCATTATTTCTATAAACCTCATTTAATTGTAAAGATAAATAAAATTTAAGACACAACTTGATTTTAATATGGCCATGTAGTGATAAAATGGAACTTTTTCTAGTTTAAATGTGATCTAAAGTAGCTATGATATGTGCTGAGCTTTCTAATTTTACCATTTGAAATACTGTCTCTTCAACTATCCTATCTTTTTGAAATAAATAATAAATATTCCTTAGTGATTACGTATCATTAACAAAGTAAACACAGTCAAATTAGCAAACCTAATTTTATTTTTTAAATAAACTATTTTTTCAGAATACTTACTTTTCGTCATTATTGATATTTAGATTTTTCCTTCAGCATTTACACTTAATGCCTATTATTCCTTCAGTCTATCAAGAGAGTAAACAATAATAAAAATGTAAATCAACATAAAAAATTTTGTCTGGCATTGAAAGAGCATCTCATAGATTCTTTATCAGGTTGTTCATTTTCCCTGTCAGATGTTGAGATCTTTTACTATGCCTCATATTGCACACAAAAATGCAGGTCTACTGATAGTGTCTCCTTGTAGCTAGGCTGTGAAGAAGTCAAAATTTCATTTGTAAAGGCAGTTATCAGGAATAGTGTTGCAGGCCTAGGTTATTGGTCCTTATTTAGCCGTCCAAAAGATAAGATGTCTAATTTCCTGACCACGCTTCTTGTGTGTTTATATAACTCTCTTTCTTTTTTCACTGAGCTACTAGGAATAGGTAGAAAAATAGAGAAAAGGTCTCCTTGTGGAAATACCGTTAAAAATGCATGCTTATGTTCTTCAGTGCTATCTAGTTGAGTTACCTGGATGGCAAGATATTTAAAAAATGAGAGAAGGAATAGGGGCTCTAAGACCCAGTAACTAAATATCCATGGAGCATTTAATAAATCTAAAGAGAGATAAAGCCCTCAGACTTGTGTTGTATAAAATGGAGAACAGGTGTTGAAAAAGACCCTCTAAATACTTTTTGACCAGGTTATTTTGAATGGCATACAATAAGAGAACATGAGCTTGAAATAAAGGCAATCAGATTTTATGGTGGAACCAAAGTCACAGCGTTCAAACTGAATTTAAGTAGCTGAGAATAAATAGGCTAATGATTGCCTAGCTCTTCTCCTGCCATAGTCTTCTTTCTTTCCTCATGGAGATTTTCACATTTTTAATAAAAGGAATTACATATGACATTTTATGTTTTACTTCCTGGAAAGCTGACTTCCAAATAAACTGACCAGGGAAGTGGAGGAAACATTTTTCTAACATCTATTATTAGAAAACAGATGGCAAAAAAAAATCCTTACAAAACATTCTTTGAAGACTTTTTCTGTGACTCACAGATTCCATTATAGTCTCTGAAAAACTAAAAAAAAAAGTTATATCATTTTTTATAATTTTAGTAAAAATGTTTAAAAATATGTTTTCTGGACAATTATTCTAAAAATAAAGTTTAGTGGTACAAGTCAATAAAATCTCCAAATTATTGTTTCTTGGAGGATAAAAATATCTCACACATGTTTCTTGAAGTCATTTCTCATTAGTTCTTCTAAATATACCGCCTTCTTTAATTAAGATAATATGTTATTAGCATTAGTTGGAGACTTTGCCTTGTATATTTGGTAACTAGGAAATTCCATTTGACTCTTAAAAACAAAATCAGGGAAGCTTAGTCATATATAATTTTACTATTGTCACATATTAAAAATTGTTTTAAGATAGAAAAGCTGATTATTCTTGCAAAAGTAATTAGGGTTGTGACCATAAATTATTTAAATTGAAGCATATTTTCCTCAAGCTGTTGTTACTGATATGTTTGGAAACAAGTGATTCAATCAGAAATAGGAATGGAAATGAAGGTAAAGGGTATTTATTGAATGCTTGCTCTCTAACCAGGAATCTTCAACCTGTGACCATATTCTATGCTTTCTCCCTCAGAGCTCTTCAGTATCTTCTCATTTACCAGTACTACAAGCCTCTCATAACAAATCACTATGAGGGATATACATTTATTAGTTTTAACTTTGGTAAAGATTTTTAAAATGCTTGTGTGTTTATTCTTGAGAACTTTCTAAATTTCTTCTGGCGGAACAGTTTAGCATGCAAACTGTAAACTTTAGAAGGTTGCAAAGGAGAATCTGTAAAACTGAACTTTTTTACCAATTAAATATTTCATTTAACTCTTCTCTCACTCTAGTCATTCTAAAATTAAGACAAATTCCCAAAATGAGATATATTTTTTTCTCAAATGCTTATGCATTTGGTTTTTATTGATCTGCTAATGAGTCAACGCATTTGAAATCCCAAAGAACTCAGATTCTCTTTCTAAAATGGTAAAAGTTAACAATTACCAATGGCTAAGCAAAGGACATAGTCATTATTTGGTTATTATAGTTTTTTAATAAGTAGTTCATTAATATCAATTGCTTATAAAAAATAAATTTATTCTTTGTGAAACAAATTATATACAAATATGTAATTTTGTTTAAGTGTGAGATGCAGTATCTCAGTTCAATAGAACAGCTATCCAAAAACATCATTAACCCATTTTACCATTTGATTTTGAGTCTGGTATTTTAATAAAAATATCAAATACACGATATAGAAGCACTGATAGCAAAACTATTCAGTGTACGTACAAAAGTACAGTTATGTTATGACTTCTCAGCTCTCTCATATCTCCCTTTAAAAGATCATAAGGAAAACAGAAAATTATAAGAAAATGCCTCATGTTAATACTCTAATGCTAACCTGAAAATTAGTTTTAGAAATCCTTTTCTTTGCCAGGCATGGTGATACATCCTGTGTAGTACCATTTGGGAGACCAAGACAGGGATATCAAGAATAGTTCAAGGTTAGTCTGGGCAACATACACAGAGCCTATCTCAAGGAAATTCCTTTCTTTTGGTAGAAATAAAACAGAAATGAAATTGAAATGATTTCCACACATGACAGATACCTGAATTAACTCTTCAGCTTTCACTGTTTACTTGCTAGACATATATATATATATATATGTATATATATATATATATACATACATATATACACACACATATATATATATACATATATATATATACACACACATACACACACACACACACACATTTGGCCTACTGTGATGTAAAGTTATTCACTTTTAGCCTGAAGCTTTGACTTATTTATAACCACAAGTTTGTATGTAAGTAGGATTTGCTTGTCCTGTCCTTTCTTTTTCAGTTTTGAAAGAATAAAAGCTCTGTAATTTAACAGAATAAAGAGAGGTGAGCCTGAGCAGGAAGGAGGTCATGCTGCCCAGATACAGATGACTGACTTTCTTAGGAAAGACTTCAAGCTCACCTTCCTTCTGAGAATTTCTCTGCCAGTCCCTTTTGTTTTCTCAAGAGTAGTTATAAACTTCTTTTAAAAGCAACTTTTTTCTTTATCTGTTTGTCTTTGATTAAGAACACAAAGTCATTTTCTTTTAACAAAGATGCAAATAAATATTTTCAGTAATTGTAACTATAATGTAGTAAACAAGCAACAAAGGGAAGACTATAGGAGAATGAGTATAGAGCATTTTACCCCTCTCTCTGCAAGTGCAATATGACCGAGAATTGATATATAGCATCAGGAGAGCTTTATTTGTTGCTCTATGCCCTTCACTAAGCAGTAAAATAAATAACATTAAATTTTCCCTAGTTCTCCAAGGTGTATAGATATACAAAGCATTACATGTTTTCAATAACTCTGTTGTGTTCTCAAACTTTTATTACTTCATTTTTCCATCTGTAATGTTTGTTTTGTATTGATCTCACGTACCATTCTTTAACTCCATTTAAAAGAACTTTCAGAAAAATTTGCAAAGGAGAAACTGCTAAGAGATTGTTGTTTCATAGCAGCTAATTTGACAGAAAAGATATTTTTAATTACATATATAGTTTTTATAAATACCAGCTTGTATATCTATATCTATATCAGTTTATCAGTTACATTGTGTTGATTTATTCTGTAATTGTGATTTTGCTTAAATATTGCTTCCCCAATATTTTGGATTTCACAATATTAATTTTTTTACCTTTGGAAAAAATATTAAGCAGCAGCATGTGGGCATCTTTGAAACTTTATAAAATTCCAAGTAACCTATATGCTCTGAACATACATACTGAAATACATTTGCACATAAATTATATTGTCTCTCCTCCTTTTTGAGATATGATAACACCATGTAGCCCAGGTTTGCGTAGAACTTGCTAACCTTACTCTGCTCCCCGAATGCTGGAATTACAGGCATATACTATCACTACAATCTCAGATTATTCCCCTTAATATAGTAATATATCAGAATATTATCTGAAATCTTTAACACACATTTCTGAAACCATTATCCAGCAGCATAGTCTAAAGAAAGAATATGGACATGGAGGAGATGAACAGACTTCTAAATCCCAGGTGCCTCTTCTCTGAGTGGCATAGTAACAGACCAAAACAAATGCTTAATGAAGATTTCATCTGATGGAATTAAAGTGGTGAAACAGTAATATCAGCACAACTTTTGGTCCATAATAAATACCCCTCCTTTTTACATTTCCCTCCTATTTCTATTTCCCTCATCTCTCTGTGGGAAACTACACATATATCAGCTGTCAGTTTTCTATGAAAAGACACATAGCTATACAGTTGCCAGTTCACCAAATTCACAAGATTTGAGAATATATAAGAATACATTACATGCTAATTTCATTTATTTGATTACTTTAAATATATTAATATAAAGTTCCCATTTACACAGCATTTACTATAGTGCAGGGATTGTTTTATAAGGTATCGCTAATTCTCACTGTGACTTGCAAGGTTAACAATTTAGGAGGCTAAAGGAATTGATTAGCTTTAAGAAATTATGAAGATGAGCAAATAGAACCAAATTTTCAATTTCTAAAATCTGTCACCCCCCCAATAATCTTATTCTGTGAGAAAGGGACATACCCATGGTTGGTAAAATTAACTTATAAATAGCTTCATTATATTGATATGAACTATTTTCTTTATTCATTTTGGTGTTACTGGTATTTGAACTCAGGACTTTGCATTTGCTAGTGAACGCTTTACTACTTGAACCGTGCCCCCTGTTAGATCTGATAATTTTCCACTTGAAAAGATCCTTGATGTAGTCTTTGAATTGCTCTGAAGAGTTTGCTTTTGAGCTTTTATCTGAATGAACTCTGTAACAGAACCAATCTCTGAGAAACATAGCAGTGTATTATGTGCTAAATCTTCTTTAAAATTCAACATATATTTAATTGAAAATATTGGATTTGCTTTCATATGCAATAGTATTTTACCATTTCTACAACTTTTACTAACTATCCAAATTCATGAATTGTTAACACACATCTACATTCTTATATTTTAATTGCTATTTATCATAAATTGAATTATTATTGGATTTCATGCATAAGAGCTCAGATATTTTTTATAACAGTAATTAACAACTTACCAAAGGAAGCTCAAAGCCCTTTACCTTTTATTCATTAAGGACTTCCAGTTTCATGTCATTTTTTTTTCAGCTTATTTCTACCTTTTTCATCCAGAAAAATAAGCAAAAGCCAGTGTCGCTTTTGAAATGGAAAAATTGTTTCAAATCATTGGCAAAGCTTAATGACTTCTGACTGCTGAGATATGTTAATTTAAGCCAGACCAAATGTTCCTCAGCTGCAAATATTTGGTGTTGTTCACTGGGAACGGGAAAGATTTATGATGGCCCAGTGGCAAAGACTGCTCACATGCTTTCATTGCAATTGTTTGCCCTGTTCAGTGCTGAAGGACTGTAAAGGGAAGAAACCAACTCTCAGAAGCTGAAAACTTAGCCACAAATAAGATGTTATTTCACCTTTGATTTACTTGGAGGATCCTTGTATTGTCTAAATTATCAACCCCCTTTTGACATTCTTATCCCAATTCTGACAAGATATAACCTAGGCATTATAAAGATACCTGACAGTTACAAAGCAAATAAAGAAATGCCTTGGTTTCATCAATACAAAAGTATAAGACTGATAATGCACAAGGAAGAGCGTTACTAGTAGCATATAATATGAATATGTCTATAACTCATACTGTAACATTATCATATAATTCTCATAATATGACTTGTCAGTTTTAATGTGGTAACTTTTTAACATTTTATACTTCCCAACAATTATTTGTCCCTTCACTTGTAACCAAAGGTACCTTTTGAATTTATAAATGTATGTTACATGAATTTTATAAAGCATAGTTGCAGGTAGCATGTGTTTTCAGAAAAAAGTGCTACTTTGGAATATTTATTTATATTTATTGGTTATTTGCTATTTAAATATTAATGAGTAAATGTTTTAAATACTTCAAAAGATTAAATGTTAATAGAAATCATACTAGATGAATATAATTAATGCATCTTTGGTTTTCATGTAAGACTCAAATAGCTGGAGTCTAGAACAGAAGATTTTGAGTAAAAGGAAGTTTTAAATGATTGACAGGAAATGCTCAACAAATAGTTTAGTAATACTAGGAAAAATGGTCCTGTTCTTATATAGCAGTAAATGTTTATCCTAAGAATCTTTTGTAATACCATAAACACACACACACACACACACACACACACACACACACACACACACACACACACACACACATGGTGAAAGAACAGTTCATTTTTTAAAAAAATCTATCTCATGTATTAGTGTCTATAATTGTAGAAAGTAGCTATCATGACATTTCCATGCATGAATATAATGTACTTTGATCATATTCATTCCTATTATCCTTTCCTATTTCTCCTCTTCCCTTTTTATTTTTCCTTCTCCTTCCACCTCTTTAGTATTTCTCCTTTTCCTTTCATTTGCTTTGTGCCCCTGAAAATATTGCTTCTAAAACTCTCAATCTAATACCTACCTATGTAATACCTATCAGGCAATGATATTTGTACAGGATTCCTTAGTTCAAAAATGACTTTTGAAGAGAAGAAACAGTAATATTTTCCTATTTTACAGATAGAGAGAGGTGCAAAAGGCATCTGCAGTCAAAAATTTTGCTTTTGTTCCAAATCCTATATTACCTTTCAGCTTAAAAACTCCAGCCAAAATTATTTCCTTCTATTGAAGCTTGATAAGTAATTACTAATAATGATGAGGAAGACCTGGCATATTCATTCAAGTGCATTGTTGCACAGGCTGGATTTTTTTTATCCATATAAAGGTACAGATTGTAAAATATATAATGTTTGAAAATGGATGAATGTGTACTTTGCATGTTTATAATCAGTGGACTATGAATAGTTATAGGCCAGTCTCTCCATTATTCCGTATTGGACTCCTTAAATGTCTATGCCTGTATAATAAAAAGGAAAGTGCTGACAAGTATGTAGAAGAAAAATTTAAATTCTTTTCTTGCAATAAATGTGACACAAATTGTACAAAGCAATATTTTTGCCCTTGAAATGTTTAGAAGTATTGACATTCTGTCCAGTAAATTGTGAGCTTGTCTTTAAGATCCAAGCTTCTAAGTTCTTAGCATTTAAAAGACTGACATTGATCTCTTGGTTCTTCAGACTTGTATACCACCAGGAAGCTGGATTTTGAAGCAGGGCCTTAAACCTGTTACCCTTGATGACAGTATCTCATCTTTTCCACCTATCATGCTATGACTTTTGAAAGTATGATTCCAACCATTAAATAGGATTCTGAGTACACTGGATGTTAAAGCTTTCCATAAATGCAATGTCGTAAAAAGCTTTTCTTATTAGAAAAACATAGTTGAATAATAAAACACAAACCTCAAATCAAATGTAGCTTTTGAGTCCAACAAATATTCTAGCAACTACTTGAACAAGAATGTCCGTAATGGTCATTATTGCCGTTTGGTCCTGACCTCAAGTCTTCAATAACTTTGCCATTATTATGGAACTATCTCCAAGAAGACTATAGCCATACTTTTGTTAGTTTTAGTTGTATAGCAATCTTTACAGCATTTAAAATACAATTTCTTAATTCTTGGTCACCACTTGGACACTCAGATAATGTTTTCATTGTTCCATTAGTTGGTTAAAGATTCAAGAGAAGAAATGGCAGTGAGATTCTGTTAAGATTTCTTTGACTCTCTCCACCCACAGGCTCTGAGCAAGGCAGTAAATAGTCCATTTTTGTTAATGAAGCTTCCTTCATACAGCTGGGATTGTTTAATATTTTACGAGTGTTACTTTGTTTTGCTCTCAACGATCTCAGGCAGTTAAGGATTTATGAATCGTGTTTTTCTCAGCCCATCTGCGGTTTCCTATCTTCCCTGGCCTTGAGAATATGTTTAAATTTATTAAAGCGAAGCAAAGGCTCATTATTTCAAAGGAGAGCCAAAGTGACACAGTGAATTGGTTATTAATGGAAAGGCACTGCCATAGGGCGATTGAAATTTAATGATATCCTACAAGAAAAAAATGAGGGTGTCACTTTCCAAAAAGTCATGCTAAATGCCAGCCTTTTTAAGGTCCTGCCGCTAATTTTATGCCTGCGCGCAGTAATGTTTTCAAAAGCGTTTAGGAAACACGGACCAGTGACTGTACTGATTATCCTTTTCACCTTCGCGCCTGTTCCAAATGGGTTTGTGCAGTGAGCGATTTAATCTCTAAATATAGGGAACGTTAAAAAAAAATAACATTGCTGTTTTTCACAAGCTAAGGGCCTTTTGCAATCCTCCAGAGATGGACTTGCAAATATGCCATCTCCATATGCTCTCAAACTGGCTGATCACCAAAAAGAGAGAGAGAAAAATCAATCTTTTTTTTGAATCTCTTTTGAAAATTTCTGTCATTCAAAAGATGTTTTCATGTCAAGAGTGTACAAACTGCATTTAGCAATATTCAGATAGCATTCTGCTTGAGCTACAGAATGGTTCGTGGGAGTCATTTTAATTTTTCCTTATTTAACATGATCTCTGAATTGAATTACATCATTGAAGTATCAAAATACTATTCTGTCCATCCCCCTAGCTAATGCAAACCAGTGAACTGTTAGCAAGAACAGCTTGTTGATAAACTTGAGTCATTTTGCTAGAGTTACTGATTCTTTGGTTTCCTATATTAATGGAAATACCCATAACTCATATTTAAAATTAATTCGAATAGCTCTAGAAAAATTATTGACATGCTAAGGTACTAATCACGCTTCAGTATATTAGTAGATTGCATTCCAGCCACATGGATTCCTAAAAGCTCCCTTCCTCCTCTCTAGCTTTTGTTTTATTTGAATTATTGTACATGTGTGTGGATTACCTCCCTTGTGAGTTCTGTCTGTATCTATTTCAAATATACTTCCAAAGTTTGGAGAGAATTACCTGGGTATATTCCAGGAAAGGGCACAATTTAAATTTAGGGTTCTAGTTCAATTAGGCTTGCAATTCGGCACTTTAAGCAATACAATAATTACAAGATGTAAAGATGAACATTTTTAATGCAGGAACAACATTGGATCCAGTTATAATGCACTTTTACTTACGAAGCCTGAATATAAACTAAAATGTAAATGATGCATTTGAAATGCACTGTAGGAACATATAATTTTCTCATAATGCATATGGTAATATTAAATTGTCTACTGGTGTCAGGAGCATTGGGGATGTAGAATCATTTGAGTTGCTTTTCTGCATTTTTTTTGACAAACTTAATTATTTGGGAATTTCTGAAGTTAATTTTTAACAATTCAACTGATATTCGAAATTATGTGATCAGGATTCTATCACTTGTTATTGCACATTAAAGAACTTTTCATTTGTTCTAGGACAGAGTGTGAATATGAGGAAAATGTTCAAAACTAAGAGATAGTATTGAATCTTGAGGGGAAAAAAAATCACATGGAAGAGGATGTCAAGGACCCACAATTCAAGTTGCTCTGACTCTTTCCTCTCTTTTAGTAGAAAACTTATCATCCTATAATCTTCCTAACAAAGACATAAACACTTCAGCTACATATATTTTGATTGCTTCACGACAGTTTACTGGAGGCTTAGCAATGACAGATTTCTTCATTGTCTTTTTGCCAAAATTTGTCCTTTAAGTCATTTTTGTTGACTGCCCCTTTTAGCAGCTCACCTCACAATGAGAGAGAAGACAATTAATGGGAGGGTGATTTATCACTGCCAAAAACTGTCAAGGACTTCAGTTGTAGCTGGAGAAAAAGCAATTTCACATTATGGCATTTCATTCTGAATACATTGTATTTACAGCTCACAGTTTTATTTTCAGAGCCTATTATCAGGTGAAACAGTTGCATCTGAAATGTTGTTTGTGACATAGGTGACCTGTTAGGATTTGATAAGTATTTACGCCAGAGCACAAGGGGCTCACACATCTGCTGTTGGCAGAAGCAATGGAAAAAAATAACCTGGAAATGAGGCGTTTGATTTTTCTGGTTCCTACACTCGAGCATCTGTTGCTATAATTAAGTGGCATTCAGTAATTGCAGTGCAATGGTGAAATAAACATATGCATTCTTGCCAGCTTTTAGGATTTGGTGTCCTTACAGTAGGAGAGACAAGCAAAGTGACTTCAATAAGAACAAAAGGGTTTGTAGCAAACTTGAACGATTCACTTTGTGGTTAAAAAGGGAAAACAGAATTTCATCTGAGAAAACCCAGCTATGAAGAGGTGTGCAGTTTTAGAAGAAGCACAGCCCTGAAATATTTAGATGAACATCTCATCTGTGGGAATGTAAAAATGGATGAAACACCATTCCTTGAGTAAATTGCATTATGAGAGTAGTAGAATGATAGAAATACAGTTGTTATTATTATTATACATGTCAGGGAAAAGGGATTATAATGAAATTAGTTTTACAAACCAATATATCTGGGGAGTTAAAGAAAAACAAAAGCATTTTTGTCTTGAAACTTGTCTTTTGAAAGCGGTTTGATAGGTTATTTGGGGCTTAACCTGTTGTCTTCCTAGATAATTGGAAATGGAGTCTCAAGGTGAGGAAAATATTGGGAAGGGATGTTGCAGAACCTGTAGCATTTGGGGAATTATGTTCACTGGGCTTGTGCACATTATCCAGAAGGTTCTGAGATTTGAATCTCAAGAAAAGATTTTGGAGACGTTTCCTAGAATTCCTTGGGAGCTTCTCAGTCCCACACAGCCTGCTTTATATGGATTTATAATAGTTCAACTTAGCAAGTCTTGAAAGTGCTGTGTATAAATAGTGTATACAGTTTGGGTTTTTTTAGGGGGTGTTTTTTTGGTGCATGGTATCTTTCTTGTTCCATTTTTTCTTCAGAACAGACTAAAAGAATTTGGATTTGGTTGTTCCACCTTGGTAGTTTGCGGTTCCCTGGAGATGTCACATGATAAAAATCTATTGTGCTATAAATACGTACAAACAATGACTTCTGCAAGGGGAGGGAAAAGCAAATTTCAAACCCTCCTAAAAACCAAGTTTTTATCATGTACTTTTAAAAAATGTTTGATGACGTTTGCTGCTGCTGAAGTATTATAGTAGCTAAGGAAAACAGAGCTGGATTTGAAGTGTGAAGCTCCTCCTCTGAGGGTTGTTGGAGAGAGAACATGGAGTTGAAGTTTTCAGTCGAGGCTGGCTGCATTTGTGATCTGGCATTTTTATCTGAGGTTCTGGCATCAGGTGATTGCTTGAGGAATCAACCATGAAGGGATGAAAATGATGGATTATGGCTTCATAATGTCAAAAAATGTTGAGAGTCTGCTTAGGAAGAAAGCATATAAAAACAAGAGTTCCATGAGCTCAAAAGGTTAAGAGACCATTATGCAACTCCTCTCCCTCCACCACCCCGCCCTGGGTAGTAGATGTTTTTACAGTATGTTTTAAGATAGATTTAAAATTTTTAATTCCCAGCCAACTTGTATTGGGTAGCAACAAGACTTAGAACTATGAGCATGTCTGTCTTTATCTCTGTCTATATTCAAATCTATTTATTTTATTTTTAATATATTTTTATTGTAAAAATACTGTACAGAGGGCTTATAGTTACATGAGCAAGACAATGAGTACCTTTCCCATCAAGCATTGTTGCTTCCTTCTTTGTTTTTCCCCTAACATCCCTTTCCTCCCACCTCCACAACTACACCCCCCCCCCCAAATTGTAAAGTTCCTTTTCAACATAGTGTCCTGTACATCTCATTGTTACAATGGGTCAACCTGTATCCCTATTTATTTATTTTTTATTGTGAAAATACTGTATAGAGCGGTTATAATTACATGGGCAAGATAATGAGTACATTTCTTATCAAGCATTGTAGCCTCCTCCTTTGTTTACCCTTCCTACCCCTTCCCATCCTCCCCCCCCTCCCCCCGCCCCCCCCACTCAATCCTCCCCGCCTCCTCCCCCGCCCCACCACCAAAGTTGTAAAGTTTGTTTTGGACATAACAACTTGTACATTTCATTGTTGCAATGGGTCCACCTGTATCCCTATTTAAACATTTTGTTTTATCCCTTCCCGTCCCCAAATTAGACGGACATCAAATACAGTGAAACAGGGGTTATACCATAGGGGAGGAACATACAAAGAAACAAAAAAAAAATCACATGGTACATTATAAATACGTTAGAAACAATAGCAAGAAAGAAACAAAACACTTGTGTCCCTATCTTGGGGTTCATTTCACTTAACATTATCTTATCTGGTCATATGTACATAGCTTTTGAACTTTTCTGCTTGTCCCAGACATATACTAGTTATTGCAAATAAGGGAAACCATAGGACCTAAATTTCTTTGGGACTGGCTTACTTCACTTAATATTTTTTCCAAGTTTTTCCATTTTCTAACAAATAGGGGCGATGTCATTCTTTCTGATGGAGACATAGAATTCCATTGTTTGTGTGTGTGTGTGTGTGTGTGTGTGTGTGTGTGTGTGTGTGTATGTGTGTATGCCATATTTTCTTGATCCATTCATTTACTGAGGGGCATCTGGGTTGGTTCCATATCTTAGCTATGGTAAATAATGCTGCAATAAACATAGTTGTGCTGGTAGCTTTAGTGATCATTTCGGTAAATGCCCAAAAGTGGGATTCCTGGGTCATAGGGGAGCTCTATGTGGAGTCTTTTGAGGAACCTCCATACTGCTTTCCAAAGTGGTTGAACAAGTTTACACTCTCACCATGCAGTAGGGTTCCCTTCTGACCACATCCCCTCCAGCATCTGTTGTTATTAGAGTTCTTGTTTATAGCCATTCTAACTGGGTTGAAGGGGAATCTCAATGTTGTTTTGATTTGCATTTCTTTTATGGCTAGAGAGGTTAAACAGTTCTTCATGTGTCTATTGGCCATTCTTATTTTAATATGCCAAAATAAGGACCACTTTTGGAAGGAGGAGAAAAAAAAACATGATCTGTATCTTTCTCTTATTTTTCAAAAATATACTAATATTAACAAACTCTTAGAGAGCACTTGCTAAATTCCAAACACTATTCTAAATATTTGAGATATAAAAATTCTGCACTAATTGCAGCTGTCAGGGAAACTCTACTACTGTTATCTCCCTATTCAAGGTGAGGATAACAAGGTAGAACTCAGGGCTGTGTCACTGACAGACAGGGAACAAGCAGGCCTAGGGACTTAATAACAGACATTTAGTTCCAAAGCCTTCATCAAGATATTAGAAATAAAATTGTTAATATTGATTTTGAGACCAGGTATGGTGGCTTATATTACAAATTACTGAAGAGGCTGAAATTGGGAGGATCATGGTTCCACACAGTGACAAAAATTTATTGAGACTTCCATTTCAATTAATATATTGTGTATGGTCATGTGCAGAGTTGTTCCCAGCTACATGGGAAGCCATATATCAGAGAACTGTAGTCTAAGACTGCTTCCCTTAGACAAAAATATATGACCATATCCCAAAACTTTTAAAAACCTAAAACCAAATCTAAAAGTGCTAGAGGCAAAGCAAAGGTTCGCAGACTGGCTACTTACCAAGAATGGGGTCCCGAGCTCAAATCCCATTCTGCCTCTGTGTGTGTGTGTGTGTGTGTGTGTGTGTGTGTGTGTGTGTGTGTAAAATATTTTAGATTTCTTTTATTACTATTTTCTCCAAACAGAAGGATCTTTGTGCCTAAATATACTTATTAATATCAGGGACAAAAATTTACTATTGAGAGATATGATCTTTAAGTAGTTGTACAAATTAGTTTCAAATCATATGACACTTGTCATATGAGTACAATGTATCAATCAATATCACCCTTATACCATCCCCTCTTCATCTAATCCAACTCCACCTACCCCCCAAATTATCTGGTTCATATATAGATAGATACTTCTGTTTTATGTATTTATTTTTGCACCAGTCCTAAGGCTTGAACTCAGGGCCTGGGCACTGTCCCTGAGCTTTTCTTGGTTGAAGCTAACACCCTACCAATTAAACCACAGCCCCACTAGCCCCACTTCTGGATTTTGGTTGTCTGTTGGAGATATTTCTGTACCCATTGGCTTGTATATACGTTTACCTGATTTGGGAAAAGGATAGAGAATCACAGAAATGGTGTGACAGAGGGTGAACCAATGCAATAATGATACTCACTAGATACTATGTTGTAAATGGAGGGAGAAGGGATTCGGGGGAAGGGGAAGTAGGAGAAAATGAGGAAGGCAGTAACATTGTTCAAAAAGAAAGGTACTCATTAACCTTAACCGTAACCCCTTAGTACATCACATTTACAATAATAAAAAAAAAAAGTCTCATGTTGGCTCTGAAATATAATACTCAGATCTCAGCCACTTGACTAGCTAGGATTACAGGTATGAGCCACCAGTCAGTCCTAGCTTAGAATTCTTAGAAAATAAGCCAGAGAGAAAAAAGAACAAGAATATTCACTGTCAATCTTTCTATTTAAAAATAATAACTGCTAACAGGCTGGTACATGGAACCGCAGTTTGTATTTATTTGCATATCTGTGTCTCATTTAAAAATAAAATTGGAATCCTAATGCTTTTATTTTGAACAACAAAAAAAATTTACTATTGATTAGCCCAAGTCTTTGAAAGCTATCTTTCCCCTATTCCTTGATAGAAATTCCCTAATTTATAAAAATGCTATGTGATTGTTTAGTATATTTAATGTATATATTTTAGCATGTGCTTTCTACATTTAAATTTTTTGTAATCAATTTATACCCACATTTTTTCTGTATATTCATATGGGAATTCTGGAAAGCTATTTCCTGGCTTAAACTTTTATCTGATCAATTCCTTTAATTTTCCCTAAGAACCTTCTCTTAAAAAATTTGCCTTTCTTAAATTGTAGTTTAGAGCACTGGGGAAAGTGTTTCAATTTATTCATGTTTTACACATTGGTAGTCAAAAACAATTACAAAGACCTGTAGATTGGATTGCTCATGTCTCTAAGATTGGGTATGGTGGAAGAAACACGACATCATCAAACTTGCTCTCATCATAATCTCTTGAAGAAAGTATTATTTATCTTTATTATAATTATGAGCAAGCTGGGGCTGAGAGAAGACTCAAAGATTGTCTTAGGTCCTGAGGATTGGAGTGACGTAGTCAAGAAGAAACGCAAGTTTAATCTCTGGTGCTTTTGTTCTTCACATTACATTTGATTTTGACTCCTCTTTTTAAATTTACTCCTAAAATTAGATAGGATAAAAATGACACTGTATTAACCACATAAATTTTATTTTTTCTTTTTGGTTAACTCCTTTGAAAGGTTTAAGTACGCACAACTATGTATGCTACCTTGATTAAGACCAAGACATGTGCGTAGCATTTGTGAACCTATGTCACATAGTAATGTTTCCATAGGTCACACAGTATAGGTAGTGCTGAAAAATTGCTGTGGCCTCAGGAAGTCATTGTCTTCATAAGGTCATATCACAAGGTGACTCATATGATGCAGTAGTCCTGGTGTAAACAAATCTACTACAGGCCAGCCCCATAATAGACAGAGCCTATTATTATAAGCAGTACGTTATGCTTAGAAATTCTAATGGTAATTAACTGTTGTTGGGCTATGTATTTACTATCCTTTACTAGTGTATCATTACATTGTAGAATATTCTCACTCACAAAATTATGGTAAATAAGTATGCACATTATGCCGACAATTTAAAAGTCCATGCTAGGAGATTGGTATGTAAAAATCTAGATGTATACAAGAATGTTCTATGAAGTTTTCACATTGACAACTTTACTTAGTGACATGTCTCACACTTCATCTTCACTTTTACCAGAGCATGACTACCTGAATTTTCTGTTTGAACTCAAACATTGGAACAATATATTATCTTAGAATTTATTAGTAAAGAGTTATACACTCCTCAGAAGTATTTGTTTTGGGCTGGGAAGGTGGCTCAGTGGTAGAGTGCTTGCCTTGCATGCCTGAGGCCCTGGGTTTGATTCCTCAGCACCACATAAGCAAAAAGAAAAAAGCCGGAAGTGGTGCTGTGGCTCAAGTGATAGAGTGCTAGACTGGAGCTGAAGAGCTAAGGGACAGCGCCCAGGCCCAGAGTTCAGGCCCCACAACCGGACCCAAAACAAAAAAGAGTATTTGTTTTATTCATTTTAAGTTTAATTCATATTTAAAGACACATTTTGAAATCTATTATTTACTTATATTATTTTCAGATTTGTTTATTTACAAAAATATTAAAATTTTAGTAGAAATGATATTAACTTAAGTGGACAGTTTTTTCTTTTTAAATAAGTTTTTTATTGTGAAAATACTGTATAGAGGAGTTACAATTACATGAGCAAAATAATGAGTACATTTCTTATCAAGCATTGTGGACATTCTTGTGTAGTTCTAAAAATAAAACCTGAGTTCTTGATCTAGGGGAATCTTGAATTCCTTTTAGAATCAATGGCATAGTCAATAAGGAAACTGTACTGAATACATTGATTTTCATTTTCAAATTCGGAAAAGATGATCATACAACTGCTTTACAGAAAACTTCCAAGAATAATTGCGGTATATACAGACTTGGATAACTATTGTTCTATCTTTCATTGTCATTGATCATCTCTACAAACTAAAGCTATAAATTTGGTAACCAGTTTGGTTCAATAAATTCATTCATAGTTTGAAATATTCTTATATCTCATAATATTGCATTAAAATAATAGGTTAGATCTGATAAAATAATAGTATCAGCCACTTAGTGATGCACTAAAAAATTGTTACGAGTGAAATAATTTCTCTGGAAAACCAGAGCTAGACTGCTAAAATCAATTTTAGTCAACTCTGCTATGAATACTGTACCAAATCAGGTTAGCAAACTTTTTCTATATATGTTGGTACAGTAAATATTTTGGCCATAGGATTCCTGTCAAAATCCCTCAACTCTGCTGTGACAGTATATAAAGACCCACAGCTATTATATGAATGAGGATTATGACTCTGCTAAGATATTGAAATTTGAGTTTCATGTTATTTTTAAGTATTATCAAAAATATAAGTGTTTCATTTTATCTTTTCATTCATTTCAAAATGCAATAGTGCATTTCCTTCTCAGAGTAAGCTCCCCACCCCCAACAAAACAAAACAAAACAAAATTAAAACAGGCCATGAGCTGATATATCTGCATAACCCTGGTCTAAAGTATATTTATATTTTTAATTTTTTTCCCTAAAAGTCATTACAATCAACAAAGTCAGTTTCTCATCTTTCAAGGATCTTAGAGGTTCTGAGACTAGAACTCATATTAGCTTGAAGCAACAACAACTAGTACAGAACATTGGTGATCTGAAATTTTAGTCAGAAGGCTCAGACATCTTGTTTTGAGAGCAGATAATCTCAAACCCAACAGGATAGCCCTAAAGAAAATGAGGGAGAGGGTGACACTCATTACCTGACTTATGTAACTGTAATCCCTCTGTACATCACCTTTATAATAACTTTTTTAAAAAAAGAAAAAAGAACAAATGAGCCAGGCACCTGTGGCTCACGCTTGTAATCCTAGTTACTCAGGAGGATGAGATCTGAGGATGTCAGTTCAAAGGCAGCAAGAGCAGGAAAGTCCGTGACACTCTTATCTCCAATAAACCACCAGAAAAACAGGAAGTGGTGCTGTAGCTCAAGTGGTAGAGCACTAGCCTTGAGCTGAAGAGCTGAGGGATGGTGCTCAGGCCCAGAAATTCAAGCCCCATGACCGACCCCAACCCCCGAAAAAAAAGAACAATGAAAATATATACTGCTATAAGCCTCTAATCTAAGCACTTGGGAGAAAGATGGTGACATCATGGCCAAACTAGGCATGCAAGAATAAATACAAACACAAGCACAAACAAATAAGTGATATAGAAAGCTAGGTAAGCTAGAAAGCATTGTCATTCTGGGAGAAATGAGGATCTCCTTATATTAATATCTAGAATGGTCATAACAAAATGTCAAAGACTGAATGGCTTAGATAATTTTACTTTTCTACTGATATGGAGGTTAGAATCCCAAACTTAAGAGCTCCACAGATCTCCATAGCTGAATTGTCTGATGAAGCCTCCTTTTGTGGCTTATAGATGGTTGTTTTGTCATTATGTGATTATGAATTATGTTCTCACATTTTCTGCCTCCCCTGTATGAGTGTCTCTAGAGGAGGAGGAGTAGTCATCGTCTTCTTCTTCCTCTTCTTCTTCTTCTTCCTCTTCTTCTTCCTCTTCTTCTTCTTTTCCTCTTCTTCCTCTTCTTCCTCTTCCTCTTCTTCCTCTTCTTCCTCTTCTTCCTCTTCTTCCTCTTCTTCTTCTTCTTCTTCTTCTTCTTCTTCTTCTTCTTCTTCTTCTTCTTCTTCTTCTTCTTCTTCTTCTTCTTCTTCTTCTTCTTCTTCTTCTTCTTCTTCTTCTTCTTCCTCTTCTTCCTCTTCTTCCTCTTCTTCTCCTTCTCCTTCTCCTCCTCCCCCTTTTCCCCTTCCTTCTCTTCTTCACCTCCTCCTCCTTCCTTCTCCTCCTTTCTCCTTCCTACTCCTCTTTCTCAGTTGTGGATCTTAAACTCTGGGCCTGGGCACTGGCCTTGAGCTCTTCAACTCAAGACTAGCACTCTACCACTTGAGCCACAGAGCCACTTACAGTTTTGTTGGTTAATTGGAGATAGGAGTTTCATAGACTTTCCTGCCCGGGCAGACTTTGAACTGAGATCCTCAGATCTCAGTCTCTGGAGTAGCTAGGATTACATGCATGAGCCACTGGCTTCTTCTAATAATGACATCAGTCCTATTGACTTAAGGTTTTACTCTAATTACTTCATTTAACCTTCATTAATTTGAAGGAATTTATCTACTTATAATATGGGTCAAAGTTATGGCTTCAGTATATAACTTTGGAGGTTGTCTAAAGCATTCCATATCACTTTTACACTGACAATCCAAGTATGGATTAATCAAGTAATATTACCATTCTTCTCCTCATATACAGATAGGAGGAGAGAGTCACACATAGAACAGCTTGTATTATCATGAGGGCTCTAATTTAGTATAGCTTCTTCTGTTAGTCTCATGAAAAGTCCAGATACTGTCCCCCCCCCAAAAAAAATCATAGATTGGCAGGTGTTTAATGGACACACATTCATAATCCAGCCCACTGGCAAATATTATTTTAAGACTCAGGTAGTTAACTTATAAATTCACTTAAGTCAAAAGGTGAAAGTTGAGTTAATTTTGTCAATAACATGTAGATTCATATTATCGGGTAAAGCTTGCTAAGAACCTACTGGAGGCCACAGAAGTAATTTTAATTGAGATTTTTACAACCATTTGATAACAGTGTTTTGATCACTGTAGTTAGGGCAGCATTCCAATAGAGGCCATAAAGTCTGTGACTAAGCCACTGACTAAGCCACCCAGTCCCTGTCATATACTGCTTAATGGTCCATGCTACCAGGAATTATTACTGCTTTCTAGTGATAATTTTTAAGGCAAGAAACTCTGTGGACACAAAAGATGAATACATATGAATATAAGTTGGAAAGTTACATTTTTAAAGACAGTTAATAAATCATTTCATCAGTCCAAGTGGTGAGAGTTTAATTACTCCTTTATTATGCCAGTTTTCATGCCTAAACCGCAGATAATACAGATAGGAAAATATATACATATATATGATCCTGATTAATATTTTAACTTTTCCTTGGTTAATGTTTGCAGGGCACTTACAGATGCTAGAATAATCTCTAATGTTTTTGCTCAATCTGCTCTGGAGATGGATGAAATAAATAGTTTAAACTAATTAATGTAACACCAGCTGTTACAAGTGCTTGGCAGACGTCTGTGCGTTTTGATGGGCAGGGAGCGGCTGTTGTACTTGACTTTATTTTAGTACAATGTTGATCACAGTGTAAGCTGGAATAAATGACAAGCCAAAAGAAGGAACGGAGGATGAATTCCATGTAATACCGGATAATATTATCTTCCCTAAAATATATATGTTTTTAAAGCTGGGGATTGGGAGATTGTTGTGATGGACTTCATTAAGTCATAAGGCCCTTGACAGCTTCTACGTTAAACCTGCTACAAAAATGAAGGTATGATCGTGGGCACTGTCCTTGGTTTATTGCAGAGGGCTTATTAGAGTTACAGGTGTGAAGTGGCAACTACATCGTTGAGACATTCTTTCTGCCAATTAAATGACTTTTAGAGGGAAAAAATAAATAAAAGAGATTATTGTCATCTGGAATGGGTGGGGAAAGTATTTCTATTAGTTTAGCAAGTTGAAAGGAAGGTATTAAGGTGTCAGTTCTTGATGACTGTGAGCACTTCTTTTTCTGTTGTATACTTACCTGTACATCTTTATACATATACATTCCTCATAGGAACAAGAGAAAGAATTTATAGCTAGCAAAGGATCTGTTGGAACAGCATGGAAGTCCCATCCCGATTGCCTTATGAGAAGGGTTTCACTTGCCATTCTACAATGGAGGACAATGCTTCTCCCAATAGTCTCTTTCTGTCCATAAGATTGAAGGAGTTTAGACAGCTTCTTAACTTCCATTTTCAAGTTGGAAGCAGAATCTTGGTGATCTGACGAAAACAGTGCTGGTTATCTCAGTATGTGCAGCTGTTAAAATCACATTGTCACAGTACAGAGTGTAACCCAGTGAATTTGTCTAATAAGTTATTACACCATGCGCCTAGCAGATGGCGTGTACTCCTGAAAGAATTGATGGATGGGATATGATGTCATCAGTGAGATGACAAGGTTCACAAGGTACTTGACCCCCAAGAATAAGTCCTCACTGGTTAGAATTCTAAATGGTGAACTATGGTGACACTGGCTAAATGGGAAATATGTGCAATTTGTATTTCTTTATGGTAGTGTTTACCCCTTTCAATGAACTCCACATAATGGGATTTTGTCCCTGAAGACTCAGAGATATTGTTGGAGGGTTGCACCCTGTAACCTTCTAAGGATTTCAAATACAAATCTACACATCTAAACTTTAACAAAATCACAGCAAATGTTATTTATGAAGTCAGGTTCAGAGCTTTCCCTTCTTTATATGTATATATGCAGAAAGAACTTAGTTAAGACATCCCATTAATTTTAACATGTTATCACAAAATAGCAAAGTGCTGACTCCGTGAAAATATTCAGTGCATAAAATTAAACTTTTATATTTTCATTAAAATATGTTTCTATATAGACAAGCCCCAAATAGTCCATCAGAGACACTGATGTTGTCTTTATATTTTAACCATGGCTTTACTTGCACTTACAGGTGACACTCATAAGCACATTAACATTTTTATTTCAATATTATTATTTTAAAAATTCAAATGACTTTAGAATCTCTTCCATACCACTTATAAGTTGTGATCTCAGAATTTGCAATTGCCTGGCAAATATATTCTGGAAAAATATCATAACAAGGGTAATTACAGATATGAGGACTCAAAGGGAATGTAGACAAAACATGATAATCGGGTATGTATATTGTGTGAAATCAAGTGCAAAAATACCTAGCAATTTAAAAATGTTCTATGAAGGCAGGGTAGACTGATTAAAAGTTTTCCAAGAAGGAAACATCTTAGATGTTCTAGGGATAGGATAAAGCATCAAAAGCACAAATAGCAGATATTGTATATATATATATACATATATATATATATATATATATGATAACAGGGATTTTTAAGGACTAACAAAAATAAATTGCTCTATGCTGAGCAACATCACACTTCTCATTCAGTGATAATACTGAGGTTATTAGTAGGTATTTTAAAAAGAAAAGACAAGCTCCTTTCCTCCAAAGAGAAATAAAAGACATGTATACCTATAACCATTTAGTGTAAGGGACATACATTTATTATTACCATATTGTAGGCAAAGTTAAGTGTTTAGCCTCATATTTTTGTTGTAAAATATCTTATCATATCCATACATATTATTGTCATTAAAGGGGACCAGATCATCCCCAGAGCTCAAATGTTAATGAAGTTATAAAAATAGTAATTGTAGGAACTAAACAACTTGAGCTAACAGAACTTACTCCTGGAAGTTTATTCACTTGTTAACTTTTCATGACCTTTCAGTGGCAACAAAAGATGCATAAATGCAATATTTTAATTAATTTCATAATCTTATATAAATCCTAACTGTAAGGCATGGAAGCTTTCTTTAGAAAAAGTGTAACCTACAGTTGCAAGTCTCATAACACTGAATTAATTTTAGAGCAATTATTTGGTAATATAGATTATAATTTAGATTCAGTCTTATCTCTTTGGACATATCAATGTGTGTATGTTTAAGCCAGCTCTAAACTCTATAAGTTTATACTATCATGTGTTAATATTGCTTTGATGATTAGCATAATTAAACAGTATCCCGTCAATGTATATCAAGTGATCAAAAGAGCTTACTCAATTATTTGATAAATTATTCAGGTAGACTTGCTATTTTTAATATAAATGAAATCACAGAAACCGTGTCTCATACCACATTGACACTCAGTATTGATTATATGGCTAAACCATTTTCAGTGGCTGCTTCGGCTTAATCTGATCTCTTTTTCTGTCTGAGACAGATAAAATATTAAAACAAAGTAAATGAGTGCTCACTGAACTTGCCATATGGCCCCTGAGAGGACAGAGGGGTCTGGGCATCCTATGGACTTGCCATATGGGCCTAGAGGGAAATAGTAAGTATTACACAGAGAACAAATCTACCATATGGACTGGGTGGAGCACTTGAGACTAAGTACTTTCTTATATGGGGACACTCACACAAAAGGATAAAAAAAATCCACATGAATAATATATTATACAAAGCCCCTTGAAAATGGATCAATTGTTTAGATTTAATATGATGCTTTCAAGCAATGTCCAGAGCATATAAATAATCATGGTGTACTTTGAAATGGCAACGAGGATCATCAATCATTTACCCCTGACATTTTTACATTGCATTTAACATCTGTTCCATAATAGCATGATACAGTAATATACTTAACATCATATTACACACTGAACCTAAACAAATAAATAAAGCACTAAATTAGAGTTCCAGAAAGTTTGCCTTGCTTCTAATATTTTAGCAAAGATGGTATTATCTATTCTTTTCATCATTTGAATTTTCTGTTATTATACAGAGCAGATGAAATTAAGCAAATGGCAAAAGCAATTTTCTTGGTACAATCAAACCTCATTAATTTGGTTTCTGCTAATATGGAATTTATGATAATTCAGCTTGGGCTTGATAAAGTTTACCTTTGTACTAGATATAAAGAAAAGATTTGCTAAGCCAATTATTAGTATAAACAAGATTACAATGAGCATGTTTAACCCACTTAAGAGAGAGCATACCTTTCAAGGTTTTTAACACATTAATTGAATGCAAATACATATTGCTAATAACAAATGAGTCTAATTTAGTCTGTGAGTCTAGTCTTATAGGTACCTGTATTTGGTAACAGATGGTTCTAATTAGTGTATTTACTTCTAAATTCTGTACATATTTCTTTGTGATGTCTATTACTTCCATATTTGCTGAACTTAGACATTTATACAAACAACTTTCAACAAGGCATCAATTTCTGCTTTTTAAAGGCATATAGTCATCTTAAAAAACATAAACTTGAAACTAAGATTTCTGGCTTTTGTTCCAAGCCATGATAATTCTTCTGTGAGTTTATTAATTTTAAATATATATATTTATTGTAAAGATACTGTACAGAGGGGCTACAGTTACATGAGTAAGAGTACATTTGTATTTCTCCTATCATCCCTTCCCTCCCCACTTCCCTAACTCCTCTCTCCTGCCCCTCCTCCCAAGTTGTAAAGTTCGTTTCAACACAGTGTCTTATACATCTCATTGTTACAATTGGCCAACCTGTATCTTTGTTTCAGCATTTTGTTATTTCCCACTTGAAATAACAGGCCTTTAAGAATCCACTCAGAAAAGTAATGAATGTTGTGTTTCAAATATAGTCAACTGTGAATGTATTTTAAATGGTATTTCAAGTTATCAGTGTAATCTTTTGTGGCCAATTAACATGTGAAATTATTAACATTTATTCAAACAGGCGTTTGTTTTGTTCAGTCTGTGACCTCATTTAATGAGTTTAGTAACACTTTGGGATCCAAAAAATGTTTGTTATAAAGTTACTAAAATCTTTGAATTTTTTGGTCCACTAAACCAAATGTTTGTTTTCTAACAAATTCAAGGGTCTGCACTAAGATTTCTGTTTTCCTCTAAGTTTTTTGTTGTTGTTTTCAATATTATTTTCCCTCTTGCCTCTTTTGGAAAAGACTAGAGATTCTCCTCTCTTGCACTAGTTCCCCCCTTTGTCACAATGTTGCATGTTAATTGAGAGTAAACTGAAGGAAAAAACATAGTACAATTCCAAATTCTAAGAATGGAGATTAAGAAATGCAATTCAGTAGCAGTGTTCATGCTGAAATATGTAGACTGCAAAAAAAAATCACCTTCAAGTAGGTGATGGCTAAGAGATGGAGGCTTACATATAGCAGGAAAAAGAATGCAATTAAATGGATATGTGAACACTTTGGTGGGTGCTTGAACAATAATATTGGGTTCCATATTAGAGTTCCATAGCAGGATGTTGAGTTTGGAAACCTTTAGAGCAAAAAAACCCAAAGATACTATGTATAGAAGAAAGGCACAGCTTCTGTTATGCAATAGGCTTCTGTTACAGTTTGAAGACTAAATTCTTTAGGGAAAAGAAGCAGGAGTCCATTTATTAGAAGGAGCATCCAAGGTTAGAGTAGATCATAGAGAAAAAGTGATGCTGAGTTTGTTGGTTTGTTAAATCCCTTAATTTAGTATTCCTCATTTTCTTCTTTCTGCTGATAAACAAAAGAGTCTAGTTCCAAGAGAGTGGCAAGCTAAGTGTCCTGTGTGTATGTATGTTAAGGGGCCAGTAAGGCTGAATAATTACTGTTTTCACTCTCCCTCCTTCACAGCTCTCTCCCTCACCCTTCCTCTCCTTCTCCTTCCCCCTCCCTTGACCTCCCTCTCCCCCTCTCTCTCATGTCCTCCCTTCCTCTTTCCTTCCTTACCTTCAATTTCCCTTCTTCCTTCCTCCTTCTCCTTCCTTTCCTCCCTCCCTTCTTCCCCCTCTTCATTCTTTCTTTCTTTTCATATCTCTTTTTATGAGTTTTTAAGGAAGCAATTGTCACTGAGGTTTTATGGGAAGAAAAGGGAATGATACCTTAGAAGCAAAGCAAAGATTTCAGTTATGAACAAATGATCAACCTGTTGGGGTCCATGATAAGTCAAGAATTTGGAGGTCTGAAAACTGTCTACCAGAATTGTCAATATAGACATCATTATTAATGCTCATAAAGGAGTTATTTTGCCTGGGACAGGGGTATTGTTGACCAAGCAAATCATGGAGAGTTGCTTTGACAATGAAAACAGAATGGAAATCTAATTAGAGCAAAAGATGATATCAGAAAAATGTTTTTAGATTAGAAGAGACATATTCCAACATAGCTATAGGCAATTAAAAACACTCAGAAAATAGGACAGACGTCCCTTGAAAAGATGACACAGTTACAGTAATGATATCCAGATTATTTACTAAATGTGAGGCAGAGTAGAGAATGACTTACTCAGAATCTACGCATTCTGAAAAAACTGGATCTACAATTTAGATGGAAATACTTCAAATGATGTAATCTAACATTTTTTTTCCATTACCCAATACCCTCTGTTATTTCTGTATCATTTGTATTTTCTTTATATTGCTTTGAGTTGATTTTACTCTCCCTTCTCAGTTGGTGGATTCTTCCAATACAAGCTTCCCAATACCTAGTGCGTCACATTCCTGCACCCAAGAGAAGGTGAGAGAAAAAGTGGAGACAGTGTGTATCAGAATCTAGATTTTATTGGAAAAATATGCTGATTGGTTGAGGATAAATCGAATGATGAAGTTTTATAACTAATCAGAATGGAGCTAATCAGTAACAATTTACCATATTCTATGTCAGTAGCTTTTAGTTTAACAGCTTTGAAGTGGGTAGCATTATAGTAAGAAGAAAACAAGTAATGGTAAAACATTTTGCAGGGATTATTTGATGAAGAAAACTTACATAGAGCAAAGCTGTTACCAGAACTAC
Organism: Dipodomys spectabilis; assembly: GCF_019054845.1. Classification (NCBI taxonomy): domain Eukaryota; kingdom Metazoa; phylum Chordata; class Mammalia; order Rodentia; family Heteromyidae; genus Dipodomys; species Dipodomys spectabilis. Next base: position 5,084,731 of record NW_024870772.1, read on the forward strand.
TTTGAAGAAAGGTGTATGTTAGAGAAATGAAGATGAGTGTAGTTGAGAATTTGAGTAATTACGTGTGTGTTTTTTTTTAATTTTACACAAACCTAGTTTAAGAAACGGCATCAAGTCATAAATCTAACGTATATTTTTAGCATATTCTCTTCAAATACATCTTCCCTAAATGTGAAACACTCAAAAGAAGTATAATAAGTCATACTTTTCATTCTCATTATCTTTCTAAGAGAAAATAGAGTAATGAAAGTAGTCCCTAGGATTAATAAATCCCCAAATTGTTTGCTGTCTTTTTTTTTCTGGTACTAGGGCTCAAATTAAGGGCTGATGCTTGTTTTTCTTGATTGAGGCTAGCACACTATCTCTTCATCTGTACCTCCAATCCAGGTTTTTGCTGATTAATTGAACATGGAATCTCAGGTACTATACCGTCTAGACTGGCTTTGAACCAAAATCACTTAGGTCTTAGCCTCCAGAGTAGCTAGGTTTACAGACATGAGCCATTGGTGCCAGGAAGAATACAAGACAGATTAAGAGATGGGGAAATCACATTGGTCTATATTAAAGTTTTTCAAGCCACTGGAAATGAGTTCTCAGATAATGAGAGGGCATTTATAGCTGAATTTTTTCTGGTCCTCAGAGAAGACAGGTGATCAATAAGTAAATATACTAATATAGTTAAGATGTTTTGAAACTGTTGAGAGACACCTTTCTCAAAAAGAGTAAGAATCTCCTTAATACTGATCATGAGGGAAATTCTGGAATCATAATTTACTTTGCCTTCCAGGGAAATGTACAAGAATTGATAGGAAATGTATACTCATTTCCTTGCTCATGTAACTGTATATTTACAATAAAAAAAAGAATAGATGGGAAGATTTCTGTATACACATATAGATACAGTGTTTTTCTTTTCTTTTCTTTTTCTTTTTTTTTTCTTTTTTGTTGGTTGTAGGACTTGAACTCTGGGCCTGTGCACTGTCCTTTAGCTCTTCAGCTCAAGGCTAGCACTCTACCACTTGAGCTATAGTGCCAGAGTATTTTTTACATTGTCTCACAATAAATAAATAATAGAAAATTAGAAACTATATTGGTATTTGGAGGACTGATTCTAAAGTGGAGAGAGAATTTAGAACCCTGCTGTAAGTTTTGTATTAGTCATAATTCTGTGACACATACCTCAAGTAACTTATATGGAGAGAAACTTTATTCTGGCTCACAGTTCCAGAGGTTTTGGGCAATGGCTTCTTGGCTTCTTCATCACTTTGGAAGGAACATAATCAAGTTGCTCACCTCATGGCACCTGAGAAGGAAAGAGAAAGGAAGAGTCCAAGGTCCAAATATTTCCCTGAGAGGCATTACTTCCAGTGATCTTCTGTCCTTCTCCCAGTGTCATCTCATTTCCACCTTCCAATTGCTTCATGGGCTGATAATCAAACCTTCAACACATGGTTTGGGAAACATTTAAGATTCAAGAAGTTGGAGAAAATAAGTCATTTTCCTCCAATGTTATCTCTTCTTCCATATATTAAGAATTTCAGTCCATTAGGCCATATCCTAATGGTTTCACAATCTGAACTTAGCTATTTCCCTCCTCTAATTCAAGGATGTCTTCAACTGCTTTGATATTATTCCTCAGATGTTTGTTAGAGTGGCTACTTTATTGTACTTGCTTTTTATTCATAACTATTTCTGGAAGGCAAAATTTCTAATTTGTCTCTTTTATCACTACGCCAGTTGACAAAGAAAAATGAATTCACACTGCAAGTTACTTTCATTTCATAAAAATTACTGATTAAATTTAGTAGTTGGGAAAATAATTTTGTTCTATCATTTATTCATATTTGTTTGTTTATGAGTCAATTGATTGATTTGACAGTACTTGGGTTTTAACTTAGAGTTTCCTTCTTTCCAAATAGGAAACCTAATACTCGAGACTACCTTCAGCTCATAATTTCAGCCCATGATAATGAAGGAATATCAGCTTATTTAAGTATATGGTGACATTTTAAAAATTATTATTATGCTAATCACTGAATTTTACTGTTGTACATTAGCATTAGAGGGCAATATGAGTTTTCCATGTTTATCAGCCTGTAATTTATTAGTCTCTTGAACACAACAGGTCAGCCATAGGCTACAGAATCACTGCCACTATCTACATGAGCTCACACATTAGCTAACCCCTTGTGTGCTCTCTACACTAACCAAGCCCCTCTCACCTACAGGCTCTACACCTCCTTTCCTCACTACCCTTCTCTTTTTTTCTTTTTTTTAAATAATTTTTTATTGTGAAAATATTGTACAGAAGGGTTACAATTACATGAGCAAAGTAATGAGTATATTTCCAGCATTGTTGCTCCTCCTTTGTTTTTCCCCTACCATATCATCCCTCCTACCTCCTCAACTACAAACACCCCCAACACTCCCCCCCAAATTGTAAAGTTCATTTTTCAACATAGTATCTTGTACATACTATTGTTGCAATGGGTCAATCTGTATCCCTATATTTTGTTTTTTCCCTTCCCCTCCCTAAATTATGCCAACAGGGGTTATACCATGGGAGAGGGACATACAAAGCAACAAAAAAAATCAATGGTACCTTATAAATACGTTAGAAACAATAGCAAGGAAGAATAAAACACTTGTGTCCCTATCTTGGGGTTCATTTCGCTTAACATCATCTTATCTGAGCTTTTCTGCTTGTCCCAGACATGTACCAGTTATTGCAAATAAGGGAAACCATGGGACCTATGTTCAGCCACTTTGGAAAGTAGTATGGAGGTTCCTCAAAAGACTCCACATAGAGCTCCCCTATGACCCAGCAATCCCTCTTTTGGGCATTTATTCAAATGATCACAAACAAGACCATACTAAAGCTACTAGCACAACTATGTTTATTGCAGCATTATTTACCATAGCTAAGATAGGGAACCAATCCAGATGCCTCTCAGTAGATGAATGGATCAAGAAAATGTGGTATATATACACAGTGGAATTCTATGCCTCCATCAAAAAGAATGACATTGCCCCATTTATTAGGAAATGGAAAGGCTTGGAAAAAATTATGTTATGTGAACTATCCTTCTCTTACCAGGTTAGATTATTAGCCTATACTTTATTTCCTACCTGGATTACATAAGCTTTTCAGGATATTTAAACATTTCTAAAGGTCTATATGAATATGAAGTGTTTATGATATAACATTTGTAGTTAATAGAATATTTTAAGGGGAAAAAGGTTCATTTTGTTTGCCTATTTTGTTTTTGAGTTAAAAAAATGAAGCATCTGGGCACCAGTTGCTCACACCTGTAATCCTAGCTACTCAGGAGACTGAAATCTGATGATTGTAGTTCAAAGCTAGCCAAGACAGAAAAGTCCATGAGACTCTTCAATTAACCACCAGAAAACTGGAGGATACTATGGCTGAAGTGGTAGAGAGCTTGCCTTAAACTGAAGAGCTCAGGGACAGTGCCCAGGCGGAGTTCAAGGGGGAGGGGGAGGGGGAGGGAGAGGGGGAGGGGGAAGGAGGGGGAGGGGGAGGAGGGGGAGGAGGGGGAGGAGGGGGAGGAGGTGGTGACGACGACAAAGGGAAATAGCCGTGGTTTACTGTTTTCCTTAAACATATCACATCGAAATGCTTGTAATTATTATCCTATATATCTAATAACATCATTTTCATTTTCTGTGTCCCAAAGATTGAATGGCTATAAATAGGAAGTTAATGTTAACAGAATCTTAGGTACAATAGAGGCCTAAGAAGATACATTATATTTTTATGCTCTAAGAGTTGCAAAATAGCAGCTGTGCTGTTTAAGAATCCACTTCTCACCAAGAGAAGAATGCTGACAGTGACATAAACATACACTCTTAACTTTTTATATTTCCCTAAATCCTAAAAAATTAGTGCTCTCCTTTGCATTTTTATATGATGATGGCATAAAGCAGCTAGTTTTAAAGGAAAAAAATTGTAATCAGTAGGTAAAAGGGATATAAAGGTCACTTAATTTCACCTTCTGTCAATTCCTGGGGAATTGTTTCTGTAATAATATTCCTGACAAGGTGATAATCAAACTTTACACAGACACTGTCATAAGACGGCTACTTCTGCACAAAACAGCCATCAGTACTTTTAAAGACTTTTAAAGAAGCAAATCTTACTATTTGTATATAATCTCTAGTCGTTTTCTGCAAACTTAGTAGTTGTAAATATATTTTACTAACTAGGACAATATCAAAAATTTAAATTTAGAGTTTTGAATATCAAAGTAAGGTTTATATGATTCATTCCTATGTAAACTGAGTTCAGCAAAAGGGGATTGGCCTTACTGTAAGCATCAAAGGCTTAACTATCTAGTTTGTGAAATAAATTGTATGAGATGCACAGCCAATATGTGACATGCCAGGCAATAGAGTTGCCTCAACTCGGTGAACAAGATAGAGATCCCTCCTTTTTAATTTTTGATTTTGTTTTTGTTTTTTTCATATTAAACTCTTCTAAAGGAATTGAATTTGTTTGATTTCCATTTTCAATGAATCTGGTCACCTGAAATAGTCCTGTTAAGATATACCTGTACTCAATTGGTATCAATGCAAAGGGTATAAAGTGAGTTGCTTCAAGCCAGTGAAGTTAGGGTATAAAGTTATCAGCTTCTACCTCAGGAGAAATTCTCATTCACATGCCATGCACCTGTTTCAAGAGATTGTGGCAAGGGAGTTGTAAGTGAAATATTTATTTTTAAAGTTACCACAATATGACTACAGTTAAAATTTTGTTGAGTATCATGCAGTTGTTGTATTTCACAAATTATCTGACTTACAGATAATTGGTATCTAGCTGAGGACAGCATCTCAGCAGCCTATTGCATGCTAACCTATCAGAGAGAGTATTCCTGGTTGGATTTCCTGCAGGCCTATACTAGAAGATGTTGGAGTTTGTTTCTAGAACAAATATCTTTTTTTAAAGAAGGTATTATCACGTGTGTCTGTAGGAAGAATCCAAGTTAGGGGATCTTGGCTGTTTAGAAAGCCCCACTGTCTAGCTTGTAAGTAGTAAGGGCATAAATAAAAATGAAAGATGAAATAGAAAATGTCCACATTGTCTTCCTACTCTGCAATAAACCTTTTGAGTACTTGTTTCTTTTTTCATTTTATAAAAAATGATTTTATTGTCATTATGAAGGTGATGGACAGAAGGGTTACAGTTACATAAATCAGGTCAAGTACATCCCTTTTAGACAATGTCACTCCTGTCTTCACTCTCTCCTAATTCTCCCTCTCATTCCCACCCAAAGGTTCTATAGTTCATTTTCAATATATTGCCCATTGAGTACTACTGCTGCATTTATTCACTCTCCATCTCTCCATTTCTGTGGAGCACATGCTGCTTATATATATTTGAGTACATATACTTAATACATTTTTAATGGTGATGAATAATTTCTATTTTACTCCTTGGATGTTTCAAGAGCATAAGCCCTGAGTACAGGTCTGAATCTAGGCTACTCTCCTTACTAGCTAGATTTTCTTCACAAGTTAATTAACTTTTTTTTTTTTACCTCTATCTACTCATGTGTAAAATGAGGATAACACTAGTTTCAATCTACCAGAACTGTGTTGAGGATAAAATGAGTCACTGCACGCAAAATGCTTAGGACATTGTTTTGCCCTTATATGAAATGCTAAATCTGTACTCGTTATTTTGATAATAATGACCATGATCATATTTATGCCCTCGACTCTCTGAAAGAAGAAGGAGCTAAGAGATTCTTTAATGAGTAGTTTTATTTTTCTCTATTGACATTTCTTAGATAAAAATTGCCAAAACAAATGAAATTAGAATGATGAATATCTATCTGCCAACCCACAACTTAGTCTTTACAATGACCATCACAATGCCAACCATTTTCATATTTCCTTGACCCAATTTGTCCTCTTCCCCCAAGAATTTGAAATCAAATACTGGACATTAAATTTTTTCTTGATGTTATTTTTTCCTTATGCTTTCATCATTTATTTTACTTGGTATATATTCAGTATATGTCTCTTCAGGATAGGGATATATTACCTTAATCATAAACAAGTTACATTAATATCAGTCCTACAAAGTAACAGTTACCTATTAATTTTTTTCAGGCTTGGTATTTTTCCTACTTTTCAGATATGTATGCATGTATGTATTCATGCATATTTTTGGAGTTGTTTCAAATACCTTCCCTTGTGTATCCTTTATGCTTAAGCCATAACTTTTAAAGAAATAAGAATCTGCAAACGTTTAGTTTTGGTGTTGTGTTTTTTTTTTTTTTTTTTGATCAACAACTTACTTGTCTTTTTCCACCTTAAAAATAATGAATTTATTCCAGGTAACTTCTTACGTCACCTCAGATGTGTTAGAATTTCATGATAACTTTAATCTAAAACACATAGATGAATCAGTTTTAATAACTGACTGCTAATCTACTACTACTATTATCTATTGTAGAATAATATTTTGGGAAATGTTCTGTTGTATTCACTTAGAAACAGAATTTGTTTTCTATCTGAAGATGAAATGAATTAGAACTGGGCAGAAGAGAGGACTATCAAACTATAACACTCTGTAATAGTGCCCAGATTTTCTCTTCATTTTTGTTTTTCTTTTAAAGTTATATTAATTTTATAAAGGCCTTGGGTTTATGTGACAACTCCTGTTCCCTCCCCTTGAAAATTCTCAAAGCACATTTCAGAAACTCATTTTTGGCAGATGTAAATTTAAGTAAATTGGCCAAGGTCACAGCACAATAAGAGCAGAGTTATCAAGGGAATGCAGTTTCCTGCTTTTTCCACCATCCATGAAATTAGAGTAACTCCACCCCTTAAAATGAAAAGGTTTACTTTTTTTCTTTCTAAAACGATAAACTATAATTTGCAAATCTTTTTTATGCCATTAAGTCAAGCTTTCACAGGTTGTCTTTGGGGAATGTGAAATGTTTATGTGTGTATTATTCCACTACTATAGCTGCACGTACTACAACCCATACAATTTGTTTGGAAAAGGAGAGTGTAGTTTTTTGTTTGGGCTGAACCATCAGATTTCCTTTTTTATGCAGTACGACATGATGAAGAAGCCATCTGAAAAAGCAAAACTAGTTCACTTTCTACCAGCAACATAGACTGTAAAGTAGATTATTAAAGCACACAGAAATAGAAAATTAGATCAGAAGTGATGTTTTACTGTGAGGTCTTCTTTGGGCCTTATAAAAATGAGAAAGAACTAACCTTGTTCTATTTCTGAGTTAAAAAAAAAAAGGCCTTTGAGCAGGCATATCACCTTTAATTAGGTTTCTGCTTTTGGGAAGCATTTTACCAGCCCCCTTTCATTTATTTTTAATGATGTTATCACTAACAGGCAAACAGTCCCTTAATAAAACAAAAACAGTTTCTATATAAAGCCTAGTGTACATGTCCTGAGTCAGTCATCTAAAAACAAATGTTATGATTGTTTGCTTGTGCTCTTGGAACTCATAATGGCCCTACAGTGCAGATATGCAAAACATCAGCCTAGGAGACATAACTGCATCTGTTATGTCGCTTTCAGCAAAAGCTTTCCCATATTCACTTGCAGTATCAGCACTGAGGGTAGGTCTACAGGGCCATGGAAAAGACAAAAAAGGTCAATCAAATGGTAAATATTTTTTCAGCATAAACTAGGCCAGATCCTTTACAATCACTCATGATTTTCTACTTTAAGCAAGAAGCAGAGGTGAAGGCAAATGTTTGCAGGTTCTGTCAGTACATATTTGTGTGCTTGATATCAAATGCACACAAGGTAGATGTGTGCCAGTGGGTGTATATGTGCATGAGGTACGTGTAAAATTCCACTGCATTTTTTTGCCAAAAAATTCTAAGTTGTAGAGGGAATAAACATATTCATTACCCAATAATTAAGTTCTATTTGGGGTGAGTTTACTGTCAAGGCTATGTATGTTTAGAAATATTGGTAGAGAACTTGATCTTAGGATTTTCTGCACATGTGAATCTCTGAAATGCAAATTTATCAGCTAGAACTTTGAGACTGACTTTTAAAAATAATAGGAGAAAGTATACTTTCCTCTTAAAAACACAGTTCTTTGTGGCATTAGGTTATCTAATTTTCTTAAGCTATTATTTCTCCCATGGATTTCTTAGATAATTTCTTGGCCTCCCCTGAATTAGCCTTTACCCAAATCCAGTCCTCTTTTAACTCCAATTACTAAATAGAATCTCTTCTTTTTTTTAACTTTACTATTGGGTACCATTTGAATATTTTGTCTGGAACATAACCTTATTGAGATTATTATTGGATGTATTAAAAAACAAACAAAAAAAAACTTCTCAGAAGCATCCTCCTAAACCAAGATAATGTCCTCAAAGTTGACCTGTACTCAGTAGGATGGTTTTCTAGTCAAAGGTACTTTAAATTGTACTACCATGCTTCTGGTATAACTTCAAGATAGGGAGAGATTACTCATTTCTGCCCACTTGAAATCCAGCATTTGCTTCTCTTTATCTCATACATATAAAAAACCAAGTCTTTCCTCTTAATTTAATAAGAATTTACTCTGTGTAAGATAGCTGAGATTGTAAGAATTGATTCTCCCCATCTAAATAGTGGTCAGCATCTTAATGAAAACGATGTAAATGTTGAGGAATACCTACCGGGATAATATATTTGCATAAACATGTGCAATAAGAACTTTATAAATTAAGTTAGTTAAGTTGTTAATTCAGTTTGTTTTTAGCAAAATTCTTGCTCTCACATACTTGCTATATTCCTTCTCACATTAGCATCTTTACATTATTCACCAAAACTCAAAATACAGAGTAAATGTTATTTGAAGTATATCCACAAAATCCTCTTAAGTATCTTCCTCACAATCTATGCAATCCATGCTAGATTTTTTTTTTTGCATAGTTCAATATACATTTCCCAAAGACTTGCTGCCTCAAGAGGAATTGATGAGCCAGTTTATACTTCTTTACCCTTTGTGAATATAATTCTATCATAGTTATTAACTGTTCACCAAACTACTCATTGTTTGTCTATATAAAGCAACTAATGTACAGTGAAGTAATTCTGATATTATGATGATATGGCTTTAGCATAATATTTATTAGACAGAAATAATATAAAGACCAAGAGAATTTCCTTAATGCCAGAGTGAATTCAAATTTCCAATGAGATACTTATAATAGACTTAGTTATTCCATATACTATTTCTTCATACTTGATGTTAAAATAATATCTTATATTTTATAATGTTTGCATGTATAATTTAATTAGATTCAAACTGTAGTGTTTTTTTGTCTATAGTAACATTTGAAATAACTAAGCCAATTGCGCTAAAATCACTGGAATTTGGTAGAATCATGACCAGAATTATATCTGTCTCTAGGATGATTTGCTTTTAAATTTAGCATAAATGTGCTGCAGACAGGATTGTGTAATCAATTTTACTAAAAGTTCTCTAGCACTTTTATATAGGAATTTGAGAAGTACTCTTGAAATTAAATATAAATAGTAAGTCTTATTTCACAGTATTCCTAGGCTTTTTATATACATTGCAAGATTCATAGAAGTCTTGCCTATAAATTTGAATGCAACACTTCATATTTCCTTCTTTTCTGAGAAGTTGACAGTAGAAAAATAAATATATGACCATTTCCTGACCTAAGATTATGTTCTGGGGTCATAACATTTAAATTTATTACTGTTTTTTCCAATATTAAACTCAGAGTGCCTAGAATAAGGATAAGACAGCATTGGGATTATGACTGAGTTCAGGATAATCATCTATGTACCTTATGTCTGGATATAATTTTCAAATGACTTCCTCTAAGCACCAATATTTAATTTTAGATTACTCATGCACTTCAGTTATATAATTTGCTTCTAGAGTTTACAGAAACTCATATAAACATGTATTTCTATAAATTCATGATGGAAATTTATCAAAACAAAGTTTATATTTTTATTACTAATTATTCACTTCTTACTAGAAAATACCATGTTTTCAAATATTTCTATATCCTTCACGGTACCAACACAGACATACAGATTTAAGTTAATTTCATAACCATTAAATGTAGAAAATTTCTATTTATTAACAATATTATTTTTTTCATACTGACATGAGTAATTTGAATCTCTTTGAAATGGATGTATTTCTAAAAGAAAATGAGTATTTTCTTCTTGGAATTCACAATTTAATGAAAACCAATAGGGATTCACACACATGCACTTGAAAGAACATATAATTCAAATCCAAAGGGAATACTTTTGAAAATAACAACTGAGTTAGATTTTATTAACAGGAAAGAAAACATTTTAAAAGTAGAAGCCCATTACTGGTTTAAACAAAACTGTTCCTTAGGATATCCTGCTGAATTGTTATGTGTGATAAGATTGGAGGGGAAAAAAGTTTGTCTTTCAGAGGCATCAATCTTACTTACTGATGTTCATTTATGAGAAAAGTGACTTCAAATATGAGTAATACATGACATGAAGTGATGAAGAGAATGAACTATCATATTTTTATCCTTTACTCTTTTAATAATTGTATAAGATAAAATTGTGCTTTCTCTTACTGTCTATATTATTCCTGTTCATTATATGTTCTTATAATTGTGGATATATTTATTGTACAATTATTATATAATTATTGACAATATTAATAAACTTTTCTAGAAAAGAAATCATTTGCTAAATTTTAACATGTTCAGATTTTGCTTTAAACCCATGCTGTTCTTTGTAGACTCAGTTCAAAATCTTTATGAATTTAAAAATAACAGTTTGGGTAGCAACTTGAAACTTCTGAGGGCAACCTAACTTACTTCACAGTGGTTACCTCTTCTTTCATTTTTTCTCCTTCATTATTGTGTCTTTTCTTTCCTTCAAATCTCTTTTGCCTTTGCATTACAAGGCTAGTTGTCATTGAATTTAGAGCTCATCCTAAATCAGGATGAACTCATCTATTTTTTTTTGTCAGTCATGGGGCCTGAACTCTGGGCCTGGGCGCTGTCCCTCAGCCCTTCAGCTCAAGCTCTTCCACTTGAGCCACAGCACCACTTTCTGCTTATGTGGTGCTGAGGAATTGAACCCAGGGCCTCATGCATGCAAGACAAGCACTCTACTACTGAGCCACCTTCCCAGCCCCATCATAATATTCTTAATTATATCCTTAACAAAAAGCTTTTCTCAAATCAAGTAACATTATTAGATTTCTGGAATTGGATATGAATATATACAATGGTCTCCTTTCAACCCAAGTGAGCAGTATAAAGGAACTCCCTGGATAGTTCTTTTAAGTTTTCTTTTAATTTAATAAAAAATAAGAATTTATGGATTACATTGACAACTGATATAATAATCTAAAATCATGACATCTGGATAGCCAACATTCTGTTAGAGATAAACTCTTACAAGTCTGTACTCAGGCTCCAAATGGAAGATATTTTGTGAATGTATATTTTATCACAGCACCCACTTTTGAAGTCAACAGAAATTATGTGATATCAAAACTACCACATTCTCCGACTTTTCAAACTTTGTTGTAATCCTCCTGTAACATTTAGAATATCAAAGATCCCTTTTATTTGAAAACAAAGAGCCATTTTCTAAATCTTTACAGTCCACCTTCTTTTGAAAAGTGTGCATTGATCTTAAAAATTATCCCTTTTCTTCCAGTTTTAAGTAGTCATTTTTCTCTAAATTTGTTCCTTATCTATATTAAAAGTTTGATGTTGTATTTCCACCATAGAAATATTAATAAATCAGTACAATAAACAAATTTGTATCAAATTAGAGTCTATTATCATATAGCTAGGATTGTTGGACCAATATAGCATTCCATTGAAATAACACAGGAAAAAATATCACACATGAACATACATACACATACATTTCCCCACACACAAGAACTATTTTAATCCCTGACTAAGATAAACAATGTTTAATGACTAATAGCGGAGGGAAAAGTGTTTTACTATGTATAAGAATTGTCTGCTTAATACTGGGAATCTCTGTAGTCAACGTGAGTTTTCAAGACTTTTACATAGTGCATATTTCCTTTGTGCTCCCATTCATTATTTTCAGGAATTACTGGCTACCTGAATGTAGGCATAATGATGATTTAAAGACCAATGCTCACGAAAGCCAATTATAGACACTCACAAATGCATTCAATAAATAATCATGGGAGTGATGGAATTTATATTCAAATGTATGTGTATGTGTATTTATTCCTGTATCCATACATTTAATCCTTTTATCCTTGGGCAGTATTTAAGAATTCAGAAGTCATAGATGATAAAGCAGAACACAACCTCAGGTGGTCATCTGGTTCTATGCCTTTCTTCAAAAGACAAGCAATTATTATCACCATGATCTATTAAGCCACATTTTCTTTAGCATGTGACAGCTAAGGTGATGCTGATCAAAAAATATTGCTCCCCATTCTTAAACAATTTCACATGCACATAGATGTTTAACAAGTGTCTTTTCAGAGCTATTATGAGAAAACACTAGCAACCTTGGGCGAGTGGAGTAATTTATGACAGCTAGGCAAATGGCATCCAAAATCACCTTGCTCCTGCTAGCCATGGAGTAGCCCTACACTTGTCTAAGGTCTTTTCTAATCATGATCACAAGTATAATGAACAAAATATACAAATACATCCTATCTGCTTTAATCACTTACTACTTTTCCAGTCTCCTTTGCCAGTAAGTTAACAGAGGAGGAAATGGAAGGAGAAACTGCAGAGGAGTGAGGGAGTAAAAGTGAGAAGCATAGTTAATAAGAAGTCTGTGTTCTTACTTCCTTCTCCAACCTTCCTTTACTTTCAGTTCATTAACTACAAATGTGGAAAGATGAAGGAGATGAATTTAACCTGTTCTGACAATAGTGAGGGATAAGAAAGTATAGGAGTTTCTATAATAGTTCTTCCCAGATAGAGCTAATTGGAAAACATGTTGAGTAGTTGGGTGTTGTAATGAAATATGAAAGAATGATCATGAAGAACAGTGAATTCAAATTTTAGTTATAAGGCAAATGTGTTGGAGGTTTTATCCACTTGCAAAATTGAGAGATAGTATCAGGACTATGCAAATACATTATTCTGATTAATTTTCCTGCGGTAAAATATGAAGATATTTATAAAATTGAGAATCCTGCCCTGAATACATTTTTCACTTTGATTTCAATAAACTAAAATAAGCCACAGCTTGTATCTGTCTCATTGGAAATTACAAAATGGTTAAACAATAATCAGGTAGAAAGATTTCAGTGCCAAAGTAAAAATATTCATTTTGGCCTTGTTCTAAATTGCTTTGAATGTGGAGGTGTATTCAACAAGTGTAGTACATGCTAATTTATTTTAGTTATTAATTTAGTTTTCTAATTATTGCTCGGAACTTCTGTTTTATTACTCTTTCTTCAGAACCTATTCATTTTGTAAACAATTGTAGGTTTTCAGTATAAAAGCAAAATATGCTGAACTTCAAAAGAACTTAAAGTTCAAGGTCTCATGATTTAATGGTAATGAATAATTCGGTTATACTTTAGGAAAAAATATATTTAGATTCTACTTTTTTAACTCTGAAATGAAAGATTGTAATTCTAATTTGTTTTTAAGTTCTTAAGAATATATTTGGAAATATTCTTAACATAAAAAGATTAGTTAAGAAAAAAAAAACATTCTAATATGCAAAGCACTTCTCTTACATGAGGCCCTAGAAATATTCTATTGTCAATCCAAACAGCACAAACTAAAATGAGATAATTGGGAAGGTGCCCATAAAGTCAGCCTGAATATATTATCACAACTATATATGAGATAATATTTGTTTTAAAAAGATTCTATGGCACTGTAAACTCAGTCTCATTAGAGACTGCATTTAAAAGGCTTATAAAGTTACTCATTAATGTTATCTTGTTGTATCTCCACAGCTTTTTCATTAAAGAAAATTCAGCAGAAAGCATTTTCTCCTGATAGCAGGAACCAATTTGCAATAAATGTTCTGGAAACCACTAGGGAAGCCATTACTGAGGTCTAATAAAAACAGACAAGCGTAACTTGTTCTATATTTTTGTTTCAATCACATACAGATGAGACCCCACTTTCTACACCAACCGCAAGAGACAGCCTTGACAAACTTTCTCTAACTGGGCACGGACAACCTCTGCCTCCAGGTTTTCCATCTCCTTTCCTGTTTCCTGATGGATTGTCTTCCATAGAGACCCTTCTGACTAATATCCAGGTAGGCCTTTTGTTTTTGCAGTCTGCAAGAGAGGGACATCAAACACTCAGATATCAATATTTCTTTCTAAAATTCAACGTATCCCAACTAAATCCATTCATGTTATTGACTGGACCATGGTATTCAACTTTGTCCTAGTAATATATATTTCAATTTACCACACGAATAAAATTATTTTGAAAATACTCAACTACATATATCAAGATATATGAAATACTTAGATGAAAATGACATGGGCATTAAAAAAAACATTTTGCTTCCAATGTTCTCTTCATTGCCAGATACTGGGACGGATTTAGCTGTTTAAGTTTGTCTAGTTTACTAAATGACGGCACACCAGTTCTAATAAATATTTACATAACTTTAAACTGCAGGCCTTTCAGTGAGGAAATGATATGTTTATTCATTTTAAATATGTCTAGTATAGAAGAATAAAAAAGCCCCTCTTTCATAAATAAGTTTGTTTCAACTAATAGAGTTTCTTCAAAGAATAGACTTCAAAAAGCCATACAAAACTTTCCACGGATATCCTATGTGGTTGTCAGGATGTATATTTTACGTATAGTACATTATGAATCAAAAATACGTACAGTTAACAATAACATAGAGCATGGAGCCAAGATAATAAGAGTGTTTGGAATAGAAGAAAGCATGATTCTCTTGCCCACACATGAAGTGATCATGTGGGACCCAGATGGAGATTTTCACCATCTACTTCTCTGTAGTTGTACTCACTAACTAGAAGTAAGTATGAGCTTGCAGATATGGCTACCCATGTTTTATTTGAAATTTCTACTCCAACATTCTATCCTCAGTGATATTTTCCTACTATATTAAACTTTCTCCCAGTAGAAATGTAATTAATTTTATTTACCTCTCCAAGGACATAACAGAAGGCCTTTAAAAGTCTAACATATCTTCTCATCTATTAATATGGCATTTTTAATACTAATGTAATTAGAGTCTCCAGAACTGTACTCAACATTAAGGTTTTATATCTCAGTAATTGAAATAAGTCATTAATCCAGGCTAAACTTAATCATTTCCAAATAATTGATTATATTTTAAAATAAACACATGACGTTTAGCCCCTACATTTCACCCACATAATTGTTTTCTATGAGGTAAAGCTTTTAGTGAATGTCTTTCTGGTTAAATTAAATGCTTTCAGAAAACATTGCTCAACATTTCTCAATTTAAGAAAAGTAGGGGTATAATTTGTTTTCTTATGTGTGTAACTCCTTGAGAAGCAAAGGAAAAGCTCTTTGTGTGTTATCTTCATCAACTGAGAGTTCTTAAACCAAACCAGCGAGAATTAAATTCCCTTTCAGCCCAGGAGCCATATCTGGGTTTTGTCAATGTAAACAGGCATACCCCTCTGAAAAGTGGATTTACTCCTGTACCTTGCCCTATGCTAACCACCGCACTTCTTGGTAAACAAAAAGCGGGCCGCTGAGTTATTTTCACCCACCTACTCTATGCCAGGAACACTCTGACAACCAACATCACCTCAAATTATTTCCTTAAAAATGGAAAGAAAAAAAAAACAAAGGAAGTGAAGAAAACACGTTTACAATTCCCAGATTTTGACAGAATGTTTATTTATTGTACTGGCTCCAGGACTAACAATCTCCTTTCCAATTATATATCTTTAAGACCTAATTTATAGAGGTAAGGTTCAATAGAACCTAAATTATTTCTTTCTACTCTCAAATTATAATTGTGGTCTGATAAATTTAGAATACCTGTAATAGGAATGCTTCAACTAATCAGTGCTTGCTCATTTCAACCTTACACTCATGTACCCCAAAACATAGACATGTTATATATGTTTAATATACACAAACATGTATATAAAGTAAATTAAAGATAAAAATATTATTGAGATCTGGAGGTATAATTCAATTTGTAGAGCACCTACCTAGATAGCTTGAAATCTTGAGTTTCCACAGCACCCCTTCAAAACAAATAAATGTTACAGAATTTCATTCATACATACATTTATGTACACACATACTGAAACGTGCATGTATAGTGAATTTATGTTCAGAAATGATTCCACAATGTATTTTACAAAAGGTCACAGATGCTAACTCTGATTATTACCACATTTATTGAATTATGATCATATACTAGGTATGGTATAGAATGTTTAAAAAGTCATGACCCTGAGTTATTAAGCATATAGTATAAATGTGTTTGCTGTCTAAATTTTAGTTTGGGTAGTTAATTCTGCCTACCTCGATTTCATCTTGAGTTTCTAATATATGTAATGAGATTCTCTGCTTTCTCTGTCAAAATTGTAACACTATAATAGTGCTGTAGTTTTTGAACCCCATCTTTGTTTGGGGAATGTTTTTTTTTAATTAAAATTGAGATCCCTGGACTCTTCAAAATAATGTACTTAAAACCCCACTGCCATAAAGTACGTTGATGATATATGATAATATGATGATTTTGAGTGGCTAAATTTGTGATGGTTACTGTATTTGTCTTCTTCATAATACCATTATCAACACTGAATTTTCAAGTCATTTCTTTCAGCTTTGAAATAGTACATGTAAACTGGATGTCAGGCTTATACGTAATCCTAATAATCTAAGAAGCAGAGACTTAGAGGATTGTGGTTTGAAGCCAGCCCAGAGAGAGAGAAAAGTTCAAAAACTTCTATCTACAAATTAACCAGCAAATATCTGGATTTAGGCAAGACAGAGCACCTTCTGTGAGCAAGAAAGTTGAGCTAGAATGTGAGGCCCTGAGTTCAAGCCCCCCCACACAAGCAAGACTTGTAGAAAATTATTATATTTACATATAAAAATTGAACATCAGGTTTTTGTTAACTATTTTAGCTATACAGCTCTTTCTTGACATTGAATTATTTTTACAAATGTAAAATGACAATAAAGTCACAGCAAAGGAACTATTTTATATTGATGAATGATATGAAAAGTTTAGAGATTAATAACTGTAAAATGAGACAGGGTAGTTTTACCTTACTTTTTATGAGCTTCTATGATAATGTGTCAGCTGATTCTATCTGTGAGTCTAATTTTCCTTAGTCTACAAAGCCCTAGTTCCAAGGGACATTATTCCTTCTCATTCTTCAAAGACACAGGGAAATAGTGAAAGGAAAAAAAAAGTTTAAATAGATGAAGTTGTGATTTAGTCTTTCTCAGCTCACAATATGGGATATTGGATAATTCACCTAATTCCCCTACTTTTATGGTTTTAACTTTTTTCAGCAGAATGAGTAGTTACTAAAGTCGTTTTTGGGCCACAGCTTTATACACATTTTCATCAGTGTATTATTGAGCACAAATTTTGGCATTTAAGTCCCAATGACTTGCACATAAGGGAAACCATGGGACCTATGTTTCTTTGGGCCTGGCTTACTTCACTTAATATAATTTTTTCCAAGTCTTTCCATTTCCTAACAAATGGGGCAATGTCATTCTTTCTGATGGAGGCATAGAATTCCATTATGTATATATACCACATTTTCTTGATCCATTCATCTACTGAGGGACATCTGGGTTGGTTCCATGTCTTAGCTATAGTAAATACTGCTGCAATAAACATAGTTGTGCTGGTATATCAAGGAATTTTATTGAACAAGTGATTCAAAAACAAACTTGCATAAAATACAAAAGCTTCCTTAAGCCAAATAACCTTTTACTCTTGGATGTAACTAGCATGTTAACACCTTTTCTTTCATAATATTACTTGGAGTTATCTTATGCAAATAGCTATTTCTACTTTCTAAATGTAGGAGGTGGTAGTCCTATTACTAGACTATTTGCTGTGAATCCCTCACACACATAATTTTCTGTTTCAGCTTTGTTCTTTTTTCCTCTCTCTCTCTCTCCCTCTCTCTCTCCTTCTCTCTCTCTCTCCTTCTCTCTCTCTCTCTCTCCTTTCTTAAAGTAGTTTTACAAAGTTGCCATGAAACAAAGTAGTTCATGAACACAATGCATCTTGATCATTGTCACCTTTTCATCGTTTTCCCTCATCCTTCCCCTACCCATCTCTTTTTTCAATTTTCTTAATTTTGTAGGATATGCATTAAATTCTCTGACTGCATTCTCCTCTCTTTCTCTCCTCATTCATGTGCCTCCTATCCTTGATACCACCCTCCTTTTTTGAGTACCAATTCTTGGTGGTCATTTTGTCAGACTATTAGCCTTTCTAATGACTTACACCATTGAGTTCTCCCCTAAATCTACCATTCTCCAGTTAATACACTTACATAAATTACACTTTTATTCTTCTTAACTAGTCATACAGAGGGGTTACAATTGAACATGGCAGTTTATGAGTACAATCTACCCTAAATCTACCATTCTCCAGTTAATACACTTACATAAATTACACTTTTATTCTTCTTAACTAGTCATACAGAGGGGTTACAATTGAACATGGCAGTTTATGAGTACAATGCATTTTGATTGCCCCTTTCATCAGATTCCCCCACACTTTCCATTCACCTATCCCTCAACCTTTCTAGTTTCATTGAGTATACATTGAGTGTAGGCTTATTCTCTGGAAAAAAAAGAAAGAATAAAAATAATTTCACTTATAAGCTAGACCATGAGGGAAAATTAAACAATTGCATATTACTGTAACAACCATACAACAATTATGCAAAGTAAATTTGAGGCCAAAAGCCATTGCTTCTTGTCATTGCTAGGCACCAGAATTAGCATAAAATTTATTTCTTCGAAACTGTCACTATTCAACTTTAGCATCCCTAGAACTAAACTCTTCTTGGAGACAAATTCATGTTTTATACTTTGTTTTTAAGAGTAATTCAACCCAGCATTTTGCTAGATATTGCCTCTCTAAAATGAGAACCAGCATTTGGGTGGTCTTTTGCAGACCATCTACCTGGAAAATTTATAGAAGCAACACAAATTTGTAACCATTAGAATCATTGATGGTTAAAACTATGTCCTAATGGTGTGGCGATCTTGCGTTCATTTCCCTCTATTGTTTTTCCCATTCCCCTATTACACTGAACTTTAATCATTTTCTTTATTTTTTGTTGCAGAACTGTCCTTTTGCATTTGTATCTGTTTGACACCAGTGAAGTGTTATGTTCATATTAAACTCTTACTGAAATACACTGACTTAAAGTCTAAGATTTTAATTTTATAAACTTATAAGTAGTCCCTAAAAGGTATAGGATTCTACAAGGTAATGATTTCAGGCTTAAGCAAAAAAAAAAAAAAAAAAAAAGAAATGCATTGCCATTTTCCACATTAGAAAAAACTGTAAAAATAATAGTAAAGAAAAATGCTCTTAGCAACTATGTTCTTTATAAATTAAAATTCTTATCATACAATGAGCGATACAGTTTAGCATTATTCAATTTGTTTATTCATAATGATTGTTTCATGTTTAAAGAACACCAAAATATTGTGTTTTGTCATCCAAGGACAATAATAGTTTAATAGTAATTTATTTTAAACAGCTACTGATAATACAACCAATCAACACATTAAGTGGTGCCAACATTGGCATCTTGCTAAATAATCTCTAGACATTGCATGGAGAGTACATCTTTCAAAGATAAGTCAACAAGAGCAATCAGAGCAGAAAATTAGAATTTGGTATCTTAGAATTAAAATACAGCTAAACTAAAGTTTTAATTGGGGTGATCTAAAAGGGCACTTGATGTAATGATCTCTTTCATTTGTTACTAATTGTTTGTTCCTGATGAAGAAGAAACATATACAAGAATGTTGCTAAATTGAGTTAAGATGGCAATTCCCTTACATTCACAGCTATGCTTTATTGTTAAACAACAAAAGAGTGGGGAGGGGTACACTGCCACATAAAAATCCCTCTCCATCTAGTTTCATATCATAAGGATTGTACCAGGGTATTCAATGTCAGGTAAAACAGACGTGAAATGATGCAGATGTGTTTAGAGAAAAATTTTAAAAGTATCTATGGAAATGCAAAATGCTACATTGTTCTGCTGAAGTTAAGGCTACACCTTTGTTCGGTATAAGTGTCAGACTACAGTTGAAACCCCTGATTCGGACTGCTCCCTTGACTTGTGCAAAAGGATTATATCTTTGATTTAACCTACCAATTGTATCCATTTCTATCTCATATATGATTTTAATGGAAAATTTCAGTGTGTAATATGTGTAATAGTCATAGACCTAGACACAATACCTTCTATGGAAGGTAGCATTTTATGGTGTTGATTGACAAAGACAAAAATTTCATTTCTAATTTTTACTAGTCATTGTAGCATAAAGAATGTTAGCCAACCCAGAGTTCAGGCCTCACCACCGGACCCAAAAAAAAAAAAAAAAAAAAAAAAGAATGTTAGCCAAGAACTATACTATTATTATGGTTAACATGTTCTGATAGACTCTTTTTCAAATATCTTAAATTACTTCTAGATATTTAAAGTCAATTTAATATGTAGATTAGTTGCAAAAACAGACATTTTTTTCACTATATGCACTCTTGAATTATTATACTATTAAATAGTATCTTAAAGTTTTACTCCTACTATTGCAACCATTTTGTATGACTTAAAAACTAATGTGGTACTCAGCTATTATGCTTGGAACCCATTAAATATGCTATATTTTACTAGTATGATTTCTGTTTATGAAAAAATGTAAGTCTTGTATATGCTAGGCACCTTCTAGGCTCTGGAGCCTTCAGGAGGAACAAGAGAGATTATCACACCTGGCTCAGAGATTTTAGGTGAAGAGACACAATATAAATCAGTAAATAAATTAATATTTGATAGTACTACATCATCGTAAGTGATACCAAGACTTTTAATGCAGGAATAACAAGATGCAGCTGAGAGCTATTTCAAATTTAATGGTAAGAAGGATTATCCTGAGTGGGAACTTTGGGCAAAGATGAAATTAAATGAGGATTTGAGTCATGCAGAGACCTGAAGGAAAAGCATTTGTGGGGGCAAGAGTAAGAACAAAATTCTTGGGGGCAAAAACCAGATGTTGGATTGAGGAACACAAAGAATATAAGTTTTTACCATGCAGTAGTGTAGTGTAATCTTGGTATGAAGTGGGAAATTGAGCTGCAAGACAATTGGGAGACCACTAGCTTCATATAGATATGCTCAGCTACGCCAGAGCACTACTTCTGGAGTAGTGGAATTTAAGACAAAGTTTGGTCCTTCCCTCATTTAGTTTTGGGACTGACATTCCAGTTAGAAACAGTGGAATCTACATGCCATAAATATTTGACTTCCTAAAATAGTTTAATTGGGTTTAGAAGTTCTGTTCTTTAGTTATAGTACTTGTCTTAGTGAATGCTTGGTGAATGCACAAGAACTGAAGGATCTGGTAAATAAGGTTTACTCTTTTAAATTTAAGTGGTGATTGAAATGTGCTTTGAACCAAAATATAACCATTTTGAATACTGTCTTTGTGCAGGGGCTATTGAAAGTGGCCATAGATAATGCCAGAGCTCAGGAAAAACAGGTTCAACTGGAAAAAACGGAGTTGAAGATGGATTTTTTAAGGGAACGAGAACTAAGAGAAACACTTGAGAAGCAGCTGGCTATGGAGCAAAAGAATAGAGGTATTTTTGAAATTCTAAAGAACTCGAACACTCTTAAATAGTCAACACAATACTACATGTGATGTTGGATGTTTTATTTTTTCTGTGGCTTTTTTGATAACTTGCATATTAAGTAAATTTTAAGAGAAAATTTGAATCTTGTGCTTACTGTATTTCTTATTGTCACAGCATGTATTTTCTTTTCTGTTACTACTTCAAGAAGTATCATTGATCATATTTTTTATTGCCTATAATTCACAGCAAATTCATATTATTTAAGTTTGAGCTTTGATAAGAAGACTGCCATGAAGAAAAAAATTTTATACTCATTCACAATTGCCCTTTAAAAAAACTGGAGTTGAAGACATAAAGATAAAATAGAAAATATAGATTATTGAAGTGAAGCAGGTTTAGTGAGATATTTATCAACTGCTATTGAAAGCTGATGAATATCTGAGCAAATGAGTAAACTTAAGTGTTTATATAATTTTCTTTCTCAGTGCTTCATTTTCATTCAACAAGGTCAAGTCCACATAGTAGAAACCTATGTAAGTTCTTATTGGGTAAATGTAATGATATTATTGATAAGTGAATCACGTCTTTTATCACATTGTACCAAACAACTATAGATTAGCTTGAAGACATTCAATTTATGCTTCTTTTACTTATGAATTTGAGGAGTATTTACAGCCAACATCACCTCCCCCCACCCCACCATTCCCTTTTCCTCAAATATAAGATTCTCCTGAGTGTTCTAGCAAAGAAGAAAATCATTTTTCTCTCATTGAATAGGTACCCAGTATTCATGTTTCACACATTCTTCTTTTATATTTTTGAGATGGTCATTTCAAGATCATTGCTTTTGCTTTGCTTTTGAAACGATAGGAGGACTTAACTGATCATTTCATTAGTATCATGGGGCACTAGGTAAGGGGTTCCTGATATAAGTCTGATTTAAGAGAACTCTGTTGTATTTTATGGTTCTGAGCAATATAACTTTCACCTAGATTAAGGTATTAAAATAATTAAAGCAAGATAAACATTGATAAAGGGTGCATTTCAAGTGAGTTTCGTATTTGGTGTAAAGGGTTCATTCTGTAGAGCCATCAACCATTTAATAGTCATATCTTAACTTTATTCTACTAGGGGAATTCTTGTTGATTTTAGTTCTTCTTCTTTTTATAAGGCTGAAAGACAGATTATTTTATTTCTAAAATAATGCTATGCATACATGAAAGATCTTCAGAATTTTATTGGTTGCAACACAAGAAGTTTTACATTCTGTTTCATTCCTTTAACCACTAGAGGGCAAAACATTCATAGACCAAACCATGAACTTCCCATTTAATTAGTTATGAATGGAAATTTTAAGGTTATAATGATGAATATTTACCTCTTGTGAATATGTCTATTGAAGAAGGGTAGTACTTCTTAAAGAGCACATGAAAGCCTTACTTGGTTCAATCACATAAGACAGACAATGAGAGGGCAATGGCAGGATGCTGGGGAACGAGTTTTAGTATTATAGGAATGGATAATGTGGGAATCAAGAATTACTGCCTCTTTCTAAAAAGACATGGTCACATTTGGAAAGGAATGTGAGAAAGTAATTTTGTTAAGCATGATTCTTACACTATTAAATAAAAGGAAGTTAGCATTTATATGAAATGCTTGAGTTGACTTTCTTACTATATTCAGTATAACTTTGGTAAATGAATTTTGAAGATACAAGATACAGCAATGAAAAACTTGAGAAGCTAGTGAAGTGCCATTTACAGGGGTGACAACATTAGCATTGTTAACTAACAACATTAGGGATGATAAAAAAAAAACCGAAAGCAATAATATATGTAGAGATTAGAAACTGAAACTAAAATTCTTAAATTATTTGACTGTTTTATGAAATGGTATTTTTATTTAGTAGTAGTAAGGAAGCAAACACTGTTCTTGCAATTATTGCTCATGATAAATAAAGTTTCTCTTGTTGCTTTTGTCATATCAATAATATTGATCATTTTCATAAAATTCGCAAATTATAAAAATAATTTCAAATAAAAATATGTATGTTTCCTTTGTGATAATGAGTTATTAAATATTTGTATAGACAAAGTTATGGTTTAGGTATAACATCAGTAGGGTTAAAACAAATTTTGAGAAGTAAATTTATTTTTGTGTGCATATATATATATATATGAAAACAAATGTATACTAATCACCTGCCTTTTATCAATACCTACTTATTATATAAAACACATTATTAAGTATATTATAATTAACAGTGAGGTTATAGAATCCACCAGATAGGTGCATGAAAAGAGAAAATGTAACCACTTTCTTGAAATATAGTGCTACACATTTGCTATGGAGAAATTATTCTCTGAGAGTATAATAATTTTATCTAAATTATATGTATGTATCAACATATAGGTATATCCTGATAATAACAGTACTTTGTTCCTTGTATAAAGACATTTATTATGTTTTCTAAATTTCCAAAAATATTGTTGCAAAAGTAGTTGGTATAATACTTTTTAATCCAGCAATTTTGGGGAAAATGCATCAGGAAATGGAAGACCAGTTAATAAAAACTGGGTTTTCACTATTCAACCCACTCTACCCTATTCTTATTCAAAGTCTTAGAAGTAAGCCATAAAATATATTTAATTAAGCTTCCTTTATCACTACACACAAATATGTATTAAAATTAGCACCCCATTAGATTTATCTCTACATAGGACATTTAAAATCATACTTGTAGCATAATAGTTCAAAGCTAAAATAAAAATTGTTTCTTGGGAAATTTTTTAGGTAAAGCTGGTTTTTGAACTTCCATTTTACATGTTAGATTCAACCTATCAGGCAAAACATACTGATTAAAACGAAAAAATATAGAAAATTTATAAATTATCAGCAATATTACAACATGTGTTTTTTAAGTAATGTGCGTACACTCTTTTCTAGCTATTGTTCAAAAAAGACTAAAGAAGGAAAAGAAGGCAAAGAGAAAATTGCAGGAAGCACTTGAATTTGAGACAAAACGGCGTGAGCAAGCGGAACAGACACTAAAACAGGCAGCGTCCACGGACAGTCTCAGGGTCCTTAATGGTAAGAATGTGTATGCTTCTGCATGGCCAACGCTGATTTTTAAAACTCAAAGGGCGATTTAGACATATGTTTCCTCTTTTATATTTTTGTAACTTGTAATTCATTCAGCTACGCTTATACCTGAACATGTACGTGTCAAGAAGAAAGTGTTGGAGAAATGCTTTATTGCATAAGTGCTTCTACCTTTTGGTATTTAACTCATCTCTGGGACCTGGTATTGGCTTTTGTGCTTAACCAAATCTTTTTCTACTGAAACATGATAAAATATTAATCTAAGACATTCCACTCGTTTTTAATCTTAGGGGACAATATCACATTTCTCATCTGTTCCAATCTCTTGAAAATTCTTACAGCTATAGTTTCTGTTCAACCTTTAAAAAATGACAAAGATTTATGTGATTTTAGTTCAGCATCCAAGTTAACAGGTTGCTCTTTAAAAAAAAAAAGGACAATAAGAATCAAATGAAATATATGTCACTTGTACGTTTTTGTGCTTTTAGACTCTCTGACCCCAGAGATAGAAGCTGACCGCAGCGGCGGTAGAACAGATGCAGAAAGGACAATACAAGGTAGGAATTTGCAGAAGGCTATAAATCTAGATCTTGCTATATGAGTTTTTCCTCAGCTTTAGCCTGCTATTCAAGCATGTAGCCTACCATCTGGGCCACATCAAAACAAGTTCAAACAAGGTCAAGTTCATCCTGCTTGTTTATAAGAGTGAATTCATTTTGTGCGGATAGATTTTCTTTAAATTAATAGGTCATTTCTGTTTATACAATCTAATTAAAAAGGAATAATTAATTTTAAACAATGTATGATTTAATCTTGGTCACAGTAAATGTGCTTTATTGAATGTTTGAATCCTAGTCTAGTGCTAGAAGTGTTTATAAGCTTCATACTACATAGATAGAAGCATGGATTAAGCAAATAACTGGTTGTTAAAAACTAAAAATGTCTAACTAGTCATTTTTTTAACAGTTATAGCAAGGTACATTCAAAAATTTGCTTGAATGCTAATAATACGTATGATTGTTTAGCCTTTGTGTAGATTCCTGTGTGTTCTGTGTGTCATTGTGTACATTTTAATAACACAAATTTCCTAAGAGAAAGCATAGATAGAATACTACAGGGAGTTAAAGACTTGAAAGAGATAAATACACACATTGCCGAGAGCAAACTCTGAGACAAGAAAACCAGAAGGTAGCACTGAGAGTTAAGCATCTATTCTAGACCACACACTCAGTTAACAACATGCTTACCTAACAGAAATGAAGAACATTTGTTTTCTGACTTAAAAGATAATTCTTCACAGGTAAGTTTATCCATCCCAATTGTTTTTATACTATATTTGAAGCTCAGTTATTTTTAGAATATCACATGTCATTAATTGTGTTAGCTTAATCAGCTACAGAAGTGTCACTCTTGGCTTAGCATAAGGGAGATTTACATTTATCTAGCTTAATTTGTGCCGTAAGTCACAATTCAAAAATTGAAGAAAGATTTCGAGGGAAAATCTTTTGCATGTATATATTTTACCTGAGATCCTAATAATTTTTTAATTTTAAGTCTTGAACTATATGTTCATATGAGACATTTCCACAGAGACACAATTGTATGCACACAATTGTACATGTATATACCTTATTATTCTTCAAAACTATATATATATATTTCAGAACAATTATGCATATAATCTTGTAAAAATTACACACACACTTGAGCAAGTTTTATTAACAAGAATTTCTTAATATCAGGACTGATAACCTCACTATGGCCAGAGACTATATCAATCTTATTTTGCACATGCAAAGACTATTCCTGTGCTAATGTAGTAAAGTTGAAGTGTGCTAAAAGTACACAGAAGCTTCCAAGTAGGTTTGATATATAATTAGTGGATAAAAATTCTCAAGTCAGACATAGCCAAAAATTATAGACAATATATTTCTACACATAATCCTGATTTAGTATTAATAAGTAATGATTAAGCCAGTTTTCAGATTTCACATAATATCTCTACCATAAATCATCAAGAGTTAGGTCATGAAAAATAGAGCTAAAGTTATCTTTACTTTAAGTTATAAAATTGACATCTATTCAAATTTACACTTTTTTGTGACAGTAGTACTTGAACTCAGGACCTCACCCTTGATAGGAAAGGATGCTACCATTTGACACAATAAATACAGGCTTTAATATGGACAAAATCTTCGTGTATGAGATTGAAATATTGACAATATTCATTTTCTATTATGATTTGCTTCTTCTGAAAACACACACACACTATTAATTACAAATTGTCTTCCTTATGTGTTCAGCTACTCTCAGTTGAATGACCCCTTAAACTCACCGAAATAATTACATGATTGTAGAAAAAAAATTCTACAATTATGCCTAGTAATTTAATGCCAAATACAAATTATTATGGGACTACTTTTGTTTTTAATTATAACATAAAATCATTCATACCACCTGCCAATTTTTGCAGTTTGCTTTCAATAGGAGTCTTTCTCATGATACATTTTTTAGATAATATTATTTTTCCCAATCAATGTTTTCCCTGCTAGTTGCTTAAAAGTTTATTTCAACAGCACTTATATGATTCTACAACTATTAAAATTATAGCATAAAAAGATCTTTGTTAACTTTAACTTCATTGATTATGCTCATTTTGTCCTTAATTTTTTTTGCCATACTTAATGTGTTTTTATTTTTTTAATACGATTTTTATTGTAAAAATACTGTCCAGAGGGTTTACATCTACATGAGTACAAAATAATGAGTACATTTCCTATCAAGCATTGTTTCCTCCTCCTCCTCCTTTGTTTTTCCCCTACCATCCCTTCCCTCCCACCTCCATAGCTACCCCCCCACCCCTGCCAAAATTGTAAAGTTTGTTTTTCAACATAGTATCTTGTACATCTCATTGT
This sequence comes from Dipodomys spectabilis, assembly GCF_019054845.1. Taxonomy (NCBI): domain Eukaryota; kingdom Metazoa; phylum Chordata; class Mammalia; order Rodentia; family Heteromyidae; genus Dipodomys; species Dipodomys spectabilis. Next base: position 5,112,595 of record NW_024870772.1, read on the forward strand.
TACAATAGGTATCCCTATTTAAGCATTTTATTTTTCCCCTTTGCCTCCCCAAGCTAGAGAAGTGTATATAAAAGATTCAGGGCACTGACATCAAATACAGTGAAAACAGGGGTTATACTGTGGGGGAGGAACATACAAAGAAACAAAAAAATCACGTGGTACTTTATAAATACATTAGGAACAACAGCAAGAAAGGAAAATAAAAAACACTTGTGGCCTTATCTTTGGGTTCATTTCACTTAACATCATCTTATTTGGTCATATGTACATAGCTTTTTCACCATTTCTGCTTGTCCCAGACATATATTAATTATTGCAGGTAAGGGAAAGCATGGGACCTATGTTTCTTTGGGCCTGGCTTGCTTCACCATTGACTAAATTAACATATTTTAAAGCTCCCAAACAATATAAATCATTGAACAGAAGATATAGAAGAAGCAAGTCTGCATTAAATTGAATTCTGTCTACACACACACACACACACACACACACACACACACACACATGCACACCAGAGTTAAGTAAAACTAAAAGCTTATTACTAATTTGGGAAGTGGTCTATGCCATGCTTTTTCAGACAGCCACAAGAAACTGCTGTTTTGTAGTTCAAACACAACCTCCTGCTTCCTTGGCTTGCCCAGTATTATCATATTCTTTTTTAGTTTTTTCCTTTACCCAATCCAACCATGACTGAATTTTTTCTCTCTTCCAAAATAAACTGGACTTGATTGCGAAAGGGGGAAAAAGGACCCACTTTTTTTTAAATGCTTCTCATATATTTTTAACATTTAGAAATAATAAATAAATGCTATGTTTGGCAAATGAGTGATTCACCTAGAGGTTGGACACTTACATACTATTCAAGTGCCAAGTAATTACCCTCTTATAAGCACCTCAGGTTAGACTAAATATTGCCTCATTGGCATTTAATACCACCATTTTATAAAACTGGAAATGTGGGGAAAATGAAACCAGAATGGTTTAGAAAATATTCTTGAGGGAGAGGGAGGTGATCTCCAATATTATTTTCTTTCTAAGTACGTTTTTATATATTGCTGAGATTTCTAATAACTAGTTCAAAATCTGTTGTTAGGTGGTAGATTATAAATACAAAATGGATATCAATGAATACCTTGGTTCATTATCTGAATTGTGTGGGAATTAACTTTTACGCTGAGTCAACATATGCACACATTATAATTTTTGTTAGAGTTTTGAAACTGTTTATGCTTTGTATGTTTCATTCTCTATATGTTCTGCTTTATGTGTTTCTAAGATCTTTATGCATGTACTGATGTATACACTGGAAGTAATGAGTTAGACATTGATGAAATGGGAGCTATAGCTCCTTGTCTGAAATTTCTCAGACTTTAGTTTAAGGGATGACTAGGAATAAGTAAAGAATTACATCAATCTGACTAGGAAGTTCAGAATCACACTACGGAGAAGCAGTATGTATAACTCTTTTATTGTCAAGGTGATGTACAGGGGGGTTACAGTTACATAAGTAAGGTAATAAATGCATTTCTTTTCTTTTCTTTTTTTTAATTGTGAAAATACAGAGGAGTTACAATTACATGGGCAAGATAATGAGTACATTTCTTATCAAGCATTGTTGTCTCCTCCTAAGTACATTTCTTGTCAAACTTGTTACCCCTTCCCTCATTTTTCTCCCACTTTCCTTCCCCCCCCCAAGTTGTACAGATCATTTCCAATATACAGTCTCGTGAATATCGCTGTTACAATGGTTCCCCCTTGTCCTTTCTGTCACCATTCTGTTGTTCCCCTTCCCTTCCTTAATTCAAATAAATGTATATACAATACTAGGGTACCAAAATTAAATACAGTGACAACAGGGGATATACTATAGTGAGAAGAACATACAAAAGAAACAAGCAATTACACAATACATTAAAAACAGCAACAAACTAAATCCTCTTGTGTCCATATCTTGGAGTTCATTTCTCTTAGCATCATCTTATATGGTCATATGTACATAGCTATTGAGCTATTCTGCTCATCTGCTAGGGTTATCCTAGATATTTATATATCATAACTATTTATAACAGACAAGGGGCTCATATCTAAAATATACTTAGAGTTCAAAAAATTAAATCTCCCCCAAAAAAACCTACAAGAAACAACTTCCCCATTAATAAGTACACTAAAGCCTTAATAGAGACTTCTCTGAAGAGAAATAAGAATAGCCAATAGACACATGAAGAAATGCTTAACATCTCTGGCCATAAAAGAAATGCAAATCAAAAAATTGATATTCCACCTCATCCCAGTTAGAATGACTATAATCAAGAAATCTAATAACAACAGATGCTGGAGGGAATGGGACGAAAAGGAAATGCTACTGCACTGTTGTTGGGAGTGTAAACTTGTTTAACTACTCTAGACAGCGGTATGGAGGTTTCTCAAAAGATTAAAATAAATACAGAGTTCCCCTATAACCCAGCAATCCCACTTCTGGGCATTTACCCAAATGACCACAAACAAGGCCATACTACAGCTGTCAGCACAACTATGTATATCACAGCATTATTCACCATAGCTAAGATATGGAACCAACGCAGTTGCCCCTCAGTAGATGAATGGATCAAGAAAATGTGCAATGTATATATATATATACACACACACACACACACACACACACACACACACACACACACACACACACACACACACACATATGTATATGTATAAGAATTCTATGCATCCATCAGAAAGAATGACATTGCTCCATTTGTAAGGAAATGGAAAGACTTGAAAAAATTGTGTTAAGTAAGCACAGTCTCAAAGAAACATGGGTCCCATGGTTTCCCTTGATGTATGTTTTTATACCATTTTATTATTTGTCCATTTGACCTTAGTTTGGGGTTATGCAAATATTCACTTGCATGCAATTTTTTATATTGAATTCTAGTTTAACATCCTGTAGTCACACCTACTCTGTTTCATAGTTTATATTGGTTTGATACTCATCATACTCATTTTCTTTTCTGATTTGAAATCTTCAATATTCTATCATGTTTCTTTTTATGTTTTTTATTGTAGCGATACTGTACATAGGGGTTACAGTTACATGAGTAAGATAATGAGTTAATGAGTACATTTCCTATTGAGCATTGTTGCCTCCTCTTTTGTTTTTCCCCTACCATCCCTTTCCTCCCCACTTCTACACTTCTCTGCCCCCTCCCACCCCCCGCCAAGTTGTAAAGTTCATTTTCAACATAGTGTCTTGTACATCTCATTGTTAGAATGGATCAACTTGTATTCTTATTTTGGCATTTTGTTATTTACCTTTCCCTCCCCAAATTAGAAAAATATATATATATATATATACAAGATGCAGGGCACCAGAATCAAATACAGTGATAACATGAGTTATACCATGGGGGAAGAGAATACCAAAGAAACAAAAAAAATCACATACTATATTTTAAAGATGTTAAAAACAATAGCAAGCAAGAAAAAAAAACACTTGTATCCCTTTCTTGGGGTTCATTTCACTTAACATCATTTTATATGGTTATATGGACGTAGCTTTTGACCTTTCTGCTTGTCCTAGACTTATAGTAATTATTGCAAATAAGGGAAACCGTAGGATCTATATTTATTTGGGCCAGGCTTACTTCACCTAATATAATTTTTTCCAAGTCTTTCCATTTCCTAACAAATGGGGAGATGTCACTCTTTTTGATGGAGACAAAGAATTCCATTGTGTGTGTGTGTGTGTGTGTGTGTGTGTGTGTGTGTGTGTATGTGTGTGTGTGTGTGTGTGTGTCCCACATTTTCTTGATCCATTCATCTACTGAGGGGCATCTGGGGTAGTTCCATATCTTAACTATGGTAAATAATGCTGCAATAAACATAGTTGTGTTGGTAGCTTTAGTATAGTATTGTTTGTATCATAATGTGCTTGAATTGTGAATGTTGGTTTTCTACCTAGCTTTTTTATACAATTTCCAGAATGACTAAAAAAGTTGACTTTCTTAACTGTCTGTTTTGTTTGCACTTTTAAAGTCAGAACCTATCATTTTAAACAAAACAAAACAGTTATTAAGATCAATAGAAATATAAAGCATAGTTCCTTTGACATCTGTAAGTTATGCTTGCAAAATCTTGACTTCACTTAAAAGTACATCCTTTTATTTACATCCAATGGCCATAATCAAAACGACTTGGCTAGACTCTTTTTGACTGATCTCAGATCACAGAAAACCAAGTATTACTCCAACAAAAGACATAAAAGACTTGCCTCGTACATTAGCAGTCTTTTTTTTCCAATTTAAAAATATCTTCTACTTCCTAGGTATTTGAAGATGTACACTGAATTTAAAAATGTTCCTTTTGTTCAATAATTACTTGGCAACATTAATGGTATGTTAATCACACTTTTATATTGTCAGTATCTTAGTTATGGGAAAGAATTTTAAGATAAATACTTTATGTAGAAGGGAAAACAAACTTAGTTATGGTATAGATGATTTTCTAAAGATCATGACGACCTTAGTGAATTAGAACTGTAAGTACCACATCACTGCAGAGTTTTCCTGACTGCTCATAGATTAAGATTGTCAGAAGTTATCTGTTCCTTCTTTAAAATATATTATTAATGTTGCCGTTATTATTGTTTGCATTATTATTATTATTATTATTTGATGAGAGTATGATGAACTTGCCAGGAAGTTGCTCCACCATTTGAGCTACTCCCACAAGTCTTTTGCTAACTTTCTTTTTGATTAGTGTCTCCTGGGTATGTTCTAGAGGGCCTAGACTATGATCCTACTATTTACACTTACCATGACTGGGATTACAAGCATGAGCTACTGCACACAGCTGAAATACATTACTTTTATTTTACTTGTAACTTAAAGCTGTGAAGTATCATTCTGTAAATAACTACATGCCATTGCTATAAAGGAAATTGTTTTTCTGTTGTTTTTATTTTTAGCACATGATCTTACGTTGTAACTCAGGTTGACCTTGAATGTACTTATTTCACATCTTTTCTTTACCTCAGGATTCATGAATTTTTAAGTGGAAGCATGTACTCATTTAAAAAAAAAGTGGATTCATAAATGAGATGAGCCTTCCTTTCTTTCCTATGCAGTGTTCTAGTTTAAGCACAGGTAACCATAGCCAGGCTCTGGTGGCTCATGCCTCTAATCCTAGCCACTTGGAAGTCTGAGATCTGAGCATCATGGTTTGAAGCCAGCCTAGAAAGGAAAAATCCATGAGACTCATTTCTAATTCACTACCAAAAATTTAGAAATGAACTTGTGGCTCAAAGTGGTACTGTACTAGCCTTGTACATAAAAACTCAGGGGCAGTGCTCAGGCCCTGAGTTCAAGCCCCAGAACCAGCACAACAAATTAAACAAACAGATAAATAAGACAAGATAATCTAAGCTCAGAGTAGCTAATTCCTTTTCTCAGCATCACAATACCAGGTAGCTGAATTGGTAGCACTTGAATTTAGATTTATAACTTCTCTGAACCTAATTTTTCCACTGTATTTTCTTTTCTTTTCTTTTTTTTTTGTCAGTCATGGGGCCTGAACTCTGGGCCTGGCCATGTCCCTCAGTTCTTCAGCTGTCGACTAGTGCTCTACTATTTGAGCCTCAGTCCCACTTCCGGCTTTCTCTGTTTATGTGGTGCTGAAGAATCGAACACAGGGTCTCATGCATGTAAGGCAAGCACTGTACCACTGAGCCACCTTCCCAGCCCTTTCCACTGTATTTTGTTGCCTTGCCTTCCTTAGCTTCTGTCTTTTAGGATGACTACTTTTAGCATATCACTCATTTAGATAGCACATCTCCTGTTAATGATTCAAAAAGTTCTAAATGATCGACTATTAGGGATTGTTCTCAATTTGAAAATGTATCCTCTCTTGCTTTCTTGCAGAAAAAAATGTAGTGATACATTAAAAAATAATGTTAGGTAAAAGATTAAATTTCATACCTACAACTCAGCCTTTAATGAACTTAAGATACATTTAAAACATTGATCAAAAAAATTCAGCTTCTACTTAGCATATGGTACTTAAAGAGACTCTTGATTTCTTTTGATATGATTTATGAAGAGATATTATTAAAATCCCAGGACTCACAGATTAATAGTGCTGAATTGAACCATATGTAATTTATCACTTTTTGATATTTATTGAAATTTCACTCAAATTTGATCTTCATGTAAATGTTTCATACATATTTCCATTTCTCGTACTTAAAACCACATATGTAAGTTCCATTTGGAAGTGAGGGTCCTTTAGACAACTTGACAGAACCTAGCAGCTAACAAATGACTGGAGTCTGGTAAAGACTCAAACCTCTGTTTTACTTTTGTTTTTCTTGCTTCTTAGTAATCGCTTAACCTCAGAGGGATGTTATAAAGACTAAATAAAATAATCTATGTGAAGCATTAGCACATACTGGGCAGTAGTGAATAAATAATCACGTTTTAACTGTTAGTCATATGAAATTTTAGTGTTATGAATTAACACATTTGCCATGGGTGCTAGCAACTAGTAACTACTGAAGCTATTATTACTCTAATATATAATTCACATTTCCTTTATTTGGAAAATTGGTTTTTATTTATTACACAGTGTCAAATTCATCCCATATCTATTGTTTATGGAGTCTTTTATAAGAACGTTTTTTTCTTAGTTACTTTAACCAAACTTTCCACATTAAAAAAAGTCTTCATTTAGATTTAAGGGGGAGGCAAACGGAGATTTTGTTTTTTAAAGAATAAACAAAGAAATAAAAATATGTGACTTAAAATTAGATTATGAAATGACAGTACTATATAGTGATTTTGTTTAATCATTTAGGGATTACCTAAGACTATGTTTTAACATTAAAGCATAAATATTAGAATTATATTATTATGAACAAAACAATACAATAATAAATTTCTTTCTAGTCCCTTGGCATTGATTCCTGGTGCTTGGCAGCATTTCAATGCAACTGATCAATTCAAGACTACATTGACTGAGTTGAAAGAAAGTGATATTGATTTTATATTGTTTCATACTTATCACCAGTTATTATTAACTACCCACTTAATTAAAAATCAGGCTTATTACATAGAAAGCTTCACATATTTTTTTGTATTTTATAAAATTACAATATCTTCTCATAGTTTCAATCTATATATTTTCACTCTTTAAAAATAACATTACAAAATAAATCTTTTTAGAATGTAAACAGATATGCCCAGATTCCAAATGCCAAAGTTGTCTCATACATTTTGAGGGATTTTTAAAAATAATTAAACCAATTCTACATGAAATTCAATATATTGGACATGAAATAAGACACTGATAAATAGATAAAGCAAAATTTATTATAACTGCTATTATGTAAAAATACTTCAATGTATTATTTTTATAGAGATCAGTGTTAAAATTCCTAGTACTTTTTGTTTCTGAACAAAAGGATTTATTGTAGTCATAATGTCTATATTGAGTTGTTTTCCCATGTTTTTGTGATCTTTTTTCAATTCTTAACCTACATCCTACATATTAGAAAGAGCAAATTATGAGAATATAATTAACAGCTTTAGTTTATAGCATGTTTGATGTTTCCTTTTGAAAAGTAATATGATACTTGTCACTATTTGGTGTTTAAGGGATAGAAAAATCACTTCTATCTGGGAATAACTGAATAATGGATATGAATTGACATTTTAGAGGATTGGGAATAGATATTGTGCAAATTGCAATTACATACTTAAGCAGACAATTATTTACAAAAATATAGTAATGTTTTACTGGCTAATATAAAACAATGGGTTAATTTGCCTTGTTTGTGAGCATATTTGTGAGTTGGCTTGGAATGCTGTCTGAAAGCCTTAAATCAAAGAAGAGTAGTAAATGGAAACTCAGAAAGATATTAGCAGTGGACACTAAAGATCGATGCCAGATCCATTCTGATCAAATATCATAATTAAGATATGAAAAAATTGGTTAAACAAAGCGGATCTGTGAGATCTGGGGATGCTCCTAATTTAGAATGTGTTATATTCATCTGTGTTTCAGAGTTGCAGATGCAAAGAAATTTGGGGGATATGTAATTAGATTACCTTTATAAAAAGAAAATTTAATTTTGAGATCAAATAAAAACAAACCTTTATAAAGCTCCACAAGTTGAATGGTAATAAATGTTCAATTACAATGCTTATAGTTCTAAGTTAACAATAACAAGCTTCAGGGCTGAAGCAAATGTGAGAGATCAAGTAGCATGCATACATATAGATAGATATCGATATCCATATATAGAGAGATCTTCTTCCCCCTATGGTGTATTCCATTGTCACTGTATTTGACTTTGTTACCCTGCATCTTGTATATACATTTATCTAATTTGAGGAGGGGAAGGGTATAGTTACGGATATAGATAAATATCTATGTAGATAGATTTTATTGGCAACATTTTCCTATTTTTATAAGTACCAAATAATTTAAGAAGTTGTTTCTATAGATATTATGGTCAGTGCATTAATTTCTTGAATTTTTAAAGTGAATTATATTCATATTTAAGGTAAATTTATTTATAATACATTTACTCTTAGATTTTTTTCTTCCTTCTTGGCAACTAATTTTCTGTTGAAGGTTGTAATAGTAGAAAATGTTCATAAAGTCTACCAACGCTGAAGGAAGATTACAGTTAGTATTATATATTAGAATTAATTTATTCTTTCATAAAAAGCCTGCCACTTTCTGTGTCTGTCCTCAAATAATAAAAGTAGCCAGGCCACCTAAGAAAATCATTAAGAATCAAAATAGCTTTTTTAAGATGGAGAATAAATGAGAAATAAAATTTATTTTTCTGTTATTGCATTTCCAGAGCCCAAAGAGTAATCTGAAAAAAATATCAATTATACAAGAGGAACAACCATGTTTAAGCCTGCCCATTTCAAGTATAAAATTTTCATAAAGAAAAATTTAAAAATTGCATGCAAATACACAGTCAAGGAAAATGTTACCAATTTGAATAGTAGGTACTTATTAGATTAAGATCTTTCACTCATATGACACATTTTAATATAAATTGTCCTTCAGAAAAAACTGTGAACACCATCATTTAGACTATAGATTTAAAATTGCTTATGGTGTGTGATTCTCTCTCCCATGGTTAGGGACAGAATGCAGACATGCCACAATAATGTTTGTTTTATTTTTTTTATTTCTACTGTTCGAACCATATTAATGAGAACATCATTTTGGAGAACTAATTATTTCTATTTGTCTTGTGTCACACTTTCTAATTCCCCTATATTAGCACAGCCAAAGCAAATTAATTGCTTTTCCAGCAGTTGAACCTTGTCCAAGAATGAGCTCACATTCCCTTCCAGTTTCCCTGTTTGTAGGAGTGCATTGTGTCAAAAATTTCTCTTGATACTAAACATAGTCTTGAGAATACCTTTACAGATTTCTGTGTGCTCACTTGATGAAATTTATAAGTTTAAGTGACCCACCAGGAAAGATAAAGTTCTTAGCTGCAAGATTATACATCAAAACAGTTAAAGTGAAATTAAAATTAAATGAATGAATCTCACTGAAGCAAAAAAAGCAGTAATTAATGGTTCCCTTAATTGTCTTCATAAAATATTTGCATGGGTCTAATTTGCATAATTTGCATGTATTAATTAATCTTTCAAAGGAATTTTGTGCTGAGAGAAGCCAAAAATCTCTTTGTTTTATTTAAGATCTAATGAAATATTTATCTTCTTTAATGAACTTCTCATCTTCATTAAAATAAAAATTGCACAAGTTTGTATGTTTTAAATGTTTTTATAATTGAAGTATTCAAAAATCCTCCTTAGACTTACAACAGCTGAAAAACAAACACATTATTTAGCATTCAGTATCATTTTAACAACAGCAACACTCAGCAAAGTCCAATTTCACCTTCTTAAATGTGACAAAGCATTTGTAAATAAAAAATATGACTATATTGTTTTAAAATTAAGACTTATAAAAGCCTGGACATTTCTTTCAATGTCAATGGCATTTTATGGTTGATACTCTGGACACCTGGAAGATATGGATAAGAAAGGATCAGTGTGTTAAATTGTTTTGTAGATGGCTCATTGACTGAAAGTATTTTTATCTGGTTCATAGTCATGAGGGCATCAAATTCATTTGTTATTAGCAGCAACTTATAAGTTTTCTGGCAAGAGCTTTCTGGTTCCTATCCTATTATTCTATTCTATTCTATTCTATTCTATTCTATTCTATTCTATTCTATTCTATTCTATTCTTCCTATTATTCTCATACTATTTGCCTAGGAATCGAGGGTGGGGCATTTGGTTCTGTTCTCCCAAACTGAGAGATTGTAGTGAAAACCATGAATCTTTTCTTGGAAAATGTAAGTTTAAAAATCCCATCAGTTAGCAAATGTTCAAGGAAAGTGGGGAATGTTAGGAATCTACCAGATACACAACAAGGGAAGGGAAATGAAGATCTTTTAATTTAATATAATTCATTCTTTTGAATCAGTGTTTGAGCATATTGAGGAATTTCAAGTAACTTGTCTAAAGTAAGTTACAGTACATAGCATTTTTTATACTTCCATTTTTGTTGATTTTTATGGCAAGCCCAGTTCATATTTGAAACATATGAGCATAGATTATTTGGCTTCAAACAGTGAGCCCAGAGACCTATAGTACCTTGGTTTCTATATGAGTTGTTTCTTCCAGAAAATCAATCATTTTATCTCACCATAATATATGAAATAGGAAAAGGTTAAACTAGATAAGGAGAGTGGAATACATGTCTAAGGATTAAGATTCTAGATGCAAATGTATAATTCAGTCATGTGTTAAAATTCATTACATTGACTTTGGATTTCCTGTCATAGCCATCTTTAGTAAAGAGGCATTTTTACTTATTAAGGTCAAGATTATCTCTTACTCTTGCAACTTCTTTCAATTTTCATTTTCTTCACTTGTCTCTAAAATACAACAAAACTTACTTTCCAATAAAAGAATGAGAAATGAAGTTGTTTCTAGGGACAATTGATAACTCAGATATAAAATGAATGACAATGTAGATCTTGTTTAGCATTCATTAAGAGTGTAGTTTATTTAGATAACTGATTTCAAAAGGATTGAAATGAATACCATTTAGTGTTAGGAAAGCAATAAAAAATTTGAGAGTGATTGCATCTAACATCTACAGAACCATTTATTTATATAACAACATTAGTAACTCACTTTAACTAGGAAAAGACCTGTTATGGCTGATATGTTTATCCAAAAAAGATGGCAGAAACATCATTTTTATTTCCTTGAGCATATACATACACAAAAAAAGCAATTCCACAATCTTTCTAGACAAACAGATAGAAAGACAGACAGAGAGACAGACAGACAGATAGATAGATAGATAGATAGATAGATAGATAGATAGATAGATAGATAGATAGATAGATAGATAGATATTAGACAGGTGATAATTAGAGATAGATTCTAGATCCAGCATTTAAATTGCCATGCTGCTATTTATAATTTGCATAGTACAAAGTATAAGTAAATATTTAATTTTGAGGATTTCTATGCTGTGAAACTTAGACAATTATAATAATTTCTAACCTATAGGTTTGTTACATGGATTAATTGACATATTGCAAAGGCCAAATATTGAATAGTTTTGGCAGTGTTTACAATTGTGTAATTATAATAGTATTCATATTTATTAAAAGTAACATATATTGAGTGACTTTTTAAAAAAATATTTTAGGTTAATGAATACTTTTCTCCTCATCCATGACTTAAATTGATTAGTTGTTCTGCGCATTTGACAAATTTATGCCCTGATGTAAAGTTCAGTTTTTAAATCCATTTATACAATATAGTTTAAGGATTTTAATTTGTAGCCACATATCATACAGGATTATCCTTTCCAAAATTAAAGACAAATTACTCATTTTTAATATAAGTTTAAGATGGAAATATTAGAGTTTCTTAATTTTTTAAATTGAATTTTGGCAAATTTCTCTTAACATGATTTGTGCTTTTACATAGTGTCAAGTAACTACAGCGTCTTCTAATTCATATATAATCACACTCCTGAGATAGTAAATCTCAAAACATAGTTCTACTTAAGCTTACTAATTATACCTATAAAACGATGAATGATGGCTACAAATTATTGGATCTGACTCTCATTCTTTATTTATTTCTCCCTGGGAGAAGAGTGTTGAATGGGGAGATTTTAAACCATAAATTATTTCTATACATATTCAGTTGTGCTCATGTTTAACTTTGATTCCATACTGTAAATTCTTACATTTACTTCTAAGGGCATATAAAACCATTATAACAGATTAAGAAATATTTATTTACTGTCTTTGATAAAATATTTACTTGTATTAATAATCTCAGTGTCACAGGCTCATGATCCTAGCTTCTCAGGAGACTGAGGATCATGCTTCAAAAGCCCAGGAAAGAAAAGTCTCCATGATACTCTTTTTTTTTATTTTAATTGTGAAAATACCGTACAGAGGGGTTACAATTACATGGGCAAGATAATGCGTACACTTCTTGTCAAGCGTTGTTGCCTCCTCCTTTGTTTCCCCTTTCCATCCCTTTTCATATCACCCCCCACCCCCCACCCGATCCTTCTCCCCCCCCACCAAAGTTGTAAAGTTTGTTTTTTGACATAACGACTTGTACATCTCATTGTACAACCATGGGACCTATGTTTCTTTGGGCTTATATAATTTTTTCCAAGCCTTTCCACTTCCTAACAAATGGGGCAATGTCATTCTTTCTGATGGCGGCATAGAATTCCATTGTGTATATATACCACATTTTCTTGATCCATTCATCTACTGAGGGGCATCTCTTATCTCCAATTAACCACTCAAAAAATGGAAGTGATGCTGTGACTCAAAGTGGTAGAGCACTAGCCTTGAGCAGAAGAGCTCAAGGACAATGCCCAGGCCCCGATTTCAAGCCCTGTGACTGACAAAATAATAATAATAATCTCAGTTGTTATTATCTTTTTAAATACTGCGTTGCTTTATATACTTTTAGGCCTATCTGGCTCCAGGTTATTCTTGTTAGTCTTTTGGTTAATGTTAATGAATACGTCCAGCACTTTAAAAATTTCACAATCTAAGCCTTGTTTTTGGTTAAAATCTGGGAATAAAGAGAATTTTCTCAAGTGAAAAAAGAGTAGATAGAAAACAACAGGAATGGAAACACCTTCCTTGTCTATCCTAAGAGATACTAGGTCCATTTACATGTTGCCAAAATAGGACCATAAGGTCAACATTACCATATTCATTTCTAAATATGTATTTTTAAAATGCACATTTTTATGTAATATTACAATTTAAAAAGTACTGTAACATCCTTAATTCTATTTATGGTAATTGATTGTAGTAAGAAAGAAAATGACCCCTTGATCAAAAAAAACTGGTAACATAACATGTCAACTTATAAACCAAATTGAAAATAACGGATCAGTCACAAATAATGTGAAAAAAACGTGTACAACTTTTCTGAATAAATACAATGACAATGACTCTGCTAATTACTCTTATTTCAGACATCCTTTTTTTTCCTCCTCCTCCTCTTATTTCTGTGTGTGTGTGTGTGTGTGTGTGTGTGTGTGTGTGTGTGTGTGTGTGTGTGCGCGCGCGCCAGTACTAGGACTGCACCTCAGACCTCAGAGCCCATGCTCTGTCCCCTAGGTTTTTTGCTTAAGACTGGAACTCTACCATTTGAACCATAGTTCCACTTCTGGATTTTTGGTGATTAATTGATGATAAGTCTCAGGAACTTTCTTGTGTGGGCTGACTTGTAACCAGGTTTCTTCAAATCTCAGCCTCTTGAATGTTAGAGTTACAGATAGGAGCTTCCGGTGCCTAGACCCTTTGAGATGATATTTTAAAGCTGATATCTCCTTTTAAATTTGTGCAATTCATGTTAATCCTTGTGTGAGGCACTTAAAATTTTTGAGTACCACAAAGAACAAAAAATTGCCCATGTAAATTAAATTACTCTCCATTTATCAAAATGAAAAACATATAATGTAAAATGTTACTAATCATATATTGTAGCTAATAGATTTTCATTACCTCAAGAACTTGCTTTTCAGTGTTTCCCCAATAGTAGAATCAAAATGTAACTGTAATAAACCTTTATCTATATTATTCTATTATATGTACAGATTTTATTATAGACTTATAATGAAGTTCTAAGATAAATGCAAAATGTAACTGGTGATATTTTACAACCTACTAACACAACAAACGTTTGCAGGTGACCCCCATTACACTGAATATTTAGATTTAAATTACATTAAACTATGACTTACGGACTCTCAGTAAGTACAAGTCAAGAGCATGGCATTGGTTAACAACTAGCCATCCATCCAGAGGAGGAACAATAGCACTAAAGAATATCAGACTATCAGCTGTGATGTTAAACAGTTGAACAAACCTCATTTTGTAAAATAAATAAATAAATAAATAAAACTAAACATAAAGACTGAGCATACTGTGTAGAGGTTACAGTCTCTCACAGGATGGTTTCATGTGTGCAAAAGAGTCTGAACTCCCTAATTAAAAAAACACTGATGAAATTTATAGACCCTGTACACAGATTACAAAAATTAATGCTCGAGAAACCCAGAAAATTTTGGTGAATTTTTTTAGATTGCTTATTTATTTCAGTATAACTAGATTTTTGTTTTTTTGTTTCTAGGAAGCCCATAAGAATTATTTTCCTAAATGAGAGTGTAAATATTTAGATCGGTGAGTAATTGCCTGCTTGGATCTCAAAGGCAATTCTTGCTTGCTTGTTTTGAGTGGTATTTCAATGTGTGATTCTATTCCTTTGTGAGAAAATTAGAACCCCAGCATTTATTTAAACCCAACAATTGAAAGAAAGGCTGTGAATTCTCTCAACTCAGTAGACTCAATTACATGCTATTTTTACAGAGCAATGAAAATTCAAAACCCTTTCCAACTACTTTCTTAGAGCTACAGAAATATAGTTTACATACAGTTGTGATTTTATTTCATCATTCTAAGCCATTTTATTTTTTAACAGTTGCAGTGTGTTAACACAAAATATTAGGATATAAATATGCATGTAACTTTAGCAATATGTCATGTGTCCAATGCTTGTTTAAAATGGTTTAAAAGAGACTTGAAAAATAATGAATAGTGTATTTTACTTTGGGCAGAATTTATAATTTATGAGTAAAATAGACTAGTAGCATGACCAAGATATAACTATATGGTATAAAATTTTATTTTTGTGATCTTTTTATTATATATATATATATATATATTTTTTTTTTTTAACCAGTCCTGGAGCTTGAATTCAAGGTCCTGAGAGTTGTCACTGAGCTATTGTGCTCAAGGCTAGTGCTATTTCACTTGAATCAGAGCTCTACTTCTTTTCTGGCTTTTGGTGGTTAATTGGAAATAAGAGTTGCACAGAATTTTCTTCCTGGACTGGCTTCAAACCATGGTGCTTCCAGAGTAGCTAGGATTACAGGCATGAGCCACCAGTGCCCAGCTTAATTTTATTCAAAATCAACAACTTGTAATTGTATACAACATCTCATACAGAGCATCATGAGTTATGAATCTAATATAGAATAATTAGACCAAAGTCTTGATAGATTCATAACCTCAAATACTTAGCATATTTTTGTAGTGAGAATATTTAGAATATTTTCTTAGAAATTTAAAATGTGCTGGGTGTAGGTGGCTCACACCTGTAATCCTAGCTACTCAGGAGGTTGAGATCTGAGGATCACATTTCAAAGCCAGCCCAGGCAGGAAAGTCCATGAGACTATCTCCAATTAACCACCAGAAAACCGGATGTGGCGCTCTGGCTCAGTGTTAGAGTGCTCAGCCTTGAGCTGAAGAGCTCAGGCCCAGAGTTTAAGCCCCATGACAGACCAAAAAAAAATTTTTAAATGTGCAGTTCTTTACTTTCAACTTTAGTTATTACTTTATGAAGTTAAGAATTTTATCTGCAATATTTGTCCCCTTTAACCATGATCTTACTCCTCTGACTCCCGCTTGAGCTTTAGAATTACTGCTTCTCTTTCTTCTTCCATGAGTTCCTTTAGTCCTTGATTTCTATATGTTTGTAATATATTCAATAGTTGTCTTTCTGGCACTGACTTACTCAATTTAGGATAGTGTTCTGCAGTCCCATCTGTATTATCACAAATTGTAGAATTTCTTTTTCTTTAAAGCATAAGTAGAATCCCATTATATGAACCTTTTCTTTATGCATTCACTTACTGATGTACACTTAGGTTGACTCTACAAGTTGGCTAGTTTGAGTAATGCTGAAGTGAACAAGTGGGTATTGGCATCTTTTGGATAAACTGATTTCAAATCTTTTGGGTAAATACCCAGAAGCAAGATTGATAGCTTATTGACAATTCTATTTTTTTCTTTCTTTATTTTGGTTTTTAGTTTAGTTTAGTTTCAGCATTGATTTTGCCAGTATTGAGCTTTGCTTAGTTTTCTTGCCCTCTGCCAGTGTTGTAACCACTTGAGCAACAACTCCATCTTGACTTTTTTGGTATTCATTGGCAGTGGAGTCTCACCATCTTTTCTGCCTAGACTGGTTTCACGATTATGATCTTCCAAGTCTCAAGTTCCTGAGTATCTAGGATTTCAGGTGTGAGAAAGCAGTGTAAAGCTATTTTTAGTCTTGTGAAGAAACTTGATGATCTTCTTCCTTGACTGCTTGAATTTGGCTGTTTCCCTAATGGCCCTAATTTAAAATCCTACCAACACTCTAAAATTGTTTCTTGTACTACGTATTCTCAGATCTTGCTATTTTTTTTTGTCTTTTGGTTTGAACATATTCTGACTACTGTGGTTTTAGCTTGTAGTTTCCTTGTTGAACCATTAGTTGGCCACTTTTATGTCTCCCTTAGAGAGATCCCAGTCACATCAATTACCCATTAAAAATGGCGTGGGTTTTTTTTATTTGTTTTCTTTCTTGTTTCTTTCTTTTG
Organism: Dipodomys spectabilis; assembly: GCF_019054845.1. Lineage (NCBI taxonomy): Eukaryota > Metazoa > Chordata > Mammalia > Rodentia > Heteromyidae > Dipodomys > Dipodomys spectabilis. The sequence continues at coordinate 5,129,622 of NW_024870772.1, forward strand.
TAATTTTACAATAATTGCCTTTCTGTCTTTAATCTATTTTGAACCGATTTTTGTACAAGATGTTTGTTTGCAAAGGCAAAGACAATTTTCTTACTCCTATTTAATGGAGACTGTCTCTGTGTTGAAAATCAACTGGCCATACATACATAGGTTAATATCTGAGATCTCTAGTCAGTGCTATTGGTCCATGTGTCTTTTTATGTTTTGCCAGTGTGGTGTTGTGCCAATTATTATAGTATAGATATTGTAGTTTGAAATCAAGTAGTGTGATCCAATTGTATTTATTATTATCTCAACTATTTGGTGATTTTCCTTTTCTCACAGTAATTATATAATTTATTTTTAATTTCTTTTTTTTCACTTGTTTTCTCCTAACAATCAATCTGTCTACCACCATCTAGAGGCTACATTTTCATATGAGTGAGCCATTAAATACAACAAGTATTTGAATACATTATGAAGTTGTAGTAGTTCCAAAATCATAAAGTTATATTATTGTGAAACTTTAGAATATACTGTTCCCATTTATTTTTTCTAAACATTTTTTTTCCTTTGGTCTTTCTTCCTGGATCTCTTGTCAATACTGTAACTATTATAAAATCTTCACTACATTGTGTAACATAAAATAACAGAGAACGTTATGAACACTTGTTCAAAATAACTATCAATCTGTCAGGAGATCATTCTGTGAATGATTCTGTGAAATGTATGAGAGGAAAAATTAATAGCATTCTGTGAAAAATGATTAGCATACTTTCTAATGCATATAATACCAAAATTTCCATGCCCACATTTAGTCATTTAAAGACCATAGAAGAGTTGCATTAAAGTTAAACAGTATTTTATGGAAAGAATTTCACAAATTATTATTATGTTATATATTGTTGTAGCCAAATCACTTATCAAATGTTTACATACCCCAATGCTGGATAATTGTATCTTTCCTGAATAATTAAAAATCTAATATTTGTAGAAACTCCAGTAATTCTAATAATCTACACATTTAGTTTATTCCTGTCAATGTTGCTCTGGAGGATGAGATTTTCAGCATTAGACTTGTATGCCTAATTTTTATTTACATAAAATATAAAATATTTTTGTATTTGATTTTATTATAAGATACAGAATTCACATGTTTTTATGTGTTTATCTTCTTAGAAAATATTTTATTGTAAAGATGCTGTACAGAGGGGTTATAGTTACATGAGTAAGGTAATGAGTATATTTCTTGTCAAGCATTGCAGATCTTTTTTTGAAAAATTTCTAAAAATCCACTTCCAGCTTAAAGAATTTAGTTGCTAGTAGCATTCTTCTGAAGCCAAAAATTGACTTAATAGAGAAAAATCTTGAAATCAAAAGTTTTGATATTTCCCCCAAAAGATGTAATAGAATAAAGCTTCTCCTTTAGTAAAATAAACACTTGAATCCCATGCTTCTGTCACATAAATAAAACATTTCAGAGCACAAAACATTTCATTCCAGTTAAATGATGGACAAAGAATAACTTATTTCAAAATCTCTAAGTCTATAACTTCTGTGAAGTTTAACTACCAATATGTTTTACCAAACATAAGAGAAATCTATATTATGGTTGCTTCTGAAGAGATCAATAGATAGATCTGTAAATACTAAATTAGAAATCTGGTCGCTAAATTTGTAATCAACATTAAATTCTAAGACACATAATCATTATAGGAGATATTCTTACAAAATGAAAAGGAAGCTATAATGAATGTTGTTAATTGAGGAAAGGAGTAATGAGGGCTCAAGTTTTGGTGAGATATGGACCAGACTGGGAACATACATTTAAAGTGCCAGGAGTAAGCTAACTTGTAGAACAGAAGAGTAAAAGGAAAGCAGTGGATGCTAACCTAAGAAAGAGTTCAGATTAGAATACAGTTTGGGACTTGGTGACAAGGAATTTGATATGATTTTTGTAAATGATGCATTGAGGTGGAGCTGTAGAAGTATCTGCAGAGAAAAGAAGCTGGAGTTTAAAGAAGAGGTCCAGACAAGACATAACACTTCAGACACAATTGAAGGAAACTCCTTTACATTAAAAACAGAAGTGCTTCACATTATTTTGAGACTGACATCCCTCCTCACTCCACCTTTTCCTTAGAAAGACCACATAACAAGAGCAACAAATGTATCATTGAGGAGCAAAGACTCTTCAAGGGGCTAAGAATTAATACATTTAATTCGCTACACTATTTAATATGTAATTATGTTATCTAACATTTGCTAAAAAAAATTTTCATTCTTCATGGCAGCTGGAAAACAAGGATTAAATTTTGTCCCTGAAAGTGACTATAGAACACTGAAACAAAAAAATGTTCACTGCCAGCATATATCCATGAAATTAGAATAGCAAATGACAAAAATACATAGTAAGATGTTATTTTGACTTATTTATTTAGTAACTTTGTTGATTCTGCAGATTTTATCTGTGACAAACTGTCAGTTTCAACTCTTACATTAAGAGACATGTATTTTTCATGATATTGTTTCATATGGCAATATGTTGGATATCGGCCCTTTCAAGTAATCAAACTACATTGGATTGAGCCATAAACAAAAAAGCACCAATAATTTACTCTCATGGTAAGCTTTTTCTCCTGATGCATAGATATTCTTTGCAATCATTTGAAGAATGTAATGTGTTCTTATCTTGTGAAGGGAGAGTAAAAAGTATACTTATTCTTTGTAATATGTACACAAAGGAAAAATGATCATGAAACAGCATTCAAATTACTTCAACAAAGTGTGTATTATACCAAAAGAATATTGGTGACACACTCTACTCTTATCATTTCTCAACATGGTCAGTTCTGATGCATTTATGAAATAGACTCATCAAGTGTCAATTTAAGGCTATAGTATTAGAAGAGTTTTTCAGAGTCCTGAAACAAGGTGCCTGATAGTGGGATCTTCATACAAACACATCAGTAGGTAAATGGGAAAGAATCTGTACACAGAATTACAAAGTGCTGTTCTTATAGCTATCTAAGTACATTCCTATAATAAAATAAGAACTGAAGTCTGTCTAATAGATATGGGAAGAAGTTAGTTTTGTTTGTTTGTTTTAAAGTAGTTTTGGGCTGGGAAGGTGGCTTAGTGGTAGAGTGCTTGCTTTGCATGCATGAGGCCCTGGGTTTGATTCCTCAGCACCACATAAGCAGAAAAGGCCAGAGGTGGTGCTGAGGCTCAAGTGGTAGAAAGCTCTTCAGCTCAAGGACAGCACCCAGTCCCAAAGTTCAAGCCCTATGACCAGCAAAAATAGATAGATAGATAGATAGATAATTTTTAAGTAGTTTTGCTTGAAAAATTTGGAAGTTTCTAAGTGCAACTGTGCATTGCCCTGTAAAGAATCATACAGAGTTCCGATGGCAGGAAAATAAAGATTTTTTAAAAATTTAAAGTGGTTTTGACATAGCTTTAATGAATTACTCAAATTGATAATGCTTCTTAAAATTTAACCTTAATTCAAGAGATAAGGATCTACATGATGACTGAAGTTAATTTTATTCATGTCACAATTGCTAGTGATGGGAAAATAAGGCAGTACTGACAGTAACCACAGCCACAAGCTATTAATTTTAATGGAAATGGTGGCCTAAGTTACCATGACCCAGGGCAGAATTTCACAGTGGGCATGAAATATACATATATCAGCATTTATCTTCTTCTTAAATGTATGCACATTTATTATAAGATACTTTGAATTTTAGTTAGAAAGTTTTGTGTTTGTTTTTTGAGATTATAAAGAAATCTGGCAATCTCAATGGAATGAGAACAAAGTAGAACTCAAGTAAATTAAAAGTGTACAGTGTTTAGGATATTCCCTGGTTTCCTGAATTTCTTTGTTTCTAGAGACAGTGATAATTTGTAAGAGGCAACATTATCCATTAGCATTGCATATTTTTTGATAGCATATTTGGTGTTTTTCCATTACTTTCCATTTAGAAAGCATTTAGTGTCTTATATTTGTTACTATTTGTGGCCAGTTTGTTGATATTTTCATGATTAATTTGTGAGAGACTCAGTCTGTTTGCTTAGAAAGCATTCATTATGGTAAACAGCAGTTTTAAAAGTTGCAAAACATAAGAATGAACAAAAATTGATTCTGAGTCATTCTACCACTGAATCAAAATTTCTGAGGGATGGCAAATACCTTGTCTTGGTTTCTGTTCAATGTAGTATCTTTGTAGATTATTTTTAACGGATAGATAACTTTTTCTCTTTTCCTTTTGGAATTCAATAACTGTGACAAAAATTTAACGATCCTCTAGGTTAGTTTTGCTGTGTGTTTGAATGGCATGAAGGCTTCTAGTAGAACTTACAAGGTTGAAGTTAGGTTTTCAATTTGTTCTAAGTTGCAGAAGATAGGAAACTGAGGTCCATTAGCATGTGATCGCCACAACAACTGAAATACAACTTTGACCATCAAATTGTTTCTTATGATGCTATACTAAAGATTACCTCAAAACTTCAAAGCTTAACTAAGTTAATGGTACACATTTGTAATCCCAGCACTCTGAGCTACATAGTGAATTTAAGGTGAGCTTGGCCTACAAAGTCAGATCCCTCTTTCCCTGTCTCAAAGCAAAACACAGCAAATGAAACATTTGTAGAACCTTTAAATTTAAATTAAAGATTTTTAAAAAGCGATCATTAGTTTCTATATGAATGACTTATTTGGATTTTCTGCTTTGTAGCAGTTCTCAGGCTGTAATAGGTATTAGCAAGACCTGCTCTCAGACTAGTTTTATACAGGCTCCATTGACAAGCTCACTCATGGGGCTGTGACAGGCCTTCTATCCTCAAAAATGTCTGACCTCGACCTTCAGTTCTTTGCTGGCCATTGACTAGACTTGTCATCAACCATTTGCCACATAAGACTATCCTCTGGGAAGCTCACCACCTGGCAGCCTGCAGCATCAGATGAAACAGTCAAAAGACCTCATTAAACTTTTTGCATTGTTGCATTAAACTTTTTGGAAAGAGAAGTGATTATAGTAGTCAGAAACATTACTGGCTATTTTATCAGCTGCCTCCTCTGAGGGCTGTAGAAAATAGCATTAAGGTACTAGGTGGGAATAGGATTAGAATAAAAGAAATCATATAGTTCAATTATTTAATGGACCCAGAAACTGTCTTAAAGAATACCAGATGTCTTTGATGCTAATGTCATCTTTGACTGGTAAAATTTACCTGAATAACTCTTTTTTTGGACTGAAATCCAGAGCAAACATTCTCACACATTTTCTTTAGATTTGATCCTTCTATAAGCATTCTTTCTAATATGTTTGCTAGTGTATTCTCTAATATAATTTGCACATCTTTGATTTCATGACTTATTTGTGAACTTTGAAGTTGAGTGCACAGAAGACTACCTTTTCAAATTCTGGAATGGCATGTGATTATTCTCACCCACATACTGTCTAAACAACATTTGAAGATTCCCTTAGAACAGATATAAAGAAAAGCCATTCCTTAGCAAAAATCATTTCTTTTATTGAAATTCTATTATATGAAACAAAAATTAGAAAAATCTTTCACTGAAATTTTCCTATCACTTGTCAAGTTTAGCCCCAGACATGTATTGCAGTTTATTACTGTGTAAATATGTTAAATATGGCTCTAGAGACTCCAACCTTTATTCACTCACAATTGTTTCCCTAAATAAATGTAACCTTTATTAAAATTACCAAATCAGACAACCTATATATGAGAGAAAAAACAATAAATGCTAATTTTTAAAAGCTGATTTTTTTCCCTGCAATTTTAAAGAACTTTCAAAAGCTACCTTTTGAATTGCTATTCTTTTTTTTTTTCCCCCATAGATAACATAACAGTATTCTAAAAATGTATTGTTAGGATTCTGTCTGTCTTTTGAAAAATCCCCCTTTCCCTTCTCATTAGTATCATATTTTTATTAGGCAAGGAATCACTTTTATTGTAGGTATCATTTTAAGCATAAAAATTATTTCTTCATTACTTAGACTCAGATTTCCTTATTTTACCCTATCCCTGTTTCTTAGTCTTCTTTTTCTCAGACAATACAAGAATGACAACAAAGAAAAAAAAGCACTGTGTTCCTGTCTTGGGGTTCATTTCACTTAACATCATCTTATCTGGTCATATGTACAAAGCTTTTGATCTTTTCTGCATGTCCTAGACATAAACTAGTTATTGCAACTAAGGGAAACCATGGGACCTATGTTTCTTTGGGCCTGGCTTAACTTCACTTAATACATTTTTATGTACCATGTGATTTTTTCTTTCTTTGTATGTTCCTTACACACAGTATAACCCTTGTTTTCACTATATTTGATGTTGGTGCCCTTCATCTTGTATATTCACTTCTCTAATTTGGGGAGGGGAAGGGGAAAAAAACCCAAAGCACTTAAATTGGGATACAAGTTGACCCATTATAACAATGAGATGTACAAGACACTGTGTTGAAAAATGAACTTTACAATTTAGGCGGGGTAGGGGGGAGTGTAGTTGAGGAGATAGGAGGGAAGGGATGGTAGGGGAAAAGCAAAGGAGGAGGCAACAATGTTTGATCAGAAATGTACTCATTACTTTGCTCATGTAAATGTAACCCCTCTGTTCAGTATTTTTACAATAAAAATGAATAAAAAAGAAATACAAGAATGGAGAAAGTAATGAGAATTTTCAGTGTGTTTCACTTTGCTGAAGTAGGGAGGTCTCACCTTCCAATCAGGACAAGGTAACCTAAGTGCAAACTACCCCATTTTCACTTGCTGCTACATTAACCACTCTGATGGCATCTAGCTTCTCCTAATGAGTGCTTAATTAGAACACACATGCACACACAAATACTTTACCACAGTAGAAATATGATTTTTCTTTATTTTCATTAACAAGACAGTACTTTAAAGAGCCCTATCCTCTGCTTTTCACTTTCATGTTTGATAAACTTTAAAAGACCACTTAGTATTCGTTTTAAACAAAGTTCACAGAGAAGTAATTTTCTCATGGTAACACACGCTGGTTAACATATACAGTCCTAACTAACAGGTAATAAAGTTAAAAAGACTTCATGAACTTTACAATTATAAATTTACCATTATAACATGATGGAACAATAGACCTGAGTCTAGCTTATGTCCCACTCAGTCCAGTAAGTTCCATGAATTTGAACTGTTTCTTTGAAGAACTCTATTAAGAAAAATCACCAACTAGTTCTTTACTTTCTAATACTTAAATAAGACTTATGAAAAGCCTGATAGCCAAGCAGAGAACAAATTGATCATGTGAATTATGTCCATTTAACTGCTAAGATAGTGAATAATGCAAATTTTTATTAATAAAATCAAATAGTGCTAATATATTGAACTTTTATTTCACCAAGGCAAACTATTTTAGATTTGACAATTGGTTTTCAACATAAAGAAATGATAAATATCTGAGGAATAGATATAGTAGTCTGATTTAAACATTATGAAATTTATGCACATATTGACATATTACATTTTACTCCACTATATGTACAATTTTTCTGTTTTCAAATTAAAAGTAAGTCTAAAATGAAATGAAATTTATATTGAAAAAACTTATGACTTATAGATGAGATCAGAAACTTATCATTTATAGATGAGATCAGAAACAGTATAAAGCTGTCATACAACTTTTACCAAGATAATTTATTAGTATTTCCCTATGTTTCTTATTTATTCTATCTAATATTTGTGAATTATATGAGAATAAAATGTATATATTATAACCCTTCCCTTTTGATACTCATCCATATTTATTTCAGGGAGAACTAACATTGAGTTTCTTCTTAGTAAAACAGTCTATTTATTAGCTCAGCAAATATCTTATTGACCCAATACATTTATCTAGTCTGACATCCAAATTCCACATTTGTCATTTGAACCAATAGTTTCCTTTATTGTATTTGTTTTCTCTCATTGTTGAACGCATAGTAGGAGCATATGCTATGTTTACTTGATATTTCTCTTTAGTCTCTTTAATCTGGAGTGTTCTCTTAGCCTTATAAACATTTAGTAATTGAGAATTTTATGTGATACTATCAATTGTTTTAATCAAATGCTTCTTATTTTGCTTAGAATGTTTTCTCATTGTATTCTAAGCCAGTTAATTACTATTGTGCAATTATGATAGTCTCATGGTTTAATCTCCAGAAGCACGTAATGTTCCTCTTTTGCTCATTTTGATGTTAGTTTTTTGTTTGTTTGGGGTTGTTGTTGTTGCTGCTGTTGTTGTTTCTTGGTCCTGGGGCTTGAACTCGGGGCATGGGATGCTGTCCCTGAACACTTTTTGTTCAGGGCTAGCACTCTACCACTGAGCCACAACACTAATTCCAGTTTTCTGGTGGTTAAATGGAAATAAGAGTCTCATGGGGACTTTTCAGCCCAGGCTGGCTTTGAACTGTGATCCTCAGATCTCAGCCTCCTAAATAGCTAGGATTCCAGGCATGAGCCACGGGTGCCCGGCATGTGCTCTTCATTCTGATGGTTCCTTCTATATATACTTTATAGAGCATTTCTCAGATACTAGACAATGCTCAGTATGCTTGAAATAAATACACAAGGTGTGATGCTATAAAGGAAGTTATAGTCAGACTAGATAATTGCTGTAAGAAACACTGAGTTTGTTGGTATAGTAAATACAACTTGGGATAGAGTTTGTACCTATGATAAGTGGGAATAACAGTACTTGGTTTCTAGAAATATCATACCTAGGCTCCAAATTTCATCTACAGGAGTATAGACAAGTTATTCAGCATAAAAATATTTTGTCAGAGAGCTTCTCAGCATAAAATTTAGAATTACCCATTCTCTGATACGTAGACAAACACCAGCTTCATCTTTCATCAATTGTAGTTTGTTGTGATAATTATGATACATTTATAATAATACACAGCTGGACTGGGAAGTTGGCTCAATGGTAAAGTGCTTGCCTTGCATGCATGAGGCCCTGGGTTCGATTCCTCAATGCCACATAGGCAGAAAAAGCTGGAAGTGGTACTGTGGCTCAGGTGGTAGAGTGCTAGCCTTGAGCTGAGGAGTTGAAGGACAGCACCCAAGCCTACAGTGCAGGCCCCACGACTGACAAAAAAAAAAAAAAAAGAACACACAGCTATTGAACAGATATAAATACGTAGACCCATAGTGTCTAGATCTTCACTCAATTGGGGGTAGATTCTTCTGCATGAAATATCTTTGATACCCAGAGAAATAGGATCATCTTCTGTTTGAAAGTAAACTTCTCTTTGTACATCAATGGCCTCAACATTGTTGATTCTGAAAATTAGGCAAAAGGCTTTTTCTTTAGGACACTGACAACAATGTCAGTGTTTTAATATACATTATATAACATATACTATAATATTACAAGTTAATACAATCATCAAGGTAATGTATATTGCCTAAGACTTAGTGACTAAATATACCCAACTTGGCGAAGATTCATCATCTCCATCTGTAGATCTTCTATTGCCTTCTCAGCTTTCATGGCTTGTCTCTCTGTTCAGTTTCCCATCTAGAAAGAATTTTGTGACAGAACAGCTCGCTCTGTAAGGATCCCTTCTAGGTCCATAATTCCAATTTTGTTCTGCCTGCCTCACATTGTTAAAGTTCAAATTTCTCCTTGCAACGTTATGCTTACTATTAGAGTCTAGTACGTGGTACAAAGTTCTTTCATACAAATGAGAGCTTTTATTCACTGTATTTGTCTCAAATAAACTTGTGATTATTGCTTTAGATAATTTAACCTAGCCCATGTTTCTTCTTACAAGAGAACTAAAAGGAAAAATGTCTAAAACTGTTCTTGGTGGTACTTTCTTTTAGTTAATCTTCATTATTAGCCATAATTCAGAACTTTAAGGACTGGAGGTATAGCTCAGAGGTAGATCATATTAGAAGAGCTTTCTTTAAGCATAGAATTTGCTATTCTTTATTCAATAAAAACTAATAGACAAATAGTGTGGGACTTTTAGTTTAACAAATAAATAAAAGTACTTTATACTAACATGTAATAAAGCATAGTCTATACTCTAATTTCAAATGTGTTGTAGTGTATTTATGTCTGTTAGGTAATCCATTACTTATACTAGTAGATCTCAATTGTACAGACATAATGTCCTAGCTATAGTGCTATTCTATATGACATCATTCTCTAGAGCAGCACTAGGGGCTTATGCCAGAAACTATACAAAAATGGTCTGGGATCTAGTCTTCCATAAACATGAATTATCTCTATGGCCTCAGATTTCTCAGCTATAATCTTTAATTTACAAAGAAGTAGTCATCAAGTCAGATACGGCTGGCTCACACCTAAGGCTTCAACTACCTAGAAATCTGAGACCTAAAGAACCACAATTTCAAGCTTACCTAGGTAGAAAAGTCCATAAGATTCTATCTCCAGTTGACTAGCAAAATGTCAGCTTAAAGAAAGAAAGTATATTGAGACTACAAGGCCATGAGTTTAAGCCCTGGTACTAGCACTAAAGGAAAAACAAACAAGACAACAAAAACCTAAAACACAACAACATAATTAAGATATATTGCAACTTTTTCTACTTTCATTTTTAATTATATGCATACACAATCTTGAATATATTAGCATTCAAACATCTGGGAATCAGTTGAACTGTTATTATCTGCATCTCATGAAATGATGTTTACTCTGTATCCTCTTATAAATGGGTTTGCACTGAACAACAGTCTCTCAAAGTATTTCTCATGTGCAATGTAGACTTTGTGTCGCTGCTTCTTTGCTTTAGCAGTAGCAGAATGTTCTCACTCTAAATATAAAATGATAAAAAAAGCAAGAAACAATATTTTCTTTAATTAGCTTCTTCCTTTGGGGGTTTTAGAAAAGAGGTTATGACTTGACAAAGATCCTTCCCATCTGTTCTGTTTGTTTGCTTTTTATTTTGACTTCCTTTCCTTGTCTTATCAAATATCACATGAATCATTAACATTTGTTTTCATCACTTGTTTTGATTTCCTTTGCTTCACATGATTAAGATATTATGTTGAGAGAGGTTCAGGGCTACCATATTTTACATTAACCTCATATTCTCTAAGTAAATATTAAACTTTCTAGATATATAATCTTATATCTTTACCTTGTGCTGTGTCAATGTTTTCCTTCAACTCTTCAGTAGGGAGGCATGTGCACGAATAACTGTTGTGTGAAGGTTGCAGATTTCATTAGAGTACAGGTGTCTGGATTTAAGTTGTGAGCAAATAGATGTGATCTTTAATAAAACTACTTCTCAACTGGAAGTTTGATTTATTGAGCACTTTACTCAAAAGAGATATAAGAAATCCTTTTACGTGTTTCCAAGGGCGTTCTACTAAAAATATAATGTATATCTTGTGTATTTTGTGATGCCTTTAATGATCATACTCTCTTGTTAATGATATGACATTATTTTCACACAAGATGAATTGGACGCTTCGTATCACCCAACTAAGCAACTTGAAATTGTTCCAATTAATTTATATGTTATCCTCTAATTTAAATAATGATCTACAATGGAATACACACTAATCCAACTCATAGTTTCTAAACTGGTGATTAGGCTATTTAATACACTGGTTTTTATAGGTGAAATAAAGGATACACTGATTTTGTCTGCAAGCTTTAAATATTATCAATGACTGCAGGAAATAACAACCTTAAAATCGGCCCTAAACTTAGATTGATGTGAATACAAAAATAGAGATTTTGTTATAGACTCTTCTTTTATTTTTCTTCTCAGTCACAACAAACAAACGTGTAGATTCTGTATGTTTACTGGTTCCCATTGAACAGTTTCAGGTATTATATTAAGGCCCGAGACTGGACGAATGGTGGATCATCAATGGAGGATCACTTCCCTAGCATATATAAGGTCTTGAGACTAATACCCATCATGGAAATAGAAATATTAGCAGAGGAGAAAGCAAGAGAAAACAAAGCAAAACGTTATGCTGAGATAATGTTTTACAAAGAATTTTAAAGTGTTTCTTCATTATAGAATCTGTGGTTGCAAATCTACATAATAATCTCACATGGCATACAAAATTTCACACCTGTGACAAACTATTCAGTAATTTAGATTCTTTCTTTACACCAAATTATGGCTGAACAAATCAAATCACAATGAACTTGAAACTATCAGGAATTTGTAATTTAAATAGTTTCACTCAACCCCTACTCCCAACTGCTTTTAATTAGAACCGACTTTTTAATTAAGTACTCCCACAAACAAAGTTGAGGTTGATGACTTTCCTGTCATATCATCCCCCCTTACAAAAGCAAATAATCACAGTGTCAAAGGAAGGCTTTTTTTTTAAAAACAGAACATAAGAATTCTATCTCTATTTCCATTGAGTCTGGAGAGACCAAAACCAAAGTTACCCCTGGGAACCCATCAAGGTTCTGGTCCCTGAAACAGTGAGTTGAAGTCAGAAACACTGACTTTTTTTTCTCCAGTTGCACAGTTACAGGGAAAGTGGTATAATGAAATAGACACATTTGGATTCACACAGGTATCATATTTCTGCACCTCTATTTGGTAGTTCTGTGAAAATACAAAAGGTAATTAATCATGTTCAGCCTGGGTAATTTTATTTGGGAAAGACACTGAAAGCATGTTTTCTTCTGCTAGTTGTTGGTACATTTAGAGTTAAAAATCTACAGTACCTTGAACACAATAGGTGCTTCACAAACATTAGCTATAGTTATAATGATAATTATTTTCCTTATGGCCAGTTTCCTTGATCATAAAGAGAGGCAAGGTGTATTCATGCTCTGCCATGCTGTGTGTGTGTGTGTGTGTGTGTGTGTGTGTGTGTGTACACACATGCACTCATTTGCTCACACCCCTGAAATTAGGATGTAGATGGTGCCCCTTACCTTTTTTGCTTGCCTAAGTTAAATTTCTTTATTTTTAATGTTTGATTTAGAAAACTTATTTAATATGGCAATAAGTACTAGTAAAACTACTAGCAACATTCAGTATTAATGACAGATCACAGTTAGGGGCCCAAAGCGGGTAAGGTATTTTTAGATCTTCTATCTAGCTTAGATAGTTAATCACACTCCATATGCCTCTTGAAGCAATAGTGCACATTTAGAGTTCAGGACTTTAATATAATTTAAAATAATTTAGAAAACTTGTTTTCTGATCACTCTTCCTTCTATTGTAGATAAATTGAAGTGTATATATAATTTACCCAAAGATTTACAAACTTCAGGCCATACTTTGGAGGAGGCATGTTACCACATACTATATGGGAATATGCTTATGTTGTGTATAAGGTTTTACATTGGATTTAAAATTCCCCTTTTCTTATTTCTGCTTCATTCATTGTGTTCAAAATTTGGTGTTTTTCTATTTTTCCAGATTATTATGGGTCTTATTTTTCCATTGGTAAAGGGGAGTAATCTATTAACAACTTGACATGTATTTGTTGAATTAGTCTCATTTCTAGAAGGAAAAAGTACAGTCCACTGACAGTGATGAAATAACCTTGGTGGCAGAAGCCACCATCTTAAGTAGTAACAAATGTGCACATAGTTACATTCCATGGCATACTTACACCACCGAGGAGTAAGGTGAGGGCTCAGTCTTTCCTGATGCAGACACACCTGAGTGCCTTCACAGAAAATTTGGTTCTGCAAGCTTGCAGGAAGTAATTGTCATTCCACACAAATGAACAAGTTTTGCATATCAGTAGCACACACACACATACTCTTATCTACTTTCTGAGTGCTCTGGAACTGATATCAAAATAGCAAATATATATTTATGAGAACTAAAAGTGCTGTGTTCTTCCTGATCATATAAACTCAAGGTAATTATGAAATTAATGTTCAGGATATGTGACACTGTTCCTTCCTAAGTTACTGAAACTAAAATGAAGACCAGAAGTTTTATATCAAACTATGTACTTTGTTGCTACCTATGTGCCCCAAAGGCTGTGATATTAATTATCTTTATTATTTATTTTTAGATGGGAGACTGTATTTGAAGACTACTGTCATGTACTGAATCTATCTGGTTGAAGAAGTCAAGTTCATATAAAGAACTTTGCTGTCAGACATTTGTCATTGGCAAGTTTGGAAAAACTAAGGTCCTTTTAAGGAAACTTCTTCCATTTTGTGTAGTAATGTTCTTTAACATTTAAGTACTCTACAAAAACCAAACAGTTTCCTCCACTGATTTCGTCTGTGATTCATACCAGAGACCTGCGAATGTTTGTAAATGTACAAGTATCAAACTTCTTAGTTAATATCTGCAACTTTGCTGCTGGACACTTGTATACAGAGTTCAAGGCAGGTGTGACTAAGACCTAGCCTTTTTTTTTAATGGAATGAATCATTTCTCTCTTCTGAAAATTCTGTATTTGAGCACATTGACAGACTCTTACAGCAGTGGTCACTAGACTTACAGAATTATGTCCCACCACACCATCAAGAAAATGTGGAAATGAAGTTGTAAGGGACATAGAGGATTATGAAACAAACAACAAAAAAAGAGTAATATTCTGTTACATTCAGTTTTAAACTCCGAATTGTGGGTTTTCTTCCGAATTTTTTTTCAGATACTTTCAAAAAGACCAACAAATGGATGGTAACAACTCAATGAATTATACATTTTGCTTATCTGAAAAGAAGCATTGACTATAAGCCAAAAGGTTTCACCGATAGTCTCTTTTACTTAAAAATTTAAAAAAATAAATATACATATATATCTAATTGTAACATGTTTTCATTCCAAACTGGTAGTGGTATATAGGATTAAAAATAATAATGTTGCTTCCTACTCAAACTGTTGGTCACATGTACAGTATATAAACATAAAACACACAAGGAAGGTATTATGTATGCAGTAGGATACTAGAGTTTAGGAAAATGACAATTTTAGAAAATATGTTTTTTGTCACCCTGTTGGTCAGAAAGAAGTCTTTCTGGTTTTAACGCATGCAGGCATGTAAATATTTGTCTGGAGTCACAGTATTAACGAATGAGATCTTAAGCTTCTGGTGACCTGAGAACTCTCAGTCAGCCATTTCTCTTTGATATCAATCCCTAGTCAGTGCTGCGAACTGCACTGTTGAGAATGGATTGTGGCTGACCTGTCAATCCCAACACCAGAAATATTTTTATATGTTAATGTCATATTATGTTAATGTTGCTACAAAAAAAGAAGAAACAAAACTTAACGAACCTGTGTTGTATCAGTCGAATACCAATGTAACCTTGAGTGATAAAGTTGAACTGTGTTTTGCCTCCCATCACCGCAGAGGGATGGGTGGGTTATGTGTTATTTTCACTGTCTTTTTGAAAGTTACAAGTATGTGTTTTCACTTTTGTGCAGATAACTGGAAGTAAAGCTGCAAATGATGCTTATTATACGCTAGTTAAGTTCTTTCTCTCTCGCTCTCTTTTTTAAATACAACTAGAGTTCCACCTTTAAGGACTGATATAAATCAGTACTGTTACTGTCCCTCATATGATATCCTGTCATGGTAAACTTTTATGATTCTAACATTATTTATTACCATAAAACAACAAAATCTTAAGTGTCTAAGCAAACTAGATGGAAATGTTTAAAGATTGTATTAATTGGGTAATAATTACTTGGTTAAGAAAAATGTAACATTATAGATATTCTGGCACTAAGGTTTTTACACATTTTAGGTCTTCCTTGACATGCCAGAACCTTCATCTTTGATGTAACAAACTATTAAACAATTTAGTCCATTATTTGAGATATTATGAACAATTCCTATTTTAGCTTGCTTAAAAGGGAGAAATATTTTCCTTTAAATAATGTTCGTAAATACTTTGTAGAACCTTGGTTTTCTAAGTAAAGTTTGTTCCATAATCATCTTTCATTACTGAGCACAAGAGATTCTATTCCTAGTTCTGTGCATTTTGGTTTGTTTGGTTTCCCATATGCAGTCTTTAAAGGATTGTAAGAACACTTAAGGTTGAATGAACTTGTGGCAAGCTTTGGAATCGTACACTTTTTGAAACTTTTTTTAAAGAAGCCTACAACTTACATATTGTCATAGAATCAGCCTTTGTTCTCCTCCTGGCATACAGTCACCTGTTATGTGGGGTTAAATAATTTTGAAATTCATATTTTCAAGACCTTTGAGAATGCTTTAGTGTCTGGTTCAACATAAAAGGATATTTCAGCAAAGATTAAAGAAAAAAATGCTGTCATCTGTATGTTAAGAAAGACTCTTTACTAACCTGTTGTAAATATTACAATTCACAAAATGTAATTGTAAGTCTGTAACTTAATCCCCCCTCCCTTTTTTCTTTTAGTTAAACTAGTTGGTTTAGAAATTTATGTTTTTTGGCATAAATAAGTAAAATTGTGCCCATTTTATGGTTTCCATGCTTTTGTAATCCTACAAATATTAATGTCTAGTTGTTCTATATTATAACCACATTTGCGCTCTATGCAAGCCCTTGGAATAGAACATACTCATCTTCATGTAGGACCTATGAAAATTGTCTATTTTTATCTATATATTTAAAGTTTTCTAAAAATGATAAAAGGTTATTACGAATTTTGTTGTACAAAATCTGTACAAAATCTGTTTTTACATCATAATGCAAGAATTGGAAAATTTTTCTATGGTAGCCTAGTTATTTGAGCCTGGTTTCAATGTGAGAACCACGTTTACTGTTATTGTATTTAATTTTCTTTTTCTTTTCAACAATCTCCTAATAAAAATGTCTGAAATCTCCCTGTGACTTTATTTACAGTTCGTCTTTATTAAATTTTCGTGAAATGCAGAGCATTGAAGGAATATTTACTTTCTAATGGGAGGCATCTAAAAACAACATAAGTCAGCTATTTGCAATGGGAAAGAAACAATGCTCAATGATTTTATTTAACATGCAACTGCTTCTATCTCTAATATGAATTACTCTGGTGAAAAACATCATAAAAGCATACTCTGTAGTTATTGTTTAACAAGCAGATTTTCCATATTTTGTTTCTTGCCAGCTAAGCAAACTGCCCCCATATACATGATTTATTTATGTACATTTCACAGTTTATGAAGCTGTTATTTGTACCTTTTTCCTTTATATTCTTATATTCCCATGATTCTTATTTCACAAAGCTTTGTGCTGAATAATGTAAAGTAGACATGTTGATGGAACAAAATATATTATTCCCATATCTATAGGAGTGTAGATTTGTAACTCTAACTCAGTGTTTTGCTTTTGCTTTTGATTCTATTATTGGGGAAAATGCCTTCAGTAAAATATCCTTTAATATTATATAAACATTTTAATCAAACTAAAGTGC
This sequence comes from Dipodomys spectabilis, assembly GCF_019054845.1. NCBI lineage: Eukaryota > Metazoa > Chordata > Mammalia > Rodentia > Heteromyidae > Dipodomys > Dipodomys spectabilis. Next base: position 5,146,954 of record NW_024870772.1, read on the forward strand.
AACATTTGCAGAAATAGTAGGTTGCTATCTCTGTGAATATTCTAAATATTCTCAGGAGAATGGAATATGCATTTCTTTTCTGTTTAAATGAGTTATTTCAATGAATTCTTCAAACAGCATATAAACTAATTATGATACTTGTTTAATAAAAGCCTAAAATGTTTATGTGACCATTACAAACACAATTTTTGTCTTCTGTCATTATGTGTTTATATCAGTAAGGCTTGTGTTAGAACATTATGAAATCTCAGTGGAATTCAGGGATAATGTAGCCTTTCCCATGTGCTTTCGTTAAAATTTGTGGTCTGCAAAGTCTTTTATAACTGGAACAAAGTATTGAACAAATACAAATTCTAGAGATTGCAATGCTAAAATACAGAGAGTGGACATGTTAATAGAATTAAAACATTATTGTAAGTGGAAATGTTAAAAAAATGTTAAATTTCCTCATGCAGGTTTTGTTTTTCTCTTCAATATGCTTGAGTAGGATATAATAGTAGAATAGGTCCCCATAGATCAAGCATTTTTATTAATAAAGTTTTTCTACTGCACATAGCACTGTGCAGGATGCTGTAATGACTGAAGTTGAAAACATGTTTGTTTGGTTTTTAAATCCCAATTGACTTTATAATTTGATCAGAATTTTAAAATTTTTATTTGTCAGTCATGGGGCTTGAACTCTGGGCCTGGGCTCTGGGCCTGGGCGCTGTCCCTCAGCTCTTCAGCTCAAGACTAGTGCTCTACCACTTGAGCCACAGCTCCACTTTTGGTTTTCTGAATGGTTTATTGGAGATAAGCGTCTCACGGCCTTTCCTGCCTGGGCTGGCTTTGAACCAAGATCCTCAGATCTCAGCCTCCTAAGTAGCTAGGACACAGGCATGAGCCACTGGTGCCTGACTTAGGATTTGAAATCTTAATTTCCAGAAGAAGATTCACTGGACATCTTCTCTACAGTAGTCAAACTACTATTAAGAGAGTCTTAGCTTAGGTCCACTTCCACTAGGTAATAACTCTACAGTGACCCATTTTCTACCTTGACCTTCCAGAGAAAAGTTGGGTAGGAATTAATACAGAGGAAATATTTTACTCTCTGTTTTAAATCCCTATCAGTCATTATTTTCATGTTATTTCTTCATTAATTTCAGCCACAGCATTCTTAAGGAATGATCATGAACCAGCAAAAGGTAATAGCTTGCTTAATCACAAACAAATAAGCTGTAGGTTGAGATGTGGGATATATTTGGAAAATAGACTATGCAATATTTAATATTTATTTAGTTATCATAGCATAATAATGACCTAAAGTAATTCAAACAGAGAGAATTAAATACCAGATATAAAGGGAGTGCGTGACATCTTGACTAGTGGCAAGAAGCTGTAGATATTGAATTGAAGAGCTGGATCCATTAGGACTTCTTTGGTTCTTGTAAGAAAAACAAAATCTTGCAAAGGGAACTGGTGATATAGATAAGGGATATATATGTGATACCAAGGTAAGAAGTCAGCCAGTCATGCGTCCAGAGTTCAGGTACCGTGTTGTACCTTTTTATCTTTCTGTTTTGCTAAATGAGTCTCTACTCATTATGTATATGCTTCTGTTGTTCATCTTTTCAGAAGCATAACCCAGTCCATAGAAGTGAGAACCAGTCATTTTCTCAGTCATATCCTAAGTCAAATTTCCTGAGCAATCTAATCATGTCATGGTAGAGTACAAGTCAGTAAGGCATTTTGTCAATACATCACACTTTTAGTATTCCGTGTGTTTGTGTGTATGTGTGTGTGTGTGTGTGTATGTGTGTGTGTGTGTGAGTGTGTGTGTGTGTGTGTGTGTGTGTGTGTGTGTATACATGTCAGTACTGGGGCTTAAACTCAGGTCCTGCCACTCTATCACTTGAGCCACAATTTAAGTCCCCGATTTGAGGTGGTTAATTGGAGATAAGAGTTTCATGGGCATTCCTGCCAGGCTTGTTTTTGAATCATAATCTTCTTATCTCATCATGAGTAGCTAGGATTACAGGCATAAACTATAGACCCCCACTTTTTCTGTTAAATTTTGAAAATATCAGAGAAATGTTCATCTCTAGTTGAGGCCAGAGCATAAAGATGTTTAAATTATTCAAGTAATTCTAACAAGTACCTAAGTTTAAGGACCATCATATGGAAGAATAAGTATCATACTAAAGAATAAAATTAATGAGTCTTCCGCTGTGTAGCAAGATTTGGTAGTGAAGTGGGAGTTGTGAGCTGTGCAGACACTACAGAAACTATTTAATAGCTCTATAAAGTATTCTTTAAAAAAAAAAAAACTTGTGCCTTGTAAACTCAATTCCAAATTCTAAATAAATTCTTTTATTAAATGATTTTATTGTGAAAATACTGTACAGAGGAGTTACAGTTAGATGAGCAAGGTAATGATTACATTTCTTATCAAGCATTGTTGCCTCCTCCTTTGTTTTTCCCCTAGTATCCTTTCCCTCCCACCTCCTCAACTATACCCCCTCATTTTTCAACATAGTGTCTTGTATATCTCATTGTCCTCATTGTTGCAATGGGTCAATCTGTACTAAATAAATTCTTCTAACCAGACACAAAAGAAGTTATGCCACATTTTTCTAAATAAAATTATTGACATATCTGACTCTAATCATACCTAACTGTAGAGGAAGGTAAAATATCTAAGACAGTATAGTGGTTTCCTCCACTTGAATATCTTTAACATTTTCCTCACTCCATATTATTTGGTAGTAATCTTTGGGTTTCTTTTCTTTTTCTCCTTTTTAAAATTTGCTTTTCTTTTTTTGTTTCATGTAAAAATACCTTACAAAGGGGTCACAATTACATGAGCAAGGTAATGGGTACATTTCTTATCAAGCATTGTTGCCTCCTCCTTTGTTTCCCCTTCCCATCCCTTCCCATCTCCCCATGCCCCATCACCCCATCGCCCCATCCCACCACCCCCCCATGCCACCCTGCCAAAGTTGTATAGTTCGTTTTTCGACATAACGTCTTGTACATCTCATTGTTGCAATGAGTCCACCTGTATCCCTATTTAAACAATTTGTTTTTTCCCTTCCCCTCCACAAATTATACCAACATTAAATTCCGTGGGGGAGGGACATACAAAGCAACAAAGAAATATCTTATAAATATGTTAGAAACAATAACAAGAAAAAAAAAACATCTGAGGCCTTATGTTGGGGTTCATTTCTCCTAACATCAACTTACCTGACCTTTTCTGCTTGTCTCAGACATATACTAGATATTGCAAATAAGGGAAACAAACCATGGGACCTATGTTTCTTTGGGCCTGGCTTACTTCACTTAATATAATTTTTTTCCAAGCCTTTCCATTCCTAACAAATGGGGCAATGTCATTCTTTCTGATGGAGGCATAGAATTCCATTGTGTGTGTGTGTGTGTGTGTGTGTGTGTGTGTGTACATGCATACCACATTTTCTCAATCCATTCATCTACCGAAGGGCATCTGGTTCCATATCTTAGCTATGATAAATAATGCTGTAATAAACATAGTTGTACTGGTAGCTTTAGTATGGCCTTGTTTGTTTTCATTTGGGTAAATGCTCAAAATTGGGATTGCTGGTCTATGTGTAGGTTTTTGAGGAACCTCCATACTGCTTTCCAAAGTGGTTGAATAAGTTTAAACTCCCTCAACAAAGCAGTAGGGGCCCTTTTGGCCACATCCCCTCCAGCATCTGTTGTTATTAGAGTTCTTGATTATAGCCATTCTAACTGGGGTGAGGTGGTATCTCAATGTTGTTTTGATTTGCATTTCTTTTATGGCTAAGGAGGTTGAGCATTTCTTCAGGTGTCTATCCTTTCCTCTTCAGAGAAGTTTCTCTGCTAAGTCTTTAGCCCACTTATTTATCGGGTGGTTGTTTCTTTGAGGATTTGTTGTTGGGGGATTTAATTTTTTGAGTTGCAAGTATATTTTAGATATGAGACCCTTGTCTGTTGTATGGCTAGTGAAGATCTGCTTCCAATCCGTGGGCTTTCTATTGATCTTACTAGCTATGTCCTTTTTCATGCAGAAGCTCTACAGTTTCATACAATCCCATTTGTCCAACCTTTCTTTGATTTGTTATGTTTTTAGGTCTCTATTAAGAAAATTTTGGCCTGTGCCAAGGAGACTTAGGGTTTCTCCTATTCCATCTTGTAATGTTTTCAGAGTGTCTGCTTTGACTCCGAGGTGTTTGATCCATTTGGAGTTGATTCTGGTGCAGGGTGATATATAAGGATCTAGCTTTAATTTCCTACAAGTGATTAACCAATTTTGCCAGCACCATTTACTGAAGAGGTTGTCTTTCTTCCATTCTATTTTTTTAGCTCCCTTATCAAAGGGAGCTATAGGTCTGTGGGTTCATTTCTGGGATTTCAATTCTATTCCATTGGTCCTGAGGTCTGCTCTTGTGCCAGTACCAAGCTGTGGCTTTTCTGTATGCCAACAATGAGAAAAGTGTGGCTGAAATCAGGAAAGCACCTCCATTCGTAATAGCACCACAAAAAAAAATAAAATACCTAGGTATTAACTTAACCAAAGAAGTGAAAGTTCTCTATGATGAAAACTTTCAAAACCTGAAAAAGGAAATCAAAACAGAACTTAGAAAGAGGCAAAACCTCCTATGCTCCTGGACTGGAAGGGTCAACATTGTGAAAATGGCAATACTTCCCAAGGCTGTCTACAAATTCAATGTGATACCTGTCAATATTCCAACCTCATTCTTCAAGGAAATAGGAAAAGCAATCCAAAATTTCATATGGAAGAATAAAAGATCCCGAATAGCAAAAATGATCCTTAACAGAAAGAACAGTGCTGGAGGAATATCAATACTAAATTTCAAACTCTATTACAAAGCTTTTATTTTTCTTAAACTATGATTTAGCATCTATGAAGAGACTCTAAGTCCTTCTTTGAGATCTTCTAGGTTTAGAATGATCCTTACAATGCAGGTAGAGGAAATACTTAAGGCAATCATATTAAGGAGGTATGTTAAACTAAAGGAGATAGAGTTTCAACATACTTACAATCATAAAATGTTAATTAATGTAAATTGTTACAGGATTTTATAAGTAATAACTTAATATGTAAAATAACCATTGTAAATTGTAGCTTATATGCATTCAAAAACATTGTTGATAAGTCAAAGGACAACCTAATGCTATAATCAGATTAGCTTGTATATAAATGTGAATATTTTCTATAAGTTCTCCAGAGCTTTAAACTATTTTTTGGTAGTTTCCAAACTTTTCGCAGATACTATGTTCTTTTATTAATGCTGCATGAGAAGATTTGTGTATTATATGAGTTAACAAATGAAGATAAGTTAGTTGATCCATTTCAATAATGGGTGTCACTTTTCTATTTATTAGGTGCACCTGCTTTCAGCCATATATTGCAAATAGTCATTAAAAATAAGGACTGATACGTCTTCTCTTTCGTTATTAAAATTAGTCATTAAGAATTCCATTGCCAGCTTCAACCACAGATGTGGAAGCTGGCAGAAGATAATAGGACTAGTCAATCCTTGCGTTGCCAGCTCACCTTGGTAAATTCATAAAGAGAACAGGGCTCCCATTGAGTAAGCTTTTCTATAAATCCACTAAAACAAATAGATTGTGTTCACGGATGGATTTATTTTTACATTTTTTAGAGTTAGAGAATTCTCAATTAGAGGAACTTATAAAAATAGTACAAACACAAAGATATCCTATGAGCCTTTCATTTTATTTACCTTCTCACTGGATAGCACTTGAGACAAATACAGTATAGTATCACAGCCAAGAAATTTTTTTTGTGTGTGAGATACCATACAGAGGGGTTACAATTACATGGGAAAGGTAATGAATACATTTCTTATCACGCATTGCTCCCTCCTCCTTTGTTTCCCCTTCCTATCCCTTCCCATCTCCCCCCCATCTCCCCCGCCCCCCGCTGCCAAAGTTGTAAATTTAGTTTTCCACATAACGACTTGTACATCTCATTGTTGCAATGGATCCACCTATATCCCTATTTAAACGATTTGTTTTTCCCCTTCTCCTCCACAAATTATACCAACATCAAATACATTGAAAACGGGTTATTCCGTGGGGGAGGGACATACAAAGCAACAATGAAATTACCTTATAAATATGTTAGAAACAATCACAAGAAAGAAAAAAAAACATTTGAGTCCTTATCTTGGGGTTCACTTTGCCTGACATCACCTTATCTGACCATTAATTTTATATTGACACAGTCGCCCAAGGTTTGTTTGATTTAATTTGCTTCTTGTGATTCTGAGGATCAAACTTGGAGCCCTACACATACTTGACAAGCATTCCACCACTGAACTACATCCGGGGACTCTCATCTTTATCACACACACTAATTTGTATGACTGTGTTTACTTCTAAGAAAGGTATTATCTTTACAACTCCCCCAACACAGACAAAATATAAAACAGTCTATCACAAGGATCTTTCATATGCTAGTTTCAGTCACATACATGTGTTCACATGGATGTGAATTTTCACTTCTCTGTTCTCTCCAGGGGGAACATTTTGAGACATGGTTATTCTATGCTTAGTTTTGTAGGAAGCCATCATATTCTTTGCCCTACAGAATTAGATGAGTGATACAAGACAGGCAGAAATACTTCTCTACCTGTGGATACAGAGCAGAGGAAGGGCAAACCTCACTCCAACTCTTTCTACCTACTTGGTTTCAGGCAGAGCTGGAGGCCCAGTTTCCCAGTGGGACCCAGTGACAGAAGGTGAGAAGAAGGGAGGAAATTAGGTATGGTCAGGACTTCTTTGCATTATGTCCTTAGCTGAGGGTGAGTTCTCAGCTCCATCCAACCACTAGAAAGAAGGAAGATTAGCTCACATTTGTGATAGATAAAGATTTTAGAATCTGATTCCTGCTTCCATAAAAGACAATCCAGTTTTTTGAAGGTGATGGCACTGGTAGAAAGTAATTTCTCTCTTTTCCCACTTAGCACCCCAGAAGCATAGATGCTGATGCAGCTTGGAGGAACAGGTTTTTTTTCCCTCTGATATTTGACTGGATTTAGCATTTATCTTTATCTATTTATAATCTATCTAATACATACATGCAAATATATACATATGTATGTATCTTTTCATATTTATGTAAAATATATGTGCTATATGCTGTCTTACATATATATATATATATATATATATATATATATATATATATATATATAGTGATATAAACCACATGGAAAATGTGAAAAGAAAATTCATTTTGCCTGCATTATTCTATCTCCCAGACAGAAACAAATCTCTGACTAGCATAGCAGATTTCCCTCATGGGAAAGTTAGAATGAGTACATAGCTGCTCCACCTTTCTCAGCCTGGCCCAAACAACCCAAATTGGTTGGGAGGAAAGCAGAGTTAAGATATCTTGAGATAGCCAGGAACAAAGAAGTGGAAGTATAGGGAAGGAAGGATTTCACATAAGATTGTATCACACTATTGGGGCCCAGTGTAAATTCTCAAATTATTTTAGTTGGTTCTGGATATTAAAGTAGTGATACAGTTAGTGCAACTATGGTTAATGTTTATCACCAAATGGGCAAAGATTTACAGGAATTAGGCATACTTGAAAGTTCATGCAAACATTTGAAAACTAATGGAGATTCTACTAAAGCTTTGAATATTCCTGTCTCTGCCTCTTGAATAGAAATCAGTGGACATTACATTTAAATTCCTAATGACAATGGATTCCTAAAGAGAGCCACAACATTTTCTTACAGAGTGTACATTAAAAGCTTTGAAAGTTATTGAATCTGGGCAAAATATATTCCAGACTTATTGGCACAGTGTTTAACCTATATTCACAGTATATTAGCAAGATCTTTACTTTTAAAATATTGAAGTTTTTTAAGCCAGTCCATTTCATACATTGCTCCGTGAGTAGTTATAGTTGTAATCAAGTCTTCACTAGATACATTATTTTCTTGGCCTTTGAACAAATGTAGATCAATAGTAGAAAATATATCTATTAAAGGTGTGTACATTGTTGTTCAGCTGTCATATGAAACAATGAGTTCATGCCTACTTGTTTCTGCTATTGTGTTCAGAAAAATAAATGATGTAGTCTGGTCTGGAGCTCTCTATGTAGGAAATTGGCAGCATCTTGTTATCAACCTGCCTCAGCCTTCCAATTGTCAGTATTACAGATCTGAGAACCTATACTCAGCCTGCAACTTCCATCATACAAGCTAAAGTAAGTACATTTCATAAACAGAAGATAAAGCAAATAAATTATGAAATCTAAAATATAAAAAAACAAAAGAAGAGTAAACATGATAGAATCTTTACAGATGAAAATTACATTTGATATAAAATAGTATTCTTTAAAATACTTTTTCTTTGAAAACCTGATACTTTTTATGAGATGAGAAAACTTCGCTTAGCTACTTAATTTTAGTCATTTTATAGTTAATTTGGGAAACACACACAACAATAAACCTATTGTTAGGGAGAAAACACAGTTGAGTAGAACAATCATTGTATGAAGTGAAGGTGTTCCAAAAATAACATCAGCACATTAACTGTGAGGAAATTGTAGATTGAGGCAATGTCATTGCTCAACATAGTTTGGCCTTACAATTTATTTTTGGTTAAAATCTTTTAGGATTTATTGGATTGGAAAGGCCAAAACAGGATTCAGTTTCTTCAGTTAACTGAACTTCTTTTGCGCATATTCAGAAGTGAATTATTCTTTTGAAAATAGACTGACAGAAATTCAGATTCAGCATGTTCATCAAGATGCACCCGTTGACACAAACTCTGTGAGAGAGAGGAAGACAGGATTGGACAGATAAAGAAGATGAGGTAGACTCGCGTAAGGAAGCCCTCCTTTCTCATGGGACCCATGGTGAATGGCAGTAAGGTAGGTTGGACCTCGCACTTGCCCCTGGAGTTTACTTCATTACATGTGCCTAATAAGCAGAACCGCTGAGTGAGCATGAAAAGGACAAAGTGTGGCATAATACAGCATCCATTAGATTTGGAAAATGAGGGATGTTTTCCCAAACTGAACAACACAGATATGGAACCTAAATCATTGTTCAAAAAAGTCATAGCCACAGACATTAATGTTCTGTACCTTATTTTCCCCTATATGGCAATTTTGTTTTACTAGTTAATGTAACTTGTGCACAATAATAAGCTTCAATGCCTTTTTGTACATTTGTGTAACATGCTTTAATCATCTACTTTGTCGTATTTTGGTTGTGTGCTCTCTCTAGCTTTATTGCCCCCATTGATGCTCTCACTGGTTAATTTATCCTTTCAATAATGCTTTCTAATCTTTCTAAGGTATCACAGTATTCTTTCTGTGGGTCTCACTGATTTTTTGTGACTCTACTGCCTGCTTCTTTTCTCTCAGTCAAGTCCCCGAGCTGATAGAATGTTATCATATTAGATTCCTGTTATTCCCAAATCTTATTATGAATTGCTCTATAGCAATGATTGCCTTCAAGTCTGTCATGTGGCAAAATTAATGAAATCACTGAGGAAACAGCATGGTGATCTGTTATGAAGAACTTCTTAGGATGATGGCTTTGGGCAAGGTAAGTAATAAGATACTCATTGGGATCAATTTGAACTGAAGCTCAATGGCTGGTCACCAGTTCACAATAAGATGCCTGAATGTGGAGATATTTATCTCCACAACTTATTGTCATATCTAGACTCCTCAAGTTTTCCTATTCACCAAGATCTCTTAGGAAGATAAAATAAAAATAGCTGGAACTACTTTCAGAGCTTCTAATTAAGCTGGTTTGAGTAGTACCCTATATTTTCATGTCTAATAAACAGTTTGTGTTTATTATAACGTATGTGACAAAATAATTCTGATTCGTTTCTGGAAAAAAAATGTCTAAAATAGACAATCGGGCCGGGAGTAGTGGCTCCCAATTGTATTCCTAGCTACTCAGGAAGCTGAGATCTGAGGATTTCAAAGCCAGCTTAGGCAGATGGTTAATCTACAGTTGACCACCAAAAAGCTACAAATAGAGCTGTAGAGCTGTGGCTCAAGTGGTAGAGTGGGTGGCCTCAAGAAAATTAAAACAAAAAAGTACATCAAGGACAGCATTAAGGTTCTGAGTTCAATCTTCAAGACTTGCATGTGCACACACACACACACACACACACACAAGCAGATGTTGACAAATATTAGGAAGATTAATACAGTAGCTTCCAGATTTAGTTTCCAGGAATAAATCTTTAAATATCACAAAATTATACCAGGGCTTCTAGATCTGTTATGACTAGAAAGTCAGGAAATTAGGTAGTTGCTGTCAAACTACAGCCAACAAAATGGAGAGCATACCTCTCTTGCTGGCAATGAATGGTTGGGGATAGGATATGGGACTCATTTGACAACTGTCCCTCAAAATCTGAGCATCTCTCTCTCTCATTTTTTATTTTTTTGTCGATCATGAGCCTGAACTCTGGGCTTGGGCTCTGTCCCTCAGCTCTTTAGCTCAAGGCTAGCGCTCTACCACTTGAGCCACAGTTCCACTTCTGGCTTTTTCTGCTTATGTGGTGCTGAGGAATCGAACCCAGGTTCTCATGCAACCAAGGCAAGCACTCTACCACTGAGCTACCTTCCCAGCCCAGCCCATATCTCTAATTCCATATGGGACTACAAATATGGAAACCACAGAAGCAGGTGCTCTGCTTTATCTGTTCTGGTCAACTCCCATGGGTAAATCTACTTCAGGACTAAGGTTTTATGTGTAATTCAGAGCGAATGGTGCCTTGAAAAGGTGCTCTTGGGTCTAGGTTGTATTGAGTGGACTAATCTAGGCTGTCTGTCACATACCTAAAGGAATCCCATGGACCACAAACTGAGAAAACAATTTATCAGATGACAGCTGATTGTAATGGTAGATTCTAATCAAGAGGAACAAGAATAGATATAATAGCCTTTTGAAATTGTTTTCACATCTTATACTATTAAGCTTATTCTAATTACTCAAAAGTATATGAAGGCACTATGGTTTTTGTTTTGTGCTTTATAATCAAGTGTAGGTTTTTTTTTAACAGACATAGTGTTGAACATTAGCCTACCAATCTCTGACTGAAACATTGAAATCAAACTAATGGATAATGTTTAATGTGCATTAAAATAATGGACTGATTGCTTAATGAAATCATGCTTGATATGGCCCCAAGGTATATCATCCAGAATTGCTCTTCAGAGGCACATCTCCTGCCTTGTTTTTAAGGCTGATCAAAGGAGCAAAGAGCCAAGAGCAGAAAATGGATGGAGTAGCAGTGCAGGTGGCAGCTGAGACATTACTAAATGATTGCCTATCACTCAGGTACACATCTGCTATACATATCTCTGTGTCCATTCTGACCAATGTCAAATTCTATGAAATTAAGTTAAACTGAAAATAGGATTTTTTTCCTTTTAGTTTTACAATAATTAAGTCTATTCTGGGATAAAATATATTCCACCGGAACATGTGCTTCTGCAACATGGATGATTCCACAACCAAGTATATATTTTATCGATTTATACTGAACGTTTCTCCATCCAATTTTGTGTTTATTCCAAGAGATCAATTTAGGGGAAGAGAGGTTTGATCAAGGAAAAGATGGCTTAGTTTGTAGGTGATTAGTGTATTCATCTTCCCCTTTACAACGCTTAACCTCTTCTACATTCATTACATTTACAGGCTGGAGCACAAACTGTTGATGTTCAGAAGGGGATGAAAAGGCCTAGTGAGATTTTTTTCATCTAACAAGTTTTCATTATATGCCTAAATCCTCTTTGCTTTTCTCTTCTCTCTCTCTCTCTCTTCCTTCCTTCCTTCTTTCCTTCCTTCCTTCCTTCCTTCCTTCCTTCCTTCCTTTCTTCCTTCCTTCCTTCCTTCCTTCCTTCCTTCCTTTGTTTCTGGCTTACTGAACAGTCAGAACTGACATTGATTTTTTAGTTACTTTTTATTTGTATTCATTACTTGTACATAAGGTATTTCAGGGTGACAGTTCCATACATATATACAACATTTTCCTTCTAAATTCTTCTTATTATGTCAGAAAAAGTGCCATATATGTCAAACTTCTACGTTTATAGCTTTTATAAAACATATTATTTTGCACATCTGTCTTTTCTCCTCCAAAGTATTCTATCTAAGAGAGCTAACTCTAAACTAAAATTCAGACATTGTTAACTTTTTCTAGTGTTTTTTTGTTTATTTATTTATTTATTTACTTATTTATTTTTGTCGGTCATTGGGCTTGAATTCTGGGTCTGGGTGCTGTCCCTCAGCTCTTCAGGTCAAGGTGAGCACTCTACCATTTGAGCCACAACACCACTTCTGGTTTTCTGGTGGTTTATTGGAGATAAAAGTTCCATGGACTTTCCTTCCTGGGCTAGCTTTGAACCATGATCCTCAGATCTCAGCCTCCTGAGTAGATAGGATTACAGTCATGAGCCACCAGCATTTGACAAGTGGTCTTTTTTAAATAAAATATAATTTGTAAAAGTAACATAGTGTAATTCATATTTTAATTTAAAATTTTAATATAAAATATAATCACTTTTATATGAAAACTAAGGTCACTTTATCTTTGTCCAAGTACTCCTGTTATTTTTAAAAGATTAAAAAATGAAAGTTTGTGGGCTCCGAATGTGGCTTAGTGGTACTCATTGATATATGAAGCCTTGGGTTCAATTCCTCAGTACCACATAATCAGAAAAAGCCAGAAGTGGCTCTGTGGCTCAAATAGTAGAGTGGTAGTGTTCAAAACATATTTCCTCATATTATTTGGGTATTGACCAAAGCAGTATAAGAAGAACTTATACAGTTTTTGGAAAATCCTGAAGGTAGATCATTCTCTGAAAGATAGTTATTCACTTTATTTTTTCAAGGATAATTACAGCTGAATTTAAGTTTTTCTTTCTTCATGAGGAGACTACTCAAGTTCCAAGTGACTTTGCTCTTTTGCTTTTCCATCAGATTTCTTTCCATATTAGCTCAGTGTAAAGTTGTTTTTACACCTCAGTCTTCAGCAGATCTTCACTTACTGTTGGACAATGTAGAAAAGAAATGAGGCTCCTATTTCCAGTATTCCAAAAGTGTTTTAGGACACTTTGCCATAGAGAATCTTCTATGAGTCAATTCTAGTAAAATAAAATGCCGTCGGTGTTAATGTTAACCATGACATTAAATATGTTATTACAGTATTTGGTATTTATGGAATTTGAGATCCATAATACACACATATACATATACACACACATATATACATACATACACCCACATTTATACACAGATACATAGATACACATATAGACATATCTACACATATATATACACACACACATATATACATATGTACATATATACTTATATATACATACACCCATATCCACATATCCACATAAATATACACACATACACATATACACACATATACCACATATACACACATATACCACATATACATACACACATATATAAATATATCTGTTCTTTATAAATATTGTGAAATTATTTTAGTTTTTATTTTTTTATTATTGTGAAAATACCATACAGAGAGGTTACAATTACATAGGCAAAATAGTGAGTACATTTCTTATCAAGCATTGTTGCCTCCTCCTTTGTTTCCCCTTACCATCCCTTCCCCTCTTCACTCCCACACTCCCACACCCCCCTAAAAATATTGTGAAATTATTATATTGCCAAATAATCTTGAGCATGAGTCAAATACTTTCCCTATCTTGATCTCCTTATCTGTAGAACCGACATTAAAAAAAGCTTTGTCTTAGACTTATTAGTGTTATAAGTGTTGAAATGTATTCAACTCTTAGAAAATGCCTCTCATATCCAGTTCCCAATAATTATTAATGGCCATGATTGCCAACTTTTATCATTAATTGTTAGAATTCTAAATTTCTATCGTAACTTTTAATATCTGGTTAAAAGTTTCATTACACTTTCTCAACCCCCTGAGGACATAGCCATAGAGACTAGGATTCATAGATATCCAAATTTACATTTCCAGTTTAGACTTGTATAATATGTCAACAGGCTGTGATCTACACATATGGTTTTACACAGAATACCTATTCCCAGATTTATTTCTGGTTGGTATTTTGCAAACATGATTTCCTTTTCTGGATTACCACAGCTGAATATTTAGAAGTGTCTTCTTTTGTCTTTCCAAGGACACAAACACAAAGACTCTCAAATCCTGAGAATGCATGTTTAATTGTGCTAAACATTTCATTACAAGAAGTGTAGCAGTGTGTTACTTTTCTGGGCATTTGGAAAATTAGGACTGAATTGAACTTGACAAAAATGCACATAAAAAATTTAGATTTGTGTTGATTCTTTTTACTTTCATTTATGTATAAATTGTATATCTTTTTAGAATCATCATATCTTATTGATTACTTTAAAAGCTCCAAATATTTCACAATCTCTAATGGATTCAGTCCAAATAAAACCAATGTCAAATTATTCCACCCACACTTTTTCAAACTCTATTTACTGCGAACCACAAAGCCAAGGGAATCAAATGCTGGATTACATGGGAAAGCAGATGTTGTGTGACCTCAGTGGAGACAGCCCACAAGCCATTTGAGCCTCTCTTATAAGCAAAGAACCTATTGAAGCTGCATTTCTGCATGCCAATGACACTATTTTTTCTCCTCAAAGGCAAAACCTGTTTCCTATATGCAACTCTTGAGCAAATGACATTCAATTTTAAAACTAAGGACAACTGGAGACAAGACCAGAGAATGAATTAATTGTCCTCCTAACATTCATGACATATTAATGATTGATTCATTTTTTTAAATGTTTAATTTTGTAAAGAAAAGAAGTGTAGGAACTATGAGAAATTTAAATGGCATCTAGTAAAGCTGGGTCTTCAATTCAACTTAGTTAAAATTACTTGATGTGCCTAGATTGTAAACATTGGAGAAAAATTTTTGTGCTGTATTTAGTGTGTGTTTTTTTAAAGGAAAAATAAATAGGAAACTTAAAATGAATTGGAAAAATCACTATCATAATATTTTCAGTTATAATTTACTTCTTCTGTTGCTAATCATTTAATACCAGAGTCAAAAATATTGAGCATGTTACTCGTTCTCTAAAAATGAGTGCATGAAGTTTACTACAGCACATTTATAGTCCTACCTACAGTGGACACGAAATCCCTGTATTTATTTGTGCTTTGCAAATATTTTAATAAGATTCCTTCTTTTTTTGAAAGTCAGTTTTCCTAGAGGTACCTTGGCTTGCTTACACACTGAACTACATGTAATATTTTCTCATCTATCTGGCTCATCTGTATGAACCAATTTGTTCTCTGAATTGTAAACGCTTTTTCAGTAATTTCAAAGGGCATTCATTTAAAAGGACAACCCAAGACTACATTTCTGAGCAAGAGAAATTCACTTGGTGATAATACTAACACTTCCATTGTTGTTTGTGACCTGAAACATTTTCCAATAGTTTTATAGTTGTGCATTCTGAAGCAACAAAAACATATAAAACAACAGAAAGGCTAATAATTTCATGAGAAGCCTAAATTTAGTAAATAACAGCAACTTTTAGCTGATATTTGGCCTATAATGAATTGGTTTTATTTTTCTATAACACAGATGCTACTGATCACAATGAAATTGTCAAGAAAAGATCTTATGGAGCCGATTAGCATAAGGGAAATCTACACTTGTGACCACAGACAAAACCTAGCTTTGCAGAGCACAATGAATGTGATTGGCATAACTGTTTGACCTTCGGTTTGATGGGGGAATTCTTGCGGTTCCATTCTTCCTTTGGAATTATAGTGTGAAATAAATGCAGAATGCTCCCATTCTAACTCTTTGGATTTCTCTTCTCCCCTCTATTAGTCAGCTTATAAAGCTTTTACAGCTTGCCTTAAGATCCTGGATTTGTGATAAAGGAGCAAATGTTGCCATTGGAAACTTTAGTTTGGCTCATTTGGTTTCTGCAAAGCACACACACACACTCACACAAAAAGCAAGTGATAGAGAAATGTATTCTGTAAATGCTTTAAAAATCACCAAAATGATGAAAACCAATTTCAAAAAGCTACCTCCTTTCTGAATCAGCATAAGAAATATAAAGTGAATTCTCTTTTATACAGACTACATGGTAAAGTTATAAAGTTATAATTGGGACTTAGTCTCAAATGACAGTAGCCAGAACATATACCTCTATGGAAAATCATTTTATTTATTGTATTTATTTATTTTTTGTCAGTTGTGGGGCTTGAACTCTGGGCCTGGGCACCGTCCCTCAGCTCTTCAGCTCAAGGCAAGCGCTCTACCACTTGAGCCACTGTGCCACTTCCTGTTTTGTAGTGGTTTATTGGAGATAAGAATCTCACAGACTTTCCTGCCAGGGCTGGCTTTGAACCACGATCCTCAGATCTCAGCCTCCTGAGTAGCTAGGTTTGTAGGCATGAGCCACTGGCGCCCTGCTGGAAAATCATTTCTTAAGTGCTGTAATAAATGATTAAAATTCATTGAACACTTCCAAGTCATTTTCTTTTTTTTTTTTTGTTTTTTTTTGGGGGGTGTCCGGTCGTGAGGCCTGAACTCTGGGCCTGGGCACTGTCCCTCAGCTCTTCAGCTCAAGGCTAGTGCTCTATCACTTTAGCCACAGCGCCACTTTCGGCTTTTTTCTTTTTGCTTATGTGGTGCTGAGGAATCGAACCTAGGGCCTCAGGCATGCAAGGCAAGTGCTCTACCGCTGAGCCACCTCCCCAGACCCCAAGTCATTTTCTAAGTGCTTGCAGGTGTTATTAACACTTCTAATACTCCCAATAAATGGATGACAAGAATAAATATCATCCCTTTTTGTTAGCTGAGATTACTGAGCCAGATGTAGCAAAGGTCTCCAGAACTCATAGTGATTCAAAATCTGGTTCCAAGGCCCGTCCTCCTAACCACCATGTGAGATCTGACAAAGCAAACTATCTCATTTCAAAGGGAATAGAGGAAAGACAGCTGAAGGAGGCCAAGATGGCAGACATGGGCCCAACTGCCATTCTCCCTGTGACATATCTCCACCATAGGCTCTCAATGCCCTATTTTCTTCAAACCTTTTTAAACCGAAAAGAGGAAAATGTGCACCTAATCAAAGGCAACAAAACACTAACTAGGAGAGTGACAGATATTACAATCATTTTCTAAATCAATAGTCTGATGAATCCAAATAATCAGAGAAGTCAGTTAAATACTAGTCAATTAGTGAAGCTACTTTTAATTCAGATTATGATAACTTTTTTTGGATATATATGTTTGAGGGGAAATGATTAAATGATTTTAGTCATTTGCTCTTCAGAACAATTATTTAGCCACAATTAACTATCATGACTCCTTCTCCCTGTGGGGTTAATATCAAGGCCTTTGTCTAAATAGAGTAAATCTATAATTGGAGAAAATTAATTAAATTAATTGTATATATGCTTGGTATTTTATGATTATCTCAAAGATAACTCTGTTGTAAGAACCAGCAACCCATTCCCAAGTCACTCTTCACCTCATAGTTTGCTGTCATTATACAAAAACAATGATGAAAGTTCTAAGAAAAATGAACCTTTTGAGAATGCTTTCATTCTTGCAAATCCAGCCAAAATTCAAGAAATAACTTCTTGAAGTATCCTGCCTTCTCTGGTAACAGATTGTGCTTAAGTAGCCACTTGTTTGTATCTATGGAATGTCTGTTTTCACATCATGGTACTACCTTTTGATGAGTCTATGATCTGTTGGTACCTGGGGGGAGGGGGAATCTCACCTCACTTCTGTAGTACATATGATACAAAGTTATGCTTCCTCACCATTACATCTTAGAGATAGAGATCCATTAGTGTTAAAGAACTCTCCAGTTTTTAACTTAGATTTTCTTTTAAACTGCAGGCATATTTGGGAGTGTGGATTAGTGTTGTACTCCATGAAGAATGCAATATTTTATAATTTGTTTCTACATTTTATTTCCTACTAAATACTCAACAGTTTTGAACAAAGCTGTTCAGAGATTGATCCTTACCTTTCTATTAAAAGTACTATGACTTTATCTAGATTTCACATCTGATTGCTATATTTGTGTATGAAGTACAGTATGTTAGCCTATCTTGCTGCCTTATTTCTTTTCTATTATATTATTCTTTGTAAATAGGTATAAGAGCCTTCCCATGTGAAATTACATGTCAGTCTTTTGTGGAACAAGAATATAAAGTGTTTATTTCTGGCTAAAAATACTTTTAACTTACAGTGCCAGGCAGTTTGTGGCTCGTTGCCAATAATTCTAGCTACTGAGGAGGCAGAAATAGAGTGAATAATAGTTCAAGGTCAGCATGAGCAGAAAATTGGTGAGACTCCATCTCAACCAATAAGTTAGGTCTGCTAGCACCTATAATGCTATCTATATGAGAAGTGTAAATAGGGGATTTTTAACCTCAGGCTGCCTGAGGAAAAATTTGGGATATAATCTGAAAAATAGCTAATGCAAAAAACTTTATCAATCAATAGAGAGTTTGCTTATAAAGAAAGAGACTTTGATTTCAAAACCATGGTGCTACAAATAAATAAATGAATAATTGTTACCTAGGAGTTCACACTTAAATATATATATAGGTTTAAGTATACTTTTTAAAATAAGCAAAGTTATGTAACCATTATTATAATCAAGATACAATTCTACTACTTACAGAAGTGACTTTGTGCTTGAATTAATCCCTACTTCTACCAAATGACTTATTTCTATTATTAGAGTAGAATTTCCAAAACCCATTAGACAGTATGTTGGAAATGAGCTATATAACTTGGAGGGGAGGGAAGTTGAGAGGGGGAAAAACTAGGAGAGAATGAGGGAGGCAGTGATACTTTTCAAAAGGAAATGTACTCATTACCTGCCTTATGGCACTGTCAGCCCTCTGTACATCATCTTTACAATAAAATATAAAAATCTAAAAAATAGACTATTTCCAAAATGTCATATAAAAGGGATGTTGAAGTATATTGTCTTCTAAGTGTAGACTTTTTTTTAAATGATGCACTTATGATTCATAATGCATCAGTGCTATTTTGTGTACCCATAATTTCCCCTTTTAATTTCTTAGTAGTATTGTAGTTCATCTATTTACTAATTGAAAAGTATAAGAGTTGTCTCTAATGTTGATAAATCTAAATAACGCTTTTAACCTACAACTTGTGCACTAATGCATGTTTACTTTTTCTTTAGGTAAACCGTTACACAGATAATTGCTTGCCTATATAATTTATATATGTATATATATATATTTGTCAAAATGCTGTGCCATAGGCACTGCTAATCTTTTTTTTTTTTTTTTATTGTTCTGTCCTTTTTATTTATTTTTTATTTTTTTATTTTTTAATTTAATTTTATTTTATTTGAGAACATACTGTACAGAGGGGTTACAATTACATGGGCAGGATAATGCATACATTTCTTACCAAGCATTGCAGCCTCCTCCTTTGTTTACCCTTCACCTCCCTTCCCAGCCTCCCCCCTCCCTCCCACCCAATCATACCACCCCTCCCCCCCCCCCCCCCCCCGACATTGTAAAGCTGGTTTTGACATGACATTTTGTACTTCTCATTGTTGCAACAGGTCCACCTGAATCCTTAAACGACTTGTTTGTCCCCATCTCCTCCACATGTTATACTGACATCAAATATAGTGAAAGCGGGGGTTACACTGTGGGGGAGGGACATACAAAGCAACAAAGAGATAATATTATAAATGCGTTAGAAACACATGCATGAAAGAAACAAAAACATTAAAATACATATTTGAGGTTTCGTTTTCCTAACATCACATTATTTGACTTTTTCCGCTTGACTCATACCTATACTAGATATTGCAAATAAGGGAAACCATGGGACCTATGTTTCTTTGGGCCTGGCTTACTTCACTTAATATAATTTTTTCCAAGCCTTTCCATTTCCTAACAAATGGGGAAATGTCATTCTTTCTGATGGAGGCATAGAATTCCATTGTGTATATATACCACATCTTCTTGATCCATTCATCTACTGAGGGGCATCTGGGTTGGTTCCATGTCTTAGCTATGGTAAATAATGCTGCAATAAACATAGTTGTGCTGGTAGCTTTAGTGTGGCCTTGTTTGTGATCATTTGGGTAAATGCCCAAAAGTGGGATTGCTGGGTCATTGGGGAGCTCTATGTGGAGTCTTTTGAGGAACCTCCATACTGCTTTCCAAAGTGGTTGAACAAGTTTACATTCCCACCAACAATGAAGTAAGGTTCCTTTCTGTCCACATCCCCTCCAGCATCTGTTGTTGTTAGAGTTCTTGATTTTTGCTGTTCTAACTGGAGTGAGGTGATATCTCAATGTTGTTTTGATTTGCATTTCTTTTATGGCTAGGGATGTTGAACATTTCTTCATGTGTCTATTGGCCATCCTTCTTTCTTCTTCAGAGAAGCTTCTCTTTAAGTCTTTCGCCCACTTACTTATTGGGCAGTTGTTTCTTTGAGGATTTGTTGTTGGGTAGTTTAATTTTTTGAGTTCCAAGTATATTTTAGATATGAGACCCTTGTCCGTTGTATGGCTAGTAAAGATCTTCTCCCAGTCCGTGGGCTTTCTATTGATCTTGCTAGCTATGTCATTTGCCCTGCAGAAGCTCTGCAACCTTATACAATCCCATTTGTCCAGCCTTTCTTTGATTTGTTGTGTTTCCGGGTCTTTATTCAGAAAATTTCGGCCTGTGCCAAGGAGACCCAGGGTTTCTCCTATTCCATCCTGTAATGTTTTCAGAGTGTCTGCTTTGAGTTCAAGGTCTTTGATCCATTTGGAGTTGATTCTGGTGCAGGGTGATATATAAGGATCTAGCTTTAGTTTTCTACATGTAGTTAACCAGTTTTGCCAGCACCATTTACTGAAGAGGCTGTCTGTCTTCCATTCTATTGTTTTAGCTCCCTTATCGAAGATTAGATGGCTATATGTCTGTAGGTTCATTTCTGGGTTTTCAATTCTATTCCATTGGTCCTGAGGTCTGTTCTTATGCCAATACCAAGCTGTTTTGATTACTATGGCTTTATAGTAGAGTTTGAAATTTGGTACTGATATTCCTCCAGCAGTGTTCTTTCCGTTGAGGAGCGTTTTTGCTATTCGGGGTCTTTTATTGTTCCATATGAATTTTTGGATTGCCTCTTCTATTTCCTTGAAGAATGAGGGTAGAATTTTGATAGGTATTGCGTTGAATTTGTAGATAGCCTTGGGGAGTATTGCCATTTTCACGATGTTAATCTTTCCAATCCAGGAGCATGGGAGGTTTTGCCATTTTTTAAGTTCTGTGTTGATTTCCTTTTTCAAGATTTTAAAGTTTTCATCATAGAGGTCCTTCACTTCTTTAGTTAAGTTAATTCCTAGGTATTTTATTTTTTGTGGGGCTATTACAAATGGAGTTGCTTTCCTAATTTCAGCCACACTTTTCTCATTGTTGGCATACAGAAAAGCCATTGATTTTTGGGGGTTAATTTTATAACCTGCTACTTTGCCAAAGTTTTGAATCAGCTTGAGTAATTTGGGAGTGGAGTCTATGGGATTCTTTAAATACAAGATCATGTCATCTGCAAAGAGGGAGAGTTTTATTTCTTCTTTCCCTATTTGGATCCCCTTTATGTCTGCATCTTGTCTTATTGCTGTAGCTAGGCATTCTAATACTAGATTGAAGAGAAGTGGAGAGAGTGGGCATCCTTGTCTTGTTCCTGAGTTAAGAGGAAATGGCTTTAGTTTTTCACCATTGAGTATAATGCTGGCTGTAGGTTTGTCATATATAGCCTTTATTGTATTGAGGAATGTTCCATGGATTCCTAATTTTTTCAAAACCTTCATCATAAAGGGGTGTTGGATCTTGTCGAATGCTTTTTCTGCGTCTATTGAGATAACCATGTGGTTCTTATTCTTGCTCCTGTTGATGTGATGAATAATATTAATTGATTTGCGTATATTGAACCAGCTTTGCATCCCTGAAATGAATCCTGTTTGATTGTGGTGTATGATTTTTTGGATGAATTGTTGAAGTCGGTTGGCCAAAATTTTGTTGAGAAGTTTTGCATCAATGTTCATCAAAGAAATGGGTCTATAGTTCTCTTTCTTTGATGAGTCCCTGCCAGGTTTTGGGATGAGGGTTATGATGGCTTCATAGAATGTGTTCGGTAGTGAGCTTTCTCTTTCAATTTCATTGAAGAGTTGGAGGAGAATTGGTGTGAGCTCTGCTTTGAAGGCCTTGTAAAATTCCACTGTAAAACCATCTGGTCCTGGACTTTTCTTAGCTGGGAGGTCTCTTATTGCTGTTTCTATTTCAATGCTTGATATGGGCCTGTTAAGATAGTTTACCTCATCTTGGTTTAGTTTTGGCATGTCAATATTTGCTAGGAAGAGGTCCATTTCTGTCAAGTTCTCAAACTTATTAGCATAAAGTTTTGAGAAGTATTCCCTTATAATGTTCTGAATCTTGCTTGTTTCCGTGGTGATGTTTCCATTCTCATCTCTGAGTTTATTAATTTGGGTGTGTTCTCTTCTTTTTCTGATAAGATTTGCTAAGGGTCTGTCAATTTTGTTGAGTTTTTCGAAGAACCAACTCTTTGTTTTGTTGATTCTTTCTATAGTTTTTTTGGATTCTAATTCATTTAATTCTGATTTAATTTTGATTATTTCTTTCTGTCTACTGGATTGGGGTTTATCTTGCTGCTCTTTTTCAAGGAGGTTTAGATGTGTCATTAAATTGTTAGTTTCAGATCTTTCCAATTTGTTGATGTAGGAGCTCAGAGCTATAAACTTGCCTCTGAGTACTGCCTTTGCTGTGTCCCAGAGGAGCTGGTATTTTGTGTGTTCATTTTTGTTGAATAGCATGAACATTTGAATTTCCTTTCTAATCTCTTCCATGACCCACTCATGATTCAGCAGTGTGTTGTTCAGCCTCCATGTGATACCGGACTTTCTTTGGTGGCTTTTGGTGTTGAGTTCTAACTTTATTCCCTTGTGGTCAGAGAGAATGCAAGGTATAACTTCAATGTTTCTGAATTTAGACAAGTTTGCTTTGTGGCCTAAAATGTGGTCTATTTTAGAAAACGTTCCATGTGCTGCTGAGAAAAACGTGTATTCTGATGCTGCTGGGTGAAATGTTCGGTAAATGTCTGTTAAGTCTAGTTGATCTATGCAGCTGTTTAGATCTGCGGTTTCTCTGTTGAGTTTTTGCCGAGTTGATCTATCTAGTGGGGAGAGTGGTGTGTTAAAATCCCCAACGATTAATGTCTTTGGATCTATATGGGATTTGAGGGAAAGTAGTGTTTCTTTGATAAATTTGGGTGCTCCATTGTTTGGCGAATAGATATTTAGAATTGTAATATCCTCCTGAAGGAGAGATCCTTTAATTAGTATGTAGCGACCTTCTTTATCTCTTTTCACGAATTTTAATTTGAAGTCTATTTTATCTGATATTAGGATTGCAACTCCCGCCTGTTTATGCGGTCCGTTTGCTTGGTAGATTTTGTTCCAGCCTTTAACATTGAAAATGTGTTTGTTTTTACGGGCAAGATGTGACTCCTGCAGGCAGCAGATAGAAGGGTCTTGTTTTTTAATCCAACTAGACAGTCTATGTCGCTTAATTGGAGAGTTCAGTCCGTTAACATTAAGAGATAGGACTGAGAGGTATTTGGGAGTTCCTGCCATGTTATCTACCTTCTTGGGGGCTCCGAAAACTGGGTTCTTCCTATGGTTCTTGGATTCTCAGTTTGGGTGCAGTTTCTTGGCCTTTATTGCGGTCTTGTTGGTTTTCTATGTGTAGGACATCTTTAAGAATCTTTTGTAGGGCTGGTTTGGTGGAGATGTATTGTTTCAATTTTTCTTTGCTATGGAAGGTTTTTATTTGGCCTTCAGTTATGAAGGAGAGTTTAGCTGGGTACAGTATTCTTGGTTGATAGTTGTTTGTTTTTAGGGCATGGCATACATCATTCCAGGCTCTTCTTGCTTTGATTGTCTCTGCTGAGAAATCTGAGGTGATTCTAATTGGTTTCCCTTTATAAGTGATTTCCCTTTTCTCTCTGACAGCTTTAAGGATCTTTTCCTTGTTCTGAGTTGATCCTGTGTGGATTATAATGTGACGGTGGGATGTCCTATTCTGGTCTGGTCTATTTGGGGTTCTAAAGGCTTCTTGTATCTGGACAGGCCTATCTTTTTGCATGTTTGGGAAGTTCTCTGCTAGGATCCTGTTAAACAGATTTCCTAGACCATTAACTTCTGTTTCTAGGTGCTCCTCTACACCCATTATCCTTAGATTAGGCCTTCTGATGGTGTCTTCCAGGTGTTGGATAGATCTATCATATTTCTTGGACTTGTCTTGGATGGTTGTATGTTCTTTCTCTATAATATCTAGGCTGTCTTCAATCCCTGAGATTCGATCTTCTGCATGTTCTAACCTGCTGTCAAGACTCTCTACTTTGTTTTTTATCTCTTTTCCTTCTAGTTGGTCAGCTTTGATGGCTGCAAGTTCTTTGTTGAAGCTCTGTTTTAGGTCTTGTATGAATTTCTTTACTTCCTTAATTTGGTGTTCAGTGTTTGTCCTCAAATCACTTAGTTGATTGGTTACGGTTTCTTTGGGCTCCCATTCCTTCTGTTGGGTTCCATTCAGCATTCCCTTTGTGGTCTCCCTGACTTCCTTCATCTCTTTGTTAATGGATTCCATGAATGCCTTTAGTGATCTTTGTGTGTTCTCTACCTGGTCTCTCAATTCCTGTATTACTCTTTGATTAGCTTCCTCCCGTTCGCGGGATTCCTGCAGATCTCTTTGAGTGTTCTCAGCCTGCTCACGCCATTCCTCCCTTTCTCTTTGAGTATTCTCAAGTTGTTCACGCAAATCCTGTATCAGTTTTTGAGTAGCTTCCTCACGCTTATGATATTCCTGTGTAAACTTCTGGGATGCCTCCTCTCTCTCCCTATCACGCTCATACAGAGTCCTTTGTACGTTGTCAAACTTTTCATTTATCATGTTTGCCAGCAGTGTTTGTAGAGCTGTTTGGGAACTCTCCTCTGGATTATTCATTATCTGTTCTAACCCCTGATTATCAGGATTGGGAGTTGAGATACCCGAATTTGCCATTTTTCTTGTGTTTTTCCGGCTTACTCTGCCCATTTGAGATGAAGATAGCACCAGTTTTGTGCTAGAACACTATCTTAAGGCAACCATCAACCAAAGTTTGCATTTGTACAGTCAATAGTCTACAGATACAATCTAGTTCAACAGATACATCTATTCGACATCAAACAACTATATGTTAAAGGACTTTGAACCGCAGAGAAGAATTTGGAAAACCAGAAATTATTAGGGTTAGGGAGAGATGTGGGTAAAAAATAGGAATAGATTGGTGTGGGAAGGCACAGGGAGAGTTAACTATGTCCTAATCACAATGCAGGAAATAGGTTGGGTAGGATGTAAGTAGAGAGAGAGAGAAAAGGGAAGAAAGGGAAAGGGGAATGAAAAGAGACCAGAAAAAAAATAGAGACGTAAAAATTAATGTTATTTTAGAGATTAAAAGACCATCTATTTATAGAGGGATATGAATATGTTGAGAGAAAGGGAGGGACATAGAGGAGATGAGAAAAACTTTTAAAAAATGCTTAAAATATTATATAGGTATAAAGAGGTAGTACTGTTATTAATGAATTTAAGTCTCAGAGGTTTTGAATTGAGTAATAAGTTTGTGGATTAAGTGTGTACACAATGGGGGATAGGGTCTACTGGTTAACTACGGGTTTATCTGAGGATGTGCAGGACAAGAGTTAAGTCACATAAAGGTGAACAAAGAGGAAAAGTTGGAAAGGATAGGAAAGTGAGAAGAAAAGATCAGAAGTTCAGTAGAGCTAGAAAAAAAACAAAAACAAAAAGATAATTAAGAATGAATGAAAAAGAGAAAGAAGACAAGAAAAGAAAAGAAAACACACATTCACGTATTCCTAAAATAAAAATTATAAGAGGAGAAAAAAAAATTAATGGAAAACAATTATTTTTTCAGAAGAGGCAAAAATTAAAGATTAATAAAAGTTTTAGAAAAGCAAAAAAAAAATTTTTTTTATATATATATAAGGTAACAAAAAACGAAAAAAAAAACAAAACAAGAAAAAGAAAAAAAGAAAAGAAGAAGAAGAAGAAAAAAAAAGTTCTTTGATTTTTTTTTTTTTTTTTTTGGGGAGGGGTGGGAAGAGTCCTGTATCTCCCTTTTGTCTGTAACCAGAGTCTGGTTGGAGTCTCTGGTCAGCTTGAGGTCCTGTGGCTTGATTGGTTTCTTAAGTCAGTTTGTTGGAACAGGCAGAAAAATGCTCTGCTTTACCCAAGATTTTGAGATCCCCCTCCCAGGTTAGTTTACTGGGAGGGTGATCTGCTTTGAGAATCACAAAAGAGGGGGATGCAGTGATGAGGCTAGGTTCTGGGTAGAGTTGAGGTCTTTCAAGGAACA
Source organism: Dipodomys spectabilis (assembly GCF_019054845.1). Lineage (NCBI taxonomy): Eukaryota > Metazoa > Chordata > Mammalia > Rodentia > Heteromyidae > Dipodomys > Dipodomys spectabilis. The sequence continues at coordinate 5,173,478 of NW_024870772.1, forward strand.
GTAGCTTTTCCCTGGGGCTATTTTGTGAAAAAAAAAACTCACAGCACCCAGCCTGGAGCCATTCTCAGGGTTTCTGTTTTTCAATTGATTGTGGTGGCTGCTAGAGGGAGGGGCAGCCTCTGGCTCTGGTTACCCGGTGAGGAGAGCCACTCCAATGGCTGGCGCCTGAGCTGGGTGACTTTTCCCTGGATGGAACTGAGTCTGTGAGGTCACTTCGCCGTTAAGTTCTTGCGACCTGCTAAATGACTCGTTTTATTCCAAGGCCTGAGCTGGAGCTAGCCTCTCCTCCGAGCTTTGTCGGTATCCAAGATGGAGATCACCGGTGCTGGTGGGGGGAGGGGTGGCCTTCCCTCCTCTGCTCCCAGAGGAGTGAGGAAGTGGGGCTTCTACTCACGCGGAGTCATGGATCTCGGGTCGTCTCTGGTCTGCAAAGTGCAGGATGAAGTTGTCCGCTCCTTGTCGGTTCTTGCTGGTGTTGAGTAGAATCCGCTCCACCGCTGCGTCTGGCTCCTTCGTCCCGGACTGCGTCTCAGGTATGCCTCCGCGGCGGTGGTCGCCGCTGCGACCCTGCCGCCGCAGCGGCAGCTGCTCAGATGTGTCTGCTTGGCTTCCCCTCTCTTGACTAACTCTCTGTCCTGTGATGGCACACTTGGTGTGATTCTCTGGCTTGGGACTGTTCACTGGAACTCTGAAACTGTTTTCTATGCAAGAGCTTGTTCAGATTCCAGCTTCTCCTCCGCCATCTTCCCGGAACTCTCGGCACTGCTAATCTTAATAAGCAAAAAAATTCATATATATACACATATATACGCATATATATGTGTATAGGTATATATATATAAAATATATATATATAGAAAGAGAGAGAGAGAAAGTACACCACTAAGGCAGACACAGTTCAGTGACTCAATCACGTGCATATATTTGAAGATGTTAGTTTTCTCGGAGTTGGAGAGTATGGGAGTTTCTAATAGTTATGATAATGGGTTTAATGCCTTGTCAGCTTTTTGGAAGGGTTCTTTATATGTACACATACAGTGTTGCTAACCCATGTATGTGTGAAACATGAGGTAGGAGTCTCTTGCTTAAAGATCAGACAGGATATGTGCATTTCCACTGATCAGATGCCTCAATTTGATCAGGGTTTCAGCCCCGAGGAAGGAGTCCTAACCGACTGCTAATTACCCTCAAAGAATTTTGGCCAAAGGAAGTCCTAAGGAGAAGAGAGAATTCAGAGGTCTCTCCTAGGGTGTGACTAGGAGAAGAAGTTGGATTTAGCATTATTTCCCCTAGCTAACTGTTCTCATTTCCTCTTGTCCTTTGTAAAATCTCATCACGTATATTTCAGGCCTCTTGAAGACTCACTGATTCTTTATTCATTTTCTAAAGTTCCCTTTTCTCGCAGTATATATTTTAGGCATTATAGTCATTAAGTTCACTGATGACTATATTTTCAAGCTGATTTTCTGAAATGTCTGTTTTTCCTCGTGTATATCACAGCTTGTATATTTGGGTTGATGTGAGGCTCTCTCACTCTTTTTATTATTTATTTATTTATTTATTTATTTTGGGTCTGGTCGTGGGGCCTGAACTCTGGGCCTGGGCGCTGTCCCTCAGCTCTTCAGCTCAAGGCTAGCGCTCTACCACTTGAGCCACAGCGCCACTTCCGGCTTTTTTTTTTTTTTGCTTATGTGGTGCTGAGGAATCGAACCCAGGGCCTCAGGCATGCAAGGCAAGCACTCTACCACTGAGCCACCTTCCCAGCCCTCTCACTCTTTTTAAAATGGATATATTTTATACTGGCAAGTAACTGCTTGAAACATGGTAGGGCAGGCCGTTTCATGTCAATGTCTGCTTGCTAATTCTAATTAATACCTGCGTTAGTTCTGGGTTCATTTTGGTGTATTGATTTTTCTTCCTACTCCAAGATCATATTCTTCTCTTTCTTTACATGCCTGAATACTTTATCAGTTGACATACATTATGAATCTTGGTTTGTGCTATCTTTGATAATTAAATATTATTGTACAACTCTTTAACATCTTATTTTCTAGGTTGCAGTTAAGTTGCATAGAAATAGGTTAATTTTTTCAGGCCTTGTTTTTTTTTGTTGTTGTTGTTTGTTTTCTTTTTGCTGGTACTGGGGCTAGAACTCAGGGCCTGGGTGCTGTCTCTGAGCCTCTTTGTGCTGAAGGGTAGCACTCTACCACCTGAGCCACAGCACCACTTCTGGCTTTTTTTTGAGTAGTTTATTGGAGATAAGAGTATATTGGAAATGAACTTTTCAACTTGGAGGGCGGGGGAGATGAGCAAGAAGGGGTGGGGGGAGAAGGGATAGTGGGAAAACAACGAAGAAGGAGGTAACCATGCTTGACAAGAAATGTACTCATTACTTTTCTCATGTAATTGTAACCCCTCTGTACAGCATCTTCTCAATAAAATTGAATTAAAAACAAAGTCTCAGGGATTTTTTTTTGCCCGGGTTGTTTAGAACTGCAATCCTCAGCTCTCAGGCTCCTGAGAAGTTAGGATTACAGGTGTGAGCCACCACCACACAGCTAGGTGTTGGTTTTAAGATTTAATATAATGGGGTCAGTTAGGGTCAATTATTGTTTCCCACTGAGATAACATTATTTGCATGTTCTGCTCATTGAACTATAATTTTTTTCTATACTAGTTAATGTGAAAGGATTTTTCTATCACTTTGTGAAAGTCAAGCGCTATTTTCTCTCAAATCTTTTGAGCTGGATGTTTTGTTCTTCAACCTAACTTCTCTATCTCTCTTTCTTTTTTTTTTAAAAAATTTTATTTTATTTTATTTGTGAACATACTGTACAGAGGGGTTACAATTACATGGGCAGGATAATGCATACATTTCTTACCAAGCATTGCAGCCTCCTCCCTTCCCAGCCTCCCCGCTCCCCCCCCCACCCAATCCTTCCCCCCTATCTCTCTTTCTATCAGTAGTGATTTTCTAACATTGGTGAGGAAAAAAAATAAGAATGTGATGTATAATCAGGTGACTGTGAATGTTGAAAAGGAGCCATTAGGTTTCTAAACTGCCCTTGGTTAACTCTCTATCTGTACTCCACCTTTAGAGACTACTATGATATTTTGGAATTTTTCAATTCAGAGTTTGCTAACTAAAGCAGTGTTTCTACTTCCTTTTCCCTTCCTTCCTTTATTCTCTTCATCCTCACTTCCTCCTTTCTTCCCTTCCTCCATTTCTTCCTGCACCTCTGCTAAGAAATTCACTGAAGGGAATGAGCTCAGACAACCAAAGAAAACTTTTTGTTTACCATCTCTCAGGAGAGCACTATCATTCACTGATTCGTGTTCAAGGACTCAAAAACAGTTGTTTTATTTCTTTTGTCCTGTTTTAGTGTTTCAGGTGGGAGAAATGTCAGGTCATTATTAAACCATCTTAACTGAAGGCAGAAGCCATCTCTGCTTTTTTGTATACTTCTCTAAAATAATATTAATGACAAAAATATGGCTCCAAAGACAAACCAAGTTAGGGAGAGGATAATAGCTAAAAGGAATGTTGAGCATATGAGAATTTGGAGAACAAATGACTTACTGACTCTTATATAAAAAAAATTCAGATCTTAAGTGTTTACATTAGAGGTGACCACTCAGAATCCAATGAAATAAAATAAAATAATTACAGAATCCCAGAATATCTCAGGAAATCAGAGGATTAAATAAAATTATCAAAACATTTTATTGCAAGGTAAATCTCTAGCTTAAACAAAGGAAGTATTGGTGGTAGTTGAATATACTATCACCTGAAAGGTGGAGAAAACTCCTATCTAAAAACAATCTGCTCTGATGCATCAGCTATGAGTCCTTGCTAGAATCAAGAGGAAAAGGTATGATATACAGATGAAATTTTGGAAGAATGTTTTGATCATGAGTTCCCTGAAATAATGGATTCATTCATTCATCAATGGATTCATAATTGAACAGGGTGTTAGGGAGGAAGATACATTTAGGAGAGTGAGCCCTGACTTGAAAAAGTACTTAGCTGGATGCATATCTTTCAAGGGCACATCATACCCACTGTCTTTTCCTCAGAATCTTTCTCTGTCTCACCTTTGCTCCACTATGTCCATAAGCTATGTTTGTGTAAGCTATCCCTCTGTGCATATTGCTTAATTTCCAGATTACGTGTGGTGTTCATATATCAATTTATTTCACCTGGATCAACTGGCAGGGACAGGAAAGAGATAGAGAAAATCCTAATGGTATCATTCCTCATCTTATGTATATCCAAAAGGCTCATTTAGGTAGAATAATAACATTCTATTATCATCCATCCAAAATCTTTTTTGGCCTCCTTTCTTCCCTCTCCTCTCTCCTCTGTTTGTTCTTCATGGTTCCATTAACATTAAAACATTGTAAATATAAGCATGATTTTTTTCCTTCAAGTTTTCTTAAGTATTTGTCACAACAATCAAAAAGTAAATTACACAGAAGAGATTAATAAAGATGAAAGCATAAATAAATTATATACAGGAAAAAATGCAACAAAGTACCAAGAAAATTAACACTTCTCTTTTGAAAATTTAAAAAAAATAGAAAATAATTTAGGTAGACTAAAAAAAATGAACCGAAGAAATACTATCAACTATGAAGAAATTAGACATTACAATTTATATTTTAGGTGTAAGGTCTGCCCTGGGCCATGTGCAAGAAGCTCCCTACTTCTTGGCTAAGTTTCCACCCAGTATCTGTGTTTTAGGTAACTGGGACACCTGGGAACAGTTACCTCCCTCTCCTGCTAGGTCACATCTTGGGCTGACCCTGGTCACTCCTCATATCTGACCATAGGAGGGTCCCGGGCCCTGAAGTCACATCTGGATCCAGTGCGGCCACAACTCTTCCAGTCCCTAGCCTAGATAAATCTTGACCCTGGAGTAGATTGCCCCTTTTTGTCCATACCTCTCCATCATGCACCGTGGAGGGGTGGGGAGCAGCACTTTGGTAAATAAACTCTTTTTCCTGCCTCAATATGGTGTAGTCTTCTCTTCATCAGCTACCTAATGAAACCTACCTATTTAATATACCTTACAATAGTAATACGAAGAATCTTGTGACCACTATGAATAACTACATGGGAAAATATTTGAGAACCCAGATAAATTCCTAGACACATGAAAACTACAAAAGCTGAATCATGAAGGTAATGGAATAATCTCAAATGGTCAATATCGTTAGGAGATTGAGCTGGTGACAAAAATTGTTCTTACTGATATTATTACCAGTTTATACCAAACATCTACAGAATGAATGTCATTCTTCTGAAACTATTCTAAAAAGCATATCAAAAGAAAATATTTTGTAGTTTATTTTATGAGAGAAAATGATGAGGACACTAACCATCTACACACCGTTAGTATTATGCTCACCTTTGGTCCTCAGCTCCACCCAGACTGACCCCCCCCTCCCCATTCCTGGAGTTCCCTCCATACAGCTGGCCCCTCCCTCTCTCTGCTCAGACCCACCTGAACTCCCATCTACCTTACTTCCTCCCTCTTAGAGCCTCCTGCTACCTGGATGGGGACAGAGGCCATGTGCTCCCTCTTGAGGGAAATATGGCTCCTCTAATAAACCTTATAATAATCTTTGTCCTGAGCCTGCCTGCCTCTGCATGGTCCCCTGGGATGGATGTGTGGAATTCTCTTACACACACTTTTATGTAAAATAGTATAGTCATTATGGAAAACACTGTAGAAGTTCCTCAAAAAGCTAAAGCTACCAAAATCTAGCAGTCTTACTACTTTATGTACTCTATGTACTATGTATTTTAAAGAAAGGAAATCTGTGTCTCAAAGATTATCTGCTGTACCAATACATTGCTTCATTATTCACAATAGTCATGATATGGAATCAACCTAAGTGTCCATTAAAAATGAATGGATAAAGGCAACGTATTGTTACAAATAATGGAACACTAGTCATAAAAAATGAGGAATCTTATTTCAAAAAGGTGAATGAGTAAAAGAAACTGCAATCAATTTTTTGGTTTTTAAATTTCCTTTGGATTTTTAAATTGTATTATTATTATTCATCACAGAGGCAAAAAATCCTGTGCAATAAATCTGAGAATAAGACAGGCTTACTGTATTTAAAGTGATTGTATTTAATCCTAGTAAGTCATTCAGGAAAGAATTGTATGCAGGTTGGTTATCTTAAATCTACAAACATCCTGAAATAGCACAATACTAAATGTTTAAGCTTAAAGAATATGTATTTAGGGAATCAAGTTTGCCTTCTTATGATACATTTTTTATTGTGAAAATATTGTACAGAATGGTTACAATTACATGGGCAAGGTAATGAGTACATTTCTTATCAAGAATTGTTGCCTCCTTTGTTTCCCCTTCTCATCCCTTCCCATCTCCCCCTCACCCCAACCCCCCCATCTCCGCACCAAAATTGTAAAGTTCGTTTTTCGACATAACGTCTTGTACATCTCATTGTTGCAATGGGTCCACCTGCATCCCTATTTAAATGATTTGTTTTTTTCCCTTCCCCTCCACAAATTATAACAACGTCAAATACAATAAAAGCAGGGGCTATACCGTGGGAGAGGGACATACAACGAAACAAAGAAATCATCTTATAAATACATTAGAAACAATCACAAGAAAGAAAAAAATGTAAAATATTATCTTGGGGCTCATTTCACCTAACATCAACTTATCTGACATTTCTGCTTGTCTCAGACATTTACTAGTAAACGCAAATAAGGGAAACCATGGGTCCTATGGTTTTTGGGTCTGGCTTACTTCACTTAATATAATTTCTTCCAAGTCTTTCCATTTCCTAACAAATGGGGCAATGTCATTCTTTCTGATGGAGGCATAGAATTCCATTGTGTATATATACCTCATTTTCTTGATCCAGTCATCTACTAAGGGGCATCTGGGTTGGTTCCATATCTTAGCTATGGTAAATCATGCTGCAATAAACATAGTTGTGCAGGTAGCTTTAGTGTGGTCTTGTTTGTGATCATTTGGGTAAATGCCCAAAAGTGGGATTGCTGGGTCATAGGGGAGCTCTATGTGGAATCTTTTGAGGAGCCTGTATACTACTTTCCAAAGTGGTTGAACAAGTTTATATTCCCACCAACAATGCAGTAAGGTTCCCTTCTGTCCACATCCCCTCCAGCATCTGTTGTTTTTAGAGTTCTTGATTTTTGCCATTCTAACTGTGGTGAGGTGGTATCTCAATGTTGTTTTGATTTGCATTTCTTTTATGGCTAGGGAGGTTGAACATTTCTTCATGTGTCTATTGGCCATCCTTCTTTCCTCTTCAGAGAAGTTTCTCTTTAAGTCTTTAGCCCATTTATTTATTGGGCAGTTGTTTCTTTGAGGATTTATTGTTGGGGATTTAATTTTTTGAGTTCCAAGTATATTTTAGATATGAGGCACTTGTCTGTTGTGTGACTAGTGAAAATCTTCTCCTAATCCATGGGATTGACAATAAGAAGTTTGCATCTTGTCTTATTGTCTTAAAGTTTATTGATCTTGCTAGCTATGTCTTTTGCCATGCAAAGGACAAGCTCTGCAACTTCATGCAATTCCATTTGTCCAACTTTTCTTTGGTTTGTTGTGTTTCTGGGTCTCTATTAAGAAAATTTTGGCCTGTGCCAAGGATCCCTAGAGTTTCTCCTATTCCATCCTGTAATGTTTTCAGAGTGTCTGCTTTGACTCCGAGGTCTTTGATCAATTTTGAGTTGATTCTGGTGCAGGGTGATATATAAGGATCTAGCTTTAGTTTTCTACAAGTGATTAACCAATTTTGCCAGCACCATTTACTGAAGAGGCTGTTTTTCTTTCATTCTATTTTTTTAGTTCCCTTATCGAAGATTAGATCACTATATGTCTGTAGATTCATTTCTGAGTTTTCAATTCTATTCCATTGGTCCTGAGGTCTGCTCTTGTGCCAGTACCAAGCTGTTTTGATTACTATGGCTTTTAGTAGAGTTTGAAATTTGGTATTGATATTCCTCCAGCACTGTTCTTTCTGTTAAGATCATTTTTTGCTGTTCAGGCTCTTCTCCTGTCCATTTGAATTTTTGGATTGCCTCTTCTATATCCTTGAAGAATGAGGTTGAAATATTAATAGGTATCGCATTGAATTTGTAGATAGCCTTGGGAAGTATTGCCATTTTCATGACGTTGATCCTTCCAGTCTAGTAGCATGGGAGTTTTCGCCACTTTCTAAGTTCTGTTTTGATTTCCTTTTTCAGATTTTTAAAGTTTTCCTCATAGAGGTCCTTCACTTCTTGGTTAAGTTAATACCTAGGTATTTTATTTTTTTGTGGGGCTATTACGAATGGAATTGCTTTCCTGATTTCAGCCACGCTTTTCTCATTGTTCACATACAGAAAAGCCATTGGTTTTTGAGGGTTAATTTTATACCCTGCTACTTTGCCAAAGTTTTGAATCAGCTTGAGTAATTTAGGAGTGGAATCTGTGGGATTCTTTAAATACAAAATCATGTCATCTGCAAAGAGGGAGAGTTTTACTTCCTCTTTCCCTATTTGGATCTCTTTTATGTTTGCATCTTGTCTTATTGAAGAGAAGTGGAGAGAGTGGACATCCTTGTCTCATGCCTGAGTTAAGAGGAATTGGCTTCAGTTTTTCACCATTTCTTATGACAATTTTATAAGAGAGTTTAGCTCTCATATTATTTGAAGTGAACAATAGTAATATACTTTTGAAATTAATCTCTTATTACAACTATCTACCTAGTTCTTTACATCCACAGACTTTTTGTTGTTGTTGTTATTTTTGTTTTATTAGATGGCATTTACCAAGTAGAATACTGTTTTACCTTTTTCTATAATTCAGGGACAAAACCCAAGGAGAACGTTGGAATGGATTTGTCTCTTACTTGCATGTAAATTTTTTCTTAATCATTTTCTTTAAATTCTTGATGTTAAATTCAGGATGTTAGATTTACTGAAATCAGTCATTAGCCACTGTAAGCTGCTCTTTGACAGATAAAGGCATTGGTGCCAGGGATATTTGGAGGGGACTTCACATTGTGCAGCTGTGCTGTTATTGTATCTGATGCTTTTGTTACCCATCCCCTTCTCTCCCTGCCCCCCCCCCAACTCCCACACACACGCACTTTTCCCTTACTAAATAACAACAATCTTCATCTTCTAATTTTGCTTTCATTTCACATTATTTCATAGTGTGATCTCTATGTTTTTTTCTTTGTTAAAAGTTTTAATTATAACAGTGATAGAAAGATAAAAGGAAAGCTACATTTTATATACACGAAACCTAGTTTTTAGATTCCAGACCCAAACTCCAAGAATTTTCAAAGTTAGATGCAACCACTATCTCCTATATGCTAAATAATGAAGTATGGTGCAGGACAGAGAAGGCTGATTTATTGCATGGCAGCCAGAGGAGGACCGGACTTCAGGTGGATACTGACATTGGCTTAACTAGGAAGACTTATGGTAGTGGGTAAAAAAGGTATGTTTAGTTAAAACAAAACCATAACATTATCTCAGTTTTTGTCTCTAGAGACATTATTAGACAGAAATAAGGAAGAAATGCCAAGCTGGTAGTGTGAGTTTTTGGGTCTTCTCTTTGGGATAATTTTGCCTTTTGCCCCAACATAACATGACATTGTCTCCCTGAGGGGCAGTTTGTCTTTGGGTACTAGATCAGTATAAGTGATAAATCCCTGTCATTCCTGAAGTGTAAAGCTAGTGCAACAATACAAAAGAGAAGGGCTCCTACCAAAGGGAAGAGAGGCAATGTGGAGACCTAGGTGCCTACTTTTCACTCTGCTTTTAGTTTATTCACAAGGCCAGCAAAAATCTTTTAGGTTGCATCTTACACATGGATTGTATGAACCAAAATAAGAAAATACTACCTACATTTATAAGATGATTTCTTTGTTGCTTTGTATGTCCCTCCCCCACGGTATAACACCCACTTTCACTGTATTTGATGTTGGTATAATTTGTGGAGGGGAAGGGAAAAAACAAATCATTTAATTTGGGATACAGGTGGACCCCTTGCAACAATGAGAAGTACAAGTCGTTATGTTGAAAACGGACTTTACAATTTTGGTAGGGGTGGGGAGGAGGGTTGGGTGGGGGTGGGAGGATGGGATGGGAAGGGAAACAAAGGAGGAGGCTACAATGCTTGATAAGCAATGTACTCATTATCTTTCCCATGTAATTGTAACCCCTCTGTACAGTATTTTCACAATAAAAAAGAAGAAAATACTACTTAGATTAATATGTAAGAACTATAAATACAAATTAAAAAATAGAAAAAGAGCCAGAGCTAGTGACTCATGCCTGTAATCCTAGCTACTCAGGAGGCTGAGATCTGAGGATGGTGGTTCGAAGCCAGCATAGCCAGGGAAGTCCCTGAGACTCTTATCTCCAATTAATCACCAGAAAACCAAAAGTGGCATTATGGCTTAAAGCAGTGTTAGCCTTGAGCAGAAGGAGTTCAGGGACAATGCCCAGGTCCTGAGTTCAAGTATCTCAACAAAATAAAACAAAAAAATGCAGAATATCACAATATAGACTAGTGGACAATCTCAAATAGACACAGGTGGATCATATCACCACTTCTGAGTCGCAGCCCTAAGAATAGGTAGTAGATAAGATAAAAATGTATCTGTGGCAATAATGTACTCAATCTTAAACTATCTATAGTTGTCTTGGAGATGTGCTCATGAGCCTAAACAAGAAACAGAAGAAACATTTCATAATAAAGCACAATTTGGAAAGATAAGATAACCCAATAAATAAAAATAAACTAACCCCAGTAAAGCTAGATTTAAAATATTCTTCTGTGTGTATGCCAGATCAAAAGTGACATTGTAAGTTCTCTTTCTTCTGCTGCTCTATTTTTTAATCATTCCAAAATTACACAGCATAACTTTGCCCTGACAAAACAAGTCTTGATCTTTTTTACATTTCTCTTTATAATTAACTGTACTATTTACATTTTACTGAGGAAAGATTTCTGGCTTAGACTTATAAAATTTTCCTCCCCAGATTCATGATTTCTTTCTTAAATAAATAGGTGATAATATGTTTGTGGAATCAAAATGATCTCTTGGAAGCCAAATAACCTAAGTGGTTCATCATTATGCATATAATTCTCTATTTTCAATTATCCGTGCCACTGGCTTGCTACTTTAGCATGACTAATAAAAAGTTATTATTATTGTTGTTTCTTATTCTTTCTCTATTGAATTACAACTATGAACAATTCACAAGGAACATGAACGATTCACAACACTTCTAATTACAATTGTCATTGATTTATTTGAAGCTGATGATACAGAATTGCCACAGTTTGGTTAATGTTTTAGCATTGAAATTTAATATTCATGGTACTTGTTTTTTTTTCAGGGTGTGAAGTATACCTCTTAAACATCATTGATATTTTGTATCTCGTTAACAGAATCATCTTCTGTGGATAATTGCTTTATATGCCTGCTTACTACATGTGACAGATATTGCTCATTGGTCACCAAGCTGCCATTATAATCTTCATTTTCTCCTCATAGAAACTATATTAAAATATGTGGTGGGCAGAAATTGCTTAGTTCTATTAAAGAGAAGATACTGTGTTGGTTCCATTTTTATATCAGATATACATGTGAGGTGAGTTAAATTGGTAGGTTTAATTAGGGAGCTGATGAAGAGAACACCATGTGGTATCCAGGCAGGAAGAGAAGTTTGTTGTATTACTGAACTGCTGTCCTGTCATACATGGTGGAGAAGTGCACGGCTGAAGCGGGGAGCTGAGGAACCTCCTGAGTTTAAGTAGAGAAGAGACTTTGAGAAGGTGCAGCCAGATGAGGGAAGATGTGGGCACACCAGATGTGGATGAGATCTCAGGCTCGGACCTTCCCTCCATCTGATGGAAGGTGTGACCAGGGGAGGCCCAGGATATCACCTCAGAGGGGCAAGTTATTGCCTCTAGGCATGCTAATCTTCTAGATGACACAAGTACTGAGTGGAGACTTAGTCAAGAGGTAGGGGAGCCAGGGCCTGTGTGGCCTAGGGCAAACCTTACAATACTGTCTAAGAATAAGCATGTGGAAAAGTTCTGGTCACCCCACTCTCCCCCCAAATTCCATTGACATCTTAGAGGCTAACTACTTGTGAAAACAAAACATTTTCTTTATATCCTTGTTTGTTTGTTTGTTTATTGCTGGGTTGGGGTAGAAGTTCAATAACAATGTTGCAATCAAAACACAATTGCCATTAGGGAAGAAATACCAAGAACACTTGAAAAATGTCTGGACCATTCATTAGTCACTTCAGTGATCTCTTGAGCCATACCTGGATTGAATGTGTGCAGAGAGTAATCATATGTTTTGAGCCATTTTCATTGTGTTGTGGCTATTTGCTGCTGAAAATCCTCTTCATAGATACTGATACTACTCTAACCAAATTCTTTATCTTTATTAATTCCAGGAGGAATTACCAATGATGCTATCTCAACTGATTTCCGTATGTGATTTCATGCCAGTGTACCATGACTATGCTAAATGGGTTTCTGAAGTTTTCTTCTAGATTGTACTTCATTAATAGATTCTATTTCATTAATATACCACATAGGTCAAGAGCATAGGGTAGTGTCCAGCTGCTTCTATGCCAGTGATTAGTTTTGTGAAGTGGTTTCTGTTATCTTCTATGTCAAATGGAAATGATACTACTAGAGATCAATGGGAAGATGAAATAAGGATATGCTTTGCTCAAGTTTTGTGGTACATCCACACAGTGCTAAGGTGGGCATGTTATCAGTCTTTTAGAGTTGAGCATAAAGTGGCTCAGAGAGATTAGTCACTTCTTCATAATCACATAGCAACTATAAACTAATACAAGATTTTGTTCAAGCTGAACTAAATTCTTATTCTTTCCATTTTAATTTTACTTCGTTTATTCAATTCTTTCCCATGATCATTTCTATCATTTTGCATTTCTAAGTTCATCAATAGTAAATCATTCATGTTCTTGTTTCCTAAAATAAATTGGTGAGTGCAACCTTACTGGTTCTTTTATCCCCATTCACTCTTCCCCTTGGATGTGGAGGGAGATTAATTCTATCATAACACCGGACTTCTATGGAGAAAAGAAATGTGAAGAATGAGAACATAGGAAGCCATCTTTACATGGCATGCTGTGAAAGCAACTGATTATTGGACATTAGAACAGTAAATTTTGGTATTCTGAAGGTCAGAAGTACTATGGTTAAGTTCAGTTTGTCCTACACTCTTTCAGTGACTCTTCAAGAAATAATTTAATACCAAGTAATACCACAGTCATTCCTTCTGAAAGATGGAAAAGAATAAGAAGCAAAGGGCCGTTTTCCCATTTGCACCAAATTTTATTATTTTACATCTGGTACTCTGAGAACTAGTAGGAGACCCAGAATGAATCATTGTTGCACTATCATTAGCATAATGCCCAAGTGTAGATTTATCAGCAGGCTTTCAGTTTGATAAACTGTTAGCATGTAAATATTTCCTTGAAGAAATTCCAGTCCAGCTGCTTTTGTTTACAAATCTATCAATGGCTAAAACCATTGAATGCATTTTGCCTGTTTCTGAATTATAATTCCATGTCTAATTGTGAATTCATTATAAAAGAGGAAGAGACAACTACACAATAAATATTTCTCCATTTCTGGACTCATGCCAGATCTCTCCATATCTATGAAATGTAAAATTTGTCTTATATGCCCAAACCGTACAATTTTGTACTTATGTGCACAAAGAGTTCAATAGACTGCAATAAAAAATTACTTGAGGGCCTGGGAAGGTGGCTGTTGGTAGAGTGCTTGCCTTGCATACACGAGGCCCTGGGTTCCATTCCTCTGTACCACTTAAGCAGAAAAAGCCAGAAGTTGCTCTGTGGCTCAAGTGGTAGGGCGCTCACCTTGAGCTGAAGAGCTGAGGGACAGTGCCCAGGGCCAGAGTTCAGTCCCCATGACTGACAAAAAGAAAAAAATATTACTTGATTCTTAAGAAGAATGCTATTCCCTAGTTTTACTTTGTTCTCTGCACTCCTCAGTCAGTCATTCCAAGGCTTCAATTAAGATTAGATTTTGATAAGCCATTCACACTACCATCTAAATTGATTTGATTCTGCTCAATGTCTTCATTACATGCATACAGTCCCAATGATTCTGTTTATCTTGGTGTGTTGGTTTTCCTTCATGAACCTCAAAAACCCAATATATAAACCCATAACTTAAGTGGTTAAAAAAAATCCCAGCAGGCCAAGGAGCTGCTAATAATCACTTATGAGGTAACCAACAGTTCAATGCAAAGCAAAGCAATGCAATTAAATTCAATATAATACTGAAAGGCAGAGATAAATACTTAGGCCCCCTGGTAAACGACTTTACTCAGTGCATCTGCAATAAAGCATACATATAGGTCTCGGAAGGTGGCTCCGTGGTAGAACGCAGTCCTTGCATGCATGAGGCCCTGGGTTTGATTCCTTAGTATCGCATAAACAGTAAACACTGGAAGTAGTATTGTGGTTCAAGTGGTAAAGCATTAGCCTTGAGCTGAAGAGCTAAGAGACAGCACCCGGGCCCACAGTTTAGGCCCCATGACCAACCAAAAAACAAATAAAAAAATAAAAACTAAAGCATACATATAGTAGATGAGTATTACCAAATGGCCTGACAAAGTACGAGTGTGTGTGTGTGTGTGTGTGTGTGTGTGTGTGTGTGTGAGTGTGTAGGTCTGTGTGTCTGTCTGTGTGTTTGTGTTTAGGAATGTCTTAAAGAAACAACGCTAAGTAAGTATTGCTCCCAAGTATTGCTCCCAACTCTATCCCTGAGCACCAAGAAAGGGATTGTGTGGAGAAATTGAAGAAGGCACTGTAACATAATATCAAAAGTAGAACACTTTTATCTCAGAAAAGAAGCTTTGATAGCTCTCTGTTTGAAAGCTTAGCCCAGAGGGCCTTTGCTGAGCATTCAAATGGTCTGCATAAACTCATCCACAAAACCTCTTAAATCATCTTTAAATACCAAAATACAGAAATTCCCAGCATGGACTAGCTGCCCTATAATTATTTGTAGACCGATAATGCTAAGCTGAAGATCTCAACAGACTTTCCTCTGAATGCAGTGCATAGTTACACATGGTAGACACTTTCGGGATGAAGGCAGGGCTTTTCTCTCTTGTTTTAAGCAATTCAGATCCTGGACGCCAATTCAGGTACCTTCTCAGCACCCTCAAATAGCAACAGTACAACAGCTAAAATACTTGCATGAACTCACATAGCATAGATTACTTGGCACTTCAATATACACATCAAAAGCATTACATTATTTAGCTCTCAAACATCCCTTTGGGGCAGTTATTATTCTCATTTTAAAGAGAAGAATTCTGTTTAACCATTTTTCTGACAGGAGAACTCAAGCAGATGTGGTGTTATCTGAACCAAGTCTGGTTCTGTGTATATTTTACATTTTTGTATCTAAATCTTGTTTGTATCAGACAATTCTTAATTTGTTTAAAGTAATAAACTAATCTTAGAATTTCATGCAAAATGTGTTTTGGCTTTAACTACAGAAGGGTACTAAATAGGAACCTAAGATGCTATAAATTAATAAGCATATAGATTAGTCCAATTTAAGAGTTCTCAGGCCTCAACCTCAATACAGAATAGATAGAGCACAGTAATGTTAGGGTGAATTGAAGGATTTTGTTTTTTCATAGATGATACTGAAAAGTAGCAGTCTTTCAAGAGAGGAGTTTTTACTGCTTCTCTTCCAGCTTTTGAGATATGTAACTCAGATTTGAAAGAGAAGAAACTATCCACAAACATCGAGGTCCAAAGGAGTGTCTGTACAAAGCACTCTTATTCACTCTTCCCAGAGATAAACAAGAAGCCTATCTGCTAATTTATATACAAAAGTCTGAAATGTGTTTTTGTTTATTTTTATTTTTGGATGTATCCAAATTCTCTCACATACTGACTGAGCAATTTTTCCATAATCAATTTTTGGATGTGATAAAAATTATCATTTAAAGAAAGAAAAAAAGTAATGCTTATTTAAAGAAAGGCAAATGAATACTCAAGTAATACAGAAAAATTTAAAATGAAAGATTATCATATACCTAGGTAGACAGACTTTTATGCTTTCCACAAATAATGTCATACAAACACATTCTCTTAGGTGGCTTTTTTTTAAAGCAATCTACCAACTTAAAATGAAATATACTTATCTCTACTATTTTCATTCTTTATTTTTTCCCTGGTGGTACTTAGGTTGGAATTCAGGGCCCTGTAGTAGCTTGGTTTGTGCTATATCATTTGAGCAAACCTCCGGCCTTGCTTTTTCTTGATTAATTGGAGTTAGAGTTCTCTCAGACCTTTCTGTCCAGACTGGCTTTGAACCTAAAATCTTTACATTCCAGTCTCATGATTTGCTAGGATTACAGGCATGAGTCACCTGGATTCTACTGGTATCTCTTAGTAGCTGCTCAGTATTCTGAAAAAAGCAGGGCTATATTTTTTAAGTCTATCTCTACTGATGAGCATTTAAAATGTTCAAATTTGCTCAATTAACAAATAAACCACAAATCTCGTGTTCCTTTCTGTGTGCATTTTTATGTCATAAACAGACATAAACACAGAGAATGACAGTTTTCTTTACCTGACTGGAATAGCATGGTGTGTGTGTGTGCAAGTGTATACATGTCTTCATTAATGTTTTAATATTGATGTGTCAGACTATACAGTCTAATTGCCCTAATTTTCCTTTTATTCTCAGCACAGAGCCTGACAATATTTATAAACAATTTATGATGGATTTCTAGCTAAAGTTATGTCAAAAGTGTAAGAGATCATGTCCAATCCTCACCTTGGAAACTTTCTTCTTTAAAGTTCTTGCTCTTCATTCTTCCCGTAAGCTTGATGTACATAGCATGAACTGAAGGTTTCAGAAGTTTAAGTTAAGAAAGGTCTGAGTTTCCATCCCACTATGCATATGAGTGTCACCAGAAAATATTGACCAATGATGAACTTGAGTGACAAGCAAATATTGTGTTCAATTTATGCTATAGAAACTTGAAATGCATAACACTAATCTCTTTAATGTTCTCATTAGTGTTTTTTGTTTTATTTTTAAGAAATCAACTACTCAGTTTTATTTTCTTCATTTCTTCCATTTATCCTTTCTACATAGAACTTGTTTTTAATCAGGTTTTTCCTATCTTTTATACAATGAGTGGTCTTTTAATGGTCAGTTTCAAGGACTGCTAATAAAACTTGGAGTCAAGCATGGGCTTGATTGATATGCTATGTGCAAAGAGAAGAAATATAAAAAACAAACAACCTAAACTATAGACTAAAGACAGTATGAAAAACCCTCAGAGGAACTCACCAAAAATATTCTGATAAACCGGGGGCCGGTGGCTCACGCCCTTAATCCTAGCTACTCAGGAGGCTGAGATCTGAGGATCACAGTTCAAAGCCAGCCCGGGCAGGAAACTCCATGAGACTCTTATCTCCAATAAACCACTAGGAAACCAGAAGTGGTGCTGTGACTCAAGCGGTAGAGCACTTGCCTTTAGCTGAAGAGCATAGGGACAGCGCCCAAGCCCAGAGTTCAAGCCCCACAACAAACAAAAAAACACAATAATCTGATAGATCTTTCTAACTATTAATTTAGAAAAGAAAGAGAAAGGTTTGCTTAAAATCATTGGATGTATTATTTTAAGATAAAAGAGAACAATTATATTTTTATATTTATCAGCAACAGCCTTCCCAAGGCTTATATGTTTGCATTTTAAGGAACAATAAAGTAATTTCTATGTAGATACCCTAACACATATAAACAAATACCCATACTATCATTCCCTGCACAGAGTCAGATTTTTGCATAAATCAGAGTTGACAGAATATCTAGCTGTCTATAATATCCATGGTTCATTTGTCTACACTGTATTTAATGAACTTATGCTACCAACAACTTTCCCAGTGACAATAACTAAGAAAAATCATGACATCTTTAAGCATGTAAACTTGACAAATGGGTGAATGAAAATCTAAAGTTGTGTAAATGCGATCACTCCATTAGAAAAAATAAATGTTGAAAGACTCTTCTAGTCTTTAGCATTAGCTAACACTAAAAGGCCTGTTTTAGTCATGGTACACAAATAACCACCTTTCTTTATTGAAAATTATACAACAACAGACAGCAGGTGATACTTTTCTATGGAAAGAATGTTGATGGTAAAGTCTTACTCTTTATTTAATTTTGAATTGCCCTTGGTTTTACCAGTCTTCAATTAAAATTTCATGAGTATCTTTATAGGAATAACAAGGTATCAGTAAGTTATTTGAGTTGTGTTTAAATTCAATGTTTCCAGTTTTACAACATTTAAATTTTCTTTTTTTTAATTTAACATTATAAATAAGTTGGTTTCCTAAGGTGTGAACCAGGACAATATGTAATTTGCCTCTAGTATTCTTCTAGAAATAAGATTTCATAATTGTCCTTTCTCATTCCACAAATGGAGGATTAGGTTTATAATAATTGCTTAATTAAAATTTGGCTTATCCTTTTTCATCTTAAATGTCTTAGTTTTTTCTATGCACATGACAAAACACATCTACAATCTTAGGAAATCATCAAGTTTATAAGCATTAGAGTCTCCTTAAGGAGCATATTTAATAACTGACTTCAACTGAAAGAATAAAATTTGTAAATCTAAGGAGACATAAATATACATGCATACACTTCATATTAAGTATGTATTTTATTCTAGTTAAAGAACATGGGCTTAAATAATTAATGCAAACAGTCAACAGCGACACATCTAGAAAATTCCAGAATTCAGATGTGTCCTGGACCTGCCTCATTCCAAAGCTGATGCTTTTATTATTACAAAAAGTATATTCTTGAGTTAAAATTCACAAAGGAAAGAGTGGAATTTCAGTGTAAACCTTTTGATGGAGAATAAAAATTAAGTGAAAAGAAATTAAATATAGTACAAGATGCTAGTGTGCACAAACAATATGAAAAATGCTTTCTTTATGTACCTCAGAAAGCAGTCACAGTATCAATATTACTAATAAGAGTATATTAAATATCATTGCAAGTATGTGTATATAGCTAATATATAAAAGAAGTGTGTAGTACACACTTTTGAATGTATGCTGTAAATCCCATATCACATATCTATATTATTTTAGAATTTTTTATTATTTATTTATTGTGAGAATACTGTACAGAGGAATAGAATGACATAGAAAATATCAAAACAGTGCTCGGAAGTTGGCTCAGTGGTAGAGTGCTTGCCTCGCATGAGTGAGGCCCTGGGTTCGATTCCTCAGCACCACATAAGCATAAAAAAGCCAGGAATGGCGCTTTGGCTCAAGTGGTAGAGTGCTAGCCTTGAGCTGAAGAGCTGAGGGACAGCGCCCAGGTCAAGAGTTCAGACCCCACAACCGGACCCCCCCCAAAAAATGAAGCTTATTTTAGAATTTCATTTGTAGTTCTTTCTCCTGAAGAATAATTAAACACAACTTTAGCTATGTGCATTCTTTCTCTTTCTTTGATCCGCTTTGGGCATAACTCTTCTTTAGTAAACCTCAGTGTGCTTCAGTGTTTTTCTTATTTCTCAAGATGACCACATAGCTCCATGAAATCATAATTATTTGGGCTAAATTTTGTCACTCTTTATCTTTCAGATTTAATGTGTTCATGAATGTAATATTTCAGTAAGTCTCACTTTTCTTTTGCATGTGCTTGGAACAATGCCTTCTTTTTGATGTTGTTCCAAGAAGAGTGCTCTTTTTTCTGTTTAGGTATACTCTTTTTTTTTCACTTATTTTGTAGCACTCTACGGTTTATACCAGCCCATATAATTAAACTAGATATTGCATGGATATTATGCATTTCTGCTAGTCATTATTTGGCGGCCTAATGTATTACAAATTTATATTTTAATGATCACTACAATTCAGTGTTATGTGTAATACATAAAGATCGTAGGAACAACACACTTACTTAGTAATTCATTGTTTTATTATATATGATCTTACAAATAATTAGGTAAGACTGTGATTAGTTTTCATCAAGGGGCTGTGGCTACAAAGGACATATGATACTCTTTGGTGAAAATATTCCAGTGGTATTACATAAAGTGTTGGCTGTTTCTCAAGTATAGCCAACATGGTGGTCTCCATTGAGAGGGAGGAGGCACCGCCTGATGAAGTCATGCATTTTGTGTATGTATATGCATGGTATAATGTGTGGAATCAATGATAAAATTGTACTTATTTACGCATCTAAATAACTGTTTAGTATATGTTACCAGTCAAAATCTCTGGGCTCCAGGTCACATACTGTGTGTTTATTTAAAAATAATTTTCAAGTGAAAGAATCCTTGTCAATGATCATATGTATTTTTAAAAACTACTTTTATCTCACATGATATTAAAGCATCATTTTGGAAATTGAACTGTCTGAGTTGCTCTTCTCCATGTCTCATATTGTCCACTGTCACCTATCCAATGTATAAAATCTGTGCACATGGGTAGTGGTTCCACATGTCAGATTTACATAAATGTTCATTTGTACTAAAATGATCATCTCTAACATGTATGATGGTACATGACTGTAATCTCAATACTTAGAAGGGTGAAATAAGAAGATCATAAATTGAAGCCTGGCCTTGGTTAAAAGCTTCAGGACATATTGGTTAGAAATTGAGATCCTGCTTTATATATATATATATATATATATATATGTATGTATAAATTATATTATATTTTACATTATATATTATATATTATGTTAATATTATATATGTGTGTGTTTGAAGCTTAGTAGTATATTTCTGTAGAGTTATTCCTAGAATCTTCTAGTAATAAAGTAACTAGAGAAACAGATTACTAAAGTTGAAATATACTCCCTACCCTTCACTGTGTGAGACTGGGCATGTTGCTGTCAATAGGGAAGTGGATATGGTCATGAACTCTTTCCTCAAAGGCCAGTTAAGCTGAACATCCAGGTTGGCCACTGACACTGGGCTTACTGGGTGAATGGCTAAATTACTATTTTTTAATTCACTTGCTGTTTGAAGCCCAGTGCAAAAATCCAAAAGTATTAGAATTATGGGCCATATAAGAATTATATTTAGCAGTGGTTATTCTCTGAAGTACGGTTACTACTAATTCTAATAACAAAAATTATTTTTATCAGGTATAGAAATAAAACGGAATATATTTCTTGTATAATGTCTACCTGAACTTCTAGTTTCAGTTTTTGTTTCCTTTACTGGAGATTTTCCAGTACTGCTCTATTTCTTAACTAAATTGATTAAAGCTGTAACCCATTCAACTAAGAGTTATATTTAAAGTCTCCAAATTCTCAGGTTCTGTGTTGATCACATATGATTATTTAACCTATGCTTACAGGCACAAACTTATACACACCTGCTCACACACATGCACATAAACACAGAGTACAGAAGTTTTTCATTGGAAACAGTAATTTTCATTACTTTCAGATGCTAAATATTACCATGTGGAAAGCTTTGGGAAAAAAGTAAATAGTGTTCCATCCCAGAACAATTAACATAATATTTCTAGACCAGGATAGGCAAGCATTGGTATTTACACAAATTTCCTAATTTAACGAGCTGTCATATGTTAATCTAGCTCATTAATATTTTCATATCAGGCAAATTACCATCAAACTCACATTTCAACTTGTAACATGATATTTCATAATTACTAAACACACAGTCTCCCTGACTTAGAAACGCATAGCAACCAAATAACTTTAATTAGATATATTGAATCCTTTTTTGAATAAAAAATATTTGATATAAATGTGATATAAATTCATCACTATGCATCATTAAGAGAAGTAGAAAATTCACTAAATTTCTGTCAAGATGGTTTTTAATTTGCAAACAGAAGAACAATCCTGGAAAAAAATCATGTTTAGTGAAATAAGTCAGGCCCCAAGAGACAAAAGATAAATGCTTTTTCTCATATATGGAAGCAAGAATTGATTTATAAATATATAAGTAAACACTTCAGATGCACGAATACACAAATGTGTTAACCAAAATAAGGTAGATTCAGGGGACAACTCAAACAGTGTAATTCCTTAGAAAGCTTGCTCATAGTTTAACAAAACAAACACTAAGAAATGCAAGGAAAGATACTGCAAGGAAAGATAAGAAGCGTTAGACACTTGAGGATCAAAGTCAGGAGAACACTGCCATAAAATTCATTGCATGTCATGCAAAATTAAGAAAATTGAGGGAAAGGGTGGAGAATGATAAAAGGGGCGACATAAAGATGAATCATATTTGTAAATAGCTTTGCTGAATGGCAACTCCTTTGTACATCTACTTAAAGATTTAAAAATGTATTAAAAGAAATGTAGAATGAGAACTTTCCTTGTAATTTATGATATGACAATAATTTTCATTTGTAAGCATATTGTATTACACCACTAATCATTAAAATGATTTAACATATACTTTATGTATAAGTACACATTTTTGTAAACATATCCACATAAATTCAATCTTTGTTTCCATAATTGCACATGGTGGGCACTGTGCAAGAATTAAACCTAAATATTCACACATGTGTATTACAATATATTTGAAGAGTAAAATTCTAAAGTATCTGTTAAAAGCTAAATATACAGAACTCTAGAATAAGCAATCGCAAGCCATTAACATGTTTTGAATATTGGCATATTAAAAGGCCAAGTAACAAAAATCAGATTGTTTGCTGTTGAGTAGACTCAATTATGTAAAAAGACATCTTTTGAATGAAATGTCTGTACTTTTTACTCTGAAAAGAGTGGACCAATAATTACTTCAACCATGGAGGGTTGTTATGTAAACAAGAAATGGCAGTTTCTTTGGTAAAGACATGAAGACAAGGTTTACCTATACCTCAGTTTTTGTTCATGTTTGACCTAGCTTACAACTTCCAAATTATAAAACATATGACAATTAGTGCTAGGATATCGAGAAGGTCACACTTTTGATATGCCTAAATAAAGATGTCTGGTATTCTTGCAAGACAGAGTCAGACTACAGGTGAGGGAATAAGGAGCCTGGACACTCCAAAGGTACAAATTAAAACTTTGTAGCAGAAAAGAACATTGATTGTACTGTGGATTTCCAGATGCAGGATATTTGCTTTGTTCTGGATCATGTTGGCAAGGTCTTTTGGAAGGTAATTCTGTTCCTACACAGGGTAACTTTCTTGAATAAAGTAACTTGACCATGACAAGAGAAAGGCCCAGTGTTTCTGCTTATTTCATTTTTGTGCTCTATTTAAGTTTTGTATAAAAATAAAGACTTATCCAGAAATATGGAAATTAGGCAAATGTAGAAAATTTTTATCTATCTATCTATCTATCTATCTATCTATCTATCTATCTATCTATCTATCTATCTATCTATCTATCTATGTATCTATCTATCTATCCATCTACCATCTGTAGTTTTCAACTACTACCTTTAAGTTTTCTGAGTTTAAAAGCATGGACAGTAGTAGATGAGCATGTCCTTGCAGGTCTCTGTGATTATTTATTGAAAAGATTGCTGGTAGAGTTGTTCTTTTTTTTTTTTTTTGGTTGGTTGGTTGTGGGGCTTGACCTTTGGACCTGGGAGCTATCCTCAGCTCTTCAGCTCAATGCTGAGTGATCTACCACTTGAGCCACAGCGCCACTTTTGGTTTTCCGGTGGTTAATTGGAGTTAAGAATCCCATGGACTTTTCTGCCTAGGCTGGTTTTGATCGCAATCCTCAGATCTCAGCCTCCTGAGTAGTTAGGATTACAGGTGTGAGTCACCGGTACCCAGCAATTTTTCTTTCTTCACAGGCAGAATAAGATAATTTTGTGTATTGGGACAATTGATGTAAATGTCAGACTAAGTCTAAGTAATCCAGAAATAATAGTATTCATAAAGAAATCTACTATCGCCCACTTATTTATTGGGCAGTTGTTTCTTTGAGTATTTGTTGTTGGGTGGTTTAATTTTTTGAGTTACAAGTATAATTTAGATATGAGACCCTTGTCCGTTGTATGGCTAGTAAAGATCTTCTCCCAATCCGTGGGCTTTCTATTGATCTTGCTACCTATGTCATTTGCACTGCAGAAGCTCTGCAACCTTATGCAATCCCATTTGTCCAACCTTTCTTTGATTTGTTGTGTTTCCGGGTCTCTATGCAGAAAATTTCAGCCTGAGCCAAGGAGACCTAGGGTTTCTCCTATTCCATCCTGTAATGTTTTCAGAGTGTCTGCTTTGACTTCAAGGTCTTTGATCCATTTGGAGTTGATTCTGGTGCAGGGTGATATATAAGGATCTAGCTTTAGTTTTCTACATGTAGTTAACCAATTTTGCCAGCACCATTTACTGAAGAGGCTGTCTGTCTTCCATTCTATTGTTTTAGCTCCCTTATCGAAGATTAGATGGCTATAGGTCTGTAGGTTCATTTCTGGGTTTTCAATTCTATTCCATTGGTCCTGAAGTCTGTTCTTATGCCAATACCAAGCTGTTTTGATTACTATGGCTTTATAGTAGAGTAAGAGAAGCTTCTCTGAAGAAGAAAGAAGGATGTCCAATAGACACATGAAGAAATGTTCAACATCCCTAGCCATAAAAGAAATGCAAATCAAAACAACATTGAGATATCACCTCACTGCAGTTAGAACAGCAAAAATCAAGAACTCTAACAACAACAGATGCTGGAGGGGATGTGGACAGAAAGGAACCTTACTTCATTGTTGGTGGGAATGTAAACTTGTTCAACCACTTTGGAAAGCAGTATGGAGGTTCCTCAAAAGACTTCACATAGAACTCCCCTATGACCCAGCAATCCCACTTTTGGGCATTTACCCTAATGTTTACAAACAAGACCACACTAAAGCTACCAGCACAACTATGTTTATTGCAGCATTATTTACCATAGCTAAGATATGGAACCAACCCAGATGCCCCTCAGTAGATGAATGGATCAAGAAAATGTGGTATATATACACAATGGAATTCTATGCCTCCATCAGAAAGAATGACATTTCCCCATTTGTTAGGAAATGGAAAGGCTTGGAAAAAATTATATTAAGTGAAGTAAGCCAGGCCCAAAGAAACATAGGTCCCATGGTTTCCCTTATTTGCAATATCTAGTATAGATATGAGTCAAGCGGAAAAGGTCAGATAATGTGATGTTAGGAAAACGAACCCTTAAATATGTATTTTAATGTTTTTGTTTCTTTCATACATGTGTTTCTAACGCATTTATAAGATTATTTCTTTGTTGCTTTGTATGTCCCTCCCCCACAGTGTAACCCCCGCTTTCACTATATTTGATGTCAGTATAACATGTGGAGGAGATGGGGACAAACAAGTCGTTTAAGGATTCAGGTGGACCTGTTGCAACAATGAAAAGTACAAAATGTCATGTCAAAACCAGCTTTACAATGTCGGTGTGACGGGGGGAGGGGGGGTATGATTGGGTGGGGGGGGGAGGGGGGAGGCTGGGAAGGGAGGTGAAGGGTAAACAAAGGAGGAAGCTGCAATGCTTGGTAAGAAATGTACGCATTATCCTGCCCATGTAATTGTAACCCCTCTGTACAGTATGTTCTCAAATAAAATAAAATTAAATTTAAAAAAAAAGAAATCTACTATATCTTAATACTGTCATAAAAGTTACGAACAAGACAAAACTGATTTGGTTTCTTCATAAACATTGTAGTCTTTATTGTTTTTGTTTCCCTTTGGATTTTGGTGGGTTTCCTACAAGATGGAAGGCATTTAGTAAAATTCTAAACAATAGCAAGTGAGTTTTTAGAACATATTTTTATACATATTTTTATAAAAGAAGTAGAAATTTGTATATTTTCCAGAAATTCAACTAATTTACATTGATCTTTTAAAATTAAAATATATAGGGATTGAAGTTCAGGCTAAAAAGGTTCAAATGATTTAGTGCTCATCTGAAAACACTGGGAAAGTTTTTAAAGAAAATAATTGAATCTTTACAGTTTTGGCTGCTACTCATCTTCAATGTCTCATTCCAAATGAACTCTAAATATTTAATTTTCAACCACTTTCCCCAAGTAAAGAATATTCTAGTTAGTAGTTTAAGTATATTATTGATTAATTTTATTATTCATACACTTTCTTTAGTTACAATCATTTCCCACTTAATCAGTCTGTGAATTATGTGTCTAACCACGATAGGCCAACGGTGCAAGTGATACATTTATTGAATAGAGTTTTGTGATATATTTTATCTTTTCAAGTACATTATCAAGAATGAAGTGTTGCCTCTAATCCTAAGGAAATATAGTGTAAATCTTGGCAGGCTGCTACTAGAACATATTTTTATTCATAAAAGAACAAGGGAATGGTCATATTCTTGAAAGTAATCTACCACTCTCTATCTGTGAAGCTGATTTGTTATTATAGCTATAATGGAAAACAAATGGCATGCCTTACCATAAGTTTACATTGTTTAGCATTGCCATAATTGAAATATTGACATGGTGGAAAATATCAGTGAATAAAAGAATATCAGAAGAAGATGCACCATAAAGGAATCCAATGTCTTCTGGCTCAAGTGTCTTAAAATAGGGACATATTTCCTATGTACACTTTTGCTTCTTTTTGTATAAAACATAGACATTCTACATATTTATCAAAATGGATCAAAACAAAATAAATAAACCACCAGGAAGCCAAGATAGTTAATCAATTTCACCAATTTAATTAAGCAACTAGACAAAGTAGTGACAAATGTCATATAATTGTCTGAATTGACTAGTGGTCTGAGGGGTACTTACGAATCAATGTAATGTTTTCTTCTTGAAGAAATAATATAATCAAGAAGCAAATAATAAAAGCTCAATAAACAGGTAAACACTGAAACAGTAAATGACATCACATCATAAGATTACTCCATTAATTACATCTTCCAGAATGCATGATGAAAATCACTATACCGTTAACAATGGAGGTGATAGGTTATCTACTGTGAGTGTATATATTTAACATTACTCTTTCTTACTCTTTTCTTGTGAGTCCAGTATATCTCTCCATCTTATTTTGCCCTGTGTATTTCACCAACTCCGTTCACCATGAGCTATCCAGAGTAGTCTAAAAAAGATAGAACCTCAGTTGGATCACATTACTTTTGTTCAAATTCTCCTTATGTTATAGAGTTCAAAAGTTTCAAAGTAGACTAAAAGGCATAATTCTAGTTGTATTTTTTTGTATTCCATAAATACAAAGAAATCTTAGGATATTGAGGCTCTTTTTGATGATGGAGGGGCAATTTTGACAATTTGCCTACTTAATATTTCCTGCCCTTTCCATTTCCTAACAAATTGGACATTGTCATTCTTTCTGATGGAGGCAAAGAATTCCATTGTGTATATATACCACATTTTCTTGATCCATTCATCTACTGAGGGGCATCTGGGTTGGTTCCATATCTTAGCTATAGTAAATAGCTGCAATAAACACAGTCGTGCTGGTAGCTTTAGTGTGGTTTTGTTTGTAAACATTTGGGTAAATGCCCAAAAGTGGGATTGCTGGGTCATAGGGGATCTCTATGTGGAGTCTTTTGAGGAACCTCCATACTACTTTCCAAAGTGGTTGAACAAGTTTACACTCCCACCAACAATGCAGTAAGGTTCCCTTCTGTCCACATCCCCTCAAGCATCTGCTGTTATTAGAATTCTTGATTTTCGCCATTCTAACTGGAGTGAGGTGGTATCTCAATGTTGCTTTATTTGCATTTCTTTTATGGTTAGGGAGGTCGAGCATTTCTTCATGTGTCTATTGACCATCCTTCTTTCCTCTTAGGAAATGGAAAGACTTGGAAAAAATTATATTAAGTGAAGTAAGCCAGCCCAAAGAAACATAGGTCCCATGGTTTCCCTTATTTGCAGTATCCTCAAGCAGAAGATAAGGTGATGTTAGGGAAATGAACCCTAAGATATGTATTCAAATGTTTTTTTTTTCTTTCATGCGATTGTTTCTAACACATTTATAAGATTATTTCTTTGTTGCTTTGTATGTCCCTCCCCCACAGTATAACCCCTGCTTTCACTGTATATGATGTCGGTATAATTTGTGGAGGGGAAGGGGAAAAACAAATCGTTTAAATAGGGATACAGGTAGACCCATTGCAACAATGAGATGTACAAGTCTTTATGTCGAAAACGAACTTTACAACTTTGGTGCGGGGGTGGGGGGAAGCCTGGAGGATTTGGTGGAGGGAAGGCGAGAGGGTGGGAGGCTGGGAAGGGATGGGAAGGGTAAACAAAGGAGGAGGCTACAATGCTTGATAAGAAATGTACTCATTATCTTGCCCATGTAATTGTAATCCCTCTGTACAGTATTTTCACCATGAAAAAATATTTCCTGCCCTTGAGTTCTATACTAAAAGAGAAATCTTTTCTTATCCTATAAACTAGATATATTTTACAGCAAATTTACATGTTTACTTAAGCTGCTCTTTCGATTAAAAAATCACATTTTGAAGTCCATTTCAATTTTTCCAACTTCTTGGTTTTGCTAATAGGTTGATGTATGTTCTCTTCACTTAGTACTCCAGCATCCACATAATCTTTGTGACTAATACATACTGTTACAGACCAGATAAAAGTATTAGTGCAAACCTCAAGGAAAAAATCCTCAAATCTCTCCAAGTGTAGACAATGTGGTTCCCAAAATTAGTTGTCTTTCTATGTAAAGAATGTCATCTCACACACACACACACACACACACACACACACACACACACACACACACACACACCTCATCAAGCTTTATCTGATGAATTGGTTTCAAATATGTCTTACAAATGTATGTCAAATTTTCAAATTCAATGATGTGCACATCTATTCTAAAGTGTCATAGTTTTAAATAAATCAATATTTATGACTAACAATTTCTTCTACAAGGAAGTCAATATAGGGACCTCTTCATTTTATTTTTTAAAATTTTATTTTATTGTAAAAATGCTGTACAGAGGAGTTAACAGTTACATGAGTAAGGCAATGAGTACATTTCTTGTCAAATATTGTTATCCCCTATTTTGTTTATTTTATTTCTTTATGGATTCAAGTTACTCATTATGGTACTATTTTCCTAATCTTTTCCCATGCCTTTAGATTTCTGCCAATTTGTTTAACATTGTGTGGACACAGATTTAGAGTTTATTTTTTACTCACAGTTTATTGATATTTTCTTCAAAAATAAGTGAAAGAAACCCCAAGATAAAGATTGTGCTATATTTATTAGTCTCACATAAAACTTACCAAAAGAATAGCATACTTAGCAACTGTCCTTATCATTTAATTTCCTTTCCACTTTCCAAATATTACACTATTAGTCCCTACTTTATTATCTATCCAATCATACATACAGTAAGATTTTTCTGACAGTAGAATATCATTAGGGGAATGGGCCTATTGTAATACATTCAATATG
This sequence comes from Dipodomys spectabilis, assembly GCF_019054845.1. Classification (NCBI taxonomy): domain Eukaryota; kingdom Metazoa; phylum Chordata; class Mammalia; order Rodentia; family Heteromyidae; genus Dipodomys; species Dipodomys spectabilis. The sequence continues at coordinate 5,203,005 of NW_024870772.1, forward strand.
TAAGCAAACATACGAGTGTGTAGTTTGCATTAACTACCCCAAACACATTAACATTTATCTGAATTTCATTGCCTAATAAGATTATTTTCAACACCACACAAACTGCTTTACAGACTTGTTTGCCTCAAAATAAAGAGCATTGACATGATTTCATATGATTTTACATTGTACCCCCAAAGAAATAAAATCATTGGTTTCTTTATTGACAGACCACTTTCCACAATAAGTTTCTTTGATCATAACCCAACCTTGCCTTTTTTTTCCCTACTACTAAACATGAGTTGACATCTTCATTGACTTGTTCACAATCATACCTAGATGTTTGTCTTAGGGGAATTGCAGCTCATTTAGAACTCATTAGCATATACACATAATTTACACTGTTCAGCTAAATGTGCACTCTCATAGATGAGTATACAATGAATCAGCTGCCAACTTCTAACAATCCTCCAGCTTTATTTGTTCTTGTTATGCTTGAGCAAAAAAAATGCTTTGTTTTGCTTAACTCAAGAAGTTGTTCATTGACAGCAAATTATAAACTTTATTTCCTCATCATTTGCTTTCCCTTCCAAGTAATATTATTGCCAAAGTGAGTTTGTATAAATAAAAGGGTGTGTCTTCTGTTTTCACTTGAATGTTTGCTACAAGTTACTGATGATGTATTAACTCTGTGAGTTTGTATTTTTATTTGATCAATATATCCGTAAGATTCCTTAGGCCACTAGCAGGTCAAGAATAATAGATAATATCTAGGAACTCTGATTTATTTGTACTTTGTATAATATATGCTGTGAGGAGGGTGCATATGTTAAAGTTTTGGACTCGGGATGGAAGAATCAGATTTCAGAATCTTTTGCACAGAGATGTGGTTACTGTGAAGTCCTTTGACCAAGAGAAGCATGCCTTCAAAGGGAGTAAAATAGCCTTTGTATAAGATCATGGTAGCTCTCACAAGAAGATGATAAGTGTTTATCGCTTACTTCTCTATCTTCCTGCTTCCTCGAATAAGAGTTACCACCATAATTTGAAAAGTCATCCATCATTAGGCTCTCATTAGAAGGTGAACCACTGGAAGCTGCTAGAGCATAGGTTTTGAATCTCTAAAACTGTGACCTATATAAATCTTTAATCATCATGTAACTTGCCTTAGGTATTTTGTTATAGCCCCTACAGGAAAACAAATGAAATTCATGTGACATACCTTTTTAAAATGGGAAACCATTGCTTATTGTAGGAGTATTTAAAGTTGAATTTATTAATCTTTCTTGTCAAATAGCTTTTCTTGTTTTCATATTTAATTCATCATATCAATAGTAACAGATAACATATGTGTGTGCCACCATGTGTTATTTCTGTTCATGCGTACACTGTCCTTGGTCAAATAATATTAATTGCATATTCATCACCATAAATACTTAACATCTGATCATGAGAACCTTTAATGTCTTCACTTGAGCTTTTACTTTGAAAATACATAATGAATAATTGTCAACTATATTCATCCTTCTATGAAATGATATGCCAGAATCTACGTGTGTTGTCTAGCCATAATATTATACAGACAGACAAATCTCCACACTCCTTGCCTTCTACCCTTCTCAATCTCTAATGTCCTCTATAAACTCTCATCATCTATTGTATGAGCTCTATTAGTTATACACATGAGTGAGTTAATGTGATTTGACTGTGACATTTTGATTTAATTTATATAACAAGTTGATTGTATTTTAAGTTTTTTAAACATAAAGTGAAGAAGGTAAAAGATTAGCAATTTAATTTCTAAAATACTTGTAGAGGGTATCTTCGAGGAATTGTCAGTCACTAGCACAAAGTCCCAACTCCCAGGAATTTAAGACTACAATGAATATGGATTTCATAATAGTAAAAGTCTGGTGCATGAAAGACTACAAAACTGAAGAGATTTGGGTTGATGCTTTGTTGTAGGGATGAAAATGGGAGAAAAGATGGCATGGAAATTCCCACCAAGGTGCAAAGAGAATGAATGACTTAGGTGGTATTAAAGCTATTATCAACACTTAGAACCTTTTCTCTTAGGAACAGGGCGAGGTAAGGGCTAAAAAGGACTACTCAGTATCTGTTCTCCTCCACTCTGTACATTAGCACTTGAGATTATTTGGTACTTTTCCTGTATGCTGTGTGAACATCCATTTAAAAAGTCACAAAGATAGGAGAACACAATCAATTCTGCCTGAGGATTTTAAGGAGGATTTTTATTAGCTGCATATAAATTTTTGATCAATAACGGAATTAGAAGCAAGGAAGTATATTTTGAGAAAGAGACTAGCAAATTCTACCACATATCCATGGAACAATGACCTCAATGAGATGGGAGAAGTAGCCAAGAAGAAGCTGGAGAAGTTGACTATGACCAAGGAATTTAGATACATAGAATACTGGAGACTAAAGAGAGCTAGAGAGTCTTACTCAATATAGAGATATGAAGACATTTCTAAGGATGGATCTGGATTAAGCTAGTCACTGAAGGTGACTTAACTCTGTTATCACGGATCCAGTCACATTTTTCTTTACTAACACTTGGGTGGCCCAAAAGCTGCATCTCTATAACAGGTTTAATTTATGAAAAACAAAACTGGTTAGCAAGTAGTTATTAACTATAGGGGTATACAATAGATTGGCAATCTGATATTCAGTGTTATGGTTGAGCCGAATTATTTTAATCTAAAACTCTTCCAAATGTATAAACACAGACTAGGCCCTAGAATGTTTAAGAAAACAAACATTAAAATTCTATACTGGCTTCTATTTTCCTGGAAATCACAGAGTGTTTCATGTATTTTAACTGCATTGACACTTATGCTTGTTATGAAAAGTTATTCTGTCTCTTAAATTGTGCACCTTAACTTCTGAAATAACATATTTATGGTTTAGCCAGATGGGTGAAAATAACCCAAATAAATGAAAGAACCATTTCTTTCTCTGATTTGTTATTGTTGTTTTGCACAATACTTTAGATTTTCTTTCTCAAGTCCTAGTTGCAACTATGACATCAGTATATAAAGCTTCTAAATCAGAAAAACAGAATCACTGCTTCATGATATCTAATCAATACCAACTATTGTCCATCTGACATTTGCAATTCTTTACTATTTTTAAAATTTGAATATTATTTTTCTGAGTTTGAAATATATTCCTAGTTTTCCCAGTTTAAAAAAGGACAACACTAACATAAGAAAGAGATTCTTCTTAATTTTTAATAAATTGCAAGCATCAGAGTTTTCATTCAGACACATTCACAATGTTCATTCTTGGAGCTTCATGACCAGAGTCAATGAAATGAAGAGATCTCATGACTCCCAGGAGAGCTATAGAGAAACAGAAATTTTATATTTGGCAATACACCTTGGGTTATGTGTTACACAGTTATATAGGGAGGAGAGTAGACACATAAATGTCATGGGTTGAAAAATTCTAGCACTTTTCATGGATAATAAATTGTGCTCTATTTAATGACTGATTTTAAGGTAAAGTCAACATATTCTAAGAAGAGTTCAAGAGCTATGACAGAGAAGCTTGTACAATTTTTATAAATGTACAAATTGTGAATATATAAAAATCCCGTACCTACATGATTCTTTTTTCCACATTTGTGTTTCTGATTTCTAAATACTTATAACTATTCTTTAGAGTATTTCTATTATCTTTAAGTAGCTGTAAAAGAAGGAGTTGCCGTTCAACAAAACCATTTATGAGTACAGTACGTCTTGTTCAATGTCACCCCTTTCAACATCTTTCTTGTTCCTTCCCACCCCTTCTCTCAATTTTCATAATTTTTAGGTTATGTATTGAGTTTCTGCCATTAAATATAGCAGTTATTTTACACAATGCAGCTTGATCTGTGTCATCCCTTCACCGACTTCATCCCCCTTAAATCCACCTTTTCCCTTATTTTCTCAATCCTGTAATATAAATAATGAATCCATGCCTGTATTCTTTTCCCTCATCCCCTTCATTATCCTTCCCCCTCTCCTTGGCTCCACCCCATACTCTTGCAAGTATCAGTTTTCCTGCTATGTGCTTTGTTGGCCTTTGACTTAGGAAGTACTGGGAACTGAGTACTTGTAAGATTCTCGATTTTTTTTAAACAAAATAACCTACTTAGACAATTCATATAACTTAACAAATTTGAGACTATCTTGAGATTGTACATAGATATAATTGTTGTCAACAAAGGTGCTTTCCATTATTTTGACCCATTAAATCATTATAAAACTATTATATAAACAGGACCACACTACTGCATAACAGACAGGTGGAATGTTTTAATTCATTTGAGCTTTTGTGAATTACTATATTGTTGAATGCCTTTTCCTCCTTAACGTTCATGTAGACTTTCTTGTTTCTGTTTCTTTCTACGTTCCTCTAGTCTCTTCTACTGATGTTCCTGTGGCTTGACATTTTTTTTTTTACTAGAGCTTATTACAATTTGGCTTATTGCATGGTATATGCTGCCTGAGGATGGCAAACAATATGTAACCATTATGATGAACATGAATCTATTTAATTTTTCTGAGACAGAAACTGTGTTCCAGCTTGAGTCAAGTATTCACAAACAGAAAAAGCTACTACTTTTCTGGACTCAATTCAACCTGAACTTTATTGAGATTTTTAGATGTAATGCTTTTCCTCCAATTTGAAAATTTGAGAGATGATTTTCTGCAAACATGCCTTTTGTCTATTTGTTTTTCTTGGAACTCCAATTACGTGTGTGTTGGAACTTTTGTAGTGTTCTATAGGTCTCTGCTCAGCTGTCTTCACTCTTTTTACTTTTCATTTTCTCCAGACCACAAATATTCATTTGTCTTATTTTCATGTTTATGATATTTCTATCTAAAGACTAAATATGCTTTATAGTACCTCACATGAATTTGTCACTTAGAATGACTTTGAAAATTGGAATATCTATTTGGCCTCCATCATTTCTCTGTACTGAGGGTTTTTTTTTATGTTTAGTGAGACATGGTTTGCATTTTTCCCTTTAATAGTTAAACATACTATCCTTTAGTATTTTCAGTGTATTTATTATATATTCTTTAGGAAATTCCAAATCTTGACACTATTCGAAAGTCAATTGCTATTTGATTTTTCTGAAAATGAGCAAAGTAGCAAAGTATGAAAGTAAAGAAATTACCTCCCTCGTTCACTAAGAGTTGTATTTGTTGCTCTTGTTCTTTTCCTTAAAACATTTAGTGACTTTCTAAAATCTGTATACTGTGTCAGATGTTACTAGTGAAGTAAATGATTGGAAGTTTAGTGTTCTAGTAATGACTAGACAAAATCTTTAATCCTTAAACCTATAAATTACCAAATAGATGTACTTTCTGCCTCTTCCTCTCAGTGAGTGTTGGTTAGAAGATGCTTTCCATTCTTCAGTAGTTTAAAACTCTGCCCAGTCATTACTAACAGACTGTGTACAGGCTCATGGTCAGTCAGGAGTGGAAAATTAGGACTTTCTTATTCTTTCCTGTTTATGCCCATAGTTCTGAACAAGCATGATATTCTGACCCTGTTGGCATGTTGGAACTGTAGAAAAAAATCCACCATAGCTGTTCAATTTCTGGGTTGATTACTTCTTTTTTTCTCTGTGTTTCCTTTGTTCTGATCCATGTACCAGCAATGTAAAATGGTAAAGTTCTTTTATTATCTTTCTTTTTGAATTTTTTTTTTGGTCAGTCATGGGGCTTGGACTCAGGGCCTTGGTGCTGTCCCTTAGCTCTTTTTGCTCAAGGGTAATGTCCTAACACTTTGAGCCACATGTCTACTTGTAATATTTTGGTGATTAATTGGATATTAGAGTTTTAGGGAATTTACTGCCTAGCCTGGCTTCAAATCAACATCTTTAAATCCCAGCTTCCTGAGTAGCTAGGATTACAATAGGTATGAGCTACCAGTGTTGGGCTTGTTGTTTTGTCCTTTTTTCTTTTTCTTTTTTTTCTGACACATATTTCAATGGCAATCTTTCCTCAGTGAATTGAGCAGGAGTTAGGTTAAACAGTGGCATGCTCTGTGAACAGTTTTAGAAAATTTTACATAAAATAACTGAGAATGGGTTTTTTTTTTAAGGGAAGTTCTATATATATTAAGCCCGTTTCAGTGACTGCTAGGCTAGTATTTTTGTTGTTATTTGTTTGGTTGTTTATTCATAGCTTCTGTTTCAAAGATGCTGCCTTACAATATTAGTGGAGCCAGAGAAAGAGATAAAGGAATAGGACAGTATTAAATATGGCTGAATGTGCTGCTTTTCATGAAAATTAAATGTTTTTCTTGATTATAGTTCTCAGATTGTTGCAGACTTTTCAGTTTTATACTGCTAAAAAAGTTTATTTCAATATTTTCTGCTAGAATTCTAATTGCTTTTCTAGAGCAGAATTTTTTGGAGGCTTTTTTTTTCTCTGGACCTGGTGCTTGAATTCATGGCCTGGGTGCTGTCCCTAAGCTTCTTTTGCTCAAGTCTAGAGATCTACTACTTGAGCTACAACTCCTCTTCCAGCTTTTTGTGACAAGACTCTCCTGTCTGGGCTAGCTTCAAACTGCTGTCCTCAAATCTCAGCCTTCTGAGTAGATAAGATTAGAGGTGTGAGCCAGCGGCTTTGGGCTTGGAGGTCATTATTCTAATGCCATTGTAGAATTAATTCTTACTTGTACATTTAGAGGAGTTTTTATGCTTCATGCCTTCTTTACACATTAGTTCATGAATGTGCGTGTATATGTGTGTGTGTGTATGTGTGTGTGTGTGAGAGAGAGAGAGAGAGAGAGAAAGAGGGGGGGGGGAAAGAGATGGTATTGGGATTTTTTTTTTCACGCAAGACTTGAATTACACCATATGAGCCATAGCTTCATGTCCAGTTTTCTATTGGTTAGAGACATTGACTCGTGGACATTGTTTTTGGTCTGACTTTGAAGTTTGATCCTTAAATGTCAGTGTCCTGAGGATTACAGACCTAAGTAACTAGGGATGATTTATTGTATGATTTTTTTCTATGATTTTATTCTATGATTTTTTTCTCATTTTTTAAATGTTCTTCAAAGCATGATCTTTATTATCTTTGATGGCATCTAATATTTAATTATTTTATTATGTGTTCTCTGGTTTCAGTGTCTTAAGTAAGAATTATTTAATTTTTGTCATGAAATCTTATATGCTTCTAACTTATAGTTATAGATTTTTTAATTTAGTACTACTATACATTTATTTTGTATTCTCATCCTGGGAATTGAATTTAGGGCCTGGGCACTGTCATTAAGCATTTATTGTTTAAGGCTAGCACTCTACCACTTAAGCCACTGATCCACTTCTAGCCTTTTGGTGGTTTATTGGTGACAAGAACCTTAATGGACTTTGCCTGGGCTATCTTTGAACTGAAATCTATATATATCAGCTTACTGACTGGCTCAGATTATAAGCAGGAACCACCAATGTCTGATTTATGACACATTTTAATTTCATTTTTAAATATCATTAAATTTTATAAATCACAGATGTTTTTAAGATAGCCAGTCATCTGATTTTTCTAACATCGCATTTGCAATAATCCTTTTTTTATTTATATGTATCTTGTTGGGAAATATATCATCTATAAATATGCGAGTTCATGATCTCTAAATTCAAACAAACTGAAACTTCTTATATTCAACTTTTTAGAAATATTAGTGTGTATAAATTAATGTTACTTTTAATATACATCAGTTAAACACAATGTTGGTTTTTATGAAGGGTTTTCTTTTAAAACAAAAGGAAACCTTTCTGACTTTATTATGCAAAAGCCATCAGACATTGTCAAGCTAAGACAATCATCTTGATTATTTTGGGTTGTTTAGAGGATAAGTAAAATCCATCTAGACTTAAAAAAATAAGGATAACTCTTGGGAGGCAAGCAATTTGGTTTTGTAATGAAGTGTATTTCTATACAAGGTGATTATAAAGGCGTCTGAGGGGATAGGGGATAGGGATGAAAGCTTTATCTTTCATTTGTTGCAGTCTTTCATATCAGAAAGCTCTGGAAATGTGGTCAGATAGTCATTGGGGACTGAGGATCCTCCAGTGAACTGCTTTGATACTAACATAGTAACATGTTTAGGACAGGAACCTCCCAGCATCTGGTCCTTCTGGCACTGGGTACCACGTGTAAATCACTGCTCCTGAGTACCTGGCATGCTGAACGGTCTGCTGCGGAGCAGAGTTCATTTATGCTGCACTGTCCTCCATTCCCAGTACTCCAAGATTGTTATATTCTTTCTTTCATTTTCTTTTCCTTATATTGTACAGTGAGATTTAGTGTGATATTTTCATAAATGTGTACTACATGTTCTGATCATAATAAAACCCTCAATTTCTCTTTATTATTCCTCTTCCTAAACAAAATTTTAATGCTTCATTATTCTATTTTCATAGAGGTAAACAATATACATTGTTCATATTAAACCCACATCTTCCACTGTGTTTTTCCTTCCAACTCCCTCTTGCTCTCTGCCAAAGGAGTCTTCCATTCACATTCATATTATTACTTTTGTTTTATATTTTGGGTTTTTTAAATAGAAGATTACAAGAGAATGCATGATATTTGTGTTTCTATGTCTGGCTTATTTTGTTTATTTTGCTTGACCTAATAGTCTATAGCTTCATTAATTTTCATTCCTTATGTTGTCATTTTTTGGGGTGGTGGTGGTAATAGGGATTGAACTCAGGGTTTCATGCTTGCTAAGCAGATGCCCTACTGGTAGGCCACAAGAAAAGTCTTATTTTAACATTGAGATTCTACCATACTCCAGTTAGAATGGCCATTATCAAGAAAACTAATAACAACAGATGCTGGAAGGGATGTGGCCAAAAGGACACTACTAAACTGTTGGTGGGAATGCAAACTTGTTCAATCACTCTGGAAAGCAGAGTGGAGGTACCTCAAAATGTGGAGCACCCCTACGACTTAGCAAGTCCACTCCTGGGATTTACCCAAATGAGCACAAACCAGACCACACTAAAGCTGTCAGTACAACTTTGTTCATAACCAAGAAATGGAATCAACCCACATGCCCCTCTGTGGTTGAATGGATCAAGAAAATGTGGTATATATACTCAATGGAATTCTATGCTTCCATCAGAAAACATGACTTCACCCCATTTGTAAGGAAATGTAAAGACTTGGAAAAAAATCATATTAAGTGAAGTAAGCCAAACACATAGAAATATAGTCTCCATGGTTTCTCTCATTTGTAATGAGTTTATGTCTAGAATAGTTCTAATAGAGGATCACAATACCACAAGAGCTATGTACATATGACCATATAAAATGATACTATTCAAAATGAACTCCAAGAAATAGAAAGTTTGTTTTCTTAATGTATGCAGTTATTTCTTTTTTCTTTCATTGATTTTCCTTTTGTTTATCCCCTGTTGTCATTATTTTTTTTATTTTGTATTGTATAAAAGTTTAATCTGATGACTCGAAAGACAAAGGGTGAACCAAGGCAACGGTGAGACTCAAAAGACACTAGTTAGAAATACACTTTACAACAAGTGGGGAGGGATAGAGGGCAAAATGAGGGAAGGGGTAGGTGAAATGTTTAACAAGAAATGTACTGATTTCCTTACTCATGTAACTGTAATCCCTGTGTACATCATCTTTACAATTAAAAAAAGTAAAAACAAACACAAAACAATAATATTAATTTTTAATATTAACTTTAAATGAAATTCATGAGTTTTCTTTCTTCTTTTTTTCTTTCCAGTCCTGAGACTTGAACTCAGGGATTGGACTCTGTCCCTAGCCTCTCTGCTCAAAGCTAGTGCTTGAGCACTTGAGCCACAGCACCACTTCCAGTTTTCTCAGTTTATGTGGTATTGAGGAATCAAACCCTGGGCTTCATACCTGTGAGTCAAGCACTCTACCACTAAGCCACATTCCCAGCATGATACATGAGGTTTTCTTGTTTTGTTTTGTTTTTGTTTTTTGTTGGTCATGGGGCTTGAACTCTGGGCCTGGGCTTGAAGCACTGTCCCTCAGCTCTTCTGCTTGAGGCTAGTGCTCTACCACTTGAGCCAGAGCACCACTTCTGACTTTTTCTGCATATGTGGTGCTGAGGAATCTAACCCAGGGTCTCATGCATGCAAGGCAAGCGCTCTACCTCTGAGCCATCTTCCCAGCCCTGATACATGAGTTTTTGATCAGACAAATTGGCAGTAGAGAGTTATTATTTGAATTATTCATGTACCTTAGAAAATTTGAGAATTTTCGGTTTATTGACAATTTGAAATGATTTGAAAAGATTTTCCTTTCTTAATTTTAGTAAATTCTATCAGTAAGTTCTCTATCACAATTGAGATATCCTGTACTGTAGCTATGAAAGAGAAGTTCAGTGCTGCCTCACAAACTGTCAAATTATGCAATGAAGAAATAGAGAGTTTATTCAACATCAGTGAAGATCTTACTTTATTCTTATCAAAGAAGGTGGAAGACAGAAATTTCTAATACTGTAACTCTGTAGTCTGTTTATAATGACCATCAAATCCTGTTGATTTTAGTCCAAGGTTCATTTCCATATCTTCTTTTAAAACCTTGGTCCAAACTATTGTAACACTAACTTGGGTTTCTTTAATGTAGTATTTATAGAATAGTCAATACTCACTGATGACCACATCACACTGTACTTTTAAAAGAGTGAATAAATTGATGTTTCTATAGGATACTAACCACATTTTCCACCAGATTGCACAGGAATCTCTGTTTTATTGATTCTCTGTTACCTCTCTTGTCTCTTGGCACTTTATCTATTGTTAGAATCTGAATTTTTTCTGGATCTTGGTTCCTTAATTCCCTAAATAGCTTCATGCTTTCCCAATTTTCTTTCGCCAAATAAATTATTTCCAACCCAGGTTATCTCCACCAATACTCAGGCCTTGACCTCATAGGACTAGATTTGATTCCTTAGCTACAAACTTCTGTTGCATCCTACTATTTCTTCAGGGTAATTCCACAAAGGGAATTTAATAATTACTTGTATATTTATCTGCTTCAAGTCTATCACCTTTTAACTATATAATATTGTCAGCAGGTTTGAGAGTCATCTAATTTACTATTGAATTGTTACAAGCAAGTAAACAGAAGTCGAAAATCTCTGCATTAAAAGAGGTGTTATAAAAATTTTCAGCACATTTTTGCACAACTGAATCCAGTAACTCAAATGATCTTTTCTAGAGTTATAATGAAATTTATAAAGGACAATAAATCTTATTATAGCACATAGTGGCTTTCTGGGTGATTGAAATTTCATTCCTATCATTCTCCAAAGAACTCAAAATTATACCTAACACTACATTTCAGTAGGATCCAAAGGGCCATTCTATTGCATGTACTGTGAATGGTGTGTGTGTGTGTGTGTTTAAAGACACTTCCTTATCTAGTTTTAGGTTTGCAGAGCAGTTGAGTTGAAGATACAGATATTTACTGTGCTACTTCCTCTGCCCCCACAATATGCATGCACGGTCTCTATCATTATCAAATCTCATGGCAGAATAGTACCTTTATAAGAATCAATCAATCTACACTGACAAATGACAGTCTCGAGTTCATCATTCACCTCAGGGTTGTGCTTGGTGGTAGGCTTTCCATAGCATTTGACAAGTATATAATGACATGTATTCACCATTGTGGAATGATACAGAATATTTTCTGTGATCTAACATCTCTGTGCTCCATCTGTTCATCACTTCCTCTCCCAACCACTGCCAGCTTTTTACTCCCAACCACTGGTCTTTTTACTGTCTCTATAGTATTACCTTTTCTACAATGTCAGATAGTTGGTACACACAGTATGTGCCTCTTTCAGTGAGGGATAGGCCCCATGATTTGACAGTTCATTTATTTTTAACATACTTATTCCATACTCTGTTCTTCTACTAAGTGAAGCATATCTTGGTTGCACTCTTTTTGTTTTCTAGTATGTATTTTTAGTTTTTGTGGCAATGTCCATCTCTCTGATGGTAATGTCCATTCTTACTTGCAAGCCATCTATTTTATACATTAGAGTTCTAAGCATAGTAATCATAGTTGTTCTAAATTTCTAATCTGGTAAGTACATCATGCCTGGCATATTCAAGAGTTCAATTCAAATGTCTTCACTATCTCTTCAGACTGCAATTTCTATTGACTTTTAGTATGCCTTGTAATTGATTCGTGATAACTGAGCATAATGTACTGAGTAAGCATAACATCTGTGAATAAGCTTTCAGTGATGTTATGCCTAGATGTACAGAGAGAAGAAGCATTCTAAAGTCCTGGAATTTATTTATTTTTCAGTCTTTTAATGAACTCTGAATCTAGATACTAAAATTTACATATTTTTTTTCAATTCCTGCCCTTCCACGCCTTAGGAAAGTCCAAAGGACTGAAGCAGAGTAGATTCAGGAATTTTTCTTTTTCTTCTTTTTTCTTTTTTTTGTTGGTCGTGGGGCCTGGACACTGTCCCTCAGCTCTTCAGCTCAAGGCTAGCACTCTACCATTTGAGCCACAGTACCACTTCTGGCTTTTTCTGCTTATGTGGTGCTGAAGAATCTAACCCAGGGCCTCATGAATGCAAGGCAAGCACTCTACCACTGAGCCACTTTCAAGCCCAAGGTATTTTTTCTTTCTTCAAGCTGGTTAAGTGAGTCTGAAAAATCACAATAAACAAAACCTCAGAAACTTAGACTCTGGTAAAAATTAATTCTTCTTGCTGGTAGGTTCTGTTGCAAAGAACAGAATTTGCTCTTATATTTCAAAATGGTACTGTTTCTCATATCTGGGCCAGAAGCAAGTGGACTCTGTCCCTAGTTTTTACAGTGAGAACCTATAGGTAAAAATCACAAATATAAGAAGATTCTCAAGATTGACTGGGTCCCTAGGAATTTTATTCCCAGGCTTATTTATTTACTGTCTCTAGAAATTCATGAATTACAATTCTGGGTTCTCTAACTCTCCATTGGATCTGGAAGAGGTTTCTGTTCGTGGAAAATGGCTCTGATTGGCTGTGATTCAATTATGCCAGGTATAGAGGACCAGAGGTCAAGACTCTGAAATCTTGTATGCATCTTTTAATTGATTTTACAAATGAAGATATTATTAAAAATCTAATTTCTATTCATTTTATTAGCAAAAATGCTAATATTCAGTATTGGGTAATGCTAGGCATGAATTGTAAGCATAAAGAGTATATGTGCCATTTTCTAAGGTACAGTGATCCTGTGTAACATGGTTTTTGTTTTGTTTTGATTATTTTCTCAAGATTCTTACTCAATTATTTTCTTAAGCTTTTTTTTTAATGTCATAGAGCCAATGGCCCCTCTGATAGCCTTTCCTCATTTTATTTTCAATAGTGACTCTTTAGGGAGCAATGCTATGGGGAATGTGATTGATCACCCGTCACTGCTGCTGATGTGCTATTTAACCAAGTCGGTGAACCAGACACTGTCATCAGAGAGGGTACCAAATCAACAGTGTTTGCCATGTAGCCTACACCCCTGTGTGCATCTAACAATGATTATGATTCTTTTAGTTCATTAGACACTCCATGGCTCTGTTAAGTAAGTTACAAGCCACAAATGTGTTTTGTTTGATTTGGAGTAATCTTTGTGGCTAAAGAAGTGAAAAAACAGTGCTCTGTTAATATGAATTTCTGATTGAGGACCTTATATGTTCAAAGGATATAAGTTGCACTAAAAAGGCAAAGATTAGTGTTTATTTGAGGCCTAACTATATGATGATATTTAAAAGAGGTTCATAATTCTTAATGGTAGTATCTTTTCTTTCAAATCATTGCTTTACAAAATGGTAATTTATTAAGCTGCTTTTTCATCTTGCTTTTTTTTGCTTTCTGATTCTTTTTCCTCACTTGGGATTTTTAGAAACGATACAGAAAGATAAATGTGAAATCATTGTATGTACTGATTAAATGATGTATATTTTAACATTTTGCTCTCCAATGATCCTGTTAGATTCCAAAAGAAATAAAACAACCAACAACTCTATTTTCATTAATTTTATAATTTCTAATGCATATGCCTTATGTAATAATTTCATTCTGGTAACATGGTAGTAGAATTTCTTTCGTTACTTAAGTACTCTGAATTTAACTGACCTCTAGTGTGGATTTCATTCTTTTAAGATAAAGATTCTTCATAACGACAAACAAAGCAACAGTTCGTAATCATACAACTTATAATTTATAATATTTTCTCCAAATTTGCATCAAAAAGTATATATTAAAAACACTAACATTTATTTTTACTTCTGGTGCTATTAGTGTTTGAACTCAGAGCCACTGCTTGCTAGGCAGGCATTCTACTGCTGAGCCATGCTTCCAGTTCTTTTATGTGCTCATTATGTTTTAAGTTTTTGTTTTCTGTTCCAGTGAATGCCTTGAATGTGATCTGCCTATTTTAGGCTTGTAGTTGTAGCTGGGGTGACCTGCATATACCACTACAATCAGCTTCATCTATTGACATAGAATGTTATGCAATTTTCTGTCTAAACTGATTTGGAATCCTAATCCTCCCAATTTGAAGACTTCCCCTGGGTGATAAGTGCATGCCAACATGCCTATATTTTGGTTAGGAAGGGGACTTGTGTGAGCAAGACTGGCCCAAGCAGCCTTGAACCACAATTCTTCCGCATAGGTATATCTTCTGTTTATGAAGAAATCTTATTGTATCATAACTGTATTCTGTACATAAATACATGCATACTTATATACCAGAAATGTCCAGAGGTTCAAAATGTGTGAACATTATATCTATATTAAGAATAACTTTAACTTTGTTATTTCATTCACAGTAGCAATTATTACAGTTTAATATGAAATATAATTGGAAAAACATAAATTAAATGTTTTAATGATTTGGGGCATTAAAAATCTAATCTTCCTTTGGTAGTAGACATAATCATACTGAAATATAATAATTCTTAACATCTTTCACATTAAATTGAATAAAAGCAGCCTTTTCCTTTTTCTAGACTTTCCTGTCAACATTGATCACATCCTCCCTCTTGACAAGACCTTTTTAAAATATTTTCCAACTTGTATCTTGGTTATGAAGAGAGTGTCTTGAATATAGTAGGCAATAAAAAAAATCATGAAAATGGATTGTAGAAAAAGTCATTCTACACAATGTTGTAGGGGTTTGTTGCATGCATTTTATAATAAATCAAACAATACTCTCTGGATGTTTCAAAACTAAAAGAAATATAATGAGATATATGGGAAACAACTTATTTGAGTTTCTTTGCTTGATAAGTGTGCATAGACCCTGACAATATTAGTGTTTTTGAAGTCACTATGGGCAAAGCTCCACTAAACCTTATAGATCGTCCTTTAACTTTACATGTGCATTATGTGAAGCAGCTTAATGAAGAAGGAGGGAATATAAGAAAGAATAATATGCACTTTAATAAATCATATATCCTTGTGCTATTTAAATGTTTCTTCAAGGTTGATTGAAACTTTAACCTCAGTCTCAATAAAAAAGAAAAGCTTCAAATTTGCCAGACCTTGAATTTTTACAACACTATGTTGAATTATGCAGTGATCAGTCAATTATTCATCTCCTTCAGCCTGAGATCGCTGTGCTTTGAAAAGCATGCAAAAATGGGGCTACAGAATGTGATGCTGTGTCAACACATTTCATTCAGGATTGCTTACAAGACAAATTTTTGTTTCAACATTGATTCTAGTTTTCTTGATGTTTGCTTCTAATAAGCTACCTGTTACAAATCAATTTCAGTTTGCATGCTTTAGTTTCTGATTCAGGATGATACATTGCCAAAATGACATTACTGCTTTTCCATAGATTTCTCCACTCGTGTGAGAAATAGATATCTTTCATATTTCAAGGTAATCTTAATGTAAGATTGCAAAACAAACCTACTAATGGAAGAAGAAAGAATGGATGAAGTAGTTTTCAACTCCAGGGAAGAATTATCTGTGATCTTTGGGATTCCTAAAATAATTCATCAACAAAATAAATAAAAGAATACAGAACTCTAAGTGTGGGTTCTAAATAAATCTATTGTCAATAGAAGGACTCTGTTTGGGAAGAAACACTGTAGCAAGTTATGAAAGAGCCCAGGCTTGGAATTTGTACCCTTGATTCAAATCATGATTGTATTATTTACTTTCCTGTAGTGTAAGGCATGCAAGATTTCTGCTTCTTGTTATAAACAGGGAAAGAGAATTCATCAGAGGGTGAGAGATTTATATGATAACCATATGTTGCTACTGTTTTAAACATAATGCTTAAGCAATATAAACTCAAACAGTTTTTTTAAATTTAGATTAAACTTTAATAAGAGTTCACTAGTGACTGGGTTGTATGGACCACTAATGACTAGTTGACAAATTTATGTATCTAAACCTTTTTAGCATGCTTGAATTTACTTGGAAATGGGAAAATATCTAATGTAGGCTACTGGCCGTGATTCCCATAATGACAGCTCTTATATGTCATATCTCCTATTATACAGTTAGCTTATTTTGTCTTTAGATATTTTTCAGCATAAGCAGAACATCCATAACATTTCATATCATGTTTCATATTCAAGTTTCAATTGATTTTGAATTCAAAATTAATATATCCAGGCAGCCCAAAGTTGACAATGAAATTGCCCCACAGGCTGTAAGAATACTATCCAAATAGAACTGAAAATATTGGACCTATTCAATTTGGGTACACTAATACACCTACAGCTTTAGTTTTAAATATAAAGTTTCAAGATTTTGATAGCTGAAATGCAATTTAAAAGGAGAATTTAACATCAAAATATTTATATAATTGCATAAAAATCTAAAAGTTATTTCAAAGTTAGTACAAGACAAAAAATAATAAAGATTATGAATTTTCACTTTTCATAAACAAATTTGTCACTTGTAAAAGTAATCACATCTGACCTTCTTTTTCATATAGTGAAAAAGAATTTTATCAAATATATGGCATATTGGGTATCTAAGATATATTGTTATTCCTAGTTAAATGCTTTAAAAGTAAACAAATCAACTTTAATTAGTATACAAGTGCATGATACCACAAGTGCAGTATAATTCCTGTTGAAAGGATATTTGGAAGCAATGTATTCAGTTGGGCTTTTCTAATATATGAACTATTAGCTTGTAGGCATCATTGCTTTCAATGGTGTACTTCTTTCTTGTTAGAAATACTGAGTAAAAATCAGTGGAGCTTGGATTAATGGTTCTAGGATCAAATGAATCTGGACATATGCTCCATTAATCTCCAAAAACCCTACCAATGTTCTTTATTTAAAGAACATCGTAGTGCATTCACATCAAAAAGTCTTAATGGCCACTGACCTCATTAGCAGTCCAGTGTTTACTGTAGATTTTCCCAAGCTTCAAAAAAGTTCTCTAATATGTCTAACATATTTCTTCTGTAGTGTTAGAAGATAAGAAAGAATATTACATTATCCAGATTGCTGTCAAGATAAAGAATGAACATGTTGGAGGAGCACCTTAAAATACAGTTACCACGTATATAGGTACTGTGGTGAAATATTTAACCTACACAGATCTCAACTTGCTAATTTAAAAAATGGTGATATTCAAAAATACCTGAAAGGTTTGTGCCAGCATTAGATGAGTTGCCAGCTCTAAAATATTTTCTACAGTCTTTAACATCTGGTAAGATGGGCAAATACGATATTTACTGAACTAGCTTCATGGTGTCTCCAAATAGAGAGGAGTATTTTTTTTTGAAATTTGTCAAGATAATGTAAAAATTTAATAAGTTACTTAGACTCAGTTTCTATGAGTCTCATTATCTGCTTTAAACCAATGTCTTTTATGTTGTTTACTTTCAACTTTTTCTTATTTGATTAAACAATTTCCTGAATCTATCCATTTATCTATTATTGGTGCCGTGTATATACTTGATGAACATTCAAATTTTCAGGATCTAAAATAGATATGCATTCACAATTTATGTCTTCTTTTTAATCTTCAAAAGATGAATCATCTTTTTCTAAGTACTTCATTTTAAAATTTAAGCGTTTTAATAGATTCATCTGTGAAGATAGACAAAAGGTATAGAATACTGTATCTAATCTAAGATTTGAGTCACAAGTCTCATGAGTGATACATAAGGGATGGTTCTTTAAAATTTAAAAAGATACTTTCCCAGGTTATGCTGAAACATTAAGAGCTACTGCAGTAGATTAGCTAATGTTTCTTTTATGTAGCACTGTGATGCGTGAAGCCTAGCACATTGTTAGGGACAAAGAGTAAAGAAAACATTGCCATCCATGGAAGGAAGAATTTTACTTTTAAATTCACAAATAAATAAAAATTATTAATTGTTTTTTATTTCATTCCTAAAAACGGAACCAAACTACTTTCAAAAAGATGGGTACTAAGGTATTTTTACGTAAGAATAGATAATGTAAAAAAATACTAAAAATATGGTTGGAAATTAAAATGAGTTTAAATGAAGGTTAGTATAAAACATCACAAGTGTAAATACATGCTTGCTAAATATTAGTCTTAATTTTTGCTTTAGGCTTTGTTCAGTCAAAGCAAGGAAAGAAAAAAGAAAAAAATGAGTATTTGTTACATTTACATAAACAATACAATTAAAAATAGGCCAATGAACAAAGAACCACAATTGTTACTGATAGAGACCTTAGTTATATTTCAGTTGTCTGTATGTCTGAATAATTAAGTCAAAATAATTAAGTAGATCTTGATTGGTAGCTCAGGTGAGGAAAGTACAACATGTCTAGAAAAAAAAAGGGTTTTTAAATATTTAGACACATTAAAAAGATTTGATAATGCTGAAACAAAGATACAGGTTGACCCATTGCAACAATGAGATGTACAAGACACTATGTTGAAAAGGAACTTTACAATTTAGGGGGTCAGTGGAGGGAGGAGCTGGAGATGTGGGGAGGGAAGGGATGGTGGGGAAAAATAAAGGAGGGGGTAAAATGCTTGATAGGAAATGTATCTTACTCATGTAATTGTAACCCTTCTGTACAGTATCATTACAAAAATATATATGTATACATATATATATACTTAAAGATTTGGTAGATCAAATCCCTCTGCCTATAAATCACTTTGAAAGTTAACATCAATTTCAGCATCATACATATAATCATATGACATTTTTGAAAGGGGTTGTGTAAATTACAAAATATCTTAAAATATCTAGATTTATTTTTTTTTCCAATGGAAACATTTTGAGTCTTGGAATGAAATACTACCTTTCCTTTAATCATCCTAGTGGTAATAACACAGTGCTAAAAAGGCTGCTTGTACTCAAGCTAGTACAAGTGATGAAGCCATTATAATTTAGGGTGTGTTCCATCCTTTTGAAAGAGGTAATTCCACAGGAGATGACTGTAATAGATACAGTATGCTATGATGTAGTATACAATAATAGAGTGTAATATAGCACTAGATGACTGTGGGCCTAAGAATGACAGTCCTGGGCCAAATGACTAAGGACGATCAATTTGATTTACACATAAGAGTTGATGCAAACCAAGGCTCATGAACATCATGAAATCCATTTAGTCTTACCTTCCGTGATAGAGGCCTAGAAAACAGTCATTTTCTTTCCATCTTTTCTTGCTGTTCAATTTTGGTTGAGTGCCATATAATGTACTGAAATAAACTGTCAACATACACTGCTGTTGCTCATTGGCAAAAAGCTCTGCTGCTTTTTGGATGTTTGATAAAGTGTCTAGGGCATCAGCGCAGAATCTCATAAGTAAAAATTAGATGTATATCATACTATAGTGAAATGCTGCTTGCTAATAATACTCTCCATATATACTTTCATATCTATGATTTCTTTTAAATTCAGTTCAACACATACTTATTGTAAGGTTTATGCAAAAATGCTGTGCTGAGTGCTGGCAATGCAAGAATAAATAATACATAGTCCCTGCACTAGAGGAAATCACTATGTACTGAGTAATACAGGTATAAAAGCAAATAAATTATAATAAAACATGAAGATACTTTAAAAATCATAAGGGAATGGATTGTCAGAGCTCAGAGGACAATTAAATCCTAAGAAACTTATTGAAGAGATGATTCTTTTCTGGATTTTATGGGAACTAGAGATTTTTCCTACCTTAATCAGTAATAAATCTTGTAAGATATTCATACATATTTGTTGTATAGCCATTGCAAGTACAGCATGGTTCTCATGAAGATAAGAGAAGCTGGGATAGAGATTGAGTATCATTTTCATGTAAAATGCAGTTTAGGTCACAGATGTGGATATGATTCTGTATCAGAGGCCTCCTAGATACCTTTTATCAGAACCTTCTCAGTGAACACTGGAATCAAGAACAACTTGCTTTCTGAAACATCATTCCCCCATTGACAAAGCTTGGCATCATATCCACAGGCAAAATAAATAAATACATACATACATAAATACATAAATAAAGGGTCAAATACATTTGAACCAAGTAGATGAAAATGGTGAAAGAACTAATATTAAAATTTCCTCTGGCACACCAACTATGACAAACGCTCTGTGAAAGTATTGGTGTTATTATATGCAATGAAGCTACATTCCTTTGAAGAGGGGAAGAAGAAAGGCTTTTGAATTTGTCCACATGTTGGTTTTTGATGGTATGAGTAAGTCATGTTTTAATCAATGTAATGGGGAGAAAATGAGAATTAGAATTAAAAATAATAGAATAGTATAAAGAGTAGGCATTCAAGAAAAAAATGCAATACCATGGGTGAGGTTGTATTTGGAATTATTGTCATTTGTTTAAACATGTAGAGAAATAAAGACAGCAAGCTGGAAAAATAGGAACTCCGTTTAAGCATAGAATCAAATCTTTGGAAAGAAGGAATCCCTTTCATTAGAGAAACCATTAAAATGGAAATAATTCTTTAGTACATTAGTGAAAAGGCTTTCTGGGGTATTATCAGGATTGTACTTAGACAAGCAGTTTGAGGATTTTTTTTTCTTTTTACAAATAATAGACTGGTGACTTTAGATATAAGGTATCTATTTTCTACATGTCTATTTCAACATATTAAATTTATTTTAAAACCTTAATGTTACCTAAGGTTCTTCTTGGAAGCCAGAATTCCATACCAATTTTATTGTTGGAAAATAAGACATAAGAACAGATAATTGCTCAAGTTTACCCAAGAATCCAGTGACAAACGAGAGATGCATCTGGGAATAGAACACTGGAATACAGACTAAGTGCCTGAAATATTTTGTGACTTATCTAAATAAGCCAACTTATGAAATGACAGGAAGTGCATAAAACATGTCTGTAATTCGAATCTGTAACGTCAGTGGAATACAGTCTATCATAAAGACAATCTACTTGGTAAGGACGTATGTATATGTGAAATAAAAATCATGCCTCAGGCTGGGAAGGCGGCTCAGTGGTAGAATGCTTGCCTTGCATGCATGAGGCCCTGGGTTCGATTCCTCAGCACCACATAAGCAAAAAAGAAAAACGCCGGAAGTGGCGCTGTGGCTCAAGTGATAAAGTGCTAGTCTTGAGCTGAAGAGCTGAGGGACAGCGCCCAGACCCAGAGTTCAGGCCTCACGACCGGACCGCTCCCCCCACAAAACAAAATCATTCCACATTTGTTAGGAAATGGAAAGACTTGGAAAAAATTATATTAAGTGAATTAAGCCAGGCCCAAAGAAACATAGGTCCCATGGTTTCCCTTATTTGCAATAACTAGTATATGTCTGAGACAAGCAGAAAGGGTCAGATAAGTTGATGTTAGGCGAAATGAACCCCAAGATAAGGACTCAAACATTTTTTTCTTTCTTTCTGTTGTTTCTAACATATTTATAAGATATTTCTTTGTTGCTTTGTATGTCCCTCTCCCCACAGTATAACCCTTGTTTTCACTGTATTTGATGTTGGTATAATTTGTGGAGGGGAAGGGAAAAAACAAATTGTTTAAATAGGGATACAGGTGGACCCATTGTAACAATGAGATGTACAAAGCTTTATGTCGAAAATCGCGCAGGAGGAGGGAAGGCGGGGAGAGTGGTTATGGAAACGGATAGGAAGGGGAAAGAAAGGCAAATGAGGAGGCAACAATGCTTGATAAGAAGTGTACTCATTACCTTGCCAAACTAATTGTAACCCCTCTGTATGGCATTTTCACAACTCAAAAAAAAAGTTTATTTTTCCTCCAAATTCTCACTAAAAAAAAAAATAAAAAAATAAAAAAATCATTCCTCAGAGGCTTATATATTTTAGCATTCATATTAAGATAAACTAAAAGAAAATGAAAATTTCCTTGTTATAAGAGGAACTTTAACCAATCCATAGGAAAAATAGTAGTTAGCTTCAAAATTAATAGTAACATGGAACTTCAGAAAACTTACTCTAAAACTCTGAACATTATTGGTAAAGATCTTTTAATTACAAGCTTCTCAAACTCTAATGCAAGTCTACTGATATCATGAAAATCTAAAATGCTTCATTAAGAACAGCTTCTCAAGAATCAATTGTCGTCTGAATCGTATCACCCCCAAAAGGCTTAAATAGAATCATTGCTAGACAAGATAATTCATAAGCCCACAGACTGGGAGAAGATCTTCACTAGCCATACAACAGACAGGAGCCTCATGTTTAAAATATACTTAGAGCTCAAAAAATTAAATCCCCCCCCCAAAAAAACCCTTAAAGAAACAACCACCCTATTAACAAGTATGCTAAAGACTTAAAGAGAAACTTCTCTGAAGAGGAAGTTAGAATGGCCAATAGATACTTAAAGAAATGCTTAATATCTCTGGCCATAGAAGAAATGCAAATCAAAACAACACTAAGTTTCCACCTTACCCCAGTTAGAAAGGCCATTATCAAAAAATCTAATAACAGATGCTAGTGGAGATGTAGCCATAAAGGAACACTACTGCACTGTTGGTGGGAGTGTAAACTTGATCAACCACTCTGGAAAGAAGTTTGGAGGTACCTCAAAAGACTAAATAAAGAGCTCCTCTATGACCCAGCAATTCTACTCCTGGGTCCTGGGTATTCACCCAAATGACCACAACCAAGGCCATACTAAAGCTACCAGCACAATCAAGTTCATTGCAGCATTAGTTACCATAGCTAAG
The DNA here is from genome assembly GCF_019054845.1 of Dipodomys spectabilis. NCBI lineage: Eukaryota > Metazoa > Chordata > Mammalia > Rodentia > Heteromyidae > Dipodomys > Dipodomys spectabilis. Next base: position 5,226,151 of record NW_024870772.1, read on the forward strand.
ATATGGAAACAACCCAGATGTCCCTCAGTAGCTGAATTATATATATATATATATATATATATATATATATATATATATATATATATATATATATATATATATATATATATAATGGAGTCTATGTTTTGCCCTATTTGTTTTTTTTTTAATTTAATTTTATTTTATTTGAGAACATACTGTACAGAGGGGTTACAATTACATGGGCAGGATAATGCATACATTTCTTACCAAGCATTGCAGCCTCCTCCTTTGTTTACCCTTCACCTCCCTTCCCAGCCTCCCCCCTCCCCCCCCACCCAATCCTTTCCCCCCTCCCCCCCCACACCGACATTGTAAAGCTCGTTTTTGACATGACATTTTGTACTTCTCATTGTTGCAACAGGTCCACCTGAATCCTTAAACGACTTGTTTGTCCCCATCTCCTCCACAAGTTATACTGACATCAAATATAGTGAAAGCGGGGGTTACAACAAAGAAATAATCTTATAAATGTGTTAGAAACACATGCATGAAAGAAAAAAAAAACATTAAAATACATATTTAAGGGTTCGTTTTCCTAACATCACATTATCTGACCTTTTCCGCTTGACTCATACATATACTAGATATTGCTTTGCCCTATTTGTAAGGAAATGGTAAGACCTGGAAAAAATTACATTAAGCTAAGTAAGCCAGGTTAAAAGAAAAGTAGGTTGCATGGTTTCTCTCATTTGTAATAACTAGAACATGTCTATGATATTCTTAACAGGGGATCACAATAGCCCAATTGCTAAGTGCATAGGACCATATATAATGAAGTGTATCACAATGAACTCCAACAATTGGAAACAAGATGTTCTTATTATATCCTGTATGCAGTTATTTCTATTTTTTCAGTTTTAGTTTTCTGTAACCTTTGTTTTTCAAACAAGTTTCTCTGATCTGTGGAAGGGTAAGGCAGTCACAGAAACACCAGGACAAGGGATGAACTAATGCAACAATGATACTTATTATATATTATGTTGGAAATGAACTATACAACTTGGAGGGGACGGAAGTATGGCAAGTGGGAGAAAATGAGGAAAGGGGTAACATTATTTAAAAAACAAATGTATTCATTACCTTACTTATATAACTGTAACCCCTCCTTCACTACATATATATATGTATATATATATATGTAGAGAGAGAGAGAGAGAGAGAGAGAGGAGAGGGAGAGAGATTGCTAAAATTCAAATAAACACTACTGGTTAGTGAATGATAATTTTCTAATAATAATTATGTAATATAACAAATTATATTACACTTATGCAAAATATTAGAAAATATTAGAAAATTATTATATAATAGAATAAATTATACTAATACAAAATATTACCAGTAGCGGAACTTGAATGAAAGAAATAAAGTCTTTGGTACAATTTTAGAAGTTTCTGGTAAATGAAAAGTTCATTCAAATTCAAAAGATTTTGTTTTTCTTTTTGCTTTATGCCTTAGTTTTCTTTACAGAACAGCAGGGAGGTTTAAACAGCTTCACATGGTGTGTTGACCTTCATTTCCACGGTGAGTTGAGTGACCTGAGATTGGAGAGATTGTCAAAGTCCAAAGCTCTAATGCTTTGTTAGTGTCACAATCTATCAAGACCATACATCTGACTCTTCATCCGCAGACTGACACAGACACCCCTCACATCTGTTTCCAGAGGTTCATAATACATCCTGAGCCTCACTGTGGAGCTTCTATCTGGGGATAAAGACAATCTCTTGGTTCCCACTTTTTGCATAGAACTCTTTTCTCAGGCTCATGTAGTTAGAGTACTTATGAACGATGGCAGATCTTGCTGATATCTCAATGCTGGGGAAAACATAACCCATGTTGGTTGATTTTGTTAAGGGCTAGTTTTAATAAAATCAGATTGTTATACTCCAATCAAGACCTACCGAATAAAAATCTTGAAGCAGTTGGTGATCAGGAATATTCCAATTCAGCGCAATATCTCTGTGATATTCTTTTTTTTTTTTTTTGGGTCCGGTCGTGGGGCCTGAACTCTGGGCCTGGGCGCTGTCCCTCAGCTCTTCAGCTCAAGGCTAGCACTCTACCACTTGAGCCATAGCACCACTTCCGGCTTTTTTCTTTTTGCTTATGTGGTGCTGAGGAATTGAACCCAGGGCTTCAGGCATGCAAGACAAGCGCTCTACCACTGAGCCACCTTCCCAGCCCTCTCTGTGATATTCTTGCAGAGCAAGAATAAACAAAATGATACACACTTTGCACTAGTTCTACATATAAGGCATGGATGGAAATTTTGAGGTAATAAAAATAAGATATTACCTGTGATGGTTACTCTAGATTCACACTTCACCAACCCATTTGGAAAGTCGCCCTGTGCATCTCTGTACTAAAGTCTCTATCTTGTCAGAATTTTTTTTATTATCTTTAAAAATAAAAGTTCACTTCTACTTGTATGTGAAGGTAAAGTCTGCCTTAGCGGGTGATATTGAAATTCAAAATAAATGTCTAAAAGGTCCTGCATTCCAGGAAATCTGTGCATTGTTGAATTTTTCAAAGTTAGATCCAAATCAATCACAAGTCTAGTGCTTAACACTGCTGATATGTCAGTCATTTTCCAGAATGTGGTGCCATGCATACTGTTAAATGAACATTTTCTTTTCCCAGAGAAGCAATCTACTGTCCATCTTGATAATACAACACATTGTTCTCAGGCTATTTACATCAGCAATGCTCCCTTACAATGGACCTGTTTCATTGGGTTACATAAACGAGGTGTGCTTTTAAATAAACTAGGAAAGAACATTCCAACACGCTGCTTGTGATTTATCAGAGGGTAGACGACAAAAAGAAGATGCATCAGAATATAAGAGGAATATTATAGACACCAACTTTAATAATGTATGGTATACATTTAAATAGCCTTATTTGGAAAAGATCCATGCTGACTTTATGAATCAAAAGGCTGATTTAGAGCATTTTTACTTGTGTATTATGATTATGTGACTAGAAGCAGGAACCAGTATTTGTAGTTTCCATCATCTAATGAGTTCTGTCTTGAAATGTAGATCTTTCAGAGTGTACTTTTCAGAGATGTTTTCAGAGATATGCTTTCAGAGATATGAAATTTTATGTACTTCTAATGATGGGAAAGATTTAGCTTCATTTTCTTTTCAACTCAAGGTCATTTGGTAATTCTGGGTAATTTTTTTCTATTCACACAATAAGAATTATAAATTAATTTTTGAAAGCTCTGTAGAATGAAGGAAGTGAATTTACCCTCAATTTTCTGTATTGATGCTGAATGGGAACTAATCTCATTAAACGAGTAAAAATTTCCCATGGCATGGCACCACATTCTGGAAAATGACTGACATATCAGCAGTGTTAAGCACTAGACTTGTGATTGATTTGGATCTAACTTTGGAAAAAAAATTCAGCACTCTCCCTGGCAAAAGAGAAAAGCATTTGTTTTCATTTGCTATTCATGACTGCATAGATTATAAATATTCTAAGAGAACTGTTCCTTGTATTTTTTAATTCACCAAAGTATCAATTTACCAAATGAAACAAAACCTAGTCAGAATTTGTGTGCATATACAGACATAACATACAAACCACTCTTACTAGAGTAAGAGCTTTAACAAATCCTCATTATTCAGGTAGTTAACGAGCAAGCTAAATAGGAGCAACACGCTGCTGTAAATACTCAAGGCAGACAGAGAAGTGGTTATGACAGCTTTCACATTATCTTATTGCAGAATGGAGGCAGTAGTCACAGCTGGCTCATATGTCAAAATGTGTCAGGACTTAAATGGTAAAACAGGAGTGCAACAGCAATTGGCTTTTCAATCAATAACACAATCAATATATTTCACAGATATTTTCCCATATCTAAATTACTCTGCAGAGATGAGGGACCCAGACTGAGTGTTTATAAATCAATAAAACACAGAGCTAAAGGACATCTGCTCCTGTTCTTTTACTTCAAGGTGCTACTTGCCTTTTTTCCCCCCAGCTCTCCTCTTATTTAAGAATGTATTTTTGAGGACAAACAGCACTCTTGTGCACACAAATCAGCTTACTGCTGCATTTTGTGTACACGATGCTGTTAAATAATTCTGTGCTTGAACATTCAACTAAGTGTAAGGACAGCTTTGCCTACCTTAGAATGCTATGACTGTTAGAGTTAATAAAGCAGCCTTCAAATTTCAAGTAATGTATGCTACATACACTTCATATAAATATCAAAATACAACATCCAGACTTGCAAGTTGAAATAATAACGTAGGGCATCATGATTGTTTACCCCTTACACATGGAACAATATTCTTGCTGAAAATTATATATTGTACGTATGCAGATATGCCACCAATGAGAGAAATGTTGCCCTCCACAAATCCACTCCCTTTGCAGAAAGACATCATGAGAGCAAACAAACCAAAAAACCAGTACAATTTCATGCAAAATTCTAATGCTGCCATATAATTTTATATCTATCCTACATCTCAAAATGAGATGAAGTATGAAGAATGGTTTAAGCTGTGGTGTTCCAAGTTAAAACTGCTATACGCTATCACTAGACCCAATAACAAAGCAATACTATGTTTTACACTGTCAGTGCTTCTTTAAAAACAGAATGTGGTATTGTGATACAAGTAGAATGCAAATTAAACACATCAATCTATACACTTTCTCTAGCTTTTGTGGCTGAGATAAATATTTTCCAAGTGGCTTTCTGTAAACCCAGACACTGAGGGACTGAACATTGTCAGACAGTCAGTACTCTGTGAATTTTGTATATGATGTAAAAGGTGCTCCTTTTTATTGAATACCTTTTTTTTTTTTTGCTACCTTTCTTTCTGTTCTCAGACTGAGATGGAAAATCAAGATGATTTCTTATTCTAATGGCCATAGATACCAGTGTACCTATCAAATGGACAATGTCTTAGGAGTATATATAAAGTTTAGGTCCATCTACTAATATTATTTTTGACAAACATTTTTCTTCACAATATTAGTTAATTAATTAGAATATAGTTTCCCTATTCACATCCTTAATTCTCTTGTAGTCCTAACTTTCAGAAACATCTCAGTCCAGTTAGATTTCATTCCATTTCTTGCATATTCTTTCTCTGTTCAGACTTCTTGATTTGCTGCTAGAAAAATTCTTCAAGCTGTTGTTATTATGTCATGGAAATGTCCATTTGGAAATCCAATCCTGGCTGTGATATTTACCTCCTATCTCAGTTTCCAACTGGAATTAGGTGCTCTTTAAAATGCTTCCATAAAAGTACATGATAAAATTGTACATCTTGAGACTTCCCTTAATCATTTTTAAAAATTCCTACTTCTAAATTTGAATTGCTTCATTTATTTTCCTTAAAGGAGAATTATGTTTAAGATATTGGGCATCATTTACTTATATAATATATAAAGGACCAATAAAAACCTAGAAAAATTTTTCTATCCAACTCTTCATTCATAAAATAAATATTAAACTGGGAGAAGATTTTCACGAGCTATACAATAGACAAAAGCCGCACATCTAAAATATACTTAGAACTCAAAAAATTAAGTCATCCAAAAACAAATCCTCAAAGAAACAACTGCCCAATTAATAAGTGGGCTAAAGACTTAGAGATTTCTCTGAAGAGGAAGTAAGAATGGCCAATAGACACATGAAGAAATGTTTAACTTCTCTGGCCATAAAAGCAATGCAAATCAAAACAACATTGAGATTCCACCTAATCCCAGATAAAATGGCTTTAATCAAGAAATATAATAACTTGTACATCTCATTGTTGCAATGGGTCCACCTGTATCCCCATTTAAACGATTTGTTTTTCCCCTTCTCCTCCACAAATTATACCGACATCAGTACAGGGAAAGCAGGGGTTATACTGTGAGGGAGGGACATATAAAGCAACAAAGAAATAATCTTATAAATGTGTCAGAAACAATCGCATGAAAGAAAAAAAAACATTTGAATACATATCTTAGGGTTCATTTCCCTAACATCACCTTATCTGACCTTTTCTGCTTGCCTCAGACATATACTAGATGTTGCAAATAAGGGAAACCATGGGACCTATGTTTCTTTGAGCCTGGCTTACTTCACTTAATATTTTTTCCAAGTCTTTCCATTTTACAACTTTGGTGGGGCTGGGGGGGAGGAGGAACGGGAAGGATTGCGTGGGGGGCAGGGGGAGGATGGGAAGGGATGGGAAGGGGAAACAAAGGAGGAGGCTACAATGCTTGATAAGAAATGTACTCATTGGGGCTGGGAAGGTGGCTCAGTGGTAGAGTGCTTGCCTTGCATGCATGAGACCCTGGGTTCGATTCCTCAGCACCACATAAGCAAAAAGAAAAAAGCCGGAAGTTGCGCGGTGGCTCAAGTGGTAGAGCTCCAGCCTTGAGCTGAAGAGCTGAGGGACAGCGCCCAGGCCCAGAGTTCAGGCCCCACGACCGGACCCCCCAAAAAAAAAAAAGAAAGAAAGAAAGAAAGAAATGTACTCATTATCTTGCCCATGTAATTGTAACCCCTCTGTACAGTATTTTCACAATAAAAAAAAAAAAGAAACCTAATAACAACCAATGCTGGAAGGGATGTGGCCAAAAGGGAACCCTACTGCATTGTTGGTGAGAGTGTAAACTTGTTCAGCCACTCTGGAAAGCAGTATGGAGGTTCCTCAAAAGATTACCCATAGAGCTCCCCTATGACCCAGCAATCCCACTTCTGGGAGTTTACCCAAATGTTCAAAAACAAGACCATGCTAAAGCTACCAGCACAACTGTTTATTGCAGCATTATTCACCATAGCTAAGATATGGAACCCACTCAGATGCCCCTCAGTAGATGAGTCGATCAAGAAAATGTGGTATATATACACAATGGAATTCTATGCCTCCATCAGAAAGAATGACACTGCTTCATTTGTTAGGAAATGAAAAGACTTTGAAAAAATTATATTAAGTGAAGTAATCCAGTCTCAAAGAAACATAGGTCCCATGGTTTCCCTTATTTGCAATAATTAGTGTACATACAGGATAATCTTATCAGAGGACCTGATAAGATCAAAAACCATGTACAAATGACCAGATAAAACGATGCTAATTGAAGTGAACCGCAATATATGGGCACAATAGGTCTGTCTTTGTTGTTATTGTTTTAAATGTTCCAAGTGATTTTATTATTTTGTTGTTGTTTTTGTTTCCTTTGAATTTTCTTTCCCCTATGGCATATCCCCTTTTGTCACTGTACTTGATTTTGGTATCCTACATCTTATATATACATATGTTTAATCTGGGAAGGGGAAGGGGAATAACAAAACGCTGCGACAAGGACACAGGATGACCCATTGCAACAAAGATACCCACAGGACAGTATATTGGAAACAAACTTTACAACTTTGAGAGGCGAGGGTGGGACGGGGGAATAGGAATGTGGGGAGGTGGGGAAGGGAAGGGATAGTGGGACAAGGAAGGGAAGAGATAACAACGATGACAAGTAATGTACTCATTGCCTTACTCAGGTAACTGTAACCCCTCCATACAACATCTTAACAATAATAAAATAAAAGAAAATAAATATTCACAAGTGTCTATTTTGAACAATGGAATAGAACAATGGACAAAATATAAATCTCCTGGTTAATTTTACTTGTATTTTGTAAGAATTAAAGAAAGTAAAGGTGAACATGATAATGTACTTCATAAGATCATATTAAACTAGAATAATGAAAACTGTTTAAACCTAAAATTGTTTGATTAAAATTGTTTAAAGAGGAGATATGGAAAAGTAATGGGAAATGATTTGATCAAAACATATTGTATGCATATGTAGAAAAGTCATAAGATCCTTTTGCATATTTACTACATGACAATACAAAGAGAGGGATAGGAGAGACAAATAATGAAATTATTAATAAAACAGTAATGGATATCACTTTAATAAAAAATTCCAAATACTTAAGACAGATTATAAGACTCATATCCAATATATTATCACCGTTCACCATAAATATGACCAATGTAATATTTTGTAAATAGTTTTAATAAAAAAGTACTCTTTGCATATTATATTCACATAGAACAGATCTCAAATTTTGTCAAAGTGTTATATTGACCATATACAAGTGCTATTTAACAAATTACTACTTAATAAGTTTCAGAAACAAAGTTTTAGTCTTGCATCACTTATTAATACAGATCTGAAAATGTACAAAAAGGTAAGTGAAAGAGAAATATATTCTATAACATAACAATATTTTTAATTTGTATGTATAATCTACAAATAAATATTGGAAAGCACTAAGAAATTATGGAAATATGGAGCTCTTTATGATCAAAACAATCACATATAAGAAACATTATCAACTCATTTAATTTAAATAGGCAACAGGTGAAGTCTGTTACATGTCAAAGCACATACTGACTTCCAACTATTATTTTCCTTCCTTTGTTCCCAACAGCAGGTTATCAGCCTTCTTTGTTTCACTGGAAATCACACTCACATAGTTGAACTTTTGCTTCTGAAAGAATACGTGCACAGCCTTTAAGAGTGTAGTTTTTCTCAACAATTTTATCTTTACTGTCCTAAAACCATGACTATGTCTTTTCTATTTACAAAGCTCTACTTTTGTTCCAACAGTAAAATATGCAATATGTACTTCAAATGGAAATAAGAGGATCAAGATGTCTTACAGATAATCAGTAGTCACAGTTTATAGACCACCATCAAATATACTAAAATGGAAGTCCTTAGCTTTTGTTCTTCAAGATAAGCCTCACTGGCTTTCCGACACTTCCACATTTATGAAAATCTGTTTTCCCATCTTTCTCAAACCAAACCTGTCACAGTGGATTGAGAGCACATTACTTCTGCCAAAAGAATAGCGGTTGATTTTTATGAAAAATGCTCAGGTTTGGTAGTGTTCATCTAAATGGAAAATATATAAAATTTCTTAGGAAATGTCTGGACCAAAAGAAAAATAAAAGGATTAAAATAAACTGCTATTGCTTCTTCCCTCCTCCCCGTTCTCCTTCTCCTTCTCCTCTTCTCCTCCTCCTCCTTCTCTTTCTTCTTCTTCTTCTTCTTCCTTCTTCTTCTTCTTCTTCTTCTTCTTCTTCTTCTTCTTCTTCTTCTTCTTCTTCTTCTTCTTCTTCTTCTTCTTCTTCTTCTTCTTCTTTCTTCTTCTTCTTCTTCTTCTTCCTCTTCTTCTTCATCCTATTTACTGAATCTATTACAAAGAGTATGTTTGCATTTGAATGTTGGTTTTTTTAAAATACAACATATAATAAAGCGTTTATATATGAATTAACTTTGTAATAAAATTGAAAATTATTTCTCAGACAAACCTGTGGCTTTATGATATGCTTAAATTGAGTAATTGCTGAATAGCAACAACAGATAACATTCCTTAAGTGATTATTATATACCATGCACTCTTTATTAAGTTTTACATACTTTTACTGATGAGACACATTTATATTCTTTGACACTCTGCTAAGTATATATTTGTAAAAATGGAGTCCAAACCAGATTAATAGATTGTATTTAAGAATGAGGGCTCTGGGGCTGGGATGTAGCTCAGTGGCAAAGCACTTGCCTAGCAAGTGCAACGTCCTGGGTTCAATCCCCAGTACCAAAAAGAAAAGACAAAAAAAAAAAATAATGAGGGCTCGGGAAGTGGAGCTGTTGCTCAATGTGATAGAGCATGAGCCTTTCATAAAAGACGTCAGGGACAGTGCTAAGGCCCTGAAGTCCCACGACTGACAAAAAAAAAAAAAAAAAAAAATCATGGCTCTGAAAATACCTTACTAAGTTCAGCCAAAATATAGGAAAGAAATACATCCATACAAAGCATAAATTTGACAAGCAGGCAATAAGTAGTCTTTGCCAAGATATAGGAAAGAATATGCAGAAAATTTTAAATGACCATTTGGGTTTCTGTGTAAAAAATTTTTTAAAAATTATCCACAACGCTGACATTTCACATAATTCTCCTCAGATTCTAATGAGTCACAAAATACTCTAATAATCACCATGTAAGTCCCCCTCCTAATGTATTTTTCTTACTTAGAGTGGCAGTAAATATTCAGTAAGAAGGTAAACTGCTAAATGAAGTTATCAGGCATTGAAAGGCCATACCGACAAATAAGCTGTAGAATAACTTCGTCATGGACAATCTGTAAAATAATATAGCAAGAAACCAGGAGATCTAATAGAACATGTGGTTAACAATACAATACTTAGAGCATGTGCATTTCAATGCATGTGTATGGGTATTCCCATGCATACATACACTGGGAATTGGATCTCGGGCCTCAGACACTCTAGACACATACGCAAACACCAAGCTACACCCTCAACTCCTATACCAAGTTTTTACAATGGATACTGAGCATGCACTTTTTCTCATTATTGGAAAATTCAGTACAAAGTAAAATAGTTCAGAAAGCTCAAAAATATTAATTGATAGTAATAAAAAAGAAAGGTGATTGGCAAAGCTGGAGTCCATTTGATTCAAAGGAAGTGAGTACATGAAAGTTTTAAATAAGAACAAAGGACTGTTTTGTTGACAGTACTGCAAATAAACATTAACCCAAATGTTCAGTATCTAAAACAAATTTGGTGAGCTTTCTTCACATTGCTTATCATCTTCGGTTGTTACAAATTATAATTTGTTTAAATTCTGAGAATACTTGTTGCAGGAAGAGTTTTATCTTCCTTTAAACTTGCTAACTTCTAGAATACTAAAACGTATGGACCAACAAAAGGCTCAAACAGTGGTATTTGGAATTTAATTTAGGTCAGAGAACATTTTGAAACCACATATAGCTTTCAGGGTCTAATAGTTCCTGAAAACTTTTTGAGAAGCTGTTTTAACTTTATGCATACTCTTGGAAATATATTTTTCATTATATAATTATGTAATATATCCAGTTTAGAAGGTTTATGTACCCACCACACACATGAAAAATTTGTCCTGAGTATTTCCTTTTTTTTTTTTTTATTGTGAAGATACTGTACAGAGGGGTTACAATTACATGGGCAAGATGATGAGTACATTTCTTATCAAGCATTGCAGCCTCCTCCTTTGTTTCCCCTTCCCATCCCTTCCCATCCTCCCCCTCCCCCCGCCCCTCACCCAGTCCTAACCTCCTTCCCCCGACTCCCCGCACCAAAGTTGTAAAGTTGGTTTTCGACTTGCACATCTCATTGTTGCAATGGGTCCACCTGTATCCCTATTTAAACGATTTGTTTTTCCCCTTCTCCTCCACAAATTATACTGACATCAAATACAGGGAAAGCAGGGGTTATACTGTGGGGGAGGGACATACAAAGCAACAAAGAAATAATCTTATAAATGTGTTAGAAACAATTGCATGAAAGAAAAAAAAACATTTGAATATATATCTTAGGGTTCATTTCCCTAACATCACCTTCTCTGACCTTTTCTGCTTGACTCAGACATATACTAGATATTGCAAATAAGGTAAACCATGGGACTCATGTTTCTTTGGGCCTGGCTTACTTCACTTAATATAATTTTTCAAGCCTTTCCATTTCCTAACAAATGGGGCAATGTCATTCTTTCTGATGGAGGCATCGAATTCCATTGTGTATATATACCACATTTTCTTGATCCATTCATCTACTGAGGGGCATCTGGGTTGGTTCCATATCTTAGCTACTAGCCATACAATGGACAAGGGTCTCATATCTAAAATATACTTGGAACTCAAAAAATCAAATCCCCCAATAACAAATCCTCAAAGAAACAACTGCCCAATAAATAAGTGGGCTAAAGACTTAAAGAGAAACTTCTCTGAAGAGGAAAGAAGGATGGCCAATAGACACATGAAGAAATGTTCAACCTCCCTAGCCATAAAAGAAATGCAAATCAAAACAACATTGAGATACCACCTCACCCAGTTAGAATGGCTAAAATCAAGAACTCTGATAACAACAGATGTTGGAGGGGATGTGGACAGAAGGGAACCTTACTGCCTTGTTGGTGGGAGTGTAAACTTGTTCAACCACTCAGGTAAGCAGTATGGAGGTTCCTCAAAAGGCTCCACATAGAGCTCCCCTATGACCCAGCAATCCCACTTTTGGGCATTTACCCAAATGTTTACAAACAAGACCATACTAAAGCTACCAGCACAACTATGTTTATTGCAGCATTATTTATTATAGCTAAGATATGTCCTGAGTATTTCTGAATTTTGGTTGCTACAAGTAAATTTTAGAGATGAACTTGAAGTCATCTTACTACTTTACTTTATATCACTTTCTTCCAAGCATCTTGAATTACTAATATGCTAGAATATTATGACAGAATTAAACATCTTTTTTAACAGATATTAATTTTTAAAATATTTTTAGCAAACTTGCCTTATTTTATTCCATGTACTTGGTTTCTTGTCACACACACTGAAGATATATGGTAGATATCCATGCATGATTACAATGGTATTTGTAGGACTAATATTTTATATTTTCTGCTTTGTAATCAGAGTTTACAGTCACCTTATTCAGACATTTTCTCTTGGATAAATATATAAATCATTGTTTTTATTTTATTATGCAGAAATAAAATCCAATGCATAGCCTACAAAATTTAAAAATAATTGAGAGAAGGGGTGGGTTGAGAGAGATGGGGGAGAATGAGGAAAGAGTTAACACTGATAAGGATCCATTATATTTACAGACTGTATGTTCATTTGAAAAACTTTCTGTATAAATAGTATGCTATTTTGTCACTTGCAGGGAAAATGATGATGTTTTGTGCTGCTGTATAACAAACTAAATGAAAATATGCTTTTCTTAAAGCTATTCTAACTTATTTCAATGATCCACACAAGTACAAGTATTATTTGACATCAGTGGAATTAAATAAGTATATCAGGGAAATTACAGAATCTTACAATAGTTATAAACAAACTTAAAACCAAAGCCATTCTTTTTGGTAGTACTACAAACTGAAGGAGCATGCTGACCAGGCCAAGAACAAGCTCTTGTACTAGTGCAGAATCTTCATTTATATCACTTATCTCATGAGATATCACTTGTGAAGATATTTATATGTGTGTGAGAGTATGTATATATATATATGTATATATATACATATATATTCAATTTGTAGGACTATGAATTGGAATTTTTTGCTTAATTGATGGTCCCCAAACTCATGAGATATGTAAAATTTACCAATATACTATCCTTACATGAGAATGAAATTGGACCTATATATTTTGCAGTGCTTCTTTGAAGGAATATCATTTCAAGCATAAATGATATTTGGGCACACTAAATGTTTTGCACTTCAGAGTTCAGGTTTTGGTGATTATTGCAGATATGACCAATTTTGCTCTACGGTATATTTGTCTCGTATGCTTTCCTCACAATTAAGGTTCTTATTATTTAAGAAGACTAGATATCTACGAGATGGTTAGATAATTAATAAAATTTTGTATTAGGAGAGGATTGTTCAACCTGTGTCTTTCTTTCCTCCCAGTTTATTTTAATGGTATATTAGGATAGTTTACAAACTAAGCATTTCAGGCTTTATACACTCCAATTTGGGATCTACCACAGAGCTGATTTTCCACTTTTTCTCTAATCCTCATGTAAGAAAAACAACAAAAATTTTTTTCTTTCCTATGCTCAGTAAGTTTGCTGTTTCAAACTAATTCCCAGAGTGGTAGACACTATAAACAATTGCCCTTCTAATCATCGAATCTCTGACTATTTTCTGGTAAAGAGACGTAGTGGGATTTCATGTAGTCCCCTTTTGTATCTCTGCATTCTTTATGGGAACAAACCAGATTTGAGATTATTTAATCATTCAGTGGAAATCAAACATATGATCCTTTATCCATATTTTTAAAGATTTCCTCATTATATTGTAATAAGTTAAACAATATATGTTTCAATTTTTGTTTACTTAACAAGACTTAGGCTGGATTCTTTATAGTCTCAATTCATCAAAGATGTCCAATAATATCTCCAGGAAATAACCCAGATAGAACAATTATATTTGTTTGTTTGCCTATGTAAAATTTCCCCCCTCTCCAAACTTCCTTTAAAAAAAATCAAAGCAAGATTAAGGAACTTCATTAGTACCAAATACCTTAAAAAAGGAAAGAAAAGAAAGTATTCATCTTTGTTATTCCTAGCTTGTTTTCTATAATGTGAAGAGATATATTTAATTTAGGAAATGCTGAATGCAAATAAATAATGGTGTTACTTGCTAGAATGTAATTCACATTCTTGAAATGGTAATGGTTAAGGCAACAGCTTTTTCTCTCTCTTCCTAACTCATTTTCAATGCAGGCTGTTCAGAGATTCAGACTTAGATATCCCTGTAATAAAAAGGGTGCTAAAATTTTGACTTTGACCATGAAATTTGTTCTACTCTTCTTAAGAAACATCACTAACCTGTAAAAGGATTTTAACAACATGTCTTTCAAAGTCAAACAATGCAATTCTCATACAGAAAAGGACCCATTGACTGGTAATGAGGTGTGAGAAGTTTCAAATAGCTTGGTGCTGAGACCAAGGTTAATATAATTATGGACCACAAACCCCAAGAAATCATTCACTTTTCTACATCTGAACTACCAGCTTGCAATAAAAGGTGGTCTTTCAGCCTTCAGTGCACTGATTTAAAATGATCTATTGATTTGGACTAAAGCAAGATGAAAATGTTGAGGATCTGAGGCTGCCTCCAAGTGACAATGAGCAGAACTGAAGGAATGTAGCTGTGAGACAGGGAATCTCCTTCCTACAAAAGGCCATGGCAAAAGCTGGGTCTTTAAAGAACAATGAGGACAATGTGAAGGGGAATGTCATTCTTGTGGTCTCTGAGAAAAAGGATGTCAGGAGGCCCAGAGAAGACTCACAAGTGAATAAAGAATGGGCTCTTTGCACTTGCAGACTAGAGCGGGAAGCAAAGAGAAATGGACATCTAGAGCAGTCCTGAACTCGTCCCTTGCTTAGGAGGTTAACAACCAAATGGAACAGAGAAAAACCAGAGCAAGAGAAAAACTTGGCAAGACAGAAGGTCATCAGATCTTTTCATATGAACTTTTTCGTATGCTCTCAAATGAAGAAACAGCATGGAAATACGTATTTCTGTGCTCTATAAGTCCTTCCTCGCTTTTGATTACTTGTAGCCACAAATACAAGTTCATATTGTGTGTGGAAAATTTCTCTAAAATATCTATACGTTAGAAAATAGTAACTATGCATTTTTTTTGCATTACAAAAGCTATTGGCCTCTGAATTACAGAAGCCCTTCCTTTTGAGGCAAAAATAAAAAATAATAAAGACGTTTACTACTACAATTTTAAGTGATTCTATTGGATTACATTTGACTGTTTCAATTCCTATATGTTTAGGTTTAAAGATCCTTGCAAAATTTTCAGGAGAATTTCCTTAATTGGCAGAGGGAAAATTAATCTATCATAATCCTTCTAACATTAACTAAGCAGCACACGATAATATTTATCCTATTTCAGCATCTGTGTAGATAGTGTGTAAATATTTAGGTCCAGACTGATCACATTTACTAGGCATCATTTAGATGCTTTTTAAGTTAAAAGTTATGAAAGGTTAAAAGCAAGTAAAATGTCTCCCTCTCCACTTCCACAGCTTTCTTGTGCCTGCAGTCTGCATCTGTGTCTGTTACCATTTCTGACTCTCTCCCTCCCCACCCACACACACACACACAGTACAAAGAAAGGCTGCTGCAGCTTTCTTTACTTCTGTCTTCTTTCTGAACATTTCATAAGAACAAAATGTAGACATGACGGATTTTGAACATGTTCCTGAGAAAACACCAAACAAAAATGCTTTCAGCCTAGAACCAATTACACAAAAGAGAATCACAATTTAAAGGATTTTACAATATACCAGAAAATATATGGTCATCGATCCAGAAAACCTCAATATAGATTCTGTTTTTGCAAAATAGTTACCTTTTTTTTTTTTTGGTTGATCATGAGGCTTGAACTCATAAGGCTTGGGCACTCTCCTTGCTGCGCTTTTCAGCTCAAGGTGAGCATTCTACCGCTTGAGCCACAGCAACACTTCCGGTTTTCTGGTGGTTTATAGGAGATAAGAGTCTCACGGACTTTCCTGAGAGGCTGGCTTTGAATCGCGATCTTCAGATCTCAGCCTCCTGAGTAGCTAGGGTTACAGGCATGAGCCATCAGCGCTCGTCTTTAGCTTTTCTTTCCAACAGCTAATGCTTCAAGATTCTGAGCTAAATTGGATTAATAACTAATGGTATATCTTTTGCCTTTTTTTGTCTAAACATATATACTGTCTCTGGATTTAGTTTTTGTTTTAATAAAACTGTATGTATACGTATGAATGAATTAAGAGGCAATTACAAAGAAATCAATCTAATATTCCAGATTTACCAACCTCCAGTTCTCCCAGTGGCTCATTTTCAACACTTTCATTGGTTTCTTTAGTGGTGCTCCTTATTTTCAAATGCAAAACTTATGGTTCTCTTTTACAATTTTTACAATTAGTAATCATCCAGTTTCAAACACAGAAAACATACTTGGTTTTTCTACAAATACTGGGGTTTGAACTCAGTCTTTTCCTATTGCTTTTCCTGCCATAACTAATGCTCTATTTGCTTTTACCTTATCTCCAATCTAACTTTTTGGCTGGTTATTTAGAAATGGTGTTTCAGGGACTTTTTTACCCAGGCTACCTCCAGCTAAGATCCTCAGATCTTAGCCTCCTGAGTAGATTGGATTACAGGAGTGAAATACCACTTCCTGGTTTGCTTCCCCCACCCCCTACTTCAAATATCCAGTGAGGCTTCTTATTTTATTTTTATATATTTTTATTGTAAAGATACTGTACAGAGGGGTTACAGTTACATGAGTAAGGTAATGAGTACATTTCCTATCAAGCATTGTTACCCCCCCCTTTGTTTATCCCCTACCATCCCTTTTCTCCCCACCTCCCTAACTCCTCCCTCACCATCAGTCTTAAATTCGTTTTCAACATAGTTGTAAGGTCCATTCCTGGACTGCGAACAGACCTCACCCAGTACCTGCGTTACCTAGGCAACTGGGATACCTGGAAGAGGTCACATCCGCATCCGCTGAGGTCACATCTTAACCTGATGTGGCCACACCTTTCTCCCACCTGATCCCACTTCCCTTTACCTGGACACACCCTTCCCCACCCCCTACCCTATATAAGGCCTAAACCGCGGCCAGACCGCTCTCTTTTCCTTTTGCCAGCCGCGTGGAGTGCCAACCTTGCCTGGTCCCAGCAGGTCCACTGAATAAACCTACCCCTTACCTGAATACCACGTGCGTGCTGGTGCAGTTCTTACTCGGCCACCTCCTTTTAAAAACCTAACAATAGTGTCTTGTACATCTCGTTGTTACAATGGGTCATCCTGTATCCTTATTTCAGCATTTTGTTATTTCCTCCAGTGAGTTTTGGTTGACAATTCACAATCAAGAGTATAGGACAACAGGACAAAAAAAAAAAAAAAAATGGCTGCTGGGTCATGCTTGTGTGGGGCATTTTGAACGGCGAGCTTCCTCATCCATCAAAGGGGTGGAATATTTTACTAAGGAATTCCTCCTACCTGTCATTCTTTCTCTTAGATTTTGTAATTCCTTAAGTGGAATCTCTAATCTCCTGTCTGTATGATTTGTCTACCTTCCACCTTTCAGTCTGAGTCAGGATGTTGCTGTTTGGGGAATGTCATTTCACTTTGTCTCTTTTTTTTAAAATGATATTTCTCACTCATATTCAGATACTGACTATTTTACTTTATTTTCTGAATTTCTCTGGTTTAATTCTTCAATAGTTTTCCTGGCCATGCTAGGTAGACAATGGAGAATACTTGGTGGAGTTTTCACAGATTTATGACTTGTGTTAAACTCAATCCAAAGTCTCTAATTTCATAGGAACCTTCTATATAATTTTCATACATTGCAGCTTGTTGTTAAAAATGACTTTTTATTTGGTACGGGGCGAAAGCATTCATCTATCTACTCACAGTTTTCTAGGACATTGAAATTTCTTGACCATTAGTATTTTCTATGCCAAATGTTTGATTTTTCCTGCATTTGTTCTCCCTCCTCCTTTCTTGCCTCCCGTCTTTCTGTTATCTCCCTTTCTCTCTCTCTTCTTTCCCCCCTCAATCTATGCCTGAGCGCCATTTTTTTTCTTTTTTTAATGTCAGTCATTTTTTTTTCTTTTTTTAATGTTACTCATGGGCTTGAACTCTGGACCTGCGCGCTGGGCCTAGGCCCACAAGGCGAGCGCTCTACCACTTAAGCCACAGAGCCACCTCCAGTTTTCTGGTAGTTTATTGGAGATAAGAGTCAATGAGATGTACAAGTCCTTATGTTGAAAAATGAACTTTACAACTTTGGTGTGTGTGTGGGGGAGGAGATGGGAAGGAATGGGAAGGGGAAACAAAGGAGGAGGCGACAATGCTTCATAAGAAATGTACTCATTACCTTGCCCATGTAATTGTAATCCCTTTGTACAGTATTTTCACAAAAAACAAACAAACAAATAAACAAACAAAAACAGAGTCTTATGGACTTTCCAGTCTGGACTGGCTTTGAACCATGATCCTCAGATCTCAGCCTCCTGAGTAGCTAGGATTACAGGCGTGACCACCAGCACACCGCTTCCTAGCTCTAATTTAAGAAACCACACAATTTTGAATTCTCAACAACAGTCTGCAGAGAATCATTACTTCCCTGAAATTCTCTTTTCTCTCTATTATAGTTTTAGAAAACATATTTAATTGGTGGAATTTCTATTATACCCGTAACCCAATAACAGGAAAATCTGAGAATGTGCAGGGCAGTTTCTATGGTAGGCTCTGAGTATAGACTGGAGTCGGAGTTCTGTAAACTTTTAGCTCTTGATAGTGCATCTGACTACTGCCTTGTTTTGTTCATGCAACAATACAATTGTAGTATTATGCCCTGTCTTTTCTACATACAAATGCTTGTGTGTATCTTCAGCTATGTTTATGCATTCCGGTAGAGGAACAGGAAGTCAGACATTTGAATTGAATTTCTCACATTAATTATAGAGTTGGGTAAGACTAGAGAAAATTATGAAAGATAGTTGGCAGATCTCAGTCTTAGAGGAAAAAGAATATTCAGAAAATACTGGCATTATCCCTGAAGGAATTGATATATTGGTCAGTTTCTTATTAGATTAAATTCTTGACTGGAAAGAGTGAAACCTAGTTTCACTAGTTTAGGCAGGAAATAATGCATTAAAGTTTATTAGAAAATTCACAGAAACTCTGCCTAGGCCAGAAAATCAAACTTGAAGGGAATGCTTCCAAAAATGACTCAAATTACATTGAAGCATGGTCTCAGTGGAAGCTTTCTCATCTGGGTTTGCAACAGATGCTGCAGAAAGCATTGCTTTAAGGGGCACTGTGCATTCATTGTGTCACAGGTAACGGACATTTGGCTGTGAAAAGCTGTGTTCCTCTAAAGTGTAGAAAGAGTGGATTCTGAACAGTATCTATTACTTCCAAGTGTTTCTGAATTGTTATTTGTTATTGTTGGATTTAATGAACAGAGCCTACTTATCACATCTCTGTCTTATCTGAACAAAGTGATTTTGCAATTGGACAAAACATGGAACAATAGGGTTGAAAGAAATTCCAACTGGCTTCTATGGACTGATTGGGACTTAGATAAGAGCTAGGGAAACAGATTGCTGAGATCAACAGTTAGATCATTGGAATTAACTTTTCAATTGATATAATCACTGCAGTTAGGGGCATTTAGAATATAATAGTATGCATTTACTGAATAATAATTTCTATTACATATGGGATGTATGTAACTCATATATATGCATACACATATATGATAAAAACAACTTCCAATATGGCTAAACAAGAAATAACTATTCCCACATATAAGCTAAATATTAGAATTGTTTTTTCTTTTCTTCTCTCTTTTTTTTTTTTTTTTTGATTGTTTGTTGTTTTGTTGGTTGAGAGTCTTGAACTCAGGCCTTGAGTGCTGTTGCTGAGCTCTTTTGCTCAAGGCTAGTACTCTACCATTTTGATCCACAGCAGCATTTTTGGCTTCTTGGTGATTAATTAGAGATAAGAGTCTCATGGACTTTCCTGCTCTGGCTAGTTTTGAACCATAATTCTCAGAGTTCAGCCTTTTGAGTAGCTAGGATTTCAGGAATGAGCCCCCAGCACCCAGCTAAATATTAGAGTTTTGCAAAGGTCACCAAGGTATATTACAGTAAATTGGATGACAAAAGGACTATTGAGAAACCTGTTTCTTTAATATTAGTTACTTTAACAAAATAGTAAGTACTTTTATTTACAAAGTTTGTTTTCTCTTTTATGATAGATTTTTCACATATGTGTCACATAAAGTAATCTAGGTTGCAAACAACACTCAATATATCTTCTAAAATTAATATATCTGAAATTATCACAAAGTTTTAAAAGTTGTAATAAATTATTTTAGGTGATTTTTTTCACATGCACTTACTAGTGTACTTTGGCAACAAAATAAAATATTCTTAGAGCAGCAATTTCCAAACAAAATCTATGTTTCTCATTGCTCTATTTCAGCAGCAGGAATATAATTAGACCAACTTCATAATGCAAATGTCTTTTTTTCTAAATTAATAAAATCAGACTTTTTAAAGCTTTTACTTCAAACATTGCTTGGTATAGCTTTCCTGTCAAATCTGTTGTGTTTAGTTTATTTATTTGTTGTATATAGTTTATTTTATCTCAGTGGAATATTAATGAATGATTGGTATACATGCTGGCCTTTGTTCTCATGTGTTTATTTTTAAATACTATTTATAGATATTTTTCTGAAGACATTTTTATTCATTTTAGTTTTAACTGTATCATGTTCTTATTTTACAATGACAAAATGTAAGGCTCAAAGTCAAACTACTGGCATATATCTTCTATGTCATACTATAAAGTTTTAAGAATGTTTAAACAAAGATTAAGGTAAAAGTTTAAAAGCAAGTGAAAAGAAATTTACAAGATGTGAATGTCAAAAATGAAAGTTGAAAAAAATTAAAAGCTAAAATAGATAAAAAGAGAAAGACAAATTTCAAAAAAATGGGATATCATAAAAAAGTAGAAAAAAGATAAAATAAATATCACAATGATCTTGCAAAATTGTTAATTTTAAATGTTTTAAAAACAATCAAGTTAAATTCTACCTCTGGCTGAATAGAGCTGCATAGATGGAGAACTTACATGGAGAATATGGGAATATAACTGTCATCCAGAGTCAATTCAAGTCTAGAGATGAAGCATTGTTTCTTTGATGTGTGTCAGGAAAGCATGCTAGTTGCCCTCCACACTGGAACCTCAGGGAGTCTGTGATCCTTTGCTTCCTTTTGGTAACCCATTATAAACTTCATTCATGAATTTATCTAAGCCTTTCCTGAACCTATTTATATTTTCAGACCATATAACCTTCTGGGGTAATGACTTGCATATGTTTACGACCAACTGTGTAAAGCTGTAAAGTACAAAGCATAAATTCCTTTTATCTTTTCTGCTGCAGAGGGGATTCTCCAGTGTTGGTGTTCTCTGAATTGGTGAACGAATCCATCTTTACACTTCAGGATTTGAAAAGTCTGAATCCAGGCAGACATTTTATAAAGTCAATATTCACAATCTTTTATCATATTCTGACATGGAAACAAAGGTCAGGACAAACAATGTGAATTCTTGATATTAATTATTTGCATGCTTTAGAGAAAAAAATGTTTGTCGCTTCTCAAATTATCTTCCCTAAGTTGAAGGGATGTACAGTTTCTAAAATCCTTTCTACACTCCTAGTGTCTGTACTCTATCTTACATCCCTCACTTTCTACCTCCTACCCAAACATGGAAGTGGAAGAATGGTTGAAAATTGTAAGGTAGATGAACACACAATCTTTTATTTTTAAATATATTTTTTAATTGTAAAGATACTGTACAGAGGGGTTGCAGTTACATGAACAAGGTAATGAGTCTGTTTCCTATCCAGCATTGTTACCCCCTCCTTTGTTTTTACCCCACCATCCTTTCCCTCCTCATCTCCCCAGCTTCCCCCCTCACAAAGTTGCAAAGTTAGTTTTCAACATAGTGTCTTGGACATCTCATTGTTACAATGGGTCAACCTGTATCCTTATTTTAGCATTTTGATTTTTCCCTTCCCTTCCCCAAATTAGAAAAATGTATGTACGTGATGCAGGACGCCGGAATCAAATACAGTGACAACAGGGGTTATACCATGGGGAAAAAACATACAAAGAAAGAAACAAACAAAAAAAAAATCACATAGTACAAAGAACAACCAGAAAGATAAAATCCCTTGTGTCCCTTTCTTGGGGTTCATTTCACTTAGTGTCAGATTATATGTTCATATGTAAATAGCTTTTGACTTCTTCTGCTTGTCCTAGACGTGCACTAGTTATTGCAGATAAGGGAAACCATGGGACCTATGTTTTTTTGGGTATGGCTTACTTCACTTAATGTATTTTTTTTTCCAAGTCTTTCCATTTCCTAACAAATGGGGCAGTGTCATTCTTTCTGATGGAGGCATAGAATTCCATTGTACATATATACCACATTTTCTTTATCCATTCATTTACTGAGGGGTATCAGAGTTGGTTCCAAATCTTATCTATGGTGACTAATGCTGTGATAAACTTAGTTGTGCTGGTAACTTTATTATAGCCTTGTTTGTGATTGTTTGGGTAAATGCCCAAAAATGGGATTGCTGGGTCATAGGGGAGCTTGATGTGTAGTCTTTGGAAGAACCTCCATAGTGCTCTCCAGAGTGGTTGAACAAGTGTACACTCCCACCAACAACGCAGTAGAGTTTCCTTTTGGCCACATCCCACAATCTTGAAGTTGAATCATTGAGATTAGAAATCCATTTCTGCCACTTCTTTAGTTTTATATTATGAAGTAAGTCATTATTTGTTCATGTCTTGCTCTCTTCTTCAGTAAATTGGAGACAGTGGCAAATCTGTACTTCCTTATACCCATGTGGTTTTAACCCGCATTAAGTCTGGGCTGTGCCATATCACTTAGCAAAGTAGAGTATCAGCAAAAATGAATGGAATCTACTTGCATAAGTGCTTCTAGATAAGGGGGTTTATCTTGGGATTTTTTTTTGAGACTTTTTGTACAGTGCAGTTTACTCTCCTACAGACTACATGGATAGAGAAGTCTAGTGCTCCCTAGCCTGCACCTACATTGCAGATCACTAACTATTCAAGTGTAGGCACATGTGTGACTTAGTAAGACCAACTTCTGTTGAATCACCCAACCAACCAAGAGAATCATGAAAAATAAAATAATTGATCATCACATCAGCCAATTTAGTGTAATTCGTTGCACAGCAGCAAATATCTGATATAAATGATGTTCTTTATTCTCTATTATTTTCTATTTGTGGTCTTGAGGATATACAACAAAAATTTCACATAGAGTTAAACTGTTGGGAACTCAGTCTCGCGTGACCTTGCTTGAGGATTTGTGTGTTATGTGAGGTTTATGTATGCTGGTAAGTGAGGACAAAAATTCTCCATCATCCTGGCAAAGGTCAGGGTACCCAGGTATAGCCTCCAGGATGGAAGGAGGACGCCCTTTCCTTATCTGGAAAGGTCTGGATGCCAGGCCATAACCTTGGTGGAGGACTGGGGAAAGTGCCCTTTGTGCTTCTCAATAATTCTATAGAAAAATGCCTCCTTATCCACCCCCTGTTTTTAATAAATTAATGCTTTTTTTATTGTGAAAATACCATACAGAGGGGTTACAATTACATGGGCAAGATAGTGAGTACATTTCTTATCAAGCATTGTTGCCTCCTCCTTTGTTTCCTCTTCCCATTTCTTCCCATAGCCCACCCCATGCCCGTGCCTCCCTCCCCTCCCACTGGCCAAAGTTGTAAAGTTCGTTTTTTTTTTTTTAAGTGAAGTAAGCCAGGCCCAAAGAAACATAGGTCCCATGGTTTCCCTTATTTGCAATAACTAGTATATGTCTGAGACAAGCAGAAAGGGTCAGATAAGTTGATGTTAGGCGAAATGAACCCCAAGATAAGGACTCAAATGTTTTTTTCTTTCTTGCAATTGTTTCTAACATATTTATGAGTATATTTCTTATCAAGCATTGTTGCCTCCTCCTTTGTTTCCCCTTACCATCCCTGCCTTTCCCCCTCCTCCCCTCAAAGTTGTAAAGTTCGTTTTTCGACATAACGTCTTGCACATCTTATTGTTGCAATAGGTTCACCTGAATCTCTATTTAAACAAATTTTTTTTCCCTTCACCTCCACAAATTATACCAACATCAAATACAGTGAAAACAGGGGTTATACCGTGGGGAAGGGACATAAAAAGCAACAAAGAAATCATCTCATGACTCGGAAAAAAATTATTTAAGTGAAGTAAACCAGGCTCAAAGAAACATAGGTCCATGGTTTCCCTTATTTGCAATAACTAGCATATGTCTGAGACAAAGAGAAACGGTCAGACAAGTTGATGTTAGGCAAAATGAACCCCAAGATAAGGACTCAAGTGGTATTTCTTTCTTGCTATGGTTTCGTTATCCCCTTTTGTTTCTAATGGAGCCCACCTGCACCTTGCTTTCTCTTTATTATCTTTGATCACATGGAACTGCTTCACCTTTGTTGACAATGATTAACTCTTCCTGCTCACTGATTAAAGATAGTTAACTCCCATCCTCTGCATTCCCAGAAAACTATTTAAGGTTAACTTTCTGTCCAGAGACTGAAACTGCCCCGTGACTGCAGATTTACTTTCTGTTCCCATTTGCTGTGTATGAGCATATGATGTTTTAATTAACCTTGTCCGTATCCTCATGGTGTGGTCCACTTTCTGCCAACCAGACGTGCATTCCTAGGTCTTGCTGAAGAATCAGCAACATTAAACTAATATATGAGCACATTTGCTGAAAAATGCAACTTCATTCAATTTAATAAAGTTCATAGAGAATAAAGGTATAAATTATATTGGATTAATTTAGCTACGTTAGACAAACTTACTCAATATGTCTTAACTACAAAGAAGATCTTTGTGTCAATAAAGTCTAAAATAAATAGTTGATGGCTGATATTTCAACTTTGTCTTTTTGCTTAGCAATCTTTACTTATGATCAGCTTTGGTCTAAGGTGACTTCTGACATTCTACCAATCTCTCATCAGTCTACTTCTCAGAATGGAGTAGGAAATGGAAGAAGTGTGCTCTACTGTCTTTAAAAGGTTCCTTTAACACTCATTTCTTTCACTGACACTAGATATCAATTATACAGAATACCTAGTGTTAGAGGCTCATCTACTTTGAGCATCTATCTCAATATGCAGGGTCTATGAATGCTTTCCAAGCTCTTCTATTACATGTAGGGGTAGCTTCTGATTGTTTAGTGACTTCATAAATTTAAAGACAATATTACTTTTTGAGATACACTCAAAAGATAAGAAAAGGAAATAAGGGAAATGAAGATTAGCCAATCCTAGAGTCATTAGAACAGGAACATTCCTGCCTGGTGGGTAGGAATAGGGAAATCCAAACTCTGGTGGTATTTTAAATTCCTAGAATGCATCATCAATTCCTACATCTCTCTCCTTTCTGGAGAAGTCTTATGCACTGGTTTTCTGACCCACAAATATCCTCCTTATCTGTGACACTCCATGGCTATTTTTAACCTGGGTAATATGCATGATGGAGCTTAAAAAGACTCTACAGTTCATTTCTTTCCAGTGCAGGTTCAGGAATATTAATGTTAAGATAGTTGAAGTGTAGACATGTGCTTTCATTTGACTTTTAGACCTTGTAGGTTTTAAGCCCAATTCTACCTTAAGACCCTTTTAAAGGCTAGGCTAGGGTGAGAATCACCATAAGTAATCTGATCATGGCTGGTATATTGCCTTGCAGTGTCTGACAGAGAGCTAATAATGGAAGATCTTTTGTAAAGCTTTCAGTCCAGTGATTTTTTTTTCTTTTTTTCTTTTATTTTGCTTGCTTAGGCCATTTCTTTCTAATAAATTTGTGTTTAAGTTTAGAACTGAAAGAAATTTCCTTTAAAGTTTGTCTCCCGTAATAGATTCAGATATATTTAATTTTGAAAATACCGTCAGAGGGGTTATACAATTACATGGGCAATTTTAATGAGTATATTTCTTATTATAAGACATATGCATATACACATACATCAAACACATGAGGTGGATTATTATATATTAGATGGACAGATAATAGGAATACCTGAATATCACTTCTGCACATGTATTGAATTTATTCCAAATTAAATCTTCTAAAATATTCTTGAAAATAACAAGAACAACCAGTATAGACAACATCCTTATCCCTACCCAGGGATAAGCCTATATGATCTGTTATTTGTGACTGCTCTGTGACTGCTTTCTTATGCACAGCAGGAAGCAGTTGATCAAGTGTTCAGGTGTTTTGCTCTTGAATTAAAAATGCTACCACCTACCCAGCATACAACATGAAGGGCATATTGTTATAGTATTTGCTATCCCATGTCAAGTAAGTTCTTTACTGGTGAAGATTCTGTAGTCTGAGAATTAAAGAGACACATAGAAAAATCATCACCTGTAGCATAGAATATGTTTCTCCTTCTGAGATGCCAAATGGTCCATGAGCAACTCAGGGTTCTAACTTTGTTCTATACTATTTCAGTGAGTGAGCCCATGGGGAAGCATGTTTTGATCATTTTGTCCACATGGCAACAACTAGAGGAAGATTTTAGCTAGATGTTACTGGGAAAGAATTCTCTTATTATGTGTTCGCTGGTAAACTAAGTCATTTTGCTGAAAAAAATTCTTAATTGTACCTCTAAAACTTTAGATATGACTACTGTCCACAACTTAGTTGTTTGACTAGAAAATTCCAACAAAGGAGAGGAACTATTGTTGTTCATTCTAGGTAGCCATGTGCCCAACTACAAATTGAATTTATGGTCATAGGGAAGAAGAGAATGGTGGTTTAGACTGAGGACTGACAGAAAATGAAGAGGAACAGTTGGGCGGTGAATTGTTATAAAACTTTCACTACAATATTATTCATTTATTTATTTGCTGGCTAAACCATCCCCTAGTAGATCAATATATTAGCTGTGATAAACCATAGTTGCTCAGTGAGGGCAATCATATCTTTATCCAAATTGTAATAGTTTAGACTTGAAAGGGGACCTCATTCATGCACTTAATAAAAGATATAAACTGAGATCATTAAAAAAAATCAAGGTAGGTGAGTACTATTATGCTATTTGTGAGAAATCTCACTACTTCCTACTTCCTGTCTTTAACTTCTTAGAGGCCTAGAACCTAATAATTGTTACTTTAGTAGTAACTAAGAGATCAATACATTCTTACTGAGGTAATGTTTACTATTTTCAACAAGCTATAACAATTTTATAAAAGCAACAAAAGAAAGTTTTAATAATGCATGTATTTAAGCCATCGCTATAATTATTTACTCAAATTCATAATAGTAAAAGATAAAGCAAGGAATTGAATGTAGGATGCATGATACTAAGTTCTCCTAAATTTTTCCCCCACCATTGCACATTAGTAAGGGCATCCACTAATTTGGAGGTCTGATGACTTAGCAGTATGTCTCCTATCAAAACGTACATGCAAAAATATAGTCTCCATGATTTCCACTCAATACTTGAATGGTATTCTAGAAACTATAGTCCTGTTCTTGACTGTGGTGCACAAATCCACATAGCATTTAGACGAGTCTGTAGAGCACATGGGCAGCAAAGATGGCGCTGAGAGGGAGTAGAGTGGGCAGAGCCCAATTTGCTTTAGTTCGGTGCATAACCAGCCCGTGGAAGCTTAGGTGCATGATAGGGTGTGACCTTGACAGTGATTGGTTCCTCTTCCTCCCCGTCATGCCATCCACTCTTTTTGGCTTTAAAAAGGGCTGCTCTGTGTTAGTAAAGGAGTTTCTTCCTGCTAGACTTGACTCCCTGCTGATTGTCTGATTGTCTCCCGGGCTGAGGGAGGCTGGGGAACCTGCGGCAACCACAGCACTTACCTTTCCTTGGACCCTGTCTTTTGTGGGACAGACAAAGACCCAACAAGAGTCCAAGTTGGAAACTGGATAATATAATGTTTTAATCTTTTTTTATAACTGCGAAGACTAGAACTAATCAATCTTGACACATCCTTCCATTATACTTAACTGGCTATAAAAAAAAAAAATCTTCCTTAATAGCTTATTTTCACACATCTCCTTCAAGAATGTGTAGAAAGGAAGTAACAAGAAAAAGGCAAGGTGAGCAGCTTCAAACCGATTCGCCAATAAAACATAACATGCAAAATAGGTAAAAAGTATTACAACCAAAAGCAATTAGAAGTTTATAGTGATCAAGAAAATGTTGAAGCAGTTGAGCTATAGTGGCTAACATCTGCAATCATAGCAACTTGGGAGGCTGAGAAAGGGTGGATAGTGATTTGAGGCTAGTCTGGGAAGAAAAGTGTACAAGACCCCCTTCTCACCCCACAGTTGGGCGCACTGGCATTCAATTGTCATCCTATCTACAATGGGAAGCCTAAAGTAGCCCCGTGTGGCTCAAGCACTGCCCAGTTGGGAAGTGAGATCCTGTCTCAAAAATAACTCGTGAAAAACAAGGCTGGAGGCATGGATTAAGTTGCAGAACAAGAGCCTACCTGACTTCAAACATCAGTACTACCATAAAGAGAAATAAAGAAGGAAAGAAAGAAAAGAAGGAAGGAAAAAAGATTGCAAGCAAGCAGAAAGGCAAGGAAGGAAGAAAGGAAGGAAAGAAGGAGAAAAAAGGTAATTGAAAAGGAAACAATGAGAGGTATCTTGGCATGTTGGCAACTGCCTGTAATCCCTGTTACTGGAGAGATGAAGGCAATTGAATTTTGAGTTTAAAACTAGTCTTATCGGAGGCAGCAAGACTTCCTCTTCAAATAAATTAATGTATGAATGAATGAAAATGAAAATAAAAGATCTGAAGGAATACTTCAAAAAATAAAGTTCTTGCATAGTGTACTCAAATTTCTGGGTTTAGTTTACAATATCATGAAAGAAGAAAAAGCAGGAGGAAGAGGAGAAGGAGGAGGAGGAAGGAAAATTTAATGAAGATAAATTTTTAGGGTCCTTCACTGGTAAAGCTACTTAATGATTTTTTGGATAAAATTCTAACACTAGCAATGTCTACTGACAGGTGATTAAAGAATTCAATACATGTGGTTTAGGATGTGAAAACAGAGTTTATTTATAAATAAGCATAAGGAGACTTAGATTACAAGTGAGCATGTAAAATACTTGCAATACTTAAGAGTGCTTCAAAATAATAAAGGTATTCATTGCACCTAAAAATAACAAAAATATCATCAGAGACAATTAAACATACTTCTCTGAAAGATATTTTGCTTGCTGAAAACCTTTCACATGTCCCTCTCCTGCAATCTCGACAAAGTGTTTGTAAATTGGTTTTGCATTGTTGCGGAAAGTGTGCATTTTCGTCATCCTTCCTATTTTCTTTGCCTTTAGTCCCGAATCCAAGCATTCAATGCCTTCCTGATTTTTATGGCCTAGTTTTGTTGACTCTTTCCTCTGGGGTCTCACTCTGATCGAAAACTGCAGAGTAACTCAGATGCTTAAGATGGAAAAAGCTTTGTTTAAGTTTTATTTAACCTACTCAGCTCACAAGAGTTGGGTAGGCATTTCTCAAACATGCTTTTCAATAAACTTACTGAAAGGGTTATAGAGCCTTCAAGCATTTAATGGAAACTTTATTCCAGCCCACATAAGAGTCTAAGAAAATGATTCTAGGGCTCCAACACGATTTCATACACATGTCCCCACTTACTGTGGCCTAACAAATGCAAATAATTCTAAGATAAGGTTTATATTGTTTTA
This sequence comes from Dipodomys spectabilis, assembly GCF_019054845.1. NCBI lineage: Eukaryota > Metazoa > Chordata > Mammalia > Rodentia > Heteromyidae > Dipodomys > Dipodomys spectabilis. The sequence continues at coordinate 5,256,109 of NW_024870772.1, forward strand.
GTTTTCCTTTGTTTCCTAAGGCATAGGTGCAAAAATATTTATTCCATCTAATTTTATTCTGTTACCTATAGTATGTTTTCCCTTTTTATTTTCTAATTGAGGTAGGTTAGAAAATTTGTTTAAGGCAAAATTAATCTGGGCTTGGAACTGTGTGCCACAATTTTAGTCTTAGTTACTCAGAAGGCTGAGATCCAAAGAGTCACATTTCTCAGCCAGTCAGGGGAGATTCCACCTCCAAAATTACCAGCAAAAAGCCTAGATAGAGGCATGGCTTAAGTGGTGGAGCACCTAACAACCATGCTAGCCAATCACGCCCAGAGCCCTGAGTTCTAACTTATGCAGAAAAAAATGCGGGGTATTTTCCTTTCCTTTAATCAAGATAGATAAACCGTGCTTCCTTCTTGGTCAACTGGAAACTAATTGAGAATCTCAAGCAGTTAACAAAAAATCCAGTCATAGGGGCTGGGAAGGTGGCTCAGTGGTAGAGCGCTTTCCTTGCATGCCTGAGGCCCTGGGTTCGATTCCTCAGCACCACATAAGAAAAAAGCTGGAAGTGATGCTGTGGCTCAAGTGGTAGAGTACTAGCCTGGAGCTGAAAAGCTGAGGGACAGTGCCCAGGCCCAGAGTTCAGGCCCCACAACCAGACCCAAAAAATAAAAAATTTTTTAAAAAATCCAGTCATGGAGTTGAATTGTAATAAGTATAGATTCAAGAATTGGGTGGTTTTAATCTTGGAAAGGTTGAGCTGTACTGCAAATAGGATAGCAGGTGTTCATAGAGTAACAGCTTCAGTGAAGGACACAATGTTACCGAAATTTCAAATCCTGATTCCTCACTTGGGAAATATTCCTTGTTTAAGGACCTATAAATTAATTAGCTCACTGCCTGGAACGTGTTCTCGAATGTGTACTGGATCATTGTTGGGACTCCTTAGGGAAAAGGGATAATTTGAAGAAATGGTACTGATCTAGGGTAGAAGAGAAAGGTATTATTTAGGTAGTATTTACCTTATTTTTGTCAAATGGTTAACTTTCGTATGAACACATCCTAAGAAGTATCTAGTATTACTGGGATGATGATCCACAGTCTAAAATGAAGTAATACTAGAAAAGTAAAAAACAAAAACAAAAACACCCCTAAACTTGTTCAACCACTCTGGAAAGCTGTGTGAAGATTCCTCAAAAGACTAAACATAAAGCTTAGCTCCCCTATGACCTAGCAATCCCACTTCTGGAAATTTACCCAAGTGACCACAAACAAGGCCACACTAATGCAACCAGCAAGACGATGTTCATCTCAGCATTATTTACCATAGATATGGAACCAATCCACATGCTCCTCAGTAGATGAATGGATCAAAAAATGTGGTACATATGCACAATGGAATTCTATGCTTCTGTCAGAAGAATAACAATATTCCATTCGTAAAGAAATGGAAAGACTTGGAAAAATTATATTACGTAAAGTAAGTCAGACCTAAACTAAAGTAGGCTGCATGATCTCCCTTCTTTGTAAGAACTAAAATTTGTAAATGATATTCTTAACAGGGGTTCTCAATAACCCAATTGCTTAATGCGTAAGACTGTATCTAATGAAGCATATCAACATGAACTCCAACTTACCAAAACAAGAGGTTCTTATTATACCTGTTTTTCTCTATTATTTTATTTATTTCTTTATTTCTCTTAGTTTTTAGTACCTTGTGTTTTGCATATTAGATACTGGAATACATGGAAGGGAAAGGGAGTCACAGAAACAGCAGGACAATGGATGAACCACAGTAATATTGATACTCACTTGACACTGTTGGATGTGAACATTACGACTTGGGGGGGGCGGATAGAGAGTGATAAGTGGGAGATAATGAGGGAAGGGGTAACAATGATTAAAAACAAATGTACTTATTGCCTTACTTATGTGTAACTGTAACCCCCATGTTCATCACCTTTTTAATAAAGAAAAAAAAAGCACTCTTGCAGAAGTTGACAGAAACTTAGAAAAGTTTGGTCAAGAATAGAACAAGGGCAAATAGAAGACAAAAGTACGAACATGTGAGGGATATGTTGGCCGATGAGAAAGGGTGGGCAAGAGTCAAAGACATTTCAAGAAAGCTATTTAGTGCTTGTAATTTATTTATTTACTTGGTGGCAAGGTGATTCCCTTTTATCATCTCAGTTTATAAAACTTTTATGAGTATTATTTCCTGGTAATTGAATCAATATGATACAGGAAGAAATGAATAGATCTTCAAAAGGCTAACTAGAAGTCAGGCCAAGTTTGAAGAAATTAGGAAAGACAGGAAGAGATGGAGATAACATAATGAATGACTTTGGAAATTTAGAGAAATCTAGAAAGGGATTTGGGGGAGACAATAGTTAATTTTATTTAAATATAAGGAAAATAAAATCAATCAAAGCTTTTGGATAGAATGAAACTAATAAAAATAATGCTTGTTTGTTGTTTTATTTATTCTTTAAACTTTTATTTATTTATTTATTTTTGTCAGTCGTGGGACCTGAACTCTGGGCCTGGATCCTGTCCCTGAGCTCTTCAGCTCAAGACTAGTGCTCTACCACTTGAGCCACAGTGCCACTTCTGGCTTTTTCTGCTTATGTGGTGTTGAGGAATCAAATCCAGGGCTTCATTCAAGCAAGGCAAGCACTCTATCACTGAGCCACCTTCCCAGCCCTATGATATTTGTTATAAGCGATAACTCCACATATTAGCGACTTAATTTAACAAGTCTATGTTTGGCTTAAACTATAGCTCTGGGTGGATTTCTAAGCTCTTCCCAGGGGTTCAAGGATCATTCCATCAGATAATCCTGGGACCTCAACATCCCATGCTTCAGCCATATGAACAAGATATAGACAAGAAAATTACATGAGAGATACTGGGAACAGGTGTAGAAAAGTGTAAACTAGTTTGTTTTGCATTGCCCAGAATCAAATCATACAGCCCCAAACAAACTGAACAAGTATGAGCATGGGAAACATTGTCGTCCAAAGTTGGCCTTGGTTGGTGTTTATCTTCCCAGCCTCTGCCATAAATCTGACATCTATTTTTCTAATCAATTGGATTAAGAAGAGGAGAAAGTACATGAGATTGGAAATGTGCTACAAAACACATGCTTCACTACATGCTTCATTTCCTAATACCACCTCTTCCTATTCCTAACCCTCTCTTCCCATTTCCCCCCCCCCCACACACACACACAAAGGAAAACTACAGTTTGGAAATAGACTAGTGAGCTAAAAAACTCTTGTTACTATTTTATTAAATTCATATTCAGAGTTTTATGCTTTTAATTTCTGAACTGAAATAATCAAAACTTAAAGTAAACGTGTTAGCTGATACCTGAGGAAAATAACTTTAAAACATAAATGTAAGCATCAATGTTCATTAAAAATATGGAACAAGTGACTATATATGCATATGTGACTATATATGCATTCATAACTACATTATATATACATATACCTATTATATGCACATATATACATGCATATATGAGTATATATGTACATGTCAATATTATGTACATATAAACATATGATTTTATGTAAACATATATGCTTGTACATATATACATTATATATGCAAATATGTATACATATATATACTATGTATACATATGCAATATACATATGAATGTATGTATTTGATATATAAATTCAAATATGCAGATTAATCACAATTTTTCTAGTTTGATGAAAATTGGGAAAGATGCATGGTTTTAATTATCCCTTGGATCAGACATGTTAAAAAAACATAGGTGAGACAATAATACATCATATAGATTGACCAAAATCTTAGTCTCTAATCTAATAGAACTTAAGGAAAAATATGATCAGGCATCTTCCTTAAGAGTATCAGATGTTTTCTCCCTCTCCTTCTCTTTCTGTATTCTCTTCCATTTCCTTCAGACAATGGGCTGTGACTATATGTAGCTCTTGTGCAGGACCTAGCACAAAGTTGCAAGAAGCAGACAAAACATGTCAATATTTTGAGTTTTCTTAGCATGATTCATAACACTATAGGTTTTATATCTCAAGGTGTATCAGAAAGTATGTTTTATCCTCCAACTTTTCAAGCCTGGTGGTGTTGTTTTGTTATTTAAAAAAAAAAAAAACCTTTCTCTGTGCCAATTCCTTAATTATACTTACCACATCACATTTCCAAATTGCTTACTATTTACTTTGCTTTTGATTGTGGTAAAGAATATTTTTTAGTGGTTTAAATATTTTCCCTCACATTATAAGCATTCAAGAGAGGAATGTTTTCAGGTTTGTTACAGATCTGGATTAATTTCTCCACAATAATTTTTCTTTCTTTCTAAGAGTCTTAAATGACCAGAAGAAAGCTAGGCACTATTGTTCCAGATTGTCATGTCAAAATAGAATTTGAAGGTGTATTGTTTTCCCTTTTGGGTATGTATTTTTATTAGGAAGGAAAAATTCTCAGAATGCTAACTATATTCTTATAAGATGTCACTGGCAACAATTGAGTCTTTCTTTTAATCCTGTAGGTAAAAGAGGGAAGATAGAGAATATAAGTGTTTTGGAAAGTGCAATTTCTCTTATGAGGAATGAAGAACTAAGAACAGAAATAGGGTTTCAAGTTGCTTTCAGGGGAAAAAAAGGTAATAGTGAGGATTGAACCTTGTAAATAGGTGACCATCACGTGCAATTTTTACTGTTAGTAGGACACACAAACAGGCAAAATGTGATGTAATGGGCCAGTGAAGTATCAGTTTTGTTTTTTACAGGTGAGTGTTAATAAGAATGCTCAGTCTGAGTACCATCTTTTGCAACCACAGTCAGTTTGCAAATCCCCCTGTCCATGGTACTGGCCAAGGAGACTGCTACATAGCAGTCTGACACGATTGAATTTATTGGTTTGTTCACTTTATATATTTGTTCACTTTTGATTATAATTTTAAGGAAATACTTGAGAACATTTGCTCATAGGAAGTGTGCCTCATTTGGATTGTGAGAGATTGTGACTTTTGTTTGCCATGTTGACTGCTTTTACTAGCAAAACAGTCTCCATTCTAGGCTCTCTTTGATCCTGTGTACTACGAGTCAGAATACCTCTTCTCATTATGGGAGTCCAAGGAGCTAGACAAACCTTCACCATATCTCGCTCCTGGTACAAAGAGTCATGGGAGATTTAGAATCACTCTATCAAATTCTATCTCCAGAAATTTGAATCTTTAGCGAGTCTTATAAGAACTGGGTGTTGGAAGGCAACAAACTCATTAGGGATATAGAGTCATTTTCAAAGTAGTACCACTATAGGATACACGTGTACCTTTCTCGGAAACATGTTTTTTAGGCTTCTTTTTCCTTGTTCATTTGTTCGTTTGTTTGTTTGTTTATTGTCAGTCATGGGGCTTGAATTTTATTTATTTATTTATTTATTGTCAGTCGTGGGGCTTGAACTCTGGGCTTGGGCGCTGTCCCTGCACTCTTCAGCTCCAGGGGAGCACTCTACCACTTCCTCCTTGTTTATTTTTGAAGTCATACTTTCCTATCTTAAACATCTGAACTTCAAATTATAGTTCCAATAATAAATCTGTTAAGATGTTGCTTAAGTTAATGAGGCAAATAACTATTTGCATTAACACGCCTCAGCAGTTAGGAATGTGTATTAGGACTCAGCAGCAACAGTTTCAAGTTTTTCAAATTGTTAGTAATAATTATTAATAGTTCAAAGATTCAAGCACAAATTTGACTTCAAATTTCAGTGCTCCATGTTCTAGGAAATTTCTCATTTCTAGAAGAGGAAGAGATAACTTAAGTTGATATAGCTAGGTTAGAAGTATCCTATGTGCTGTCTGTTTGAGTCAACATTTTCCTCACAGTATGTGTTAATTTTTGAAGATATGTAATTGTAAAATTGGAAATAGCTACAAGAAATAACCCTGGTACTGGGGAGCTAGGAAAGAGAATATACAGGTAGAAAATTCATCTTATGACATGTTTATTAGAACCAGTAAAGAATACAAAGGGACCTAATGTCACTGAGTCTGATTTAATTTTTCTTTAGAAACAGTTTTAGACATTTTCTCATTTTACATTACTTAAGAAATGTGTGAAACTTTTTGGAAATGCCAATTTTAAAATTTCCCAGGCAGGAAATTCAGACTTACTTTCTATTGTTATTGTTTTGAACTCTGGGCCTGGGCCCTGTCCCTGAGTTTCTTTTGCTCAAGGTCAGCACTCTATCACTTGAGCCATAGTGCCACTTCCAGCTTTTTTTGTGATTAATTAGAGATAAGACTGTCATAGACTTTCCTACCCAGGTTGGATTTAAACTGTGATCCTCAGGTCTCAGTCTCCTGAGTAGCTAGGATTACAGGCATGAGCCGCTGGCATCCAGCCAGACTCAGAGATTTCTAATGAGGGGCAGATTAGATTAATGAGGGGCAGATCTTGAACTAAAAGCATTTGGCTGAAGCTTTTGCCAAAATCTATACAATGTACTTTGAACTGATCATTAGTGCACTGTTTCTATAAAGAGGAACACAGAAAAGGCTAATTTCTAGCAAACTGATTGAAAATTATATATTAGATTCATTTAGGAGTTTTATATACAAATTAAATTTTAAGCCCCAAATAATGAATCAAGAATAATTTTGTTCATACATAGTCCAGGTTTCTATAACAGATAGGATTAGTTAACTAATAAATGCTACACAATTAATATAATGTGTGCTGCTGGGACATGGGTACAAATTTTATGGCCAATGTAAACTTTGAATAGTGCACAATTAGCTAGCAGACTCTTGGAAACAGCAACATAAAATATATAAACAGTAGTCCATTAATCATATTAAAATAGAAACTAAACCAGATAATCCTATTGATGTGTTAATGTAGACAGACTAGAACAAATACAAATTATTTGTTCAAAGGACATGATACCAAGAAAAGTCTAAAGATTTATTATTATTCTTTTAGCGGGCTCTTACAGAGAAAAGAGCAAATGAATATTTATAGACTGTCCTTGACAAAAATTTCAAAATAATAGGCCCAATTTTAATAATAAAGTAATGGATTAAACAACAGGAGGTAATATAAATAATACACAACTGTATACCTTATTCTTCTGATGTGAGATTATGTTTCAAAAATCTCACTTAAACCCTTGTATTTTCATCCCAAAACTGTAGATTTTGCTATAAAGTTTGCTTCAGGGTATTGATGTTTAAACATGAAAATAGTTTTATGATATGCTGAGTAGTTTTTAAAGCAATGGTTTATGGTTTATCCTTTTTGAACCATATTTTTTGTATAAACGACTTACTAAACACTCTTTGAAGTATATTGCACACATCATTTCACCTGCACAGTAATACCAGCAGGCAACTAGTTCACTAGTACCTTGTTTGAAAAGTGAATATATGAAGGCCAGAGAGGTCAAACAACTTACTCAAGATCACAGAAGTAAATGCTAGCATAGGTATCCTAAACACTTTTGTATGTCACAAATCTTAAAATGGGCCTCACTGCATTTACCCTCTAGAGAAAAACCTTGGATAAGTGTCCAAAGTTATAAAAGAAGCAGCTTTATCATTCATAATAACAAACTTACATGCTCTGGTTTTCCAGTTTTGGTTTCTGTCTTTAGGAGTCCACTGGATGAAATGTCTGGTAATCCTTAGAAAATTTCTCCTGAGATCTCCAAATTCTAGCATTTAAGAAATCCAAGCCATATAACTAATAAGGAAATTCAGATGACATTTACAGTTCATTGAATGCTAGGTGAAAAAATTTTTACTAGATTTAAGAAATACTTTTATTTAAGATCAAGAGCTCAACAAATTTGAGGTTGTTAGGAAAATACAATTATATATTTTGTCCCTCAAAGACTGAAAAAGTAACAGCACTGCTCAGGACAGTGATACATGCTTGAAATCCCAGCTGGTTGGAGGCTCAGAAAGAAGCTAGAATCTTTTTTCTTTTTTGGTTGGTCGTGGGGCTTGAACTCTGGGCCTGAGAGCTGTCCTTCAGCTCTTCAGCTCAAGGCTGGTGCTCTACCACTTGCGCTACAGCGCCACTAAAATTCTTTTTTTAAATAAATTTTTTATTGTGAAAATACTCTATAGAGGGGTGACAGTTACATGAGCAAGGTATTGAGTACATTTGTATTTGATGGTGGAGGAGAAAGAATTCTAAGCTAGCCTGCACAACATGGGGATCTCCCGTATCAAGAAAAAAAAAAAAGAAGATAAAGTAAAAGAAAAGATAAAGCCATTCCAACAAGAAATTGATTTTATGAAGTAGTTAACTACAGAAGCATAATAAAACAAAATATTTTTGTAAATATTATATACAGCTTAAACAACAAAACCACATTTTTTTTGGAAATTCCTAAGAACACAGAGTAACAGAAGCCAGTAATATTTTAAACAGTATAGCATTGTATTGACATTTATCCTTGATAATCACAGCAAAATCAGAAAATACAGAAATAAAAAAATATTTGCACATATATACATATATACTGTATAAGTGTATACAGTATATATTTCAAGGTATGTAAATATAGTCATAAGTAGATATAAAGATGTAGGTAAGAATCTTCAAAACAATTCAAGTTTAGATCTAGAAAGGAAAAGGAAAAAAGAAATAAACTTGCACTTCTGAGGATGCTGTAATAACAAACTACAATACATGATTTAAAACGAATCATCAGACACATATCAAGGCTATCTCTGTAACATGGTAGAGATTTACTCAGAACATGTTACATTAACTATCTTTTTTTGCTGATTCAGAGCCAGGCTGAGCAGGCCTACTGTAATCACTGCAATTTAATGTTTTAAACAGATGAGCCAATGAGCTCAGATACATATATATGTATCTATATGTATTTATGCATATACATACATATGTATATATGTTGAAGGAAATAGGAAAAAATGTTTTGCTAATGAAAAGTGAAGAGTCATTTGAAGAAATAGAAACAGAAAAAGAAGAGTTCATCATGCTTTCTATTTGAAAAACCATCACATAAAACAAAAATCATATATGAATAAAAAATGGAATAGAAAAGTATAACTGAAGGAGAGTTACTATTCACAGGAACATACATACATACACACACACACACACACACATATATATATATACAAACATGTATGAATATATGTATGTAGGTATGCAGATACATGCATTCATGTCTCAGGGCAAAACAGCAAGAAGTGACAAGTGTTACATAATTAGAACTTTTGAAAGTGTTATGTGGAGTCTTTAACCAAGATTTTACTTATCATGTGAAATTATGAATTTTTTTTTAATATACTATCAAATACCAACCTTGAAAATAGACAATCAAAAGCATGCATAAAAACATACTGAATAATCAGGAAAACTGTGGCCTATAAACCATCCTACAGTTACTTAAATATACACTGAGTTGTACCTATTAAAATAGTTTGGTATGATAATATAAATTAACAGCTTCCTGTTCATTATTATTATTTTTAACCTCATTAAGGGAGCACTGTTTATAAGCTGGTATCAATTCAAGCACCAAATAACCTGTCCCCCAGCAAGTATTCAGGAATATTTGACATTGGTTCTATTTTGGAAAAGTTTAAAGATTATTTCAGAATATTCAGGGAATACTACTCATTTTCTTAAGGTTAACTTTTTGGTTTAAATCAATTCTAATTATAAATTCCTAGAGCAACACTCTCATCACATGATTGCTTTTCAGTTGTTCCAGAAACTCTTTTATACCAACAGAATTTTTTTTGTGATAAAACCTTTACATGTCTGTGAACTTGTTCAAAATATTGCTTTATAGCCTCAAAAAGGACGGCTTTATATACAGTTACAGGGAGAAGGAAGACAGCCATATCAGTAAAGTACAATACAGATAAGAACGTTATTCATCAATTTTGTTACATTTACGGAGCATCTGAAACTTAGGTGATTGAACTTGGGCAGAAAGCATAGTTCCTTTAGAAACTGGCCATTAGTTCCATTAGCCCTCCAAGGTTCCAGGAATTTAACTTCTCTTCCTTTCATTCTCTAGGTGTCTTTGTTTCTATTCATGTTGACAGCTGATTAAGCTGCTGCTCTCCCCTCCCCCCCCCCCCCCAATCCCTGCTTTGATTGTTTGTAATTTTCTGGATCCTCGTGAATTTTTTATAGGTTCTCTTTCATTCTTTCCCTCCTCAAAATCTGGTTACCTTTTTCTAGATAGATTCCTTTCATTCCTTGGTTGAAAATGTTAAGAATATTCAATCTACCAATTTCTCCCATTCTCAGCAAAATTATGTTTTATTCAAAATTTTAAAAAATCTTGATTCATTTTTGTTTTTGAAGTCTTCTTTTCTTTTTTAAAAAATATCTTTAGGTAGTAGCATTTTTCTTCCATCTGTTGGAGAGCTAGACAGAATATGAGCTGTTGTCAATCGTGTCTTATAGAAAAAAGAAATGTAAATATTTTGCCGACTGTTTTTCTAATTAATGTGCCTTTTTGGGTTTTAACTCATATATTAAGTTTAGCATTTGAGTATAATTCCTTATTTTAATTTATAAAATAATTATTACTTAATAAATTAATCAAGTAATAGATAATTCTCTACCCATTTTTCTTATTATTTGAGATGTATTTATAAATTAATACATTGAATCAACAATTTAAAATTCATTAATTCATTTTTAAATATTTTAAGAAATATATATTTATGCATCCCTAGGACAATCAAAATATTGCATTAGAAAGTAATCACCAGATATAAACATTAAAATTAATTCAAATGATGACTGGAGGTATCATGATACAGAAATAACCATTGTGGTAGAAAGTAAATGGGTGCAGTTAGCTTTGAGTTGTAACTGAGGTGAGATCTCATATTTACGTATATATTCAGATCCTCTAAGAAATTCCAAACCAAATAAAATAGATGTACCTGTTTTTCTTCCCCTGTGTCACATAATGTCCTCATTTTGACTGTTGGTTTGTCTGTCCAGGTTTACTATTCATCCATCCCTTGGCCCTTCTCTGCCTTTCTTACTACCATAACCGCAGGACAATATTTTCACATCAGTGAGCTCTGTACTAGATTGCTAATGCTCATATGTCAGGTGGAGAGAAAGAATAGACAGGCCAAGAGCATCATCTGGATGACACACAAACTCTGCGTATTTACATTGTTGTCCAAGCAAGAGACACAAAGCCACATCCACAGCGACTGAAGTGCAGCAGGGGGAATCTTCATTTCAATTATACAAAATCCTGAATTTCTATTATTAAGGGGGATAGAGAAACTAACACTAGAAGACCAAGACTTTTACTATGCCCCTAAATGTAAAGAATGAAAAAAAGCTTAAAAAAATGAGCAAGCCAGTTCTCAGACTCTTTTCAAATGAATAGTTGGCTTTTCTTTCTTGATCCTAATTATTAGTGTGTTCATAATGTGCCTGAATGACTTCACTCTCTTTATTTTTCTGGTTTTCCATGATTTTAAGATTGAAAAAAAATCTCTGTATTTATCTGTAAGTGCACTATAAGTGTCTTATTTCATTCCTTGTGTGCTGTTGTACCTAGGCGGGAATTTTTTTAAATTTTCACTTGGCTCCTGATTTTATTACATAGCTTCTGCCTCCTCCTGCTCCTCCTCCTCCTCCTCCACCTCCTCCCTCTTTTGTTCTTCACCTTTGTCTTCATGTTGGCTTCCAGGAATTTCTATATTTTCCTTCATCAGCTGTAGTTATGAAGAATAGAAATAAACTTCTTGATAATTTCAACATTGGAATCATGCTGCAATTGGCATTTAAAATGGTTTTTTCTTTAAAATCAGCCAGATTTTCCAAGGTTTTTCTGGGTCAGGTGATTATTTATTATTATTGTTATATATTATTTTGCAAAATAGTTTTGTTCAAATATTTTTAAGATTACTATTGTTATATTTATTTTTAATTATTTTTATTGTAAAGGTGATTTGCAAAAGGATTGAGGTAATGAGTCAGGTAATGAGTACTTTTTTTTTTTTTAGAACAGTGATACTCCTTCCCTTGTTTTCTCCCATATTCCCTCCCGTTGTCCCCTTTTATTTTCTGTTTTCTTTACTCTGGTTTGTTTGAACAAGAAGCTTATCTTCAAGTCAAAAGTCTGAATCTATGTCTATGACAGTGGGTTTAATTTTCAGATCAATTTCAAAGTGTCTATCATCCTGTTAGAACTTCTTTGTACATGTGTATGTAGATATTTGTACAAGACTAGGTATTAGTGTATACTATATTCCATACCTCTGTATTTCCTTAAAACATTATTATACTACTTAGTACAAAAATTTCCCTGAATATCCTGACACAAAACAGAGAACAGAAACATGTAACATTTAAGTGTATATTCGAAGAAAGATTTGAAATAACAAGTTAAAAATCCTTTTAGAAAATCCATTTTGTGCATTTTAGCCTTTTGAAGGACTCTGTCAAAACTAACCTGTCTTTATAACTTTTATAACTTTGTAACTATGTGTGAATATTTTGATACAATGAGGAGGAACATTGTCTAAACAATTACTTTTTCCTGTTAGTAAACTTTGCATGACTTTATTACTCATAATCTAAATTTAGAACAAGAAATGGGTATAGCAGACATTCTAATACTGTGCTAGATTGATATAACCCAATCTATACAGTGATATATTTCCTAGAATTGTTCAAGCAGAATCATGCATTTTCCCATGAGGAGTTGTTCTCATGTGCAATACTAACCTTGGATTTCACAGGTCAGGCATTCTTATCCTCTCATGTCACAAATTCTGGTCAAAATCTTTGATTACTTTCAGCAAACTTCTGTTGGGAAAATCAGGAATATTTTTTAAAAGTGTTAGTTATTTATTATGCAGATTATTAAAGGATTTAAAATCGATAAACTTTATCAAATATCTATTCTGTATAGTGCCATATAAAGAGATAAAATGATAAAAGCTAAATCAGACTTCAAAATCAGAATCCTTGTGCAGAAGAGAATTTTCAATTTGTAAAGGCATATAAATTAATTAGGAGCACCAGTAACTATAAAAGACAATATATGCTAAAAAGATGCTGGACTGTTTCATGTTCCTTGGGGCTTTTATTTTGTCATATGATGAAATGATTTCCCTGTCATACAAATAAAGGGAACTCAGAAAATGGTGTCAAATTTCAAAATGGATTCGATATTAAAATTCCTATTTGAAATGCAATGTAGCTCCCCACAGTCTTTTGGAATACTGGCCATTCAAGCTTCTAAGTATTGGGCAAAAGGAGGGGATCCACCTATTTGATAACAAGTAGGTTTGTACAAATGCTAGAATTAGAGTGGTTAGCATTTTCTCAAAGAATAGAAGAGAAATGTTTATGTTCAAGAATGGTAGAATAAGCTAGAATGTAGAAAGTGAAAAGTTAATGATTGTTTAAGAAGTGTCCAGTGCTGCTCAAATGTGCCAAGTGATGCTATAAAAAGAAAGTAGACCAAGTTGAGGGTGGTATTAGTCATTAATTAGGCAATTGGTAACTAATGAAACTCACTGAAAAGAATGGTTATACTTTTCCAAGGTAAATCATTACACTTCAGGTTACAGTACATGGAAAGGAAAGAGACTGAAGAGAAGACCCAAAGGAAGGTAGAATTTATGAGTTGTTTCAAATAAGAGAAATACATTTATTGATCCAATACTAATTTTAACCTGTAACCAAAAGAGTATCAATACTCTTAGAAAGAAAAATGAAAATGAAAATTATTGGTATGGAAAATGTGGTACAGTTTTGGTTGATTACCTGTAGCTTGAAGTGATGAAAGATTGCAGAGTTTGTCTGAAGATAGAGACAGGGCCAAGTTATTGTAGAAACTCTCAAAATTGATAGATTCACATATTAATCAAGTGTAGAGGGAGCAGAAAAAGACAGTATGAAGCACTTTAATATATAATTCTACAAAATTAAATCAACAACAACATAAACTGAAAAAATCTACATTTCATATACAGCAACATACATAAATAAAATTATTTGAAGAAGAAGAAAAAAATGCTAGTACTGTATATTTTTAACGCTTACATACTATTGTTATCTCTGTCTCTCTTATACACACACACATACACTCATGCACACACACACACACACACACACACACGAACATACATACCCTTAAAGAAGAGTGGATCCTACTAAGAGATAATTATTTTCCAGATTAAAATCTATTCTTGTCCTTGGCATGATGGCCTTGTCATACATTAACCTATTATAAATAAGTGCTCTAGGAGATCTTGTCTATTGAGACATGCGCTGCAAAAACCATATTGACCTTTGTTACATAAAGAAAGAGGTTTTCAAGACAGTAGTTCCAGAGTTCTACAAGACATCCCCCAGCAGTAGAAGAAGATTAACACCAGAGAAGATGGGTATCAATGTTCCTACCAAGTATAAACTGGAAAGAGCCACTTGGATATTTGTCTAAGGAAATGCCTTATATTCGTCAGCATAACATTCTTGTTCTATTGTACTTTCAGAGAATTCTGTCACATTTGATAGCTCCTATTCATTAAGGATGGTGAAGTCTGCTTTGTGTTAGACCCAAGGAAGAAGATTATAGAAGTCTTATTAAGGATGGGATCTGGAGTTGAGTTCATTTACCTTTCTGCCTGGGCATCACCAGCTGTGTAAACCTAGCTAAGGCCTACCTGTCTCATTGTCTTCTTCAGGTTTAGTTTATCCATGCAAAATTAGGTTTATGACAGATGTTCAATAATTTCTCCTCAATAGTAAGTTGTATTTAAATAGATAATACTTGCTTAAAGGTGCTCATTTATACCTCTTTATTGCAGTTCATTATATTAATTCTTTAATCTTGATAAGCAGTATGAGTAATATTGAGTAGCGATCTCTATTTAGGTATTCTATTATTTCCAGCTTTAAGATGAGTTATCGTCATCTTTGAACCTCCTCCTTAAGTTGATTTTTTTATTTTTCCACATTATCTTATTACATTGATTTCCTTGTTAGGCTATAAAAGTTTAGCTATTTAATTGAACTCCAAAGAATCAGCTTTAGGTCATAACTTTAAAATGATTTTTTTTAGATTTTCTGAATTTAATTTTCTCATTATCTCAATTTTTAATATCGTTTTAGCTTTTTATACTTGTTTTGAATATGTCAGTGCTTTTCTTTAATTTCCATATTAATTTCAAATTAATACATTTGTGCCTTAACATAACCCAAGTACTATTTTATCTATATCATACATGTTTAATGAACTAGGACACATTCTTGTTATTATAACTTAGATAAATCTCTACATTTTTATCAGTGCCAATTAGTAATTGCATGAATCAATACAGACTATGAATGAGCTTTTGAGTAGGGAGAAATTTTCCCTCCTCCTTTCTGTTTTTTCTTTTTACAGTATCTGATATATAGCTTATGAAATATGACATTAGAAAATACATTGTGGCTTACTTATAGACCCAAAAGTTAATGCTTGTGATAACTTATATGTTTTGAATGAATATATTTGATTTTGACCACTTAAAAACTTTAACGTATTAATTCAAAATAGTTGTTTTTGAAATTTGATATCTTACTGTCTCTACTTAGTTTATCTTCGCTTACTTTTTTTTTCTTCTATTGATTGTGGGGCCTGAACTCTGGGCCTGGGCACTGTTCCACTGCTCTTCAGCTCAAGGCTAGAGCTCTACCATTTGAGCAACAGCACCACTTCCGGCTTTTTCTGTGTATGTGGTGCTGAGGAATTAAACCTAGGGTCTCATACATGCAAGGCAAGCACTCTACCCACTGAACCATCTTCCCAGCCTTCTTCACTTACTTTTATCGTGATATTTGGCTATTTTATATGTCAACTGCAGAGGTAATTTTTTTTAACATGTATTCCAGATATATGCTCTGGTATTGATCTTGGTTCTTTTTATATTTTTTACCTTCTATGTTTTAGAATGTATATTATAGACTAAGACTGAAAAATATATATATTGTAGTTTGAAAGTCCCTGAGATCCCTTTCTAACCAACAGCAAGATGCAGTGGTATACACCTGTTATTCCAAGATATGTGTTGGCCTGAAACAAGGAAGATTGTAGTGTCAGGCCAGCCCGAACAGAAAAAAATGCATGAGACTGGGTCTTCATGGAGGGAAGCTGAATACAGCAGTGTGGGTCTGTGACCCCAGCAATGACAAGAATCCTAACGATTCTTGTGGATGGTGATTTGGGTTGGTGGTTCTGGCAGGAAGCAGGACCTTATTTCAAAACAAATACAACAACGTGAAGAAAACAGAGCCAAAGATGTTCTTGAGTGTGTGGTAGAGTGCCAGCCAAGAAAGGAGCCCAGGAGGCTCTACTTGGGGGCTGCTGCTACACTTATTTCATGGAATTTGAAATCGAAAGGAAAATGTTCATGTGCAATTGGAGGAGAGGATCCTGAAAAAGTAGCAAATCTGGTTTGACATTTTTCCTGTTCTCCAAGACTAGCACTTTAAGATCTAATCCAAGCAAGTGACCCTACCAGTAGATTGTGTCTATAAGATCTTCTACCTGGCTACCTGGTACTCAGCTATGTGCAGCATAGGTCCTTCAGCGTTGCTAAGAGACATGGTATCCTTAAGCAATCTATCACTTCCTTCTGATTCTTTGGACTTGACACAAACAGACACTTCATTCTTTCACTGTCAATTTAGAGAATTCAACACACTACCAAATAGCTCCCATGTTGTGCATCCTTTGGATTTCTTCAAAAGTGTTAATTTAGCTGTGTAAAATATATTAATATTAATCAAACTTGATGGGTCATGTTTCTTACAAGTCAAAATTAAACTATATTTTATGATAATTAAAAAAATACAAGAAAGTTGAGCTAGGTTTCAAGTAGGTTTGCTACTTGAAAAGGGGGAGTTGGGGAAGGGATTTGAAGCTAGCCAAGCATAAAGTTCATGAGACTTTGTGTCAACCAACAACTAGGTGCAGTGATGTGTGTCTGAAGTACAAATAGAAAGATGGAAGCTCAGGGCTGGGAAGGTGGCTCAGTGGTAGAGTGCTTGCCTCGCATGCATGAGGCCCTGGGTTCAATTCTTCAGCACCACATAAGCAGAAAATGCCAGAAGTGGTGCTGTGGCTCAAGTGGTAAAGTCCTAGCCTTGAGCTGAAGAGCTGGGGGACAGTGCCCAGGCCCAGAGTTCAGGCTCCACAACCAACTAAAAAAATAAAAAAACTGAAAAAAAAGATGGAAGTCCACACCAGCTTCCACAAGATGACAACACAAGAAAACTCTTCCACAAGATAACCAGTACAATAAGAGGCTGGAGGCCTGACTCAAGTGGTAGGGCTCCTGCCTAGCAGGAGGGAAGCCCTAAATTCAATCCCTATATTGTCAATATAGAAGAAATTATACTACAAATTATTGTCTGAATCATGATTGATTTTATTTTTTGTAGATTTTCAACCCTTAATTTCAATAAAAATCAAATGTTATTTGCAGTTATGTTTGAAAAGTAAAGAGAAAGTAGCAAGAAGAGTATTAGTCTGTAATAAAGACTAGCAATATTTTATTTAGACTTCAAAATAATTCTATGAAGTGTACTTATGTAAGAAATGGTTGAGTTTCTAAAAAAATATGATTAGCTTTCTAAAACAGCAAAAGATGCTGCATGATGGTTCTGGGATAAAAACCATTCCATTTCACATAAAGAATTAAATTAACAAAACTGTTAATCAAAATATTTCTTTATAACATTTGTATGACTATCAAATATTATGACAAAAATACCTACTTGCAAAATAGACTTAAAGAGGAGATTATTAGAAAGTGATATGTCTATGTTACAGGATTGTCCTATTCAAAAAATACACAAGTTATTTAGCTTGAGAAGAAACAGAAAAGAATAATATTCTAGCAGATGATTTCCTTAATCAATTTCCTCTAATGATTGTATTTTTTCCTTTACACTGAAAAATGAAAAATATTAAGAGTTTATTTATGTGTGTGTGCACATGCACATACCTGAAATGTATTTCCTTTAGTGTTAAAAAACAGAATGTAAGGGTCAAAGCAAAATGTCTGTAAAATTAATTTGTATTAATAGGCAAGTTATTATTGAGCTGAAACACTAATGTTAATACGTGCAAAATCGTTTCATATTTATAACGAACAGAGTTGAGTTTTGGTACAGAGGGAAATGAGATTCCCAGATCAATTCCAAACTATTGTATTCTCTGAGTTCATTTCAAATGCTTCCCCTGGGACTTTTCAGATGGTGAGGTTCAGGACAACTAAGCTTTCAATATACATGGAAATTTTCACAATATAATCATTAGTAAGCATAGTTTATGTGATTTGCCATATTTAAAGGAAAAAAGTCATTAGAAAATCAAACAATGAAAATGTCATATTTTGCTACAACTTAATAACCTCAGTAACAAATTGCCGAATTTGGAAGTAATTACCTTGTGAATTAACAGTGAAGGAAGTTAAGCCAAGCTATTCTTTTTCAGAATTTCCATAATGTTGATGAAAGTGTCAAAAATGCAATAATTGAATGAGTTCACCCTCCAAATAAGTTGTGGTAGCATATTCTTGAAATATAACAAACATTATTTTAATAAAAAACAAAAGAAAACTTGTATTCTTTAACAACTGAGTAAAAATAAGCACGTCTTTTTTATTAATAAGTTTTTTAAATTGTGAAAATACTGTATAGAGGAGTTACAATTACATGAGCAAGTGTGGTATATGGTTTCCACACAATGTTGATTATAACCATAAAATAAGTATATTTTAAGGAAAGGAGAGACATTTTAATGCAGAATATTTATCTCACAAGACAGTAAGCAAAATATTTATTTAAAGATTTTATTGAAAACATAATTTTATAATGGTATCAGAAATTTAAAAACTTTGTGGTAAAGGTAAAATCTTCTTATCCAGTCTTTACTGAAATTACTTGAAATAAAGTTAGAAATAAAGAATGTTTTTAACAAGAGGATTTTTTGCTACAGTATAACAAACTTATTTCACTTATTCAAAACAGTCATTTGCTTTTGTATGATTTCTAAAGAGGGAATTCTATTTTGTTCAAATCAACCATGAATTTTACCTAACATAGGAAAAGTGAAAGCATTTTGAAAAGTATAAGGCCAGAAAATAAACTGTTAAATTCTGTTTTAACTGGCAGATCCTGTGCTTTATTGTTCTCAGTGTACTAATGTTTGATTGTGTAACTTTTTTTCCCTCTGGAACTTCTATAAAAATAGATGCATATCTTAAAAAGCTGTCTAAGGAAGTAGGGTTTTAAGTAAACAATACAATAACTTGTCTTAAGGCCAATAGTTTTCAAAATATCAGAGCCAAAAGAAAAGTGCTAGAATTGAAGTTTTTGTTACTATTTCTTGCTATTTCTTGAATCAAGAAAATAGTGTCAAATGTTTTAAGATGTAAAACATTGTAGTGTATTTGAATCATTCTCAATTATAAAGTGTTAGAATTTTGTGTATTTATCTTAATCGCTATTCAAGTGCTTCTCACACACTTTAAGCTAATGGACAAAACATTTATGAATGCATGGAGTCACAAGCAAGTTAGTAACCACTGAAAGCATTTGGAGGAGAACTGAAATAAAAACAGATACATAGATAATGACATACTTTAACTGAGAGTTAGCAATAGCTATATCTTCTAAGCAAAGTGTAAAGCTTGATTGAACAAAAGATAAAGTTAATACTGTCCAATAAGAACAGACCATTATAGATCAGTGAAACTGCAAAACAGAATTATAGGACAAGGGGCAGGCCACATTATCTAAATTAACATTTTTTTCCAGCATGAACAAGAAGGACCACTGTAGGAAAGCAAGAACTAAATAGTATGGCCTGCATTTAGTCAACCTGAAGTAATTATTAATTTATGGTTGTCTGTGATTTTAATGAAAATGAAAGCTGTGAGGAAAGAATTGAAAGAGATAATGTGCCGTGAAATTGAGTTTCATTTATTTAGGAGCCACCTTTTCCTTTTTGTGCTGTTGTTAAAGAGAAGAAACTTAATGCAAGACATCCACATTAAAATTTCCCTAGGATTATGTAACCACTGAGTTAAATGGTAATCATTATATTTGAGCAGAGTTAATACAAAAGAAATTGAAGCCTGGATTGAAGGCCTACTGGCCAGGGTAGAAATTTACAAAACAAAAAGTTAAAACCACTACCCAAATACTAATTATTGCTTTTATAATTTTGATGGGTTCAGTAACTAATTTCATCAGAAATTTTATTCTTATTGTCATCAATAAAGTGCTTGTTTTGCTCATGGCTTTGAGGGAAAGAATATATTTAAGAGTAAGGAGGTAGCCATAAGCAACAAAACAAATCATCAAAATGCAGTCTTTTTCTTTGACCTCAAACAAAATGTTTCTAAATAGTCATACGAGTGACAAGTCTCTGGAGAATAACAGGCATGTCTAGTGTAATAGTGTGGAAAAAGCAAGAAATTGTGCATTTTTGTGAAGCTTTGCTCCACAAAAATAGCAACCCTGGTCCCAGAAACATTTCAAACAAGAAGTCAAATGATGTAAATTATCTTAATAATTACAATGGGGAAAGTAACATGAAATGATGTCTCAAGAAAGAAAAATTCATTTTTGTATTCATTTCCAATGTTTAGAAAAAATGAAAAGACTAATACAAAAATAAAATAAAGTCAGGATCTTAATGTTGTGCAAATCTTTGATGTCATCTTTGATGTTAGCTTTTATTATATTAAAATTTTTTTTTTATTTTGAAAATACCATACAGAGGCTTTAGAAAAATGTCAGTGAAGAGGATGGAACATCAGTAGGCAAAACAATAGAGGTTTTTGTTCTGAAAATATTATAAAATACGTTACCACCTATTAAAGTTATGTCTTGTGTTTCCTAACTTGGTAGACATTTATCTTTTAAGAATATATTGAAGAAAGAATGTACGGGAAAAAAATTTAAAAAAGAATATCCTCTACCTTTGTTCCCATCTTCCATACTTTAAACTGAATAGGGGAACAACTATTGGCCATTTGTTAAGTACTTGGCATTTTACTGGAGTGTTAGGAACAGATTTAAATAAATATTATCTTTGTTAGGAAGAGACCTACATGTTTGCAAATGATTCAACCATACATATGATTTTCCTTTCTTTCCCAGGGCCTTGCGCGCGCCGGGCAGGCGCCCTTCCGCTGGGCTAAACCCCCAGCCCCTAAGGTATTATTTTTAATACCAATATTGGGACTTGACCCTGGGGTCTGGGTGCTGTCCTTGAGCTTTTTTTTTTTCCCCTGAAGTCTCATGCTCTACCACTTGAGCCAGAGCTCCACTTCCGGCTATTTTTTTTTTCTGGTTGATTTAGGATAAAAGTCTCATGGATTTTCCTGCCCTAACTGGCTTCAAACCTAGATACTCAGCTCTCAGCTTCTTGGATATTTAAGATTATAGGTGGCGCCTAGGTTTTCCTTTTATGTTTTGTAAAAGAAAGCAAGCATCTAAATAAACTTTAGACAACCGTGAATCTGGATTTCCACAGTAAATAGGATTTCTGTCAGTGTTAGTCTTTAAATGCACCTTCTAAGTCAACAGGTAAACAGAACAATTAAGGATGCTTAACAAGGTAATGCAGAGCAAAATATTACTGTTAAATCAGAGAACTACAGTTCTCAACAGCAGCAGCCAAGAGTTAGCAGAGACATAAGGTACAGGAAGTAATGCTTAGAAGAAAGCACATAATGCCTATAGCAACGGAAGCTTAGAATTTAAGATAGTTTGAAAGCCCACATTCTCCAGTGCCACAGGGGAAGGAAGGGGTCAGTAGAGATGGGATAGAACACAGAGTGGCCATTTTGGCTTTTGTTTTGTGCTATGTAATTGGCTTGAAATGAAAGGCAAGTCATTTGGAGACAAGATAGAAAATATATTTTATTCTGTGAAGCAAATACTCAAGTAGCCTAGTAGGGTGGTTCTGGAATCAAATCTAAAGGACCTAAATACCTATGGAGTGCATGCTTCAGCTCAGAAAAGTTCAATCATTCTACAGTCCTTCACTAACCAATTAAATGTGTATTTGGTACATTTGGAAAACTCTTTATAAAAGACCAATTAAGTCCTACATGGATCATCATCATTCTTACTACCTCTCTCAGCTTCCAGACATTAGGAATTTAATTGTATGACTTCTCTTCCTAGAGGAAAATGGCCATATTTGCTGTAATGTAAGAAGCCTATGAAAGCTTATTTGTCATGGGGGGCAGAGGTGGGGGGAGATGATTCCTTTAGATCAAATGCAAAGAAATAAAACAGCTCTCTTAAAATAATGAAATAGTTTTATGATTTCACCTGAGTTGATGCCAGCTATAACGTGCATTTATTAAGATAATGAATCAAACAAATAAAAATATGGAAACTTTGCAATAGTGGCATGGACACATTTGAAACCTGGACACAAATTTCTTTCATTTTCTCTTCGGCCTCATTGGCACTTGGTAACTTACCTTAGTGCTAAAAAGGGCGGCTCGTGATTTCCTGAACAAATGGCACAATCGCAACTTTCTCTTCTGCAAGTATTTTGCAGGAAACTCTCTTTCCATCTGTTGCTCATCTTGAAAATGTCACTGGTAAAGACTTCCTTGCTTCATTTTTCACTGCAGCAACTCTCCCTTGTACTTTCTTCATTCTATAAATATAACATTATTTTGTGCACATGTTTGTATTTTCTATACTGTATCTTGGAGTTTCAACCATACCTAACTTATTTTAGAGTAATATTATATTCTTTGATTTAGAATAACCATGCAATAAATACTAGTTAAAGTTTGAGAAACACCTATAAAAGGCAAGGTGTGGATCAAGGCTTCGCTGCCTATATAGCTCTAAAGAGCTTGCATTGCATACAGGTCAACATAAAATGAAAATCAAGAGTGATTCTCATTCCTATAATGATAGTGCATTTGACCCATCGAAAATGGGTAAATATTTCTAATAAAGAAGACATTTAGCAAATTATCCTGTTGCTACTTACTATTTCACTAATTTTCCTTACGAAATAATAGAAAAGGTAAAACCAAAAAAGCTTTTAATCAATAAGCATTACTAAACAGGTATTAAATTGCTTTTGCAGGGTAAAATTGCAGAACTGGTTTTTACTAGTCCCATACGTTTTTTTCCAAAGTATTTTCTTCTTGAGAAGAAACAAATAATGATTCGATGTCATATGGCTTATAAGTAAGTAGCAATTTAATTTTTGTATTTTCACAATGATGAATGGGAGAGAATTTCTTATGCAGTTAGATATTTGGACCCAAGAGAAGGACTTTTCATATTCTTGAGTCAAAGTGCAGAAATCTGATGTATCTGCAGAGACCAGAAAAAAAAACTGTAGTCTACAGCAATAATTTTGTTTTTCATCTCTGTATTCTATTATGGGTACTTTCAAATGAATTTCCCCTCTGGATTTGCCTACCTGCTAGAGTTCAAACACCTCTTTAAGCAAAGTGGCAATAAAAAGCTTTAATAAGTGCAAGCCTTGCTGAGTGAGGAATCATTAGTGTAGAGGTGCAGAAAAATACACTTTCTTATTTGAAGGGAAGTGTTAGAAAAGCAGAGTGTGGAAATAAGAGTCATCAAAATGCAAATATAATAAGCTATTTAAATCAACAAATCTCACAGTAATATGGTGCCCTCAGTCCACTCTTTCCGTGCTTCCCACAAAGTAAATTTTTATATCTGTCCTTTCCCAGTCTTAATTTTTGTTCATGCTAGCCCTTCCTGGAGTGCTTCCACCTTAGCAAGAATCACCAGGGAATTAACCACAGTTTGAACTTAGGAAGGTAAAAATTTCTGATTGCTTCTATACTTATTTATTTAAAAGGAAGTAGTCAGAATTTACTGCTGGTATTGACCTTTGTTGTAGTACACATTCAGAGTCCTGAGGGGAAACAATATGACACTTGAAATTAGGATATTGAGGTAAGAAAATTAATATTGAGTTGCTACTAAAATCAAGAGACTGACAAACGTAAATGAAAGGATAGCTCTAAATGATTATAGACACAATAAGATAAAGCAAATAGATTTCTTATTTCAACAACTACTTTTGCTCCTAAATAATCTCAATCAATTCTGAATTTTATATAAATAGTAAGTACATAAAAATGATACTAAAATTTTAGTCTAGGTGGCTATGTGAATTTGACTGGAAAGTCTTATGTTCTGAAGAAAACACCATAAAGATAAAGTATTGTTCGTGTGAACAGTGAAACAATATTAAAAGGAGCCATCATTGATCTTGTGAGAAGAAGAAAACAAGGGGATTGAAAACAGACTAGGAAATTTCTATTTGCCATTGAGCTATAAATGTCTCATGAATAAAATTAAGAAAAGTGATTAAATAGAATACACATACTCGAGAAGAGTACTTATTGTTTTACATACGTTTTTTATTGTGAAAATACTGTACAGAGGGATTACAGTCACATGAGCAAGGTAATGAGAACATTTCTTATCAAGTATTGTTGCCTCCTCCTTTGTTTTCCCCCTATCATCCCCCTACCATCTCCACAACTACATTCTCCCCTCTCCCTCCATGTAAATTGTAAAGTTTGTTTTCTGACATAGAGTCTTGTACATCTACCTCATTGTTGCAATGGGTCAACGTACATCTCGAGACGAATACTTATACTTCCACATACAACCCATGAAAATGCTTTTTCTTTCTTTCTTTCTTTCTTTCTTTTTTTTTTTTTGCTGGTACCAATATTTGAACTTAGAGTCTTATGCTTGCTCTAACTACTTGCTCAGCTGATGTTGTACTACTTGAACCATGTCTATAGCTGAGCTCTTAGCTGGTTATTTTGGAGATGAAGTGTAAAGGACTTTACTCTGAATTTTTGGCCTTGAACCACAATCCTCTTAGCTTCCTGAATAGCTAAGATTAGACATGTGAGCCATCGGGCCTAGCTCATACATCTTTTATCCTCTTAGAGCTTACTAATAATCACTTACTTAAATTCCAGTTGACATTACTATCATATTTTTAGATAAAGTAGGATAAGATATCAGTCAAAGTCAACAAAAATCACAATTCTCAATTTTCATACTTTTGATTATATAGAACTATATTGACAATATATAACTATATATGGTTAGAGTATATCATGAGGGAAAATGAGTAAATTTGATGCCCATATTTTTTCCCTAGGAATCTAACATTTGAATATTTTTCAAGACTGACTTGCACATGGAACAGACTTAAAGAAATACAATTTAATAAGCCATTCTGAAAAGCTGCCGTTCACTTCTTGCTTTGTGGCATAGTACTATCATTTGCATGTAGCTATGGCCTTTAATTATACTGGTCATCTTTTGGCTACAACAGTGGGCTCTCATGGTATGAAACACTTCTACGAGTTGAAGAATATTCTCAGAGTCTCCAAATTCATCATCCCAGTGGAAATTTCAGTTTCAGAGAGATATCAGCTACTTAATTGAGCCCCAATCTCTAGTGGGGGTATTGGGCAGGAATAAGAACCAGACTGTCACCCATGCAAAAATGTTAACTTCCAACGTGGCAAAAATACATGTTCAGTCTAACTTCTGAGGCTTTGTCTTTCTAGAACCAACATATTTAATTTTAGTGGCTCAAATTATGAATATCAGGACTATTTGGAAACAATAATACCCAAGCCATTGTAAAAGAATAGGTTGTCCTTACAACTTCCTTAGTGTTTAATTGCCAGGTGCTGTGGAAAACTTTTGTTGTATTCTATAAAGATGAAGGTCACTTTTTTATGACCATTGATGTCACCCTGTTTTCCACCTCATTCCTTGTAAAATTTCAAGCACCATGGCCAAAAAATGAAAAGCACTTCCCTTTGTTTTCCTGTGGGATTCGATCGCATTCTCATACCAGAAGAGTGGCAAAGGATCCAAATGACTTTTTCCTACTGTTAATCTGGCAGTAGTACTTTTTCAGCTCTACAGAGGCAATTGCAGTCTAAATTGCTTTTTGATCCACAGATACATTTATTTTCCTGTTTTTGTCTTGCTATTGTTATAGTTTCTTTCCAAACACACAAACGTAATAAAGATTATAAAATTCCCCTTTGAAGATAGGAGAGACAATTAGGCTTTAAAAAAATATTGGTCTCATGCTTACATTTACCATTCAATTCTTTTCTTTCCCTAAGTTTCTATTTCATGTAGGACTGATAAGCTAGAAACAACAATATATCTTAAACTAACAATGTGACAATCATTGTACTTTTTACTTTTCAATGTAATTCTTATTAGACATCAATTTACAGAACCTGTGGTCTTAAAAGAAATTCTTTCAGTTTTCTCAAAGTATATTTTTCATTGACAAAAAATTGATAGTGTCCTGGCTTAGTACTATAAACTCATACAAATTTCAAGATTTCAGTTTGGGAAATTAAGTGACTTACATGTGCTAGTGGCAGGCAATCAGTATTGTTCTTATACATAGCATGTTAAAAGGCCAGTGGTTATTAACATATTGAATTAATAAAATGTGTACTTTTCATTAGTTAAATATATATATATATATATATATATATTAGCTAAAGGTACAGATAAGCGAAGTCTGAAATACCTTCATCTAAGTTTCTCATTATTAATATCTTTGATAATACCTAGATTTTGATTGTAAATTTCATTTCTTGGCCTGTCTGACAAGAGTTTCTTTAGATGTATATTTTGTGTATATTTGCTCAATTATAATACAAATCATAAGTCAATTATAATATAAATCACAACTCATCATTACCAAGAGTTTAAATAAAACTACTGTCCTCTAAAATTCATTTTACATTCTTTCTTTACTTTTAACAATATTTAAATTCACAGAGAACCAGATGGTCTTTTGCAAGTATTTATGAAAATACAGGTAAATAGAATTGTTTGTTACTCAGTAAAAAGTTTATGACATCAAATAAGTTTAAACTCTAAAAACTATGGTTACAAAATTTCAGTGAAGTCATAATCCAAATGATATTTTCAGATATCATCAAGAGTTAGACTGGAAAAACTAGGAATGGACATTCTTATCTACAAAATGCTTTACATTTATAGAAAAAGTGACATATAAAGAGATCCGTTATATGCAACCCTCTTCATTGATAGGAAAGCAAGATTTGTTCATTAAGTTGCTTACTTCTCTCATGGGCTTTGAGAAGATGCCAAGCAGAACAAAAAATGATAGCATATTAGACTGTGGCTGGGTGATTTCAGTGGAAACTACTTAGAATGGGTAAGTGTCCTTTCTCAGGCTAGTTGGTAACTGAGGTATTCTAATACACTTAGTTTGGAAAGATAGTTTTTGAAATAGTGAAACCCCATCTATTTTTGATAAGTATTTGTTTGCGAATATATTCTTTAGTCATCTAGTTTCTTGCTCATTAGGTGTTAACAGTTGACTGTTTATTACATAATTTTGTAGTTAAAATTTCTCCTCTCATTTGTCTTTCTGTCTCTGTCTCTCTTTTCTCTGTGTGTGTGGGTGTGTGTTTGTGCACGCGTGCGCATGTTTGGGGATGTGTACAGTAGTTATATTGAAGGTCTGAGTAAAATCTCTAGGTCCAGAGTCAACAGAGCCATATTTTTCTTTTGTCAGAAGTGGAGCAGGGCCTGGATGAGCATGTTGAAAACGGTGTAGATAGAGAAGCTCCCTGTGTAGATTAATTCAGTGCACAGCTGGGGTTGGAAGGCAAGCCCATTCTAGGGAATGAAGAATGGCCGATCAGGGGTGGAGCTGCCCGCCTCCCACTCCACAATGTACTAATCCTCAATTTGGCACTGCTTTAAAAGAAAAGAAATCTAAATTGAGGCCAGCTGATTTCTTACTGAATCAGCCAGCTGGATGTGGAGCCAATTTCCGCAGCTTCCACGCTGTGGTAGCCAGGAAATATTTTAATTGAAAGAACTCTATGTTGACAAATACCAAAGACAACCTATTTATAACTTTTAACCAATATTTATGGAATTCCCTGATTTAATAACATTTTCCTTTAAACTCACTTGCAAAAATAGAAAAAATTGTTAGGCTAGAACGAAAGCTAAATGATGTGGAAGGAAAATAAATAAAACCATAGAAAGGAAAGGAATGCAGTGTGCACTATACATTGTACATAAATCAACAGGCACAAGTAACTAAATAAAAATACTTCCAAAAATTAGTTTCAAATCAAAAGTAATGGGGACTTCTCTTAAAATTGTGTACTCTAGATGATTTAATACAAGATCAGTGGTGTTTTTAAGCAGTTATTCTAAAGGCTATGATTAAATATGTGTATTAGGTGGAAATTTTATTGTGCTAGGCAGGATGATGATTTTCTTCCTCATTCCTACTTTAAAGTGAAACAAATCTAATGCTAATGTTTTCTTTTACATCAGTGTTGTGATTATAACTAGCAACTTGGATTATAAGAGTGATAGAATACTATAATCTCCAAAATATATGCTTTTCTTTTCTCAAACTTAAGGCAATACTGACCTTACACCAGCATCCTTAAATTATTTGGTTCTTGTACTTGTTCTCTTGTGATTATTTTTAACATTTGGAAACAATATTTTATCTTTAAAAATATTTATATATATTCTTTATAAATCCTGTTTTTCATAGCTGAATTTTTGCAATATTTAATATTAAAACACCTAGTCTTTTCATATTCAAGAATATTATGATTAAATTACTTTTATTCAGCACAAAGGAGTGATGAATTGGAGGACAAAAATGGTTTGGAAATATACTTCATTTTAGAGTTAAATGGTAGTAAAGTCTCATATTGATGATTTGTGTATATTCATGAATCACAAATGCAATCAGAAAACTCTATTTGATGTTGGAAAGATGTTTCTATTCTATTTGCCTTCTTTGGAAGAGCTACTATTTTGTTATTTTTATATTACTGGTTGTGGTGTGATAGAGAAACTACACAACTTGGCAACACTCAGAGCTGTGGTGCGCTGTAAAGCAGCTCACCCTAGTGGACACTGCTATAACCATACTTGGCCCCTGCCTCAAGAGTCCAAAAGATCCCTCTTAACTTTCTTCATACAGATAGGAATAAGTATTGATAGGTATGGCATGTATGCATTGTAGGGCTATACTAACTTTAAATGATAAACTCATTTGGCAATTGGTATATTAAAAATCCAACGTTCTATACTCTTAAAATAAGGCAAGTATGTCTGAGCATTGCAGCTTTCCAATAAGTCATTTATTGAAGTCTAAGAAATGACAAAACAAGAGGACTTTTTTTTTTAACTTCACTAGAGAAGAAGTAACAGAGAATATGGAATAAAATATTAACAAATAAAATCAAAGCGTATTTTTTAAATGGCTAAGAACTTTTGGGTATTATTTAATCATAGAGGACTATGCCTGTCATAGGACTTCATAAGTAATCATATTGGAAAAATAGATGCATCTCATTACTCACTTTCAATTTTTATGAAAGCTTCATCCACGTGTGCAATGATGCATTTAGAGGTTTACACCCTCTTTGGGAAAAAAAAGACATTTTGCATTTAAATTGCTCTTCATCCTTCTAAAACAGATCTAAGAGGAAAGTATGAGCCTTAAAACAACTATAGATAATAAAAAAAACTGTTAGAATGATATTGAAGGTAGTTTGGAACAGTGAATTACGGTTCAATTTATAATAGTTAATTTATATTTATTAGATTGTTCATCTTTTATTTCATGAACTGTGGATAACAATTATAGAAAAAAGTTCTCTTTTCTACTTTTTTTTCAAAGTGATGAATAGTGGTACACTGGCTCTGGGGGTACAATCAGCAGGGAAAAGGACAATTAGTTACAAGGACCATGTCCGTTTTTGAATCTTTATCCCCTCTTTTAAAAAGTGACAAAAGATAGGAAAAGAAGCAGAGTTGCTTGACAAGCAACCCTAAACACCGTATTTGTTTTCTTCATTGTTTCAATACCTTGACTTTTGTTTTGGGAAGGAACATGGAAAACCATTGTCCAGGTAAGAGAAAGAAATGGTGCTAATATTATCCAAGGGTGTTAGGAGGCTCATCAACACTAGGACTCTTAAATAATGTACAAATAGTAGCCCATATCTACTCATTGCTGGTTGACCATCAGACTAAATCTTTGAATTAGTTGATACTATGCAAGCAAAGGAGGATTTCACTTCAACTTTTATTTCAATTGAAGAATAAATGAGAATAGTGGTTGATATTGAAGATGTATCGTCTCCTTCCACCTATTAGCATATCAAGAAAGACAAACAACCTATTAAAGCCTTGAACCATCAGGGTTGAACTAAAATAGAAAACAGAGGGAACAGATAGGAAAGGAAACGAAAGTTTGATGAAAGGAGACAGAGATACCACTGAAGAACTGGAGGAGCTGAGATCTGAGCAATAGATTCCCGAGGTTGTAATTCTCACTTGGAAAAACTGGAAAGCAAATTAAGGGAGGTGAGTCATCACTTTAGAAGAACTAAGGTGACTGGGGTGCTGACACTCTTTAAAATGACTTTTTTCTTTCATTCTTTAATTACATGAGCAGAAAGAGCATACTTGGCAGAAGAGCTGCAGGATTGTATGCACAATGTGCTAGATAGGCAAATTAGAAAAATGATTGCTACTTAGTGTGAAGATCCCTCGTGTGTGTGTGTGTGTGTGTGTGTGTGTGTGTGTGTGTGTGTAACTGTGTTGCACTTCAGTTTGGACACAGAGCCTCACACTTGCTGAGCAGGAGCTCTACCACTTGAACCATCCCTCCAGACTGTCTTTTTTCTTTTTTTATTTTTTTTATTGTCAAGGTGATGCACAGAGGGGTTACAGTTACATAAGTAGTGTAGTAAGTGCAATTCTTGTTAAACTTGTTACCCACTCCCTCATTTTTCTTCCTCTTTCCTCCCGGCCAAGGTGTACAGATCGCTGTTGCATTGGTTCTCCCGTTGTCCCTTGTCTCACCATTTTATTGTTCCCCTTCCCTTCCCTAGTTCAAATAAACATATATGCCATACCCTGGGTACCAAAATCAAATACAGTGACAACAGGGGATAAACCAAAGGAGGAGAACACACAGAAAAAACAAGGGGTCACATAGTATGTTACAAACAAACAGATTTTCTATGTTTTAATGATTTTTTTTCCCATTTTTACCTGGGGCCAGGCTCAGATCAGAATGTGTCTATCTAACACCTTTGGAACACCTCCAATGTTAGCTAGGATTACAGTGCACACTGACACGCAGAGCTTTTTGGTGGACATGAACATTTTGCCAGGGCTGGCTGGCCTTGGAACATGATATTACTAATTTCTTTCTCCAGTGCAGCTGAAATTCCAGTCATGAGAATTTGCATCTGGCTTAATTTCTCCATCTTGTCCATGTCAGTATCGCAATTTCAGAATCCAGATTAACATTAAGATAGACATTATGTTCTAGATGTAGTAAAGAAGTCTGTTATTCCCTGCCTCTATCTCTGTTTAGGATGGTGTTTCAAATGTAAGCATTATATTGTTATTTGCCATTTTATTACTGTTTCCTTCTTTAATTTTCAATAATTTGGGATATAAGAACTAATGTAGGTGTGTTTACTTTCAAGTTGATTTTTATGCAGATCAGCTAGGATACAGTATATTTCTTATAAGTATCACACCTGATTGTGCCAGTGGAGCTTCTAGACTATATATTATTTTATTGACATGGTCAGAATATTTAGGAATACTCAGTTTGTGGAATATTATACTTACTAGTTACATTAACATATATTTTATTCAATCTGAAATGTAAAAAAATATTGCACATATTCAAATTCACTTCTTACATAACTAATTACACTCATCATATTCCATATATATTTTTTTCAGTGCAGGGTATTTAACCAGAGCCTTAAGAGTGCAAGGCAAATATTCTACCACTAAGCTGCACCACAAATTGCACATTTATTTCTTTAACCTATTGTACAAACTCTTTAGGGAAAAGGGAAGCACAGAAACAGTGGGACAAAGGGTGAGCCAATTCAGCAGTGATACTCACTAGACACTGCCACGCCGACCCCAGTAGAGTCTGCTTAGCATGGGAAACCATCTATCAGACCATGATAGGGGCTTCGAGACCTATCTCTGAGTTTTGAGACTTCACCGAAGTCTACCTCAGAGAATGGGGCTTTACAGAAACCTATCTCCAAGTTTTGGGACTTCACCAAAGTCTACCTCGGAGAATAGGGCTTCTAAGAGGCCTACTCCTGGGAAAAGGCTGGAAAAACCCCTGGGAAAAGATGTGTTTCTGCCTTTCTTCACTGCATAAGAGTGCCTATTAATCTTTTACTGCTTCTACTGCTCTTTGTACTTGCTCATTGTCAACGTTCCCTTATTCAAAGCTCTTTCTTAAGAGTGTTGACGACTCCAATATCTGATGAGTGTCTTAAAAATATGACTAACTCACCAGAGTTAAGTGCTACCCTGAAACACCTCTTATGGAGGCTAGGAGATAAGTTATATAAAAAAAAAAAGTATTGGGGGTTTCACAAAGTCACTTCAGCAGAAGGAATTGTTTGTAAGGGACTTACAAGAAGCTGTAGGCTCAGCTAGAACAGAAAGAATGTATGGCAATTGCTAAGACAATTACTTAGGAGAAAGAATTTCCTGCTATTTACTAAGAGAATTGCTAGACCTAGAGAATTGCTAGATCCAGGTCTCCTTGAGGTTTACTATTAAAGAAGAAACAGGAAAGATCTATTTGGGAAAGTTAAGGCCTCTGTAAAGATAGGTAATGGTTAATTGGTGACAAACATCGTAATCGTTGTATTTCTTAGAGATAAGCCGGAAACAAGTGCCTATCAGGCGATCAGCTGGTGACCACCTAAAAATGAAGCCATGCAGCAAGATTGTGTAACCTTTTGCCCTCTCTCATGAAGACTTCTGTTATAAAAGTTTGCTATTCTCTGCATTAAATTGCACTCAGCACTCAGCATCCACTCCTAATGTGTGTGAGTTGTCTGTTTGCCATCTCCCCATCCTATTCCAGGTTCCTCCCTTAGGTGTCCTCCGTCGTCCCGACAGAACCCGGTCCGCGGCAAGACACTATGTTGGAAATGAACTATACAACTTGTGAGGGGGGGTCGGAAGGGGGAAAACTGGGAGAAAATGAGGGAGAGGTAACACTGTTCAAAAAGAAATGTACTCATTACCTCACTTACATAGCTATAAGTCCCCTGTACATCACTTTTGCAATAACATTTTAAAATATTATCATTATATATAAGTAATAAATACTTTAAGTGACTAAGATGAGCACTTTTAGAAATGTTAGATTCATTCATTCATCGATTTCTGTGTATCTCTGCTGTTATGAATCAGAGAAATTACAGTAGTTTTTTAGAAATGTTCATTTTATTCTTTATGAAATACTATTCACAACAGTGGGCACTTGATGACCTTCAGTAATACTGTCATTATGCATGTTCAATTACCTGTGCTAAATATGGCAGCACAAGAGCTAAATCTCTGTTGACTCCCAAGAGTGCAGTCTTGTTCTCATAGGCCATCTTCATCATAAACTCTGGTCTTCCACTCTTACATGAAAAAAATCCCACCTGCTTCCTGAATCAACTATATCCTTTGTCAACCTTTTCTTATATGAGGTAGTATATCCCAGTAATGACAAGTGTTCATACATTTTCCTAAATATCAGTGATTATTAAATACAAAATAAAGTTACCTAATTTGTAAACAATTGTCTTCTTATACAAATAAAAAGTTTCATGTGATATTATTCGCAGATGATAAAGGGCTCCTACTAATCATGCTTTTTAAATATATTAAAGTCTTCCCAGATAATGGCACAACATTTTTGAAAAAAAGAAATATAAACACCTCTAACAATTAAAGAAGTATTAATCGAAAAGCTTTGCTTAGACTATTTGTGATGCTGGCTCTTTAAAGGCCAATAACACATAATCAGCCATTCTTTGACCATCCAAATAGAAATCTAAGGACGTTTACAGTTGAATAGTTGCATTGCAATGTGAAATGGGGTGTATCAACAGAAATAACCCTTTTCATTTTACCTAATCCCAGGAAATAAAAGCTTTAGCTAATAATAACCCATCCTTACATTAGAAATGTAATTCAAGTAACGGAAAAATCTGAAATAGCTGACCACATACCATTCATCATGGAATGTCAAACAGCCATCAGTTCAGGAATAGAATCAAGTTGCCAAACTGGAGGATATAAGTTATTTATTTGCAGGTACTCTTCCTGTGGGGGAGCCCACCAGCAGAATACTCCCTACTCCATTCTCCGAAAATGTTAGCTTGGCTGTTGCAGTCAGAAATACCAGGCTCTCAAATTGCTATTTCATTTTTTTCTTCAGTGTCATTTAAATGGCTTTATGTAACACATATGCATAAAACCAGACAAACCTAACTCTACTAAAAAATAAAACAAACCCACAATTCACAATCACAAAAATTTGTGGCAGTAGGAGGGCAGGGATGGTAGGGGGAAAACAAAGGAGGAGGAAGCAATGCTTGATAGGAAATCATTAACTTGCTCATGTATCTGTAATCCTTCTGTACAGCATTTTTTTTACAATAAAAATACAAAAATTGTAAAAATCTATTTTTGAATAAGAAAGAAAATATACCAATCTTCTCATTCACAAAGTGCTCATAAATCTATTAATTTGATAGTCTGGGGTTTTGTTTGTTTTTAGCAGTACTGGGGTTTCAACTCAAGGTTTTGTGCTTTCTGTCACTTGAGTCATGTACCCCTCAAATACTTTGTTCACTTAAGTATTTGTTTAATAGTTACATGGCAATTCATAGTCATATTAGAAATTCACATAGGCTATTGGTATATCTGTCTACATCTATCTATGTATATCTGTTATCTATCTATCTATCTAGCTGTCTTTCTGAACTACTTAAAAATACAAAAAATTACTATATCATAGCATACACATTTCTTCTCTAATGTTATGAAACAATGCATATGGATTTTCAAGTGTTTGTGACAATTACACTCTTAATAGTCATATCTATGAGACCCTCAGATTGATGAGGAGTCTCACAAATTCCTAAAAATGGTGTAATTCAAACCTCTTCTAGATAGAAATTCTTCTATTACTCCACATAGTTCCCTGATACACCTACTTAGTTTATGTTCACCTTGCCCTCTATGGAAGAATCTCCTAATATGATCTGTGCTTTCTCTATAAGTTTAAGTATGTGATGACAATATGTGTGAGTGTGTGTGTGGGGGGTGTATTGCACTATATATGATGACTATAGATATTGGTATTCTTTAACTTGTTGCAATCCTATATAGAGTCACACATTTTTATGTATGTTAGTCAGTTGGTTATTTTATTGCTAAATAGTATTCCACTGTATGAATGATTGGATGTCTGGTTACATATTTTCTTTGTGAAGAATATCAAGACCAAAATTTCTACCTAAATTGGATAGAAGAATGCTAGACTGAAATGGTTAAAAGCTATGTAATATGACCATATAAACTGATGTTAAGTGAAATGAACCCCTAGATAGGGACACAAGAGATTTTATTTTTCTTGCTGTTCTTTTTTAATGTACTTATAATTTTTATGTGATTTTTTTGTTTCTTTCCCCATGGTATAACCCCTGTTGTCACTGTATTTGATTACTGTGTCTTGCAACTTCTATATACATTTTTCTAATTTGGGGAAGGGAAGGGAAATAACAAAATGTTGAAATAGGGTTACAGGCTGACCCATTGTAACAATGAGATATACAAGACACTATGTTAACAATGAACTTTACAACTTTGGGGGTGGGGGAAGGAGTTGGGGAAGTGGGGAGGAAAGGGATGGTAGGGGAAAACAAAGGAAGGGGTAGCAATGCTTGACAGGAAATAGATTCATGACCTTGCTCATGTAATTGTAACAACTCTGTACAGTATCTTTACAATAAAAAATATAATAAAAAAGAATACTGGCCTTCTAAGATATTACTGGCTTGTAAATGTGATAAAAGAACATGAAATCTGAGAAAAGAATTCACAACAATTCAACTCTTAGGCAATGAATGTAGTAGACGTAGCATTTGTTCTGTAAATTGGTTTTGATATGATGATTTGAGTAGGATGCTAATTTTGGGGGAAAATGCTTTCCTCTCAGATGGTAAATGGCCCTAACCAAATGGAATAAATACCATAAATCATACCATATCTCCAGGAAAACATTGGATTAAAAAATCTTGACTTTTAAAATATTTTAATCTTCTCATACAAAGGAATAGTTAAGAGTACCTAATATCTTAAAAGTATAAAAAGAAGAGAATATGATTTATAATGATTTCCCTAGGTCAGAAACATAAATAAATGGAGTAAACTGATCCTTAAATTCTAAACATCATCAAGAATTATGTTTTTCTCACCTATTCTTTTTCAGTAGTATATTCCAGTCTGACAGAGGAAGGACATACTAATTCCTGTGTAATACCCTGGAGAGTGACATTTGCCTAGAATGTCAAGTTCTGGAAACTAGCTTTAATTACTTCGCTTTCCAGGGTATTTTTAATTTAACATGAATTAGTAGATTTGTGTCAGTATTCTCCTTTTATTCTGTCCTTTACATGATGCTATATCATTTCTAACTTATGCCATGTGCTACCACCATCAAATTTCAAAAGTGACCTTTTTGTTGCACAGGCAGATCTAGGATTATATCAATTATGAATCACAATGTCTTATCAATCAATGTGCTACTCATCAGGCAGCTTTTTCTGCTCAGATCAAATACATCTTCAAGAGTCACAAAACTGTATTTGAGAATATAATATGAAGAGCTTTATTCTCCTTGTATTGAACACACATATATTTAATTTCACTAATATTAATGGGAAAGTTGCACATACATACCAAATGCATAAGGCTTCTATAAAAGAATACTACTAAAATTGTATCTTTAAACTTTTTTCAAGGAAATTGAGGTAAAATGCCCTGAAAGAACTATGTAATATATGTGATTAAAAAGAATAATAAGTGAAAATATTTACAGTTATAAAAATGGCATTTTAAAAGTGAGTTCAAAGTTCTACTTGAAATTGGAGTAAAACACCAGTTATATTTCATTGATTTAGCAACTGAAGAAGACCTCATTTCCTAACAAAATGGATCAGATTGCTAAGGTGAATAGGGCTCACACAAATTCTGGGTTGAAAGCATATCTTATTATAAACAAAAAGTAAGAAGTATTAACAATAAATTGTGGTTCAATTTTTTTCTTTACCTTCTAATTTCTTGAATTTGATATGTATTGGAATACTGTGTAGAGATTTTTAAAAAGACAGAGGAGTCACGGTATAACCCTGCTTTCACTGTATTTGATGTCGGTATAATTTGTGGAGGGGAAGGGAAAAAACAAATCGTTTAAATAGCGATACAGGTGGACCTATTGCAGCAATGAGATGTACAAGTCGTTAAGTCGAAAACGAACTTTACAACTTGGGAGGGGGGTGGGAGCGGGGAGGATTGGGTGGGGGGACGGCAGGGAGGATGGGAAGGGATGGGGAGGGGAAACAAAGGAGGAGGCTACAATGCTTGATAAGAAATGTACTCATTATCTTGCCCATGTAATTGTAACCCCTCTGTACAGTATTTTCACAATAATAATAATAATAAAAGACAGAGGAGTGGGGCTGGAGAGGTAGCACAGTGGTAGAGTGCTTTCCTTGCATGTATGAGGCCCTGGGTTCGATTCCTCAGCATCACATAAGCAGAAAAAGCTGGAAGTGGCACTGTGGCTCAACCTTGAGCTGAAGAGCTAAGCTCAGAAGAGGGCCCAGGCCCAGAGTTCAAGCCCCATGATGGAAAAAAAAAAAAAAGAGGAGTGGAGGCACCACTCTTTTTTGCCCAACATCTTATTTCTTGTCAAACGCTCAGCCATTTTGGTTATTGAACAATCATAATGTGAATGAATTTGTTAAAAAAAAAGTATTTCTTTAAATTCTGTAAAGAGATATTTAGGCCCAATATGGGTTCTGAATATAGAGTTTCTATACTTGAAAAAGTGACATTTTCACATCTTCCTTGTTGGAGTGGGAACTTACTTTTCAAGAAACAGCCATTTTGATATTTATAGCATCATTTGGGATAATAGAATATTAACAATGCAGGCAGTCAGCCATGGGCCACTGGAGAGAAGCATATGAGAGATGTGTATGTCTGTTCAACCTTGTACCAAAAGATTCTAAAAAGGCCTTCTATGGCCCAGGGCTGACCATTTCCCTTTCTTACTAGACAATAATATATTGTGGTTGTTTTTGATGTTAGAGTTTAAAGGTAGAATAACATAATGCCCCCAGTGACTTCAAGTGTTTGGAAGATAAGTTGATGTTCATCTTGCTTTGGTGTTGCCAGGAGGACTTATAGTAGATATCTAGATCTGTTTTAGCAGTCAGACACCACATATCTACCCTCAAAGCTCAGAGTGAGCTCTATCTATCAGATACAGCTGTAGCAGTTTATCCATGTGTCATGGATATTTCCTGCCTAGTTTGGTGATATGTTCAGCCACTGCTGCAGCCAGGTGATGGATTTCATTTTTTGCTTCTATATTACACTAGCTACTATTGTCTTTCTGGTATTCTTGGACCTCTGGAAGCAATTTCATAACAGCAATGGAGTTTTCCCAAATGAAAAGGGGTATTTTCTCAAAAATTGGAAACACCTTGTATTGTTCTTATGAATATTGCATATACAGATTAAGAAATCTATATAAAAAACTCACGATGAATTCTGTTCTGAACAACTCATTTTTCTTCAAACAGAAATGATAGCAATGTTCCAAGAATTCAGCTGAAAGAAGAGATTATAACAGGTGCTTCATCTTCAGTTACAAATATGACATTGAATATTATGTGAATGTTGAATGACTAATGTAATAAATTTCTTTTTTTTTCAACCTTTTTCATCCCTTTATTTGGCCATGAAGAGAATCCCTATGACATATGGAGAGTTTTGATAGGTAAAAACCAACATTATAAAGAAGAGAGTTTTGAGAGGTATACAAAAGTTGGATAAAAACAGGAGGACAGATATTATTTGAGAGACACTAACTCAGTGCTAAAGAACTTGAAGAAATCATAGCAATGATATGCATTCAACCCCAAGGAAAAAATATGAGGCTAGAAATAGTAGATTTGGAGATTATATCCTTAAACCTAATTGAGGATGTGTTCTATTAGTCAAACTGGGTAATGGAATACATTCACCTCCAGTTCTGTGGCAGCAGACCTTTATTCAAAGAGGCCATATCATGTTTCACCTGAAGATTTTACTCTCGAACATATTTATTTACTAGAGAATTCAGTCTTGCCTTGTCCACCAAACTTTTCTCTCTGCAGATACTTACAAAGTGATTTAAAAAATGATTAGCTCATTGTGCTCAGTTCTAATTTTCTTCTCTTTGTCAAATTCTGATTGGATTCATTCAAAATACTAGTGATGAAAATTAATTCCCTCCCCTGGTACCTTTCAGTCAATTTCAAACCCACATCTCAACACTCAAAATACTTTTGTGTCCTATATCCTTTTTTTTTTTTTTTTTTTTTTTTTTACCCTAGTAACTACTATGATCAAAGATTTCCTTTTTGTCTCTTCTCATCTTTACTCTTTTTCCTCTTGAGTAAACCATCCTTTTCTGCACATCTGTCAAATGTTCTGTCACTTTTTCTTTAGATGTTGCCTGCCAAGAGCTCAATCTTATACATCTAAAGACCAAGGTTGAATCAGCAGAGACTGATGAAGAATCAAAGAAATAAACACACCACACCTCCATAGACATGTCTTCCTATCTATTGTCTCCCTTGCTGGTTATTCTCCAATCATTCTTTATTAATATTCTCATTGCTCTTGCTTATTGAACAGAAGGTGGCATCAACTACTTAATTTCTTTTACTTAGTGGTTTTTTTTTAAGGACATCTTGTTCCCTTTACATGTTAATTCTAAAAAAACTGCCATGCAAAACAGAAGTGCTAAGTCAGATGGAACAGAATAAAAGTACTTTGTTTTATTTAGAATAACTTAATTACATACTAGATATGGAAATTTTTCTCATAAAATTTATTCTATTTAAAAGTTGTCTTCTACAGAAGAGAACTAATAATACATATATTAATATAATATGTATTTATATTACATATATGTAGTATATGTAAATTTGGTGGTTTGCAAATCTCTTCAGTTTTTGAGTTCACAATTAATATAAATTATTTATATACATATGTTTATAGATACAGTTTTAGTAATATGCAAAGTAAGTTTTGAAAACATTTTAGAAAGAAAATTTGTAGGTAAAAGGTAAACAATTAACAGTATAAACAGAGCAATGTCTGAGTTTCAAAGTGATTTCAGGCAATATTAACTGAAAATTAATTTCAGTTAGATTGGGTACAAAAAGACCCAAGTGCGAGTAAAAAAAATAATGATAAATGGCTATTTATTGAGCTGAGATATCTAGTAGAGTGAAGCAAGAATCAATATAAGATAGGTTTTATTTAATGTCTTTATTATGTTTGAAAATTATAGTAACAAAATGACAAAGGATCTTGATTCATGAGATAAAGATCAAAATTACAGTCTTTATAGCATTGTCAAAAATGACTTGTGGATGATGATAAATATTCACAATGACCATGATTAATTCTTTAAAGCTACAAAATGAGATAAAAATAAGCTAATTTGTTTTCCAGTTGATTTTAGTGTACTAGAGCAAAAATACACATTATTCAGCTCCAAATTGTATGGAACATTATTTGTTTAATTTAGAGATTATAAAAATAACAAAAGTGAATTCAGCTTTTATTATATTCTAATTGTTGCTTGAATATGTCCATGATTTATAACTCATTTAGTCCTCATGACAATTGTAGGAGATAGACATAATATTTGTAAGCACAGAGGAAAACAAAACAGCAAAACACATAATAGTAAAATGTAGTAACAATAACGTAACAACTCAAAGGAGTCACACTTAGAATGAGGTTGGGATAGAATTTAAAACATGACAAGCTATCCTCCTCTTTCTACTCACTCAAGTTCCCAGTTGACTATTTGGTCAATCCAGTAATTATTTGGTACCAGTGATGAGAGATATGATAAGGATGATCCTTGACTTCTAATGGTGTGACACACCTTTATTTTCATTTGCATCATAATAAATAGGATTATAAACAATATTATAATTAAAAAATCACTGAGTACACCTATCCTACTGAGCATCTTAGTGAGCAACCCAATACATTAGGACACAGCTGTTGTTTCTTTGGGTTGAATAGCTGACTGAGAACTGTAGCTCACTTCTCTGCCCTCTATACCAAGAGAATATCAACATCTGATATTCTCTATGTCCCTGACCTTAGTAAAGATAAAAGTTCAAAATGTGAAGTATGATTTCTATTAAATGTGTATTATTTTCATTGCATTATAAAGTCTAAAAAGTCTAAAAAAAAGCAGCAGATATACCGTGGGGGAGGAACACACAAAGAAACAAAAAAATCACATGGTACATTATAAATACGTTAGAAACAACAGCAAGAGAGAAAAAAAGATATTTGTGTCCCTATCTTGGGTTCATTTCACTTAACATCATCTTATAAGGTCATATGTACATAGCTTTTGGCCTTTTCTACTTGTCCGATACATCTACTAGTTATTGCAAATAGGGGAAACCATGGGACCTATGTTTCTTTGGGCCTGGCTTACTCACACTTCTCTAATTCGGGGAGAGGAAGGGAAAAAACAAAAATGCTTAAATAAGGATACAGGTTGACCTATTATAACAATGAGATGCACAAAACACTATGTTGAAAATGAACTTTACAATTTCGGGGGGGGGGTAGTTGTGTGTATGGTGGAAGGGATAGTAGGGGGAAAACAAAGGAGGCGGCAGCAATGCTCAATAGGAAATGTACCCATTACCTTGCTCATGTAACTGTTACCCCTCTGTACAGCATTTTTACAATGAAAAACTTA
This sequence comes from Dipodomys spectabilis, assembly GCF_019054845.1. Lineage (NCBI taxonomy): Eukaryota > Metazoa > Chordata > Mammalia > Rodentia > Heteromyidae > Dipodomys > Dipodomys spectabilis. The sequence goes on from NW_024870772.1 coordinate 5,298,157, forward strand.
AAAAAAATAAAATAAGTAAGCTTAATGTTCATTGAAGATATTTATTGAGCATATATGCATTCCATGAATGTAGAGAGAACATAGACCTTGATAAAATCAACAACAAAAACTACTTCAACTTGTTTGTTTCTTGTATTAAGAACATATTAGCAACATTATGTCATATTAAGGGGGAAATAATAATAGCTAGTATTTTATTTATAGTATTTATTTTAATAGCTCAAATTTACTTTCCTCGAAAAAAATGTTTGGAGATTTAGCATAGCTATCTCAGATTGGTCCTGACATCAAGCAAGAGAATCTAGGCCAGTCACAAATATAATACAATTTCTAGGAAAGTTTATTAGAAAAGGATTTGTCAGGCAGGTCCAGCAATTCACCTCACATGTCAAATAGAAAGATGATGAAGGGCAGAAAAAAGAAGGCTTGCTATGTAGCATGATGTCAGTTCATCACCATGTGGGGGAGGGGGTACACATGAGGAAGGGGTCACCACAGAGGAAGAATTAGGTATGGGGTTGGGGGGAAGTGGGACTAGAGTACCAATTATAGGTATGGCCTACTTGGTCATTATCTCAGTTCTGGATCTCCTGGGTTCCAGAAAGTTATTGTTGTCATCATCTAAAGAGAGAATTCTCCTTCTCATGAGATGATTCCTCAGGGTGCAGCCTTTTCACTACATAGAACTGTTTTCATTTGGGGTGGGCTGTTCCTGCAAGGCTTTGCTATACCCATGGGGTTATTCCTTCTCATAAGGATGTTATTGATCAGTCCTGTCTTTACTGGAACCCAAATTAATTGTGTAGTAACTGTGGAGAGAATGGCTTCGAACTGTAAAGAGACTGGATGCCTTAGATAAACACAAAATAAAAGAGATGCAAAGCTTTTCTTCTTCTTTAAATTAATTTGTGGGTCCAGTTAAAGAGTTTGTTTTTCAACACAGTTTAACTACCTATTCCAAATACATTTTCAATAAAATTTCAATGGAGTGGACGTGGTTTGCTTCTAAAGTGGGAATGACAACATTGGCCTTTGGGGTTTGACTATCTTATTGAGATTTCTTGTGAGAATTTCTTACCCTCCATTCCAGCCTACAGATATGAAATCAGCAGTGAATTGGGAAGTTGTACAATGCTTTCTCTCAGGGATCTTATAATTGCTTCTTCTCATGGTCACTGCTTATGTCTCTCTGCTGTCTACTAGACAGAGAGTAGGCGTTGGATAAATTCAATTTTAGTTTTTCTCCGAATATCTTCACATTCATGCATGGTTAGCTGCTGCTACCCATCAGAAAGAAACTCTCAACACGGAAGTGTTAATTCTGAAGCAGCATTTTCAGTTGAGTCTTTTGAAGATTTATAGAGTTTATAACTTTTATAGAAAAATACTATATGCTTTTGAAGTAGGGGTGCTGGATCTAACCCAGAGGCATCTTGGTCACATGGTGGATAATAGGAAGTTGGGCTTAACTGGCGCCATCTTGTTTTCAGGGTGGAGACAGGGAGCCTCACCTTCTAGGTGATTGGTATGCCTGAATTCCACGGACTTGGACGATGCATTACTGGTTTTGCCAGTACCATGCCTTGAACTTGGAAGACTTGGAATTCCTTTTTTTAAAAATAAGTTTTTTATTATGAAAATACTGTACAGAGGGGTTACAGTTACATGTGCAAGGTAATGAATACATTTCTTATGAAGCATTGTTGCCTTCTCCTTTGTTTTTCCCCTACCATCCCTTCGCCCCACCCGCCCCCCATTGGCTATTAAATAGAAGAGGCAATCCAAAAATTCATGTGGAAATAAAAGACTCCGAATAGCAAAAATAATACTTAACAAAAGAGCAATGCTGGAGGAATATCAATACAAATTTCAAACTCTACTACAAAGCCATAGTAATCAAAACAGCTTGGTACTGGCACAAGAAGAGACTTCAGGACCAATGGAATAGAATTGAAAACCCAGAAATGAACCCACAGACCTATAGCCACCTAGTATTCGATAAGCAAGCTAAAAAAAATAGAATGGAAGAAAGACAGCTTCTTCAGTAAATGGTGCTGGCTAAACTGGTTAATAATTGTAGAAAACTAAAGCTAGACCCTTATATCTCAACCTGCACCAGAATCAACTCCAAATGGATCAAAGACCTCGGAGTCAAAGCAGACACTCTGAAAACTTTACAGGACGGAATGGAGGAGAAACCCTAAGTCTCCTTGGCACAAGCCAAAATTTTCTTAATAGAGACACAGAAACCCTACAAATCAAAGAAAGGTTGGACAAATGGGATTGCATGACATTACAGAGCTTCTGCATGGCAAAGGACATAGCTAGCAAGATCAATAGAAAGCCCACGGATTGGGAGAAGACCTTCATTAACCATACAACGGACAAGGGTCTCATATCTAAAATATACCTGGAACTCAAAAAATTAAATCCCCCAACAACAAATCCTCAAAGAAACAACTGCCCAATAAATAAATGGGCTAAAGACTTGCAGAGAAACTTCTCTGGAGACTTGGGCGTCTTGTGACCCTTCCCCCTGAACTGACACCATTTAGAGGCAGACCAGTTAAGGTGCCATTACATCATGCCTCCTGACTGTGTCTCTTGTCTCCTGGCTCTCCTCCAGTCAACATGGAGTCTCACTTCAGCTGTCTACTGAAGTTGATCTGGTTTGTTGGTATTGTTTTTCATTTTCTTTTCTCTCTTGCTCTCATGGCTCAGTTTTCTAAAGGTGTTGAAGGTATTAAGTATGTTTGAGGGGCTCCAGGTCTCTATGACAGAAGTCCACCTGCAGATACCAGCTTTCCAATAAAGACTCCCAATTCAACCCTTCAAAATGTGGCTTCTCTGTTTCTGGCCATTGAGTTGTAAGGTAACACTTTCAATATCTCAGTTCTTTGTAGTTTGAGCAGCTCTAGAATTTCTAAAGCCACTCAAGCATTGGTTAACTGGGTCCCTGTCCAAGCCACCTTCATTATTTTATTTGATATACTTACATAACCCATGTCCTAGGAGAAGGGAGATATAGAATTATGATTACTTAAAAAAATTTTATTTGCCCTCTTACAAAAAGCATTTTAATTGAGATTTAATAACCCTATAAAAGATAAATCTAGCTGCCATGTAATAAACAGTAATTAATTAGTTAATATCAATTAAATACTAAAAATATTAATTTACATTTAATATCTAACTACTATAATTTGCTATAGCTATCTTATTAAATGCTAATTAAATTCCTAAATATTCTTACAAATTTAATGCATTAATAATAAGAGTGTAAGTACATATTTACTGTATCTGCACTTCTGAGTTCATTACATGGCAACGAGATTTATCTCTTTTACAGTAATTAAATATACTAAGCAAACCTCAGTAACTTTTCCTAACACAAGCCATAACTGTTTTATTAATTTCAAATTAAATGCTCATTTAAGGTTTCTAATCTACAGCTTCCCCAAACAATTTTCTACAGGCAAAGCAAAGGTTATTATATGTTTAATTAAACTTTATTTTTTAAACTTTGGAAGGAAGGTTTCTATAGATGACTTCTGCTTTCTCAGCTTATTCAGGAAAGATTACCCTTTTGATAGAAATATTCATTAACATTTTCTCTATATGCTATGTTTTTATTTTCCTCTGTGTGCTGTCTTTGTACTTCTGCTCTCCATCTGCTAAGTCCACTATCATTAGTATTTTTCTCTGATTAACACAAGCCAGCAAAGTTTCATGTTTCATTTATCATGAAGGAATAGAGCCATTCTCTTCAGTTATCTTGTATTTCCATTATTGACCACTTTATTCCTAGAGAAATATCCCATAAAGAAATCAAGCAGATAGAAAGACCAAGTGACAGAGAGAGAAAGGAAGGGAGAAATGAAGGGAGTGGAGGGGGGGGCTGAGACAGAAGGAGAGGGAGAGAAAGAGAGAGAGAGAGAGAGAGAGAGAGAGAGAGAGAGAGAGAGAGAGAGAGAGAGAGAGAGAGGGAAAGGGTCTTGTGATATTTGTAAGCAAAAGTGAGGCCATTTGGAAAGGCTGCAAGGGTAGTAAGCCTCTGCCAAGGTTCCAGACTAAGGATGATTTCAGAAAGTCTAAGAAAAAATACAGCCCTTGCATGTATCCAATGATTTAGAATCTTCAGTCCTTCCAGATATGATGGGGGATGTCATAAAGACAGGAGACTGCTGTGCAGCAAAGAAAGCACATTAGCTATTAACCTTCCCCCAGCCGATCAACTTTATTTTGCAATCTTCCCTCAGAACCATTAGAATACCCTGAAGAAATAACTTTCCAATTAAAAAGGATCTCAGAGAACAAAGCCATTTTATCTCTGACTCCTGGTGTTCTTTATTCCAATAATTTAAATTGGAATTGATTTTTCAATTTAGCCGTTGACTTGCTATGGACACACAGCTGAAAAGGCCGAATGGAATTGCATGGCTGAAATATTTGTCTTTGTGATGCACTTCTCATAAATTCACAGGAGTCCCCCTTCCCCCCTTTTTAAATGCATTTTCTTCTGCCGCCTTTGCCTTAGACAACAGCTTTTTAGCACAGCATGGGCAAACTGAGAAAACACGTCCAGCTTGACCTCCAGGGACACTGTCCTCTATTCCTCATACGTCTATCTGATTGTTACATCTCCTGGAAAATAAATAAATCCAGTCTATCAAAATGATTGGGATTCTTCAGTCCCAAATATTTGTTTTCTAATTTATATAGGCAATTTCATTTCTCAATGAAGGCAATTTCTTTTCTCAGGATACTTTGTCTCAAACATGTGTTGTAATGGAGACTGGCTTCTGCTATCATTGCTTTAATTATTAATAGCCAAAAATATGGATTTTTCAATTAACACTTAATAATTTTGAATTAAATACTTCAAATATTAAAGTGTTCTTTATGACCCACTTATATTTTATAAGGACTCAAAATACTCAATTATTCAAGCAGTTGGTTAGAAGTCAGCTTAGCACTGTCTTATGTCTCCTCATTTCTGATGGTTTTCTCTGTGACCTTAGAAGAAATGCCACAGTCTTTGTTAACATCTCCTTCCTGTTTCCTCACCCTGTCACTCCAGCAGGTGTCTCTACTTTCCTTTGTCTTATAGGCTTGAGACCTGCTCTGAGATCAGGGCTGACGTGAATTGCAGGTATGGAAGGAAATCCTGAGCTCACAATATTGTTTAATTCTTACTAAAACCATGTCGCTTGTTGCTCACATGCCCTTGAGGTTTTTGCTACTCATTGTCTTTTCTTTTTCTTTATAATTGTTTGAGCACATGATCTCACCATGTTGTCCTTGACTACAGACACACACACACACACACACACACACACACACACACACACACAAATCCTTTATTATGAAACCAAGCTTAAGAGAAAACATAGAACCCAGTAGAATGTAAATGCCAAAATAACAGGATCCTTAAAAGCATTACTTCCTCCTCTATTTCTTATGCAAAATCTGTGTTGGCATCTATTTAGTATTCAAAAATCTGCTGAATGTATGAATTATCCTGTGGTTCCCATCTGACTTTTCTTCTCTATAGCCAGTTATAAATTAATGCAGGGAGAGAAAATACTTGCAATAAATATGATAAATGTACTTCTGTACTGACTGCTAAACCAAGTAGATGTTAGCTACATATTCTTCATAGCAGTATGATAAGGTTTTGGCTTTAGTCCTTCAACTTTGAGGTATATGATGATCTATATGATCTACACTTTTAAATGCATGGTGATTAAAAATACCACATGGCATCAGAGGTTACATGTTTAGAGAAAGTATGGTTTACTCAGCAAACAACATCTAAATACAGTAGTATGTATGCTGGGGTGTGTGTGTGTGTGTGTGTGTGTGTGTGTGTTTCTTCATTTATTTGTGTAGTAGTTACAGGGGCTTGTGTGCCTGACACTGCTCTAAGAATTCTTAACCCATGGACAACAGAAATACCTATTCCTGTGCAGACCACAAGTTAACTCCCCCAAACTAATAGAAAACACATGGATTTTTCAGTTAACACTTAGTAATTTTGAATTAAATACTTCAAATGATAAAGTACTTTATGACTCACTTATATTTTATAAGAACTCAAAATACTCAACTATTCAAGCAGTTGATTAGAAGTCAGTACTGTCTTATGTATTCTCATTTCTGACAGTTTTTCTCTCTGACCTTAGACGAATGCATAATTTATTTATTTTTTATTTTTTTGGTTCCGGTCCAGGGGCCTGAACTCCGGGCCTGGCTGCTATCCGTCAGCTCTTCAGCTCAAGGGTAGCACTCTACCATTTGAGCCACTTTCCGGCTTTTTTCGTTTTGCTTATGTGGTGCTGAGGAGTCGAACCCAGGGCCTCATGCATGCAAGGCAAGTATTCTACTTCTGTGCCACCTTCCCGGCCCCGATGAATGCATAATTTAGAAGAAACACATAACTTAAAAAGAAAATGTAAGGGCTGGGAAGGTGGCTCAGTGGTAGAGCACTTGCCTTGCATGCCAGAGGCCCTGGGTTTGATTCCTCAGCACCACATAAGCAAAAAGAAAAAAGCCGGAAGTGGCACTGTGGCTCAAGTGGTAGAGCGCTAGCCTTGAGCTGAAGAGCTGAGGGACAGCGCCCAGGCCCAGAGTTCAGGCCCCATGACCGGACCCCCCCCCCAAAAAAAAAAGAAAATGTAAGAATTTAAAGCTAATATATTAGGTAAAATTGCGAATAGAGTAGTGGGGAGCTGAGAGAGTAGGGCAGGAGGAGGGGTTGTAATTTAAAAGGAGCTGCTCAGAGATCTCTAAGTCAAATTTTGAGGCAGGTGATGGAAGACACTACAGAGATAATCTGAGGCAAGAAGTGATAATAATGATCTGGGAAAGATCATACTGCAAAGACTCCTAACCTAGGTGTGTTTGTGTGTGTGTGTGTGTGTGTGTGTGTGTGTGTGTGCAAGTTAGGGCAAAAAGGGGGGTGATTTGGCAGCAAGAATACAGTGTGGCTGGTGCAGAATTAATGAAGCTGAGATTTAGGTCAGCAGAGAACTAATGCCAGGTTCTGAAGGATCTTGCAAGCCACTGTGAAGACAAGGGCTTTTATATTGTCAGAGACAGGGAGATCAATTGTCAGCTGTTCCTGAATTGCTATGGCCCAGCTTTGAATAGCATAATGTTCTTTACTTCCATATCTGGTTTTACAAGTCTGTCCTGTTAAAAGGAGATAGGTAGGTTGAAGAAAATGAGAGTTGTGGTTTAAACAAATGTTATTAGTATCTGCAAGTTAAATTTATGATTAATTAATCTGCAGATTAATCATATGTTTACAGAAACTGTATTTCTTCTTTTCCTTTTGATCTGAAGCACCCAATTTTCCTAACAACATACTGATAATAAGAGTGTGTCTGTCTGTTTACATGCTTGCTTCATTGAAATGGAGATAGCTAGAGAAGAACCACCATTTCTTTTTTGTTTTGGAACTGCAGAGTCTGAAACAGAATAATGTCTCCAGAAATATGTGATGAAAAATATGCTGAGAATCTTCACAAATTGTGCAATTAGAGGAATGTTGACAGAAACTTAGGGTCCTTCTGTTTCAATTGCCTTGTGAGGAATTTGTTTCTAATTTAATGTAAAAGAAAATTTTCCTGGAGTCTTCCTAATGTAGACAGCATCCAAATTTGAAACACTTCAACATTCTCTTTGAAAAGCCTTCTTAATTTAAGATTTCCCTAACTTGTAAGGTTTCAGGAAAATAATCTGATGTTTATATGGAATCAAATTCTTTAGCTTTCTTAGAGAAGTGAGAATTCACAAATATGTTAATAAAAACTTGGATGTTGATTTCTGATGATTGTAAGAAAACTCTAGTCTTTCAGTCTTTCTGATGGATGACAGATGTAGAAAGTAAAGAGAGAGATTTTCATCATCCACTCATCAACATCTATAGTAACAAACATACACACACATTTTGTAAGAATTGATCTTTAAAGATGCTTAGTGAAACTCATCCCTCTCTGAAGTATTCAATCACACAGACTATTAAGGAATTGAAAGTCACTTGCCCAGCATGATAACATAGCCCCTGGTGTCATTGTGACTTTCTCCAGTGTTTCACGATATATGTTTAGCCTAATCTGGGTTTTGATCACAAAACTCCACATGGAATCATAGGCAATAGATGTTGAAAGTCCAATATCAATGTGCTCTCTTGGATAAGATTTTAGTGAGAGCCCTCTTCTTGGCTCACAGGTGTCTTTCTATCTCATCCTGGAGACTATATTTCCTCATTCAATTTGAATCCCAGCCTGAAGGATGGATGGCCAGCATATTGTTAAACCGGAGATGAGAGTTTATGTGTTTTGGGGAGCATGGACACTACATTCAGCCCTAAGCATTCTTTTTACTCTACAGGAAATACTATTTAAAAGACTTGCAGAATTTTCAGGTAATGTATTTAATGACTGTTGTATGGGAATTCAGTTGCAAGAAGAGAGAAGCCACATTTTGAGAGTTTGAATTGGGAGTCTTTATCGGAGAACTTCTGAGTCTGCAGGTGGATTCCTGTCTCAAAGACCTGTAGCCCCTCTAATATATTTAATATTATTAGAAAACTGAGGCATGAGAGTAGGAGAGGAATGAAAGAGCAGAAAAACAATACCAACATACTAGATTACCTCTAACGGAGAACTGAAGTGGGATGCCATGTAGGCTGGAGGAAAGCCAAGAGGCAAGGTGTAATGGCACCTGAGAAGGGACAGGGTCAGGAGACAGGGTTACAGGAAACACCAGAGTCTGAGGGTTCAAAGCAGAGGACTGACAAGTCCAGTAACCTATAATGCAAATCACTGCCTCTGCTTCTAGGAATTCAGGAATGCCCATTCCCTGGGGCTAGGTCTTCCCTACCTCTACCATGAAAATAAGATGGCACCAGTTAAACTCAATATCTTATCATCCACCACCTTTCCAAGATGGCGCTGGTTACATACAGTATCCTTTTTCATGAAGACCTTATTTCAAATTGGCACCTGTCAGCACAACTATGTTTATTGCAGCATTATTTACCATAGCTAAGATATGGAACCAACCCAGATGCCCCTCAGTAGATGAATGGATCAAGAAAATGTGGCATATATACACAATGGAATTCTATGCCTCCATCAGAAAGAATGACATTGCCCCATTTGTTAGGAAATGGAAAGGCTTGGAAAAAATTATATTAAGTGAAGTAAGCCAGGCCCAAAGAAACATAGGTCCCATGGTTTCCCTTATTTGCAATATCTAGTATAGGTATGAGCCAAGCGGAAAAAGTCAGATAATGTGATGTTAGGAAAACGAACCCTCAAATATGTATTTTAATGTTTTTGTTTCTTTCATGCATGTGTTTCTAACGAATTTATAAGATTATTTCTTTGTTGCTTTGTATGTCCCTCCCCCACAGTGTAACCCCCGCTTTCACTATATTTGATGTCAGTATAACATGTGGAGGAGACGGGGACAAACAAGTCGTTTAAGGATTCAGGTGGACCTGTTGCAACAATGAGAAGTACAAAATGTCATGTCAAAACCAGCTTTACAATGTCGGAGTGGGGGGGGGGGGTTTGATTGGGTGGGGGGGAGGGGGAAGGGTGGGAAGGGAGGTGAAGGGTAAACAAAGGAGGAGGCTGCAATGCTTGGTAAGAAATGTATGCATTATCCTGCCCATGTAATTGTAACGGCTCTGTACAGTATGTTCTCAAATAAAATAAAATAAAATTAAAAAACAACAACAACAACAAAAAAAACAAATTGGCACCTGTCTCCAGAACTACTTATGCAGTTCTTAATTTGTATATTATTCATGCAATTTTCAACATCTGACCTACTATGTCCTTAATTCTTTTTTGAAATTTTGTCTTTCTTCTCTGGTGTCAGTTACATGAATAAAGACAATTTTCTGCTTAAAAGTAAATATTATTTCAAAAAGAAACTTTAGAAATCAGCATTTATTTTTAGAGCTTTGATTACTTTTTGCACATTTGTACTTTTGGTGTCCAAATAAGATGTTCAAAGTTAATTGCAAATCTTAATTCTTTCTGTTTCTTTCTTTGAGATTTATCCCTCTAATATACTAAATAAACATTTGCTAAATTGATATAATTTAGAAATTATTTACCTCAATAATATTCATATTGACTTTATATTCTCAAACTTAATTTGATCTAAGATATGTTTGGTATGAAATGAAATATAACTTTGTAACTGAACAGAAAATGAAATTGTGTACCTTAAAGTTTCCTCTATAAAATCTTTTCACCAAATTTGAGTACACTATTAAAACAAGTATTTTCCATTTAATTACTGCTAATTTTGTAGTGGTTGTTTATGTATTGTTTTGGTTTTTATGCTTCGTTGAAATTAATCACCTAATATAATTTAGATCAAATTGTTTTAGTCTCAAAATAGAAAGTTTATTAATTTTTTATCTAGAACAATGGTGAAAAATAGGACAATATTGTTGATGATAATATAAATCTGTATATTATACTTGCTATTTTTCCCAGTCATAGTTTTTTTTAATCAATTAGCAAGAGAATCATTGATTTAAATGTATTTACCTCACCAAGAAAGGTCCTTACTTATTGAGTGATGGGAAGGGATTGCAAGGGGAAACAAACGAGGAGGCAACAATGCTTGATAAGAAATGTACTCATTACCTTGCCCATGTAATTGTAACTCCTCTGTACAGTATTTTCACAATTAAAAAAATAGCAAAGCTTTAAAAACAACTATTAAAAAACAAAAAAAAATATTTGAAACTGGGAGAGAGATACAACTTTCAATAGGATAGCCTATATTTCTTGCTTTCTAGATGCAAAATTATAAACAAAGATTGATTAATTATGGCTAAAAGGTAAATGATAATATTGTGATTTTTTCATAAAACAGATATAAATGCAGAGTGGATATAATTGGCATATAGGAGGGAAATACACAATTGAGTAAAGAAGTGAAATAAGCAAGGTAAATTTTATTTTTGATGAAGAATAAGAAAAAATAGTTTAAAATACTTTACATAACCATAAAGTGATATATTAGAAATTAGAAGTCGAAGTAAGTTAAATGCTATAAATTCTTCTCTTTATGGTTACTAATACAATGTGAAGTTAGTTTTAAGTCTACAAATTGTTAAGAATTTTCTATAATGTCATGAAGAAAATCATGACACTATAAAAAGATATAGTATCATTCAGAAAAAAATTGACTCTGAATTTTTTCCTTTTATGTAGGTATATAATTTCACAAAGAGCTTTAAAATATTAATAATAGAATATATTAGGAAAGTAGAGAATTACTTGAATCACACTCCCAATGTGCATTAAAAAATTTTGACTAGGACCTCTAGGATACCCCTAGGATACCTCTAGGATACCCACATTTTGGTACATTCTAGCTACCACAAATGACAGAAATGAATGAAACTTTTGTTTCTCTGAGTCTGGCTTACTTCACTTAATATAATTTTTTCCAAGTTTTCCTATTTCATTATGAATAGTACAAATCACTCATTTTGATGGATGAGTAGAATTCCATTTATATATAAATGCATAATATATATAATATATCATATTTTCTTGATCCATTCATTCATTGAAGGGTATCTGGCTGATTTCATATCTTGCCTATTGCAAACAATTCTGTAATGAATATGGTTGTGCTGGTAGCTTTAGAGTGGTCTTATTTGTGCTCTAGTGGATAAATATGGAATTTCTGGGTCATAGGCAGTTCTATGTTTAGTTTTTTGAAAAACTGCCATTCTGTTTTCCAGGGTCCTTGAACAAGCTTATAGTCCCACCAGCACTGTATAGCCATTATAAGATAGAATATCTGTGTTGTTTTGATTTGCATTTCCTTTTTGGTCAGAGATATTTAACAGTATTTTATGTATCTATTGGGAAGCCCATGTAGTATAATTCTTTAGAAAAACTAAATGAAAGCCTAAATAAATGGATATTTGTTGTGGGGTGGGGAGAGAGTAGGGGAGTAAACATATAAAAGGGGGAAAATGGGAGAATGTAATCTAGAATTCATTGTGTATATCACAAAATTAATAGAAATAAGACAAGGGTTGGGTCAGGGGTTGAGACTGTTGGAAGGCTAACACAGATCAGGATAAACTATATACATAAACTGCTTTATTAAATGATAAAAACAAAACAAAACAAAAAAGGCAAATCAATGGATAACCTAAAAAATAAGAGAAAGAAAAGGAAAGGAAATAACAAAATGCTGAAACAAGGGTACAGGTTGACCCATTGTAACAATGAGATGTACAAGACAGTATGTTGAAAATGAACTTTACAACTTGGGGAGGGGGGGAGGGAGGCATTGGGGAGGGGAGGAGGAAAGGTATGGTAGGGAAAAAAACAAAAAAAAGTGGGTAGCAATGCTCAATAGGAAATGTGCTCATTACCTTATTCATGTAACTGTAATCCCTCTGTATAGTATCTTTACACTAAAAAAGGGAAAGAAGGAGTAGGCTGGGAGGGGTGGGTTTGATCAAGATGCACAACATTCTTTTTTTTTTTTTTTGAGTCCGGTCGTGGGGCCTGAACTCTGGGCCTGGGTGCTGTCCCTCAGCTCTTCAGCTCAAGGCTAGCACTCTACCACTTGAGCCACAGCGCCACTTCTGGCTTTTTTCTTATGTGGTGCTAAGGAATCGAACCCAGGGCCTCGAGCATGTAAGGCAAGCGCTCTACCACTGAGCCACCTTCCCAGCCCGAGATGCACAACATTCATAAGCTTTTGCTGAATGGCCTTTCCTTTGTACAACTACTTAAAGATAATTAAAAAAAAACATTTAAAAATGTGACTAGCAAGCTGGAACCTAAGTGAACGTACATTTCTGTTAGCATGCCCTTTTTCTTTTTTTGAAAAACATTGTTGACAGTATGGTTAGGTGAAAATTTGCCTCAATATTTAATGGACTCTAATTATGTATTGTGACATTTTTCCTGTAGATCTAAGTGTAGAAAGAAAAGAAAAATCCTACTTATTACTATGTTTGCCAACTGCCAAGAAAAATATTGGATTTGGATCAGATATCTAGCAATAGAAAGCATTAGATTTGCTCCAGAAGAAATAATGATTTGGCAGGATATTTTTAGTAGAAAAATAGGGCATAATTTGGAAAATAAACATTAAAATAGTGAAAGTTGAAAACAACAGCTGGATTATTTGATCCTTAATGAACTTCTCTATTGAAGTCTGAGTGAATGATGGAAAGAGATGTATAAATAGTTCTGGGATATGAGTAAGGTTTTACTTTTATGCTTGACTCTCAGACTATTATGACATTTTCCTTCAAGATATTTAAAAGAACATCTGAGTTTAAAGAAGAAAAAAAAAGAAAATTCAGTGAAAAACCCCCCACAAAACTCCTTGTTAAAGAAATTCAAAACCCTAGAAGTAACCAAATAATTTTAGCACATTAAAAAAAATCAAATAAGCAAATAATGAATGGTTGCTCTGCTTCCACAGAATTCTGCTTGTTTCCTAAACATTAATTTGATCAGGCACAAAATCCACTGCTATTGCACGTGGGTTAAATGAACATCAGGGGAGAACAATGATCTGTGTAGATTTTGTTCATGTGAGAAAAGACAAATTACACACATATGTAGGATTATAAAGTATATGTTTTAATTCAGTGAAAGATTTTCCTGTGATTAACCTGAAATATTCTAGAGAACAGTGTTAGAGATGATGAATTGTATTTTAGCTAAAATTGTATAATTGTATTTCTAGTCATCAAATGTTTTTCTTTTGCTTTTTCTTTTTGATGTTATTAGGGATGAATTTGGAGTTTTCCCCTTTACAAACAGGCACAGTACCACTTAAACCATATCTCCAGTCATTTTTTACTTTAATTATTTTCAGTTAGGGCCATATGTTTATTCGCACACATTGGCTTTGAGCATAATCTGTGTTGCTATGACTCTTACATATCTGGGGTGACAGGGACACACCTCCAATCCCAGATTTTTTGCCTGAGCAGTCTGTAAACTATGGTTCTCTTGATCTTCGCTTCTGGAATGATAGGGCATGAAGCATCATGCCTGTCTTCTAGTTGCCAGCTCTTCATATCCCCTGAGACTCTAAAACTGACATGTCACCTACCCACACCTTCAATTTCTGTTGTGGATTGAATTATTGTTCCTACCACATCTCATTTACTTTGTAAATGGTTTTAATGTTCATGCTATTTGCGTGGGATTCTATTGTTCCTTGTTTCTAGGGAGAAAATGATTGCCTATCTTACCTTTTTGTTGTTATTGTTCTCTGTCCTAGGGACAGAGGCCTTGGCACTGTCTGTGAATACCTTTTTGTTTAAGTGCTCTATTATTTTCTCCCACAGTGATACTTCAGTTTTCTAGTGGTTAATTGGAGATAAGGGTTTCATGAATTTTCCTGCTGGGGCTGGCTTTGAACCTTGATCCTCAGATCTCAGCCTCCTGAGTAAATAGGATTACAGGTGTAAGCACCAACTCCTAGCCTCCTACTGACTTTTGATTCAGCAACCTGACTTGGCTTCAGTATGGATTATGAACAGACCTAGAGGCAAAAATGAGAATAGCTCAGTGGAGCATAGCTAATATCAGTCAAATCTAGAGGAAACCAACCAAATTCAACAGCAGCCAGTGTGTTTACTAAGAAAGCACATATTTAATTTGTCAACTATAAGAAAGATTATTTGTGGCTTATAATTACTGAGAATTTTGGGTCATTTGTTAGTTAAGGAAGTACTGACTAATACATGATGATATTTCTGTGCAAGGTTACAGTCAACACACATGGAAAAATGCAATTAAAAAAATTATAAATAGTGCATTGGAAACTGAAATCAACAGAGAAAATTTAATTTTAAAATTGCCAGAAGTTGTTTTTTGGGGTTGTATTCAATTTTGAATTTGTTCAAGCAGAATCTCAAAGATCTCCACCATAGACTTTCTAAAATTCATAAGCAGTCTATGTATACAATTGATATTGAATTTGAATAATACTGTGTAAATTTGAGGCCATGCAAGTTATCAAAATCATGAGCTTAAGTAAATGTGAATTTTATAAACTACAAACATTTCGTAAGTTGTCATTTCTTGTCTCTTCGTCTTTGAGGACAGCCTCTGTGCTTTTCTCTAAATTTAGCAAAAAAGGGTGTAATAGTTTGAAACAAGTACCTACATATGTGAGATTGGGCTCAACAGTCTTTTTTAAAGACACACACACATACACTAATAAAAATGGTAACAATGTCATTTTGTCAAACATCAAGTTTATAAGAATTGCCTAAAATAGTGAAATATGTAAGAATTTGAATGCAAATATATATATTTGACTTAAATGTATAGACAAGTAAATGTAATATGATTGGTAACAGCAGGAGGAGATTGGTCTAACAAAGTGTATGATGGAAGTTGATTACTGTCTAGTTGATTCTTTGCAACTAGCAAATAATAGCACAGTGAAACCTGTTGAAATTATATTGCAAAAAGTGGGACATAGAAAGTGATGGAAGGAATGGGGTTAATTAAAAATCGTTGTAAATGAATGTGGAGATGCTATAATGAAATTTCAACTGAATAATGTTAAGATAATATAGTTTGTGCTGGTGCTCACATATATAATCCTAGCTACACTGAATCTGAGTAGAAAGACTGCAGTTTGAAGCTAGCCCAGGAAAAATGTTTAGATTTTATCTCTAAAAACAAGCTGGATGTGGTAATTCATATCTGTAATCACAGCTAGGTGGAAGGCATTTGTGGGGAGATTGCCACCTGAGGTTCATAAATTGTTAGACTATATCTGAAAAATAAGTAAGATGGTTGGAGGCTTGGTTTCAGTGGTAGAGGGCCTATCTAACAAGTGTAAGGCCCTGAGTGGTAGTGCTCAATACCAGAAAAAGAATAATTAGCACACAAAATTTGAATAATTAAAAATATCACATTTCTTTGAAAAAAACTAAAATGTATCAACTTTATTAATTAATTGGAACTTATTATTAACAAAATGTCTTAAGTCAGTGACATTCTTAAATAAGTCTCTGTTATGAAAATCATCATATAAAAAAGTTATTTAATTGGTCCTGAGTTAAACATTGTGTTTTTACCCATAAATATATGATATTTTTAAACTAATATATCTGCCATAGTTTTATACAGCAAATCCCGAATCCTAAATTTTAACTTTAGACATGGATAATGAAGAGAGAACTCATTAAGTCTGTGTAATTAAAAAATTCAAATGGTGTTCCAATTATTTTTTTTCAAAATCTTAGAAATTTAATATATTGACACACATTTTATGGCTTCTAAGAGGCATATTTCGTATTCTTATATAACATAACACATGCACACAAAATTCAATATAACAATAAAATACAGAAGTTAATACATAAACGAATCTTAATAGTCACCATAGCATCAATTGTTATCACAAACATTATTGTGGCCTAATAGTTAATATAATTGAAAATAATTTTCAAGGGGAGCCAAATAAAGATAAGTTAACAATAGATGTGTTTAAAAGTTAATGTACATTTTCAGGACATTCACAGGGGTACAAGGCAGCAGATATAGTCCTGTGGTCTAGCACATCCTACTCATAACATCTATTTGCTTTGCTTTGTCAAAACATATGAAAAATCATTAAAGTGTTTTAATAAATGTCTGGTTTTCCTGCTCATTCATCTTATAAATATTAATTAGCCATGGATCAGGCAATTAAAGTTTAATCAATTTGCACTAATTAGCACCACATACTTGCATAAAAAGATAAAACCAACTCCTGCATCTGGCTGTTATTTGCAGTTTTTGTCAAGTGCTGATGAGTTTAATCTTGAAGGGAAGATTAAGAAGAAAAGAAAAAAAGTAAATCAAGAAAGTAGCGTTAATTTTAGTAAATTTTCACTCAAAGTACTGGTCATGAGTATCATGGAGATAATTCCAGCAACATTACACTTCAATTTTTTCCCCTGACACTTGCAATGCCAGATTCTTCTATAGACTTGTCCAATGGGGAAGAACTCCATATCTTCTGTTGCAACTCTGCTGTATACATGTAGTTACCTTTTCCCATAAATAACCCATTTCTATTCTTTATGACTTAAAAATATTGAAGTGCATTGTCATTGAAGCCCTAAATTTCTAGATCAATTTTCTTCCTTTAGGATGAATATATCTGGTCTGTATTGAGCTGAAATTGCAAGCTGCTGTTCAGCTAGTAAATTTGAGTTCTTATATAATTTTATATATAATTGGGAGAATGAGAACAATTTCTGAAAGACTGAAAGTTTGTGGTCTGATCTTTTGTGAGCATATGGTAGCTTAATCATTTTTGTTTCACATATACTTTATGACACTTAACTCCTGCTTCTCTGTTTTTGACTTCTGAATTTGTCTAATAAATCACACTGCCAATCTAGTAAGGAGACATTGTACAGTGCATTTGCATTACTATTTTGTGTTTTAATAACCGGAGAAAATAAAGTGTTCCATTACCGTCTATTCATATAATTGACAAGGATTATAAGAAATGGAACTAGTCTTTATTCACTGATAGAAAGTTATCTTAGCTTGGCAGGTAAAACTACATGTTTTAAGATGATTTAGCATTGTACTAAAAAAATAGAGTGTGATTCATAAAAAAGGGTATGCACCATTTACGTAGGGATTTTTATTCAGTTTATGCAAGAATAGTCAAGTGAATAGTTATTGATATTTCTCAAATAAAGTATTATGATTCATTAAATTCCCTATTCCCCAGTGAACAAGCCCCTGCTGGGTTAAGTCCTCTTCAAAGAAAGCAAAGGTTGAAAAAGGGGACAGCATGCTTCAATACCTGCTTTTTAAAAATACCTAAAATGAGATCACATATTGTACCACCATCTGGATTTCAATACACACGACTTTCTTATCATTGTTGGGGGAAAATGTGAATACAGGCTTTGTTAACACAAAGATGTGCATGCGGCATAGAGATATACACACCTGTGTACACAGTTTAAAGTGGCATTATGAATCAAATTCCAGTGCTTGAGTTGCTAAAATGAATGAAACAGTGTATGAAAAATGTTTTACAAAATCTAAATTGCTATAAAAGAGTGGAGCTTCATGGGGCAAAGCAAGAAGACATCATTGCTATGCTTCATAGCCTTCTTGTGAACACAGTACCTATATTCTTCCACAAATAATATGCAAAATCATCAGCCTAAGGATTATAGGTAGAGAGAAAGTAGGAAAATATGGAGAATACTTGAATATCCATTAATGTTCTGCTCCTTCAGTGTTAAAAGTCTTAATGTAATATATTTTTTATGATGTTGATTTTTTTTTATTCTGAAAATACCATACAGAGGGGTTACAATTACATGGGCAAGGTAATGAGCACATTTCCAATCAAGCATTTTTGCCTCCTCCTTTGTTTCCCCTTCCCATGCCTACCCATCTCTCACGCCCTCCACCCCCCCCCCCACTCTACCACCAGCTAAAGTTGTAAAGTTCGTTTTTTGACATAACGACTTGCACATCTCATTGTTGCAATGGGTCCACCTGTATCTCTATTTAAACGATTTGTTTTTGCCCTTCCCCTCCACAAATTATACCAACATCAAATACAATGAAAGCAGGGGTCTTAATGTAATATTTTTAATCATTTAGGTTCTCTACTTTAGGCTGGACAATGGTAGCTCCCATCTGTAATCCAAGCTACACAGGACGCTGAGATACAAAGGTCACAGTTCGAAGCTAGCCTGGGCAGGAAAGGCTGTGAGACTCTCACATCCAAATAACAACCAGTATCGTTGGAAGTGGGACAGTGGCTCCATTGGTAGATTCCTAACCTTGAGCACAAAACCTCAGGGGCAGTGAAAAACAAAATATCAATCTTTACCTACATAAAATGGATTCTTTCGGTTTTATTCTCCAAGAAGAAATCAACTAGATATTTAAGACAGTGTCATGTAAAATTAAAAGTCACTTTGAGAAACAGTAAAAACAATAAAATAAATAAATATATCAAGCCTAGAGAGTGATAAAGGTCACATCTTTCTTTAAATACTTAAACATATACAATACAGAAAATAACTTAAAAGTTTCTGTGCTTGAGTACAAGTAAGAAAGATGTAGAGAAGACACAGAAGACACAGAAAATGACCCTTAAATATGTTAACCAGGATGTTATCTTCAATTAATCATCCCCCTAAAAAAAT
The DNA here is from genome assembly GCF_019054845.1 of Dipodomys spectabilis. Classification (NCBI taxonomy): domain Eukaryota; kingdom Metazoa; phylum Chordata; class Mammalia; order Rodentia; family Heteromyidae; genus Dipodomys; species Dipodomys spectabilis. The sequence goes on from NW_024870772.1 coordinate 5,317,385, forward strand.
GCTGGAAGTGAGACTATGGCTCAAGTGGAAGAATGCTACTATTGATCAAAGAAGCTCAGGGACAGTGCTCAGACCCTGAGTTCAAGCCTCAGGATGGGCACAAAAAAATTAAAAACTTAACCAACTTGAAGATAGAAGGCCATACATAATAATTGGTATAGTAAAGAACAATGGATTATTTCTACTGTGTCACCAATTTGTAAAATTTACAATTTACAGATGTGTAAAATTACAGTGTACAATTTACCATTTGTAAAACTGGAAATAGTAAATAGTGTTCACCATGGATCACATCACCTTTAATGTAACAATATCTGCATTCAGTCCCCCATACTTATTTATTAAAATACTTTAATAGGAGATATTTTGCTAGTAGAGATTCTGCTTTGGGCCATTTTCACCAGCCTTTCTATCACGGCTTGACATCACCTTCAAAGGGACAGAAGTCATCTCTTCCTACCACCTGTTTTGGATCTGCCCAAAGCCTGCTATTGCATTGAAATCTTTGAAGTCAAGTTCTTAGACACATCCGTTTTTCTCCAAGGACACACTTCTGAGATCATAGTGTTGATATTCTCATCCAGGAGATTCACTTGTCACTGTTAAAAACCTGATGGGTTATTATTCTACATAGAGTTCATGGGTGCAAATCCATGTACGGAATTTTGGTAAACCAAAAGTTCACTATTCTTCTCATCATTCAAATTATTATGTGGGTAACAAATCTCCTCACTGTCTTGTTGAGTGTTTGACATCATGAATCCTGATATCCAAGTCAAATTTACATGTAAGATAAAGTTAAATTTATCTAGTGCCAAAAGGAAATAGGTCATATCAGGTTAATGAAAAATAAATAAAAGATGCCTTGTGTTTTACATATGATAGTAATGATTTTAAAGTTGGGGAAATATTCATATAATATCCAAGTCAGAATACAAAAAGGAGAGTTGTTAGTTATTCAGTGTTTTGATTAAAATTAAGTTACCTTATTCTTCCTATAGTCAAACTATAAACAAGATTAAACACATCAGTTCATTGTCCACTTATTACAAAGTTTATTCAAACAATTTGAGATAATTATCTTCATATTTATACTCATCTCACCAAAATGTTAAAGATGATGTACAGTGGGTATTGAGTACATTACTTTTTGAACAGTGTCACTTCCTTCCTCATTTTCTCCCAGCTTTCTCCCTCCCTCCTTTCCTTTCCCCCAACAAAGTTAGGTTTCTAACAGAAATATTCCATGCTTACAATCAATATACTTAAGTAATTTAAAAATAATGGTAATAAAATATTAATTTAATTTATTCTTTAAATTTAACCTTAAAAATTCAGTGTAAGCAAGATCAAAATTATAAATGAGTAACTGTTTCGGTATTTTAAATGTGGAGGTAATTTATTTTCATTATGCATCTTTTTTTTAATATCTAAAGATAAAGATCATTTTTTAACTATTCCAAGAGCCATAAATCCATTACATTAGGTGTTAACTTATTTCTTCAGTGAAATCCCATTGGAATTCTGAACATATCTTGAAAATAATCTTCAATTAAATTATAGAACTATTAAAAGCAGTTATTTAAATAATACTTCACTGAGGTATAAGTTTAAAAATACATATTTAATATGAGTAAATTTGTGAGTTTGGAAATAAAAGTACAAGTGAGGAAGATGTCACTTGGAGGTGTTGTCATATTACTCTTATGAACAGGTACTTCCTGAAGAGAAGCACACTTGACAGAGAGAAACGGGGCAGTGGTGTTTTTGACTATCCAAGCTGTTTGTCTTCACATGAGTGAAGTTTGTAGAAGTTAGACTCCAGTTGAACATCGTGATTACTACCATTGAAGTACTTTTAATTGAAGTGTATTAAAGTCATTCCTGCTGAACAAATGTGTGTCAAACCATAGAACTCTAAACATGAATAATTATTTCCGTTTTTATTTCAGTGATAGGCTGGGGAAGAATGTGAAGTAAATGATAGTATTAATAGACTTATTGAAAGAAGGATATGCCTATCACAAATCTTTCAAATATAAAGCACTGACTTTGTATAATGTAGTGATCCTTGAACCAAAAGGGCTTCATAAGTGAAGTAGTTCAAAGATTAAAGTTAGTGAAGTAATTGTTATTGAAGTTTGGAGAAAAGGATGCCTATAGAGACAAAAAATTAGTAAAACACTGGAAAATAATAATAACCATAATGAACTAGTGAAATTTGGCCCTGGAGATTTCATTTAATGTTGACTATGCCAGGGAGTTTCTATTAGCTATGTCTGATAAAGCATCCCAAGATAAGAACAATCTAATTTCAAGCCAGATTCAGAAAATAAAACACATTATTGAGTCAGGACATAATGAATTAAGTGTCTTAAAATTTTGTGTTTCTCATCTCTGGAAAACAAAAGAAATTGTCTCATTTACAAAACCCTATTTGAAGCTCTGAGAATATTTTATGGCCATATGTAATGGATCTGCTCAGTCAAAGAAAATTATCTCCAAAAACTCTTAAGGTCATTGTCTGATGATAATTTTGATTCTTAGCCCAAGCAGGGGAGAGTCTTAGGAAAGTTTTCTTCTGCCTAAGGGAGTTGATTAAAATGTGATGCAAAGCAGAAACCAGAAATGATAAAGGAGGATGACTAAGACAGAATATATTATGTGCACATCAGAAAATGTCACCAAGAAACCCATTATTTTGTTCAACTAACTGATGGAATAACATAAATAAATAGATAAATAGATAGATAGACAGACATCTATAGTCAATAGAATATATGTCAATATTTCAATATAATTATATCATATTTGTTGACAAGGGAAGTTCAAACTGAAAAGAAGTCCTTTGTAACTTCTACTAGCAGAGAATAGGATAAGAAAGGATTTAAGCAAACAAGACCACCAGAAGTGTGTTGTCACAGGATGCAGCCAAGGGTCATATTGAGCTAAGAAACCAGGTCATATGGATTAAATAAGCTTTGCAAAATACTACAGAATAGGAACAGGAATTTGTCTTTTGTTGTCTCCTTAAAAAAAGTGCAAGTGTTAATATATGTAATAATATTTTATTTTGTGTCTGTGGAAGGCATACTAGAAACCATTCCAGAAGGATCTAACACATGATTGGAAATATTAAGATGATACATGCTTGAACTAGACCCTGAAAACCTAGGGAATAAAATTTTGAGGCATCTTGGGATGGATTGAATATACTTTCTAAGTGGGATAAATGGCCACAAATTCTTCTCTCTTTCAGAGATAGAGGATGGGTGGGATTTGGTAAGTCACAAGAAGATTGACAACGTCTTTTATTGGAATGCCCAATTATCTCAGGCCTTCATAATCGGAAGACTAGCTTAACCTATACAATAAAAGAGGCCATGTGGAAAGAACTAAGGAAAAACATTTACCTTTTAAAGGCTTCTTAGATCTCTCAGACAGCCCAGATCTCAGTAAGAACTGAGGCTCTGGAATTACAATGCACACTAGATCCATATCAGCCTCCCACAGCGTAGATCCTAGGCATCCTGGTACACAGACAAGACAATCTCTATGTTCTTCTCCATTCTTAGACAAAGATAACTTTTTTTCTTTTATGTAGATGATAGAATCTTTCCTCACAATGATCTAAGATGCAAAAGAAAATAGTTCTGCTTGAATCATCTGGTTCAGTGGTTAGTGGAGAGAATGATTTCACAAAAGTGAGAAATAAAGACATACTTTAGCTGGAATATTGGTGAAAAATGATGCACATTAAACATATTTCAAGGCCAAATTCTGTGAAAAGTGTATCAAAAAGGAATATGCGGCCTCAATTAGACAAATGAGAATCAATTCTAGGGTTTGTTAAAGATTCATTATTGTATCTGGCTTCTGTAGTTTGTTTAATAACAACCTCATCAGATACTTTTCAGGTTAAAATTACTGCTGAAAACCCGCAGTATCTCAAGCAATGTTGAATGGAAAGCATCAAATTCATTTCTAGCAGGATTCATGTTTCTTAAGTTTACATGGAGTTCTTGCTTCTCTGTACAAGTATTTTAATTAGGCATGTTTTCTCATGGGAGGACATGATACAGAAATGCAAAATACTCATGGAGTACATGAAGGGTAGGATATTTAAATTTGACAAAGACTTACAGGGGCCAAAGGGATTTCTTAGTAATTGGTTTTCTCCTAATAAGAAAGGGAATTCTACAGAAAATGTCATGGAATGTGTTTGAGAGTGAATAGGTAAGCTTTTCTAGAAATAGCCATTAAATTCTGGAGATTAACCACAGCTACCTGACACCTGTGTATCTTGGTCAATTCTCTATTGATAGTGACATAATACCACTGACTGGGTGATTTATAAAGAAGAGAAGTTTATTTTGGCTCATTGTTCTGGCTCAAGGTCAGAGGTCTGCGGGTGTTGATACCTTTTTTCTTATTGGCGGAATCTCAAGATGGCACAGGGCATCACATGGCAAGAGACAAAGCCAAACTGGATTATGCAGCAAATTTATTCCCAAGATAACTTTGTTATCCATTACTCCATTAGTTCATAATTGGATGATGGATTAATCCATTCAGTGGGGGAAAGCCTTTATTGACTGTTAAAATTCCCACTTGTTTCCATCTCTACTTGATCATCTTCTTGTTCCATTATACTGATTTTTAAAAATGTAGACTATTGTTCTGAATCATAACAGCCATCAATGTGAAACTGATTTCCTAGATCCAAAGATACACTGAAGAGAAGGAGCACAAGGAAATTTTTTCAACATAATTATATTGTAACCCAGTCTTTAATGGAGTGAGGACATTTTACCCACTTGTGCAAGTGGTGCTTTAGGCTGAAATATCAGCAAATGGGTAGCTTGAGGGCCAAAACCATATCCAGCTCAATGTAAACCTTTTGCTCTCGAATTGTTAATCACACTGATTGTTTATATCTTTGCTCATTGCTAACTTTTGTAGCTAATTTTTTTTTGCATTAACATTTTTTTTTTTTTTTGCCTGGGCACTGTCCCTCAGCTCTTCAGCTCACGGCTAGCGCTCTATCACTTGAGCCACAGTGCTACTTCGAGCTTTTTCTGCTTATGTTTTCTGGAGGAATCGAACTCAGGATCTCATGCTTGCCAGGCAAGCACTGAGCCACTTTCCCAGCCCTGCATCAATATTTTAACAATTTTTTTCCTTAATATTTCATTAAATATTTATATATACAATTAATTTAAGGTAAATATCTGCATACTTTTAGATGTTTTATACTTGTAGTATCCACTTTTTAGTTAAATGAGGTGTACAGCAAGAAAAGCAGATGCTCATTTCAATTCCTATGAATATGAAATACCATTAGTTCTAAAGATTTCTTTTTTTGCCTTAGTTCAAACAGGTATATGTGGTATATGTTCATTTCATGCATATTAGCTTGGTAATTCCACCATTTTTTTGTGCTACTGAAGTTTAAACTCAAGGCCTCATGCTTGCTAGGCAGTGACACTCATTATAACTCAAGTGTTTTTTATTAAGTTTTGGGATAAGTTAAGTCTTCTGACTTTTAGTCATCATATATTTTCCAAGTATTTCATTCCTTCTAAGTCATTTGCAAAATTAAGAGAGCAAAAAAAAAAAAAAGATGTCCATGCCTATTACTATGAAAAAATTTCAGTGGGGCTTGAACTCTGGGCCTGTGCGCTGTCCCTGCGCTCTTCAGCTCAAGGTGAGTGCTCTACCATTTGAGCCACAGTGCCACTTCTGGTTTTCTAGTTGTTTATTGGAGATAAGAATCTCACGGACTTTCCTGCCGGGACTGGCTTTGAACCGCGATCTTCAGGTCTCAGCCTCCTGAGTAGCTAGGATTACAGATGTGAGCCACTGGTGCCCTGCTAAATTTCTAAAGTTTTAGATGTTTTTATATAGCTTATTAGTTTTAATTTCAAATTTTGTTCCATTGCATTTAGATAGTATGCTGAGCATAATTACAATAAATTCAAGGACACCTTTACATGTCATTTGTGACTGATCTAAATCTACAGATTTATTTGAAAATAAACATGTTCTACAGTTGATAATAGTGCTCTATTAAAATTGATTTATAGTTTTTAATTATGTGGTTTGGGTAAATTATGTATTTGTTGATTCTTTGTCTCCTTATCTTGCAAAACTTTGAGAGCATATAGTTTTAATTGTAAAAATATGTTGTTAACTGGGGATTGAACCCAGACAAACACTCCACACTTGAGTTGGCTCCCTTCTTTAGCCCTTTGTTTAGATTTCGTTGTTAATCTAGTGTCTCAGTAATTACCTCACACTTAGAAACTTCTTCCTATGGTTCTTGAGCAGTGAGAATTATAGAAAGGCACTACATAGCCTGGTTTATTCTGCAAATTTGAATCATTATCAGTTTGCTATTTGGCTATACACATTTGTAATTGTGAGCTCAAACAAATGAATTGAATCTGTATGTTTTATATAGCATTCCTCTTTATTCACAATAGTAATTTTCAAGTTGAAGTGTATATATATATATATATGTATGTATATATATATATATATATATATATATATTTGTTTTGTTTTTTTTTGTGGCAGCCATAGAGCAGAGCCACTGATCTTCCTACATCAAATTCTGCGAGAATATGTGAAAGACTCCAGAAAACTGCTTGTGACCTGGTCTTACTTTCTACACATTCCTGGCAATCTTCGTCACTTGATAATATTAAATGTAGATTCTTGTTTAAGTTGTATTTAGATCTATAAGTTTCTTGCTGTTTTCTCATCCGATTGTTATTCTTTTTTTTTTGTCGGTCGTGGGGCCTGATCTGTGGGCCTGAGCGCTGTCCCTCAGCTCTTCAGCTCAAGGCTAGCCCTCTAACACTTAAGCTACAACACTACTTCTGGTTTTCTGGTGGTTTATTGGAGATAAGAGTTTCACGGACTTTCCTGCCCTGGCTCGCTTTGAACTGCAATCCTCAGATCTCAGACTCCTGAGTTGCTATGATTACAGGCATGAGTCACCAGCACCGGCTTTGATTGTGGTTCTTTTTGCACTGACTGTCTGACATCGGTTTGTTGCTAGAATGACTTCAGAATTCTATACAATCTAATTACATCTTAGCTATACTGTTATATGTAATCCTTTAGGTTTCAAATGGATGTTTCATCTTGAGTAAGGTCAGAATTCACAGATGTTTCCTGATGCTTGATAGGAATTGCTTGGGTAAGTGAATATTTTCAAAAAGCACCCATATATCCCATTATATATAAGGATGCTTACTCTTAAATATATTCCTTCAGTTATATCTTCTAGTTCCCTCAGCTTGTAACTTATTAAAACTTGTGGACTATGTGCATTTTTTAAACTCAGTGAGCACCTTAAAGAGAGAGCAAGCCCCAAGAACAGACACATTAGTATAAGAATCTTTTAACATAAGCATGCCCATGCATTCCAAATCAGAGATTAAAATAGCTCCACATTTGCATTTTAACCTAGACAGTACTGTGCTCCCAGAGTAATTTTGAAATATGTTTTGAGGAATGCAGTAATTCCCCATGGTAATTACTCTTTGAGAAGTATATTCTTTTGAACACACATTCTGATCTGTATGGTTGTCCTTCTGCAGGTGTTTATTCATGTCTTCCTCTCACAAATCCAATTGTGTGGTCTGATGCTTGAAACCCATCCCTTAACCCTTTCCTTCCTATTTATTTATTTATTTATTTTGTGGCCATGTTCAATGTCTACTACTACAGGCTTTATTTATACTAAAATGTAAAAATACATTAAACTAGCGTATCTAATTCTAAATATAGATCTGGTCTTTGATTAGCAGAAATATATTTAAGAAGTAAAGGTACTTCAAATATAATTTGCTTCAAGTATTATTGTTTTCATTAACATTGATGTTCCAGAGAAGGGGTTCTATAGAAAGTTTCCAGTCACTCCATGTCTGTTTGACAAATATCTTTGCATTGTAATATCTTCCACCTTGCTTAGCTACCTTTGAAAACATTTCCCTAACACTGGTTTCTTTGTTGTAATTTTATCTGCTGATGAGTTTGCTCTAGGTTTGAGACTCCTTTGCAGTGTTTTCCGTTACTGAGCTGTGTGTGAAGGTGCCGTGACTATAATAGTCCCATGTAGGGCTGGGAAGGTGGCTCAGTGGTAGAGCGCTTGCCTTGCATGCATGAGGTTGTGGGTTCGATTCCTCAGTACCACATAAGCAAAAAAGAAAAAAACCTGAAGTGGCGCTGTGGCTCAAGTGGTAGAGCACTAGTCTTGAGCTGAAGAGGTGAGGGACAGCACCCAGGCCAAGAGTTCAGGCCCCACAACTGGACCAAAAAAAAAAAAAAAAAAAGTCCCGTGTGATCCTTGAGTGTGATCAGTGTGTTTAGCATTTCTGATTTGCCCTTGGAAAAACTTTCACTTTCCCACAACTTTACATATTTTAACCTTGATTATAATTTGTTATGTACTTTAACTTTTGTTAAAAATTAACCTCTGTCATGGATAACCGCATTCATTCTTAGTATATTTTTTTGATAAATAATTTTGCGACGTCTTAAAAATCATGTCCAATGATATCCTTTAATTGCTAATTGGCTACTAGGATTGCTTTTACTATTGAAGAATAAATTCCAAATATCCCTTACTAGGGAGTGATAATATTATCATGTTCTATGTATAATCACAACATATTTATATGCTCTATATTCCATTCTTATTATAAAATTCTGTAAGCAACACCCTTAGGGCTCTGAGTGTGAGAATTAATAGACCTTCCTAAAGTAAGAATGTGTATGAAATTCATAAAACAAATTCAATTTTGCACTCCTCCTCTACTAATTGTTTCCCTAGCATCTTCCAGTTAATCTTTCCTAATGATTAATCTACTCCTTTTCATATTTCTTCTAGAACATTGGGGGCATTCCTTTATGTGGATCTGGACCTACAACAACTAATACTGATATAATTGTACAGTCTCTGTGTAACTTTGAATGCTTTCCTCTGTTTCATGTTGTCCATACACCAAAACATCATCACTTTACTGACTAATTTTATGAACTAGAAATAACCCTTCAAAAATTATCTTCAAATTAGCTTGTTTTCTTAAAAGTAGCCTTATTCCTTAAGCTGAAAAGGTAAACATACCAATTAAATTGACACTGTGAATGATATATTCTATGTGTGTGTAAACACACATAATTTCACTTTGATAATATTTCTACAAGTAGGTCAATGGGTAAAATGATGGGTTTCTAATAATAACCATTTCAAACAATGGACTTCAAACCATGATAGACAACTTTAGATGAAAGATTGTTATTTTTGGCCAGTTTGCTCTAATAATAAAAAATCCATTTCTCTCAGAATTAAATATTTGAAAATTTTATCCTGTTAGTAAACACATCTTAATGTCTCTTTAAAAATAAACATAGTTTACTAGTTAAGATTCTAAAATAGCTCAGTGGGGTGCCATCTTTCTCCTAAGTCATTTTGCACTTCTAATATGGGTCATTTAATTGGCAATTAGCCCATGCATGTATACAATGCAGCTGTCAACAACTGTCCCAAGGAATCTTATAATTTAAAAGAATGTATTGTCTTGTTTGTGGATCCCACAGGATTATTTGTCATAAGAATTCTTTGAGCCATCTGTAGAGTCTATTTATGAGAACCCTGGAACTTCATTAGGCAGGTAGGGCACAAACTGTTAGGTTGGCAGGACAGACAAAATCAAGAGTTTCACAGCAGGTATGTATTAGAAAACATCTAAACAACAATATAAGGTTACAGATTGACAGTTCCTCTGCCATGAAGCTCTAATAATTTGTATGATTTTTTTTACTTATTTCATATTGCTTTCAACTATTCTTTTAATTTACCCCACTAATATATATATATTATTAATAAGTTTTTTATTGTGAAAATACCGTACAGAGAGGTTACAATTACATGAGCAAGGTTATGAGTACATTTCTTATAAAAAATTGTTGCCTCCTCCTTTATTTCCTTATTTTCTGTTTCAATAGCTAAGTGGTAAAAAGAGAACTGAATGACTTGGACAATTAAGAGTCATTTAAATGGGGTTATGAGAAAGCAACAGCACAAAAAGAATTCATAGTTTTTGAAAAAAAGGAGAGAAAGGTTAGAGCTTGTACTGCTTAGTAAAATGCTGTGAAGTAGATATTCTCATTTTATAAATGAGGACGGATGATTCTGGGTTACTCAAATCAGTCAGATCCCACAGGGATGTAAGTCTCAGTGGCCTTGTTGCTACACATCACCTTCATTCTTCCAGTCATAAATAGATTTTGAGTAGTCCTGACTGTCCTGATGGGCAGCTGGGTAAAGTAGAGAGGGAGGAGCCCTTGTCTTTAAGAGATCCTGGGGAGCACAGCCAGGGTTTAAGTGGAGGTTTATCTTGCTTCATGGGCATACATTTCGATATTTTGTCTTCAGACTAAAGTAAAAATCAATTTATTAATCAATTTAATGTTCTTTTAGACTCTAATAAATTATAAAAACGCTTATTGACCATATGATATAGTCCAAGAGGTTATTCCTATTTGATTCTTCCCTTCTCAATCATTAGTAAAGTATGAGAGAGTCTGTGTGTGTGTGTGTGTGTATGTGTCCAAACATTTGCACAAGTAGTAAAACATAATAGTATGGAGAAATAATATCAAATTGTCCTTCATCAGTACAGTCTGAATCCAACAAACACAGTAACTAAAATATTTTGACAACCTCCCTCCCTCCATCTACCAGTAGTAAGCATAGCAATGGATATAGGAATGGTCATGAACCTTCCTGGGTAAAGTGTCCAACATGATGTCTGATAAATGTATTGGACATAGTCCATTTTAAAGAAATACTTCTATGTTTGCACATTCTCAGTTAATTACCATCTTCAATAACATAGAAATGAATGTACATTAAAAAATAAAAACAAAAAAGCAAACAAAAAACTCCTCTTGTTTCCATATCTTTGCATTCATTTTATTTAGCATTATTTCATATGGTCATCTATATCAATATCTATCTATCTATCTATCTATCTATCTATCTATCTATCTATCTATCTATCTATCTATCTATCTATCTATCTATCTATCATCTATATTGAGCTGTTGTGATCCTCTGCTAGGATTATCTTAGGTGCATATTAATTATTACAAATGAGCAAAACCATGGAACCTATTTTTTGGGGGGGGGGGTTCTGGCTTACTTCTCAATGTAATTTTGATTTGTGTTTTTAATGTACTGTGTAAAGTTATTCCTTTTATTCTTTAATTTATTTTTTTCTTTTGTTTATGTCCCTGTTGTCATTGTTTATGATTTTGGTCCTCTGTGTCTTATATATACATTTATCTGATTTGAGGAAGGGAAAGGGAATAACAAAATGGTGAGACAAAGGACTAAGGGTGAGCCAATGAAGAGCTATACTCACAAGATATCATGTTGGAAATAAACTTTACAACTTCGGGCTGAGGGAATTGGGGGGGGGGGGTGTGGGAGAAAATAAGGGAAGGCCACAATGTTCAACAAGAAGCATACTAATTACTTTACTTATGTGACTGATACCCCTCTGCACATTGTTGCAATAAAATAAAATTAAAAAAAATAATGTATTATTAAGAAGCTGAAGTGCAATCCTCAAAGAAACAACTGCCCAATATATAAGTGGCTAAAGACTTAAAGAGAAACTTTTCTGAAGAGGAAAGAATGATGGCCAATAGAAACATCAAGAAATGCTTAACCTCCCTAGCCATAAAAGACATGCAAATCAAAACAACATTGAGATACCACCTCACCGCAGTTAGAATGGCTATAATCAAGAACTCTAATAACAACAGATGCTGGAGGGGATGTGGACAGAAGAGAACCTTACTGCATTGTTGGTGGGAGTGTAAACTTGTTCAACCACTTTGGAAAGTAGTATGGAGGCTCCTCAAAAGATCCCACATAGAGCTCCCCTATGACCCAGCAATCCCACTTTGGGGCATTTACCCAAATGATCACAAACAAGACCATACTAAAGCTACCAGCACAACTATGTTTACTACAGCATTATTTACCATAGCTAAGATATGGAACCAAACCAGATACCCCTCAGTACGTGAATGGATCAAGAAAATATGGTATATTTATACAATGGAATTCTATGCCTCCATCAGAAAGAATGACAATGCCCCATTTGTTAGGAAATGGAAAGAATTGGAAAAAATTATATTAAGTGAAGTAAGCCAGGCCCAAAGAAACATAGGTCCCATAGTTTCACTTATTTGCAGTTACTAGTCTATGTCTACGACAAGAAGAAACGGTCAGATAAGTTGATGTTAGGTGAAATGAACCCCAAGATAAGGACTTTAATATTTATTTATTGCTATTGTTTCTAACGTATTTATAAGATATTTCTTTGTTGCTTTGTCTGTCCCTTCCCCATGGTATAACCCCTGTTTTCACTGTATTTGATGTTGGTATAATTTATGGGGGGGAAGGGAATAAAATTTTTTTTCTTTATACCTGTATATTCTATATAAATTTTATGTATGTTATATAGAATGTATATTATGTTGATATATAAAATAATAATGTATAATAATATATTGTTTTTGAGAAAACTGAATCATGAGGAAGGTCATTAGAACAGTCTAGGAAATGCTACAGTAAAAAAATAAAAGATCAATATATTAAACTGAAAAAAAAATTTTTTTTCTTCTTCTTCTTTTTTAAATTGTGAAAATACGGTACAGAGGGACTACAATTACATGGACAAGGTAATGAGTACCTTTCTTATCAAGCATTTTTGCCTCCTCCTTTGTTTCCCCTTCCCATCCCTTCCATCTCCCCCCTCAACCCCCTCCCAACTCCCTCCACCCCCAGCCAAACTTGTAAAGTTCGTTTTTTTTTCTTTTCTTTTTTCTTAACAAGGCAATAAATCTTGGTTTTTATTGATTACAAAGAAAATGTTTAATGTGTTACTATTGTGTTATAAAAACTGTTTAAAAATATTTGTATCAGAATAAGTATTTTTTTCTTAGTTCCTTACTATTTGTACTCATAAATAAAAGCGATACATTTCTAAGTACATTTATGCATCTATTGGATTGTTGATTTTCTCCTGTAATAAATTAATCTGACAGATTGCCTTAGATTCTCATATTTGAAATTTAAACATTAAGTTTTATGAAAAAGACACACATTGATTATTATACATGTTTAATATTTATCTATTTTTTATATTTTTAAATGTTTGATTTTTATAAGAAAAAAATCCATGTATTATATAAGCTAACATTTTTTTAATGTTTTTATTGTGAAAATACCATATAGAGGGGTTACAATTACATGGGCAAGATAATGAGTACATTTCTTACCAAGCATTGATGCCTCCTCCTTTGTTTCCCCTCCCCATTCCTTCCCACCCTCCTCCCTCTTCCCCTCCCCCCTCCCCCCCCCCCCAGTCGTAAAGTTCGTTTTTCAACATAATGACTTGTACATCTCATTGTTGCAATGGGTCCACCTGTATCCCTATTTAAAGGGTTTGTTTTTTTCCCTTCCCCTCCACAAATTATACCAACATCAAATACAGTGAAAGCAGGGGTTGTACTGTGGGGGAGGGACATACAAAGCAACAAAGAAATCATCTTATAAATATGTTAGAAACAATCGCATGAAAGAAAATACAGGTGGACTCATTGCAACGATGAGTTGTACAAGACGTTATGTCAAAAAACGAACTTTACAACTTTGGTGGGGGAGGGGGACGTGGGGATGGGAGTGAGGAGATAGGAAGGGATGGGAAGGGGAAACAAAGGAGGAGGCAACCATGCTAATTAAAAGAAGCTGAAGTGCTACCATCTACACTGTCTATGGGCTTTTTTGTTATTAGAAGATAATTCCATTCCACAGAAAAAGTTCTTTAGGAATATTTGACAGAAACTTTTCAGAGTATAGACAAATGTTATAATACCCTAACTTAAATAATTGTGTGATCTTCGATTTAGAATTTTGAAACCTCATGGTGTACTTTCTCATATGGGTAAGCATGACATGTGATACATTTTACTATCTCTCTCTCTATCGATCTTTCAATCGAACCACTTATCTTCATCATCATCATCTATAAACGTTGTGCTTTCAGGAGAGTTAGAAAAGAACCTTATATTAATATCATAGTTTGTATTTATTATAATCACTTTCCTGTTGTATTAAGTTACAGCATATTTTGTTGTTGTTGTTTTGTTTTGTTTTTAGAGGTAAAAAACTTACACTGGGTTGTTTTATTTTTCATTTACAAATGTTTGGAATGTATAATGTGACTATAAATAATCTAAATATATCAAGTTATATTGTGTAATATGCTAGGTCATGAATTATTATTATTTTTTAATTGTGAAAACACCGTACAGAGGGGTTACAATTACATGGGCAAGATAATGAGTACATTTCTTATCAAGCATTGTTGCCTCCTCCTTTGTTTTCCCTTCCCATCCATTCCCATCTCCCCTGTCCAATGTCTCTTCTTTAAGATTGTAGTCCATGCTGTAACTTCAGTGTGCATTTTTATCATATCTCTTTTAGCTTTCATCCTTTTTTCTGAATATCTAAACTTAACATGCAGCCATTAATCTGGCTGATTAATATACTTCTATATTCACAAATTCTCTATTCTAGTTGAAGACTATTTGTCTTAAAAACAACTTTTTTGGCTTGTCTTAGTAACTTAACTTAATCTTATTATTACTACTTAACTTAATCTTATTATTACTAATTCTCTAAAATAATCACAAAGGGTTAAATAAAAAAATAAATACAGCTTAGATGAAAGCTAACATTTCCACAGCTTTAACATCAATGAATTCATTTCCCATGAGCAATATTAATGTCATAAAGAGCTTTTAACACAATCTATGTTACAAAGTAGACACAATATAAAATTAGTATTTATATTTCTTTTTTTTGAAGAACATGAAATACTTTCTTGAAGGAAAAGAAGTGTTTAGATTCATGTGAATAAATAATATTCAGAATATTTGAAGCTATAACCCCAGGGAATGATCTATTTAATGCAATATTCTTTGAGATGAGTATTTTATTTGAACAAAGCACATAAAGAATAGTGAAGAACATTCAGTATATAGTAGTCTGAGCTTTTGGAGTGTTTTGCACAAGTCATAATTACAAAGATTGAGGATACTGTCCTTAAGCTTATTCTCTTCCAAATTTAAAGCTATCTTTGGTTCTAATTTATAATCTTAAATTTTCACTTACTATTAAAAATCCAATTAATCAGTGAAATTTCTGTAGTTTTAAACTTCTGTAAGAAGTATGAAGGAATAATAAAAGTTGTGGACTTAAATATTTCTTTTTGTCTTTTTACTTTCACTAAAAAAGGTATCTTTGGTGGTTTCAGAAGTGATACTACAATATAAGATAATATGAGAGGAATGATAAAAAGTGTTTCAAAATGTTGCTTTTTCTGTAATTTAAATAATTTGACAAAAAGCTCGCAATAAAAATACTTTGACATATATAACATTTGATTTTTCATATTCAATTATTTTGTGAAAATAAACTACTGTGCCAGAGATATAATAAATTTTGAATGTTAATATTTCATATGTAAGATGAAAAATTTCCCAGTATTTTGATGACATTTTAAATATGCATTAGAAAGAACTTAGGTTTAGTAACACAGGGAAGAGTGCAACTTTACAGTAAAGAAATGGTAGATGCTACCTTAACTAAGTAGTCTAAAGTAGCATCATCCAAGATGGACAATCAGTGTTCTATCTGTTACACTAGAAGCAAGGCTTGTCACTTCATTCATATACTTGCCTCCAAACTTTATAACCTTAATTTCACTATGAAGAAATATTGCACAATCCATATGGTGGGACATTTTATGAAATATGTTTATAATCTTTAAAAGCATCAATGTCATCAGGGTTTAAATCCAAATGAGGAAATACCCATACCAAGATATGAAAAATAAATGCAATGTGAGTTCTGATCAGAAAATAATTAACATGAGGAAATTAAGGAATAATTTATAAAGTAAAACCAAAATATACAGAGACTATTTTTTTGGGGGGTCCAGTTGTGGGGCCTGAACTCTGGGCCTGAGCATTGTCCCTCAGCTCAAGGCTCAAGGCTCTACCACTTGAGCCACAGCGCCACTTCTGGCTTTTTTCTTTTTGCTTATGTGGTGCTGAGGAATCGAACCCAGGGCCTCAGGCTTGCAAGGCAAGCGCTTTACCACTGAGCCACCTGCCCAGCCCATAGAGACTATTTTATCAATATATAATTTCCTAATTTTGATCATTGTGCCATGTTCATATAAAACAATATTTTTGATATTAAGGGATATATGTGAAAGCAATTCAGGTTATAGGACATTTACATTTTTAGGTTACTTTAGTAGCATTTTTGATAGAAAGCATATTTTGAAATATAGGTACATATAAGAAATACTTTGTGTAAAACTTTGAATAGTGGTTCTGATAAAGAAACAGATGCTCTTTGTACTATCTATGCAATTTTACTGTAACTTTAAGATGACATCAAAAGAAAAAAAAATTCCCCAAAATAGCTTACTAGGAAACATACATCATTTACCCTTATAAAGTAATTGTTAAACTTTATTAAAAACTGATTTTCAATGCTTGATAAATCCACTCCACTTGCAGAAAATGTACAGTCTGAAAGATGTGCTCAAATGACTAATTAAAGAAGAGGTAGCATAATCATTGTGTTTAAACAACAGGAGAGAACAATTTGGTACAAGAATTGTTGGTTTTGATATTTGAGTGTTTTTTCCCTCTTCTTCTACAGATGAAGTAAATCATTCTCTTTGAAAAAAACTTATGAATCAAGGTGAATTCAAACCAGATGTTTAGAGAGTTTAATTCTACCCTTAAAATTTCTATGCACAGTGTAGAAAATTTCTGAGATCCAATGACCAGCCAGAAATTCCCACTTAAGACTGTATATTTGTGGGTCAGCCTCCAAGCTAAGTGTTTATTTTTCTAACTCCTTTACAGTGGAGTTTGGTTAAAAGACTTGGCACTGTGTTCTTCAGTTTAAATTTCAACCTGACAGAAATGCTGGCCTCAGTGTGTGTATGTGTGTAATTTAGTTGCTGTGCTACTGGAAGTCTATGGAAGATTAATGATTGGTGAGGCTCCATGGCAGTTGTAAGGAGATGCAGGATAGAGAAAACCAGCCACCATCTGTTCAAAATGTCTTTTGTAGTGCTTTTAAGGAAAACACTTAGCAGCAGGAGACAAAGGCAAACAATAGCTTTAAATATTAATGTTTCTCTTGTCACAAATAAATATTGCAATTGTAATTTGACTATTTTAACAAGTATAAAGGCATATTTGATGTTTCACACATATCTCTTGTATACTCAAATCAGTTCTCCCAAACAATAACTTTGTAAATAATTTTATATTCTTAGCTATATTTATTCTTAATTAGAATCAAGATATTATACATAAACACAACTCACAGAAATGCTTTTCCTTCGTAATTTCCATTAAGCCTTATTCTTAGAGAATCACATCCAATCATGTTCTCACAAAATTTATAAAGTATACGTTAATTATATCTTTGTATTCATTATCACGAGCTTGCTTTTAGGTCATTTCAAAAGTAGTGTTCTTCGACTATGCAATGGTACTGACTTATTCACGCTCACTAAGAAAAGTTTTAATGGAAAATATTAAGCAACCTAGGATTCTTTATTTTTATTTTTATTGTCTTTAAGAAGTTGTACAAAGCAGTTGACATGTAACAAAACCGGTTATGAATACAATATATCTCAATCAATGTCACCCCTTTCAATATTCTTACCCACTTCTGTTACACACAACCTCACTCACATTTCTTAAGAGCCTGGCATCTTTTAAAATGCAGATTCCAGTTCAGTAAATCTGACCTTGAACTAGAACTGCTGAACTTCTAGTAAATCTCCAGGTGATTCTGGTACTGGTGATCCATGGTTTATACTTTGATTAGTAAGGATGAAAATAAATCCTATGTTATCACTCGCTATAAAAAACAGTGGAGGGTCATTTGGATATGTTAAAATATACATACTTCATGACTATTGCTGTCTACTTGAGACTGTATTTGCAAAGCCTACTATACACTCAGACAACAAATAATAATAATAATGATAACAATAATAATAATGGCAATCATAATAAGAATGATAATCATACTTTTTAAGTCAAACTATATGTCATTAGAGCCAGTATTAGATAATGACTAAGTGCATTTGTCCATATATTTTATTTTATGATTTCCTGGAGGAAATAAAAAATACATACAAGCAAGTTGTAATTATGTTTTTCTAGTACAGAAGTTTTAATTCAAGGACTTGAGTTTGCTCAGCTTGTTTGATCAATTGGTGCTCTACCATTACAGCCACCTCCCCAGCCCAAGTTTTAATTGGATATTTTCGAGATGGAGTCTCAGAGACTTAGCTACCCTGGATCTGTCATCCTCAAGACTACCAAGCCTCCTAACTGATGAGGATTACAGGTATAAACCATGCTCAGCCATATGTCTTAACCTAATTAAAAATCATGTACGTTTTTCAACATAATGTCTTGTACATCTTGTTGCAGTGGGTCCACCTTACCTTGATCATGTAACTGTAACCCCTCTGTACAGTATTTTCACAATAAAAAACATATTAATATAAAATCATATATGTTAATTATTTTATCTATCTTTAATGTAAAGGCCTCAGTTTCTTTTAGTGTAATTCTGATGATCACATAATCTTTCATGCATAAAATGTGGTCATAATTCACAATATTCACAATCTTAGACTTCTAGTTTGTATTTCCTTCTGTTGAAACAGCAAATTTACTACACTCAAAATGTACTATGATTACAAGATACACAATACAGACTAAGTTTTTTGGTTGGCTTATTTACACCTAATTCAAGCTGTATTGTTTTTAAAAATTTTTACTTATGGATATGCATAAAGCCCCCAACACAATATCCATAAAGTTCCTCTTTCTCTTATTTGTCATTACTTTCATAAGTTTTGACTATGCTATAGCTCTAGTGACAATTGATATATTAAACTCAATATTCAAGATTGGTGACAAAACTAAGTATGTAACCTATATAAGTAAATAGCCATAGCTACTTGTTTCACAGAGGGTAGAATGAATGGTAATGATTCAGGAACTGGAGTATCCAAACATACTTGGAACACCTAAGAATTTAAGCAGATATATACAATTCCTAATCTCCAGAAATATTTCTTCCTATCTCTCTGACATGTCCCTATTCAGTTGAACATTGACCTGGTCATCTCTTCCTATTCCTAGCCATGTTTACTTCCCCATAACAATTACCACATATAAGTTTTCTTTCTGGGCTCTTGTGTGTGTGTGTGTGTGTGTGTGTGTGTGTGTGTGTGTGTGTGTATGTGTGTGCAAGAGAGAGACAAACTGAAAGAGTGATTGTGTGCACATGTGTGTTGGGAACTTGGCCATTTTATTGCTTCTTCCTTGGCCATTTTATTGCATTCTTCTAGTGAATGCATTTGGGCAAAAAAAGATAAGTAGTCTAAAATTATTTTCTTGGTAGAGAATCTCCTGTATTTTGCAAATGTTTCTTAAAGTTGTTTTTTTACATATTTTCTGCAGATTTATCAATTAGTGAACCAAGGTATCAGTGCCTTAGCATTTGTGTTTCCATAGAATGAATTAAGATGAATCAAAGTGACTTTACTTCTTATTACTCAAAAATGATGTATATAATTAGGAATATTCAAATAATACACAATTAAGAGTAAACAAATATGCAAATAAATGTATATGAATTCATTAGCTGGAATTAAAAATCTCATTATGAGTTTTATTTTTCTCTTACCGAAATTACCTTAGTGGCACCAACTGACAAGAAAATTATAAAAGCAAAATATAACAAGATACTAAACTTTTTCCTCTTCAAATGTGATGTTTATAATTAGCATCAATGAAAGTATATATGAGAAAATTTTTGAAAAATATTTAAAGAACTTTATTATATAAATATTTATAGTCAAGGTGAGGTGTTTCAGTTACATAAATAAAATAATAAGTACATTTCTTATCAACCATGTTACCTCTTCCCTCAATTTTCCTCTACTTTTCTTCCCCTCCGGCTCTTTCCCCAAGTTGTACCGATTGTTTCTAACATAATGTCTTGTGTATATCGCTGTTGCATTGTTTTCCCACCTTGTCCTTTGTCTCACCGATCTGTTGTTTCCTTTCCCTTCCCTAATTCAAATAAACATATATACAATACCAGGATACCAAAATCAAATACAGTGACAATAAAGAACAGAGAACAGGGGGGAAGAACATACAAAAGAAACAATAAAAAAATCACATAGTACATTAAAAACCACAACAAAGAAAAACCTGTTATGTCCGTGTCTTGGAGTTCATTTCACTTAGCATCATCTTATATGGTCATATGTACATAGCTATTGAGCTATTCTGAGCATCTGCTAAGATTTTCCTAGATGTATACTAATTATTGCAAATAAGGGACACCATGGGACCTATGTTTCTTTGGATCTGGCTTACATCACTTAATATGATTATAAATTTCAATTAATCAGTGATAGTATTTTTTTCAGAAATTTGTTCGAATATTAGAAGTAAAATGCATTTTGTAAAATTTTCAGGTAATGTTTGGGGTTTTGGCTAAGGCTTCTATTGAACAGAGATCCATTTCCCTATGCCTACAAACTAGCTGAGATTTAAGTAACAGTCTACGTACACAACTCTCATAGGATCATTTTGAAATTTATTTTTTTACTGTTATTTATATAAATCTAATATTCATCTTAAAATCATTATTTTGAAACTACCATCTGTGGTGTAATAATTAAAAGCTAAGACAGAATAAATACACAAAACAAATTTTTTGGGGGGTCCGGTCGTGGGGCCTGAACTCTGGGTCTGGGCACTGTCCCTCAGCTCTTCAGCTCAAGGCTAGCACTCTACCACTTGAGCCACAGCACCACTTCCGGCTTTTTTCTTTTTTGCTTATGTGGTGCTGAGGAATTGAACCCAGGGCCTCAGGATTGCAAGGCAAGCGCTCTACCACTGAGCCACCTTTCCAGCCCCAGACACATAAGAAATTTTAACGGATGGTTTATATTTATTATAATTAAGCAGAAATTTCAATTAAAATTAGATTATGGTAAAATAGATTTTTTAAATGATTTTATTTTTTCCAGTGAGAAGCACTTTTAAAAATCATGTTAGATGCTTTATTCAATTTTACTCACTTGATCATCAGAAACAAATAAAAGAAATCACATTCTATCTAGAAATTAGACAGTTATCTTTTTTATGGACGTGTAAGACTCTATGATTCTTACTATACACATGCACACAAATGCATACAATCATACCATGCACATATAGAGTCATCAGTGATTCTTTTCTCAAAAAATTGATCATTTAAAGAAAACTGCATGGTTTACAAGGAATCTGTATGAACCAAACTTATTCACAGAGATATAAAGATTAATTATTTTATTCTTCTTCTAGGGTTTTTACTTGATTTCTATTTCAGTAGGTAAAATAAGATAAAAATTTAGGTTAATACCTATAAAATGAATTTGAAGACAAATAGCTCAATCACATTTTTTAAGAAAACCACACTATCTACTCCAAATGAATTATCATTCTCTTGTAAAGATACAGTATTAAGTAAAAGTTGCAATACAACTTCTTTTCCAATTCAATATACTTTCAGACTAGAATTTTTCCATTGTGCTTGCTATGCAGGTTACACTGATCAGGATATAGGAAACCAAAATCTAGATCTATTATATAAGAATCAGTCACTATAATTATTCTTAACTTTCAGACAATAAAAGTACTATACAACAGGATGAAGAAAATGAATCAAAGAGCAGGACACCAGTGGCTCACCACTGTAATCCTAGCTAATCAGGAGGCTGAGATGTCAACATGGTGGTTCAAAGCCAGCCCGGGCTGGAAAGTCTCTAAGTCTCTTATCTCCAATTAACCACCAGAAAACCAGAAGTGATGCTGTTGTCTAAAGGGGTAGAGTGCTACCCTTGAGCTGAAGAGCTGAGGGACAGCACCCAGGACCAGAGGTCTAGCACCACAGCCAAAATCAAAATATTCTAAAATAATGAGCAAAACACTGGTGTTTAAACGTAGTTTAATTAGCTAATATTATAAACTATAGGTGCATTAAAAAATAATCTATTGGACTCTATCACTTACATACTGGGTCATATTAGTACAAACCCATGGAAGGTTATATAGTTGACTGAAGTCACTCCTTATCCATGATTTTTAAAGTATCTTCCCCAACGCATTACTAAATACACAGATATTCTTTCTTAATAGCTGCCATTTGTATGTTTTCTTATGTAGGGCAATGTTATTAAGCCATGAGCCTTGAGGTGAGAAGATGGATTTGAATTATCCAGGATTTTGAAATACTACATAAACATTTCAAAGCAGACAACCTGTTAAATATAGCAACAGAGAGAACACACAGAGAGAGAGAGAGAGAGAGAGAGAGAGAGAGAGAGAGAGAGAGAGAGAGAGAGAGAGGAGAAAGAGAGAGAGAGATGTTAGCTTGACAAGGATTTGCCACTGATGATATTTAGTTGCTGGTTCTGAGATGTAAGAGGTTGTATGGAAGAAACACAATGTGCCAACAATGTGAATAAGGGAGAATATGGATCCTCTCAAAACATCCCGCCCCCCTCTCCATCATTAAAGAGCTTTCAGTAATGAGTAAGACATTCCAATCTCTTATTTGGCTGGAATTAGTAGTGTATAAGAATTGTCACCTACAGAAAATAATATATTTGATTTGTTTTTAATCACCAACTGGTAGTTATATAGTATGATTGCAAAGAAGAACCAACATAATCCAAAATCACATGACAAGTTAAGTTGTCCTAATTCTTAAGTCTCTTTGCTTTATATTATACATTCTTCAGTCTTTAGATGGATATTCATCACCTTAGCACTTTTTAGATTGTAGGCAGACTAGGAAGTCTAAAGTGGATTTGTCTTCAATGTGATTAAGTTTAGGTTGTGAGCATTTGGTAGAAGATGAAGGAATGATACAAACTGTTTCCAAATTTTAAAAAAGAGTTATCTTGCAGGCAGATCAGCAAAAGAAGAAACAATTATCCTATCAAGTTTGTCCTTCATGAATGGACAAACCTCTGAGACAGAGAATTGTATTCCTGCTAGTAAGGAAGAATTTCCTGAGTACAGAACCAAACACAACCAGACCTGAGAAAATCATCACACTGAACAGTTGGGAGAAAACATCTTAACTATGCCTGCTTTTGCCCTTCATCTTTATACTCCAACTTTGAAAAAAAAGGCACATGGATAGCGTCTAATACATACATATATATATATATATATATATATAATCTCATATATATGAAATAGATTTATCCATCTATAGCATAAATATATACCATCTAATATATCTATAGCATCTAATAGATAATATGTATGGTACTTTTGTGTGTGTGTGTGTGTGTGTGTGTGTGTGCCAGTTGCAAGGCTTGAACTCAGGGATTAGACACTATCTCTGAAGTTTTTTGTTTTAGACTATTATTCTATTACATGAGCCACAGCTCCATTTCTGGCTTTTTTTTGTGCAAATAATTAGAGATAAGTGTTTGTGGTCTTTCCTACCTAGGCTGGGTCCAAACTATGATTCTCAGTTCTCTACCTCCTCAGTAAGTAGGATTACAGGAATAAGCCACCACAATCCTGCCAGAAAAATAATTCGGATTTCATAAAATAAACTAATTTCTCATCCATGTTACTATATAAAATTGTTGTTCAAATGATTCACATTGTCTAAAATAATCTGATATTTCACACTAGTCATAAGCATTTTCAAATGAATGTAGGTATAACATGATTATTTAGAAATAAATGCTGTTTTCAGATTCATGCATTAATAGCTATGTATAATTTATTAGACATAGGATAAAGTTGTAGTTTGGTAGTATAAAATGTTTAAGCAAGAACCAATGATGTCAAGGAACTAATACCAAGGTCTAAAGAAAGTTACCAATTGCAAGAATGACATACCAGAATATCATTGGAATTTTCCTAATATAATATATTCTACCTAAATACAGTTATTTTAAATATGAAACCGAGTTTAATTTAAAAACTGAATACCAGTAACATTTATGAAAGGGATTATGGCAGAAAGCTCCCCTAATATCAAAAGGCATAGGACAGTGTGTCATGATTTAAAGAACAACAAATTGGAGAGTTAGAATAATTCAAAACTATAATCCCTTTATTTTCCTGCCAGGATTAAAACAGACAAATATTTATGGGTAACATTAGCTATTTCTGCCACCTTTTTTTGTGGAAGTTAATAATATGCAACTTTACAGACTTCTCTAAAGGCTACTGTTAGAAATATCACTCAAAGTTTTGGTGGTTTTGGTAAGTTTTAGCTAAGATATAATTAAAGTATACTTGTAAAGTATACTTGTATATTTGTATACTTGTAAAGTATACTTGTATATTTGTAAGCTGTTAAGAAATTGAACTTCAAAATGAATGCTATTAGTACCTTTTGAACATCAAGATTGTCAATAGAGTTAAAAGGAGAAAAATATTTAAAATGATCTTTTTGCCTATAGTTTCTTGTAAATTATCTTAACAATGCCTTACAGAAGCAAACATGCTCTCTCTTGCCTTCCTGCTTCATGTCTAGGTCTGTTTATACAACAGAGTGGAAATCTACACTCCTTAGCATCTGGTTGTATTCTGACCTTATTGTTTCCATTCAGCTACTTCTTGCATTCATTCTGGAAGTGAACCTTAGCAAGCTGCTTATTCTTCTTTCTCTCTATTTTTCTCTGCAGTATATGTGGTATTTTCTCTGCTGGAAAAGGCACATTTATTTACCTGGTGAACACACACCTATAGAAAAAAAACCAATCAGTTCATATGACAGAATCTCTATGAACTCACACAAGCTCACATAGAATATGGTGCTTTCTTCTTTGTGGCTCCCACAGCTCCAGATGATGAGTTTGTAAATTCCTCAAAAACGGAGATAATGCTTTTATAACTCCAGTTTGCTAGTGGTTAGAGAAACAAGTATTTTATAGACTCTGGTCAAGGCAGAATGAGTGAAATACAAGGAAAAGGAATAGGACTGAGATCTCAAAACATTTCAATTTGAACAATTGAGGAGTCTCTACAGAATAAAATGTCACTTATTTTATAATTTTCTCAGTAACAGCTAGTCTAACTTTCCTTCAAAAAAAATCTTTCTTGCTACATGTATGAAGTAAAGAATTGAAATAAAAGTCTACATTTTTAGCTTCTCTTAAATATTATTCACACCTTAATTTCTACAGCACAATTCATTAAAAGATTGGAGAACATTTTTTTTGTATATGTGCTTTACTTCTGTATTTTGCTTCTGCATTTAGCACTTGACTGATGTTGATACTAAACAATATCATTGCACATGTACAGTGAGTTTTTGTGTTTCCTATGTTAAGTTCTGCAAAATTAGTTGGAAATACTATGCTCTTTTAATATACACAGATAGGTATTTGAACAAACATGACCTTTTCATATCCTAAGTTCCTCATATTCACTACTGAGTGGGTTTTGCATACTACACCTGCTGAGTTTCTAATGCAAACCATCACAGTGTGTGGTCTCTGTTACTGTAAACATGAAATCTTTCTCATTGTGATTTCATATCTTCAGCACTGATTATAATGATTCTTTGTCAGCTCAGAGCTGTCAATATGGTTCTCGAAGAGTTGGAATCTCTGTTAAGAATACAAACACTCGAATCTAGCCACAGGGAATTAAAAGTGCCCCAGTGTTCTCAAATAACACACACACACACACACACACACACACACACACACACACACACACATACAGAGCCCACATGGCTTCTCTTCCCTACTACATACAAGAAAATAATAAGAGTTTATAGAATAAAGTTTAGTTTTATAATCTGACTAATGAATCTAATATACTTTAATGAAATACAAGGCATCCCTTACTTTTTTAACTTTAATATAGTGATATTCTAAATATAAAGCCACTGGCAGTTATTCTTCTGTTTAATTCTCCTTAACACATTTCCTTTTTCATAAAAAGGGATAAAGTGCACAAACATTCCACTGCCTGATTACCCAAATACCTCTGCTAATTTGCCAAGGTTAGCAGAAATGGTGCACGGAGTATATTGTTGGCTATGCATGGATGAAAGGTGCAGAAACAGCACTCAGCTATGTATTTCACACTCCATAAACAAAATGGTGAAATAGGCTAGAAAGGTGCAATATTTATCTAATCTAAATTCAAGCAACATGAGTAACTTTGATCTTTATTAGGTTAAATCACTGCCTCTTCGAGGAATGACCAAATCATTAACTCAACAAACCAGTTGATGAAATCCTCACATATTTGAATACTAAGTAAGCAACACTTTTGACACTGTGGAAAAATTACCTCATATACTTGAGCAGGACGATGCCTGGAAAAACCTTAAAGTTTTATTCCTTGTTGTCATTTATAAATCCATTCATACCAAAATATATTGTGCATCTTTGAAAAGAGCAAAATGCTAAGTTACAAAATAAGAATGATAAATAAAAAACTCTGATATTCTGAAGCTCACAGTTTAGAGGAATCAACTGGCTACACAGACAGTATAATAAGAGAGACAGTCTTGGTACTTTATCAGTAAGAACAATCTAGGTCATATAAAATGACCCTAAATTATAATGATTTATAACTGGCAAGACTATCTTCAAACATGCCTGTGGCTCTCCTTTATTTCATTTTCAGTACAGAACCCAAGCTGACAAAAATAGTGGAATATTTCTGGGTCTTAAACTGCAAATAATACTACAGCTCATATAGGACTATAGAAGATGTGTGCATATGATCATATAAAATAATGATTATTGAAATGAGCACCAAGAAGCTGTTCTTTTATTTCTATGCATTTTGTCAAATATATAAGTTTTTCTGATTTGGGGAGAGTAAGGGGAAGCACAGAAATGGTGGGGCAAAGGGTGAACTAATTCAACAGTGATGCTCATTAGACACTATATTGAAAATGAACTTTACAACTTGTGCGGGAGGTGGGTGTGGAGGGAAAAACTGGGAGAAAATGAGGGAAGAGATGACACTGTTCAAAAAGAAATTTACTTCTTACCTGAGTTATGCAACTTCTACCCCTCTGTACATCACCTTTACAAAAAAATAAATAAAATAAAACAAAGTGTGCAGACCAAATGCCCTCAGAAGACCTTGTACTAACAGGTGTATTTTGAGAGGAATCTAGATTAGATATGAACTCCGAAAGGTGGTAAAAACTGAATACAACAAATGTTATTTATTATCTCCTCACATCATTTAAAGAGAGAATACGTAAATCTCTATAGAGATTCAGAAGTGACTTAGGGATATAAACGAATATGTTTGAATAAGGATGGAAAATTTAGGGCCTGAAATATAATATTTTGCAGAAGGGGGGAGGTAGTGACTTGGAAAGAGTAAGCAGGGTCTTGAAGACTGAATTATGGGGAATGAACTATATTCCTTTGGCTCAGATGAAGTCTAGAGAGAGATTTATACAAAGAAAGATTGGGGACTTTAAACAGATCCTTGTGGAGGAACTTGAGGTAGTAGTAAGTTAGAAGATGTTGTTAAAGAGATAAAGCTGTAAAAATGGGGGAGAGAAGAACTATGTGTTTTTGGGAAATTTGCCTCTTAAGTAATTCCCATTTATGCAAATAATATTAATGTAATTCTGGTAAATACACAAACTTGATAATGGTGTAGTTACATTTCTCTGTTCCTCAGAAATCTACTGTAAGTTCAAGTTAGTATTTTCGGATATGTGTAAAACAGAACCAGTGAAATGTCTTGCGCAAAAACAACTAGGTTCAGATCTGCATACCTACATACCTACACAGAGTTTTAAGAGACCATTATATATGAACAGAAGCTTACAGTCTCTCATTATCCAGAACCCCGCATCAACATGATGACAGAAGAACAAGAAATTGTAAATCAGAGTGGATTTACATTATTTACACATAAGCAGTGGATACTGCTTAAATGATATAAAGTTATAGAGTTAGTCTTGCTTGTGGTATGGAGCTATCTCTGGTCCTTTATCAATCAGTAAGCAATACGGTGTCTCAGTTCATGCTGCATCTCTGGATGACATACAACATGTCATCCATCTGCTCATCACAGAGGTGGTCCATCTCCATCTCCCTGTGTGCACCAGCAAGTGCTAGCTGCTTTGTTCTATCAGCCTGTTCTTGGCTCTTGCCCTGATCCCTTTTCTTTTGACAGAAAAACAAACAAACAAAAACAAAGTAATTGTTACCCTAGCCATACTCCATTTTGTAGCCTTAATGGTAATTCAACTTTCAGATAAATTTTCTCTTCCATAAGAAACATTATTTCTTTCATATCCATCTAGTAATTATCTTTCAAGGTAGTCACATTGTTGAATGGTTATTTGCTATTTCAAAAAATGACCATTTTGCTCATATAATTATGGCATATAATTATACAATTAAAAACATATAATTCTTTGTGGTAGACATATGATTAAAGGATGTTTATTCATTTCTTATTTTTACAATGTATGGCAGATGCTACATTGTTCTTTCATAAAGGAGCTTGGCAAAGCCTGAGAAGAGGTCTTGTCATCAGAAGAGAAATTCCATGTCATTCCCAGAGACAACCAAGACTTTGAGAGAGAAGATGAATTAGGATTAGACATATCAAGTGCTAAGCTGCCTTTAAATGGATGGAAGCAGATATAAAAGTCAGGTGAAAGTAGTCTCAGTACAAAAGATGTATCAGAAATAACACACAGAAATTCAAAGCATAGAAATCAACTCAGTGTCTAGACTATTTATATTAAACATGGTATTTCTGATAAATTTCTGTTTAGACATACTACTGTTTAGACAGATCATCTCATAGGGGAAATTACAAATTCTGAAATGTGAATTATTTAGTACATTTCAAAATTTGTATTTTAGATAACTTGCCATTGACATGTAACAGCCTAATGATGTTTATATGTCAGTTTTGTGTTTTGTAAATTTACTGAACTATTAGTACTAACGAGTTTTGATTGGAATCTTTTTGATTTTCTGTAAAGCTTTTAAAAACATTTTACCTGGTAACAGTGATAATTTGACTTGCACTGTTTCAAACTATATTTCTTTCTTGCCCCTTTCTTGAATGACTGGCTGGACTTCTAGCACTGTTTTGAATAAACCTGGGAATCTTTTACAGAGTTCAAGTGTTTCCTCTTGCTAGTCAGTGAAATGGTAGCAATTGGCACATTTAAGATGAATAGTGTTTGTTATGTTGATGTATGTCCCATCTATACCTAATTCATTCAGCATTTTTATCAGGAAGGGATGTTGAATTTTGTCAAATGCCCTTTCTGTATCTCTTAAGAATATCATATGTCTTTTCATTCTCAATTTTGTTGATATGGTAGGTTATACTTATTGATTTATATTCATTGAGATACATATGTTATTTCCTACTGTTGATACTAAATTCATCTCTAAGAGGGCAATTCAGAAAGCAAGCAGGCAGCTGCAGGCAAGGGAAGAATGAAGAAATAAAGGAGCAAGGAACAAAAAAGGAATAAAAAAAAAAAAACAGAAAAAGTAAGAAAAAGCAATAGATGGTAAGAAGAAGAAAGCAAGGTTGAACAAGCCATTTACTGGAACCTCATGAAATCTAAAGGTCAAATGGGACTATTATAAAGAAAAAAACAAACAGATTGACATGTTGCTTGGGGCTTAAATGACACAATTCCCTTTTCAACAAGATGCACCAACAAAAATATACAACACACATTTTTTTATATTCCTTCAAAACAGAAAACATACAAAATGTTTTTAAATCTTCACCAATAAGGATTAAGAGCATAATAGGAGGCTGAACATTTGTTCATCTTTGATAAAGAGATGGCATATCCAACATCCCTCCGAATCCTTCCTAAGTGAGAAGACTTCAGACCATTTTTCTCTATGCATATCGTGATTGTCTAGATGTGTCGTTACTTCTAGAGGCTCATTACCTTACAAGCACAGTGAATAAACACATAGGGTAGTTAAAGTTTTTAATTTGGAAAATAAATTAACATTATATCACATAATTTATGGGAAATGTGCTATATATTTTATTGACTGCATGTAGAACTTGGAAATATGATTTATATGAATTTGCCATTTCAGCATGATGAATTGATTGTCACATTGTGGCTTATGGAATGAGCTGGGAGAACAGATGATTAACCACACTGCATTTTGGCTAGTGAAGTTTTACCTTCTGATTTTTGAACATTAATAAATCATACTTCAGCATATGGGATTATTTTGGCAATAGAGCCACTTATCAATTTAATCATTTCAAACCAGCGCAATGTATAAGTTGCAAATTCTGCAGACATAAGAGCCTGTCTAAGAACAATTGAGTATTATGCTTATAGTCACATTAATTACAGCTGAAACAAACCTTGAAGAGCTAAGAAAACATATCACAACTTATCTACTATTTACTAGGAAGGAAAAAGAAAAGAATCAATATGGCCATTAATTGCACAAATAGCAATAAATATTTTGGCTCCTCTCCAGGAAGCGTACCCAGTGAGAGAATTTTTTCTTAGTGCAAGTTTCATTACACAGATCATAGTCACAGTAAAGCGGGCAGTGGAATGCTGTTCAATAAACTAAATTTAATGTTACTCAATTATGATCATCGTGCTCAGATATAATACTAATAGGAATGTCAACCACGATTACATTTTCAGATTTATGCAAAATAATCCAAATGCTATTTGCCATCCGTGAGATACAAGGTTCATCTGGTTGTTTATGCAGTCGGTCGATACTGACCATGCAAGCCAGTAGCTTAGTAGAGGCCCAATGGCAAGAATATATAACATCCACTGTGCCAACAGCCAAGGTGCTGTGCCAAGCACCAGGGGCATCATGCCAAGTCATCAAGCAGATAGCGCACCTCTGCAAAGCTGCCTTGTTGTTGTTGCTTTTTTTTGCTTATTTTATTTTTCTTTTTACAATATTTCTTTGAATGACTCACATGTGCTATGACTAATTCTTGCCAACATTACCCAGCATGAAACAGAAATAAAGGCAGGGAAATGTCTTTCTTAGAGAATTCTCCTCAGAGCTAAATGAATCCAGTGAAAATATCACTCTGGCATCATTATATGCTGTTAGGTATGGCGGCGACGGTGTCATTTAGTCAAGTATTACCTCAGCGGGCTAAGCAGCTGGTATATATGATTTTGTATACCACCTGCAAAAAGCATGCCAAACCATATAATCAACCACCTGGCCAAGAAAGTAGGGTTGCTAAACACTACTTTGTTGTCGCACCCACATTTTCAGGAAATTCGCGAACATAAACAGACCCAGGCAGAATGAACATGTGTGTGAGATAAGGTTTGTTAAAGCTTTTCTGTTCAATAAAGCATATAGTGCCTGCTGTTCAGAGTGCTGTTGAACAGATTTGCTTTATTTCTAATGAAGGTGTTTGGGCATTTTC
The DNA here is from genome assembly GCF_019054845.1 of Dipodomys spectabilis. NCBI lineage: Eukaryota > Metazoa > Chordata > Mammalia > Rodentia > Heteromyidae > Dipodomys > Dipodomys spectabilis. The sequence continues at coordinate 5,349,053 of NW_024870772.1, forward strand.
CTGGCACAAATGGAGTAAAATTATGTACTTAAAACAACATTTAAAAACAACAACACAACAAACCACCACTTCAATTGCACTGAAACAGATTGGGAAAAAATGAAAATAGGTATGCACTGAAACTTGATAATGAATTAGTGTCATTACAATGGATGAATCATTCACTTAGGAGAACACTGCCTCGTTTTAAACAACCTGTGTGTCTAGCAACTCCACTGAACTCCTTGCTGCCTAAAATGTGTGTTTATTATAATGTTCTCCACACCGTTACTCCTGGGGAAAATACTTCACAGGTGCCTCTTTACTTATTTGGCTCTAAGTGAATATGAGAGTAATTTGATTGTGAACTAATCTTCATACTACCAGATTCCTAGTGTCAGCAATGAGATTCTCATTATCTCACCTTTTAAATGGCTCAGCACATGCTTGCTTTCTGTGGCAATGCACCTTTAAAAATTTTCTCATTGACAGATTAGTGGAAGGAGGGCTAATAACTAGATGGGAACATGAATGTAAAATAAAGGGACTGCTGCTTACAGACCCCAATCTCTTGCTCTCCTTAGCTCTATGGCTGTGTGTTGAAACCCATTCAATTTTCCCCTTTGTCTCTTTTTCACACGGAAATACTGACAGGGGAACCTGTTGACTCTGTATCATATCTTCCTGACTCTGACCGACTTAAGCCTTAGGTCAGTTTGATTTTGTTAGCTATGGGTAGGATGCCTATGTGCTGACATTCCTCCCTCCTCCCCCATCTAGTCTTGCTCATTGTTAAGTAATTTAGAAAGAGATTCCTCCCCCTTTTTTTTTAATCGGTCGTGGGACTTGAACTCTGGGCCTGAGCACTATCCCTCAGCTCTTCAGGTCAAGGCAAGTGCTCTGCCACTGAGCCACAGCACCACTTCCGGTTTTCAGCTGGTTAATTGAAGAGTCTCACAGACTTTTGTGCCCGGGCTGGCTTTGAACCATGATCCTCAGTTCTCAATCTCCTGAGTAGCTAGGATTACAGGTGTGAGCCACCGGTACCTGGCTGAGACCCCCTTTTTTTTATAGAATAAGTACAAAAATATTTTCTAATACTTCTTACTTTCAATTTTTCTCATTTTTGGTTATAATCCATTCTCTGCTTCTGAAACTTCCAGAAAATTGTTGAACCATTGGAAGTTAGTGTGTTAACTCTTCTCTCAAATTTGCTCTTTGCTCATTGATTCTTCATATTAGAATATATGTTTTAGTTTATTGTACATATCAATACCTGGACATTAACACTAAGCTATGCTCTTGTGCTGTCTCTGCATTGATGATGCTATTGATATCCACAGTCCATTCTTACTCTAGCTATTCATTTCTTTTCCTGACTATGTTCTCTATCCATTCTTTTTTTTTTCTTGTGTCCTCTCTTCCTTTTTTTCCTTTTCTATTTACAAATGCATAGTAAACAATCTGGGTTTATTGAAGTGATTACCTATTCAAATTTCCAGTTAGCATTATTATAAATAATATAGATGTGAAATGTATATCCATATATATGTACATTTTGGTACAAGGTCCATTTACTGGAATCTTAGAGATGTAGATATATTCTCTATGCTGCTAAGTTTTATTATACTTGAAAAGTTAAGTAAAATAATTTGATAAAAATTTGACAATTGAGCATGGTGCTGATGGCTCACACTTGTAATCCTACCTACTCAGGAGACTGAAATCTGAGGATCATGGTTCAAAGCCAGACCAGGCAAGAAAGTCAGGGAGATCTTTATCTCCAATTAATCACAGAAAAATCCAGAAGTACCACTGTGGCTCAAGTGAGTAAAAAGAGCCTAAGGACAGTGACCAGGCTCAAAGTTCAAACTCCAGGACTGTCAAAAAAATGACATCCTAATTGAGGCATAATGTAAATATAAAATCATGTTGGATGTATTTTTTAATTAATTTAATTTTTATTTGGAAATCTTTTTACATGAATATATCAGTAAATGCAAATCTACTTTTTGTGCATATCATATGGCTACTAATAAATTTTAAATATATGTATGGTTATTATTGCACCTTTATTGAATTGCACTGGTGTCCAGTAGTATGTGTGTGTGTGTGTATGTGTGTTCAAACTTAAGCAATATTCTTCCTTTGTCTGTTCTAGAGACTCCAAAACTTGCTACTGTCTAAAATTTTAAGCTTTTCCTTTTATACTGTAATATAATCTTGAATTTCCTATGATGTGCGATCACTTTGGTCTGCTGGGTCATATTTTGCTAAGATCCGACTATGTACGTAGGCACTGAGACAGGAACGCTAAGTGAGGTCCTTTTAAGATCCATGAGCAGGTCTTTGTTTGCTGGCAACTGAAACTCTTTGTAAATGAGAGCAATTTAAATTAAGAAAATCTTTTAAAAATTATCATCTTTCTCAATATTGGTCCCTAAATCATGTGGTGGTTATGATTTTCTGTTAGAGGAAGTCAGACATTTTCTGTCTGCCATACTTTTACGAGAGAAGTTCAGATTTAAACATATCATATTATTGCTACTTTACATAATCTAGTACATGAAACAGTAATTTGTCATAGAAGTCTTGCATTTCATGTGACATGGTTTGGAGTATAGCCGAGTTAATTTTTGTCTACCAAATGGGAACTATATGTGTTAATTTCAACAACTCAGATGCAATTTGCATGTGAAGATTTCTGATACTGTTCTTAGAAATAATCAAGTCCATTGAGCTAAGTCAGAAATGAACCCAGAGTCTCATACATTTAGTAAGGCATGGTATAATTCAAGTTTCATTGACAGAATCAATTCTAGGTAGTTTAATAAGGAAAACAATAGTACAAAGAATTACGTATTTAAAGGGTTTGGTGACTAAGCATCCAGGAAAGACTGCCAGAACAGTGCCTAAGAAGTGCCCTTCCAGAGGAACTTCAAACTATGACTTCTGAAAACAAGAGAATGTAGAAACCACCACTACTCTAATATTTCTAGTTTACATTTTTTTGTTTTGTTTTGTTTTTCTGTCGTGGGTCCTGAACTTTGGCCTGGGTGCTGTCCCTCAGCTCTTCAGCTCGAGGCTAGCATTCTACCACTTTAGCCACAGCAACACTTCTGGCTTTTTCTGTTTATGTGGTGCTGAGGAATTGAACCCAGGGCCTCATGCATGCAAGGCAAGTGCTCTACCACTGAGCCACTTTCCTATCCCCATTGTTACTTTTATGACCATTATTATAAAACATGGTCCTGTCAGCCTCTCTGTTATTTGTTCATACCTGTTCCCATTATATATTTGGGGGCAGATATTTCAGAAATTGAGTCACTGTCACCAGAGAAAAGGAGAGAATTACTAACTAATATAGAGTTAATATTAGTTAACAGCTAATATGAACTAATATTAATTTCCATTGGTAGATGTTATCATTCTAAACTCTTGTGTACTTAATAATAGCTACCAAATACATAGATGAAAACAGATGTAAGCACACAAAAACTTACAAAGAACCACATTATTTCAAAGGTGTTTTAAGTATATTTCTCATTATAATTGATTGACCAAGTAAACTAAAAAAATTGGATAGATAATTTGAACAACACAATTGACAGCTTGAAGTGTCCTCATATACACATATATTATTCTGAAAGGTAATCATGAATCATCACTATTTATAAGCACATATAAACATGGAGTTTTAAGCATGCTTAGCCTTTGATCTAAATGGAGTCATTATATCTATCTTCCAAATCTATTTTCTCTACTGACATCCTTCTTTGTTGTTGTTGTTGTTGGTTGTGGGTCCTGAACTCTGGGCCTGGGCGCTGTCCCTCAGCTCTTCAGCTGTAGACTAGTGCTCTACCACTTGAGCCTCAGGCCCACTTCTGGATTTTTCTGCTTATGTGGTGCTGAGGAATCGAACCGAGGGCCTCATGCATGTAAGGCAAGAGTTCTACCACTGAGCCACTTTCCCAGCCCCTCTACTGAAATCCTTTAAATGATAATCCTGGACAAAGGGCAGTCACTGTCTTGTTTACATAATATGAAGACATGTGGAGATGTCTCTTTTTTAAATAGTGCATCTTTCAGATGGCAGTTTTCAGATTATTTGCTAAATGTCTTCAAGGCATATTGTCAAATGTGTCTTATGTTGCCTCTGAACTCTTAAAAGGCTTACCAGTAGTTTAATCTTTTTCTTTGTGGTAAATAGTACACAAGACATTTCCTTGTCTTTCTCTTTTGAGGGTTTAGTAGATTGTTCTATTTAAACTCCTGTTTCCCTTTGTTCTTGCTAGAATTTACAGTAGGAATGGTATGCATTCCTGCCTTAAAACTTTGGCTTTGTCATGACTTGTTTTGTATAATAGAAGGTAAGTTAGCTTACACTGAGCTCTGTGGATGCCGCATGTTGCTTTGCTTTCTCTCTTTCCTAATCTACCCAAATCTCTACCAGATAAAGGCTTTCTTCAGAAGTGGTCTTGAAATAATAGATGAGTACAGTTGACGGGACCTGAACCCAATCTGTATCCTGAAACACAGGAACTGCATATACTTTGCAGATCAATGGTGCGAAATGTAGGCTTACGTTGTAAGACACTCAAGACTGTAGATAAAGTTTGCTCTTCTTCCTAAGTAAAACAAAAGCTAATAGAGAATATTTGTTATGTTCTAAATCCCTACACTGCCAGAGCATCAACTTAGATAAACTTGTGAATGAATACATGGCAGTTACATACTGTTCTAACTGAGGAATTCTTTAAATCTTGGTCCAAAATCTGGTTTGCTTTTTAGTTGTCAGGTTTAGTTATATCCTTGGGAATGTTGGTGACAATTCTCTTCACTTAGCCTTCACATACACATAGTATATGAGAACTGAAACTGTATTTAAGACAGGCTTACAAAGTAGAGACATTGGATTCTGACCTCAAACCTCCTTGTTAATGACAGGGAATTTTAAATTTTATCATAGTACTATGAAATAACTAGGAAGAGTTATCTTCCATATGAAAAACAATGTATAATTATAAACTCATAAGTGAAGGAAAAATGCTAAAAATTTTCCCTATTAAGTATAAAATATGTTCCTTGAGCCCTGGAGCTGGTGGCTCACACCAGTTATCTTAGCTGCTCAGGAGGTTGAGAGCTGTGGATCACAGTTTGAAGCTAGCCTGGGCAAAAAAGTTCACAAACTCATCTCCAATTAACCTCCAAAAGCCAAAAAAAGGGTCGTGGCTCAAGTGGTAGAGTTACTAGCCTTGAGAAAAAGGTCAGGGACAGTGCCCAGATCTTGATTTGAGCTCCAGTAGAGTTACAAAAAAGAAAAAGAAAAGAAATGTTCCTTGACTAATGAGAACATAATTTTAAAATATACTCTTCTAATGAGCAGAATTTTAACTTATTAATGATAGTTTTAGAAACATGATATTTAATGAAACAGATCTAAGTGTATATAGTAATAGAAATTTCTGTTTTGTGCAAAGGCATCATTGTAAAATACCTTTTCTAGATAGAATGTAATCTACATCTCTCAGTATCTGTATCTATGCATCCATTTCTTCATTTATATGAAACACTCTAGAGTAGTCAGACCGTTTAATAAATAGTCCCTTCATATGACTTAAAGAACTCAGAGAAAGCAAGAATAAGACTAGTAAATAACTTTAAGTGAAGCCTACTTGTTATTATTTAGTCATACCAGTATTCTGCCAAAAAACAAACAAACAAACAAACAAAAAACAGCCATGTCAGGGTCATTACTAAGAAGAATGTCAAATGGGCCAACTGAATGTTACTTAGGGCTTACTTTATCTATATAACTGTCTGAGATAAGAATTCCAAGCTAATAATAATTACTTTAATGTCAGAAATGTATGTGTTACCTATGGTTTATTTAGTAGGGTAAGATCACTCTAATGTTCTAAGTTCAGTTTTACTATCTACTTTAAGATAGCTAAAAGAGTATCTGTAAAATTATCAGTCCTCCACTAATGTATGAATCTAAAAATTCAATATAGCTTGAGATATTTTCATTTTTACTATTATAATTCCAAACAACTTGCCAAATGTTATGTCATAACAAAAATGAATAATCTATACGTATAAACAAAATTACTATTTTTATGAAGTGAAGACTATAAGTATACTACATGAAATAGAAACAAACCATTTATACTTAATTTATGATTATTAGCCTGTAGGCTTAAAATATTAGCTGATGTCATATTGCATTTTCCAAATTTGCATATATAAGGTAATAATATACTTTGAAACAATTCATTTTATATATGATCATAGATCTCCCTCCATATGCATACAGAAACATATACACCCATTATATTTGACACCAAATCACCAGAAGCATTTATGGAATGGTTGAAACAGAATGCTCAGTACAATCTCAGAGCTATTTTGTGTAGTGAACCTTTTGTAAGTTGCTAATTTTTGAAGATAATTAAGATTTCTGTTAAATATTATTATTTGTATAAACAAAATAACAAACACTTGAAAAAAATCTCAGCCATTACTATAATTTAAAAAATCTCAGCAATTACTATAATTTTTACCTTTAAAACTTTGGATTTTGAAGTGTTCAAATATATATTTATACTAAATTTTCATTTGTACTAGAAACTACCCATATACAAATTTCAAGACAATATTTAGGTGAATCACATGCAATACAACTTAGTTAACCATATGATCAATTTGTCGGTATCATAAATTTATGCCAAATAATCTAAATTCATATGTTTCTTTGAAGACTATTTTTCTCTCTATTAAGAATGAAACATTTTAGGAATGATATAGAGCCAGCTTACTATTCTACCAACAATAGTTAAAAAGATTAAATACAAAGTTGTCCGAAAGGGTTGTTTTAGACTTGTGTCACTCATTTGAAGCTACATTTGTATAATCTATCAGAATAACTGGTTAAAACATCTAGAGTATGCTCATCCAGGGTCCACCACTAATGCATTTTTGCAATATTTGTTTATTTAGAAAGTGTTTTACCAAACAGTATTTTATTCATTCTTTATAACCATTAGATCAAATCTGATATTCAACAAGTTAGAAAACTAGGAACTGACTGAATGAATCTAAATGGTTCACAAATGTGGACAGACAGCCTATATTAACAGCTCTAATTATAAAATCCAAATTTTCTGACTTTATTCATATGTTCTATCTGCTTTTCTGAGAAACTTAATATATGTATTTCATCTAAATTTTTGGTTTATCATACTTTTCCTCAAAAATACATAAAACTCATTATAAATTATTTTTAACACCACGCTCTAAACAACTGAGCTTCATTATAGATTATTTTTAACTAGCTGTGCATTTATTTTGCACAAATTTAGTAAATATCACAAAATACTATTCTTAAAAGTGGTATGGGAAGTAATATGCTGGTGGATCACAACTGTAATCTTAGCTACTCAGGAGGCTGAGATCTGAGGATCATGGTTCAAAACCAGCCCAGGTAGGAAAATCTATAAGAGCCTTATCTCCAATTGACATCCAGAAAAACAGAAGTAGAGCTGTGACTCAAATTGGTAGAATACTAGCCTTAAGGGAAAATGTATAGGGACCTTGCCCAGGCGCGCGCGCACGCACACACACACACACACACACACACACACACACACACACACACACACAAACATACACACTTGTTATGAGGATAAATCCAACTTGGGTGTTAGCCATTAGTAGTTTGATAAGCTAGTTATATGGGATAAGATAACATAGTAGTTTAAAAAATATTCTCAGCCGGGCGCTGGTGGCTCACGCCTGTAATCCTAGCTACTCAGGAGGCTGAGATCTGAGGATCGCGGTTCAAAGCCAGCCCCGGCAGGAGGGACTGTGAGACTCCTATCTCCAATAAACCACCAGAAAACCGGAAGTGGCGCTGTAGCTCAAGTGGTAGAGCGCTCGCCTTGAGCTGAAGAGCTGAGGGACAGCGCCCAGGCCCAGAGTTCAAGGCCCACGACCGACAAAAAAAAAAAAAAAAAATTCTCAAGGAGAGCACAAATAAATAAGATGAAGTACAAAGAACTACGTGATTCTGAGTATTTGGGCATATACAAACATTTTCACTTTAACTCATGTCTTGTCAAGTTCCAAGCTAGACACGATCCACCAAACACTATCTTGTATCTCCAAAAGCTTCTGGAATCATAAAATACTGGAGTATCAGTCAAATATCTGTTTTACTCATTTATTCAGCCAATGCTTGTGTTGTATTTATGAAAGAGAATTCATTCAGACTACTTCAGATCCACTTGCATAAATACAGACAAAATTTTGCAGATAAGATGTGAAACAGTTAAGGCTACATATACTCCATTTTCTAGCAGGTGTGCTAGAATGCCAAGGCCTCAGGAACACTTTATTGTGTCACACTTGTTCCTTGCTTACCTAGATAATACAACTCAAATTTATTTAGAGTATCCTTTTACTCAAAAATGCATCCAAATGTGGTGCTATTTACTAATATATAAATATATGTGTTGCACCATAATAATATACATTTGTAGTACCTTTATATAAATACAGATAAAATATGACATATATTTTAGCAGCTTCCAATTTTTTACTGAGGTCAGTTTTTAGGAGCAGATATTATCATTCTACACAAAAATGGTAAAAAAATTTATTTTACCTGAACAATTATTGTAATGTCTTTTGAAAAGCACAGGTATTAAGAAGCAGGAGATGTGGAACAAGAAGTTATTTTAAAGACCCCATGTATGCAAAGGCAGAATAACATTGTGGTAAGAGAGGATTTATTATACTCTTTACACTATTTTTTATAGAATTACTACTAATATCTACCTTACAGTAGGCTCAATAATTTCACTTTGTAAAGACATACTCTGAGATACCTACTTAGAGTAGGAAACCAGTAAATACTGAAACATATTATTGGTTGCTTTTGGTATATTTAAGTATAGAAGTGGTGAGGGGCTTTTAAAAAAAGATATTGGAGATGTCAAGTCAGGACAAATATCGTAGATATGGTATACATTATCTGTTGAATTTTAGTTCACTTGTAATGATTGAGTAGGAACCTACAGGGTATTAAAGACTTTGTCGAGAATTTGCAATACATCTATGGGTGAATTATTTTTGTTGTAAAATTATCTTTAAGTAGTTGCACAAAGGAATGAATTACTCAACAAAGCAGTTTATTAATACAATGTATCTTGAAAATATCACCATTTTTAATATTCTTGCCCATCCCTCCCCTAGTCACCTCCCTTACTCTTCTAAACTTTGTACGATGTATATTGAATTTTGTACTGCATTTCCCCCCTTCTCTTCGTTTGCTACTTTTTTCTTGATTCCATACCACTTCTTTTGAGTACCTGTTTCCTGGTGTTCTATTTTGCCAAAGTTTGACTTTCTATGGTATTACGCCATTTGATTTCTTCCTTGGATCTATCACATTTCAGTTAATGCATTTATATATACTTGCATTCAATCCAATGTATTAACTTATCAGTCTATATGTTAAATCTAAGCTTCCACATATGAGGGAAAACATGCATCCATTGTCTCTCTGAGTCTGACTTACTTCACTTAACATGATTTTTTCCCCAGGTCATTCCATTTCTTTATATAATAGAATAATATTATTCTTTCTAATGGAGTAAAATTTCATTCTGTATGTTTATGAAATTTTCTTGATTCATACTTCCATTGAGTGATATCTGGGCTTATTCCATACCTTTGGTTGAATAGTGCTGCAGTGAATATGGTTGTGTTGGTAGCTTTACTGTATACTTGTTTGTTATAAATGCCCAGGAGCAGAATGCTGGATCATAGGATAGTGTAACATTTTGAGAAACCTCCATAATGCTTTCCAGAGTGATTGAACAAGTTTACACTCCCACCAACAATGTATTAGTGTTCCTTTTTTTTGTTGCATTCTCATCAGCATCTGTTATTGTTTGTTTTCTTAATAATGTCCATTCTAACTTAGGTGAGGTAGGATCTCCATGTGCTCAATTTAACATAGACAAAACAAAAAAGAATTTCAATGAAGAAGGCAGTATAATGATTGATGAGGAGAATTGGGAAAACCAGTTGGTCTTGTCTCCTGCTACAAGCAAAAGATCATCATTTTATTTAAATCTTAATAAAACATGTGCTTGTGTTCCTTACTATCAAACTAAGATGCTAGGTTTCCTGTTAGTATTTGGAAAATACACCTACATCATTTCTCCATTAGGCACAAAATTGTAGCTTTGCGGGATGCTTGGTTTCACCCTTTAATACTCACTGGCTAGTTTATTTAACCAGACAGAGCTGCCAAATGGAAAGTATAAAAATGTGGCAGATTTTAAGTATCAACATTACCCTACAAAATTATGATCCAGAAATGGAAGGGTCTTAGATAGTTGTTTACAAAAAAAATTGTTTAGAAGATAAGACTATGCATTGGGCTGTTAATGTTATCTAGCATGTAGTGTGTATTCTATGACTGTGTACTGTCATAGACCACTGCTTGGGTTTTGTCATTTATATTTAGATTATTTGACATTTTGTATTGTTGGGCATATATCATTTGTGCTTTATGCAATGCCACATTTATGACTTTAATATTTGCAAATCTTGGATGTATATTATTATTGATTGCTATAATTTTAGATTATTGTTAATTTCTCTTCAATAACTTACTTCTTACTACAATTTGTGCAGATGTAATTGTTCATGCAATTTCCACATTTAGTGAAGAGTATTGAAAACCTGATTAGCTTTCTTTCGTCAGTTCTTCTCAGTTGATTGATAGTTTACAGTGATTAAACTTCTCAGAATTCTTAAATCTTGATGAGTTTATTTACCCAATCTCATCTGTAAAAAATGTTACCTTCCTCAGATTGGGTAAGGTAATGCCTGTAATCCTCACTATGTGGGAAGCAGAGACTTGGAGGATCCAGAATCGAGGCAAGCCAGACAAAAAAAGTTAGTTGAAGAATAATCTGGCCATGATGCCGCAAGTCCTCCAGTTACATAGGAGGCATTGGTAGACAGATCACTGTTGCTGTAGGTTGAAAGCCCAACACCCTATCCAAAACAGAAATCAACAGTGAAAAAAAACAACAACAAAAATCAATCACCATCAATAATAACAATAATGAAAATCCATACTTACACCTAGAGATCTGGTTCAAGTGGTAGAGTATCTGCCTAACAATCATGAGCTGAGTTCAAATCCCAGTGCTGTCAAAAATTGTTAACCTCCATATTTTGGAGATTAATATAAAGACCATGGAATATCATTTTGAAGTTGAGAAAGCAAAATTTTGTGGTGTGTGTGTGTGTGTGTGTGTGTGTGTGTGTGTGTGTGTGATTTTATACAAATTTGCCTTTGTCCAATCTGTGTCTATTTGTGATAGTTTTTTCACCCTTTCCTTATTCTAAATAAAAATGTCTTCCTTTAAAGAAAACACATAAGGTATCAAATTCAATGTGGTGTTTTTATTAAATAATAAGCAACAGAAGCATAGAGAAATATTTCTCATAGTGGTAAAATATATACAACTATAAAATCATAAATATACTGGAGAATTATAATATGAATTTGTAAATTGTATGCAAATAGCTTGAAACCAGATCTATAAAGACATAAATAAAGCAACAAGACTGAAAGGTTTATACGTTGGCTTGTTTATAGAGTAGCACAAACATTTTTCTTTTTTAATTGGCAATTAATTTTCGGCAGCCATCTAGGTACTTTCATGTCAAATTACTTTCCCTACACTAAACAAGATTAGGCATCCAAGCAGCAAAGCACTTACATGAAAGTGAGAAACTGACTGTCAAGGAGATATTTTCCACCTATAACCAATTAAAATGTTTCTTTTTTGATGAATGAGTGTTGTAATTTCATATTTGGTATTTTTACCTAAGTATGTACCTTTATAACATCCTAGTTCATAAGGGCTAAAAAGATATGTACTGCGATTTCTGCTATATTCTTATGCAATTTGCTGAGAATGAAACAAATAAACATTTTACACAGGGGTGAAAGGCTTGTATTAAGATTTAGCTGTCCTCCACTGTACACAAACATACACGGTACAAGATCGCACATGTATCAGTGTGTATGCATAGATGCATACATGTACACACATGTGTACCTTAAGCAGATTAAACTTCAACAAACAGTTCTATAAAATAAATTTTGGTTGACTAATTTTTGAAGATTGTAATTTTGCATTAAAATCTAAAGATGCCTCTATTTAAAAGTTAGATCATTGACACATAAGGTTAAAAAAGGTAATACATTATTGATAATATTCCAGTGAATGGCACAAAAGAAAAAAATATTGATTGTTGAGAGAAGATGTCTCATTTTTCTTACTTCACAGAAGACTGATGTAGGTTCTCGAGCCTATCAATATTATTAGAATTAATGCATATTCCTTACTATTGATCGCCTTAACAATGATTGTCATAACTGATTTATGGGCACTTATGCCTGCTAAATATTTTAAGAAGTAAATATCAGATTTGTATATATAAGTAGACTGACTTGAATAAACAACAGAGCTGGATGTTAACTTCAAGTCTTTTGATTTAATCCATATTTTAATACATTATGCAAGATGAGTTTTTGAGATTGCAAAAGAAAAGCTGAGAGTTGGTCTTAGAACCCAATCATCCTTAGAATTGAAAAGAGGAAAAGAGAAAAAAGAATGAACTATGTGCAGGATCTAATGAGAACCTCTATTTCCATAAGTTAGTGTTGATGTTAATATGCTTCATAAAAATAGTCCTATGCACTAAGCACTTGGGTTATTGAGAAACCCTGTTAAAAATATCACATACATATTCTCGTTCTTCCAAATGAGGGAGATCATGTGACTTACATTTATTTGGGTCAGGCTTACTTCAATTAATATTTTTTTTTCCAGATCTTTCCACTTTCGTATGAATGGAACAACATTTCTGGCTATAAAAGAAATACAAATCAGAACAGCATTGAGATTGCACCTTACACTAGTTAGAATGCCCATAATCAAGAAATCTAACAACAGATGCCTAAGGGGATGTTACCAAAGGGGAACAATACTGCACTGTTAGTGGGAATGCAAATTCCATTACCCACTCTAGAAAGCAGTGTGGAGGTTCCTCATCAGACTATACTTACGGTAATTTACCCAAATGACCACAAATAAGGCCATAGGAAAGCCACCAGTATGACGATGTTCATCACAGCATTATTTACCATAACCAAGATATGGAACCAGCCCACATTGCTCCTCCGTAGATGAATGGATCAAGAAAATGTGGTGCATATGCACAATGGAATTCTATGCTTCTATCAGAAAGAATAACATTGTTCCATTCATAAAGAAATGGAATTTCTAAGGACATCTTTAGTATAGCTTTTTAAGTCTTATGAATGGAGATGGGTGTTAGAACCATGACCTAATCCCTTTGGTATTTTTTGTCCTAAGTAGACTTTGGATAGCAATAGGTTAAAGGAAATACTACATGCCAGTCGCCTGACCATTTGGGAACCAAGCGTTGGCTGGAATTGGGAGTTGGGAGAAGCTGGGACCATTTTAGCAGAAATCAGTTGAGTATGGGGAAGACGGATTGAGGCTTAGATTCTAGAGGCTTGCACTACTTTCATTAACATTTGGCTGAATTTTATTAAATATATATTTTTTCTAGTGCTATTGTTTCCCTTTGGATTACTCACAAGCAGTTAAAACAATTATTTTGCATTAATTTTTGAATAATTTTTTAAATAAAATCATCTGTCGTGCTTCATATTCTAGCAGCTCAAAGTCAGGGTCTCATGGAAAGAAGCTCAAAGTGATTTGCTTTATTTATATTTTTAGAAAGTCAAAATATTTGAGGGCAAACCATTTAAAATTTAAATGTTATAGATTTTCATGAATAATATTACTTTCATTTATTTTGTTGAAATAAATGTATGAATCATTTAAAGATGCCTTAAGGTAGCTCTTTATCATCATCCAGGATATATATATATATATATATATATATATATATATATATATATACACACACACACACACACACACACACACACATATTGCCCTTTTAACTGCTTTATCAACAACTTCTTTAGATAAAGATGTGTATTCAATTGTTCCTCATATAAAATTTTATTAGATACCACCAAGATATAAAAATAATGGTTAACAAAATTAGTTTGTTTATTCATCATCTAATTGGTACTCCCCTTTTGCATTGTTTTATACTTCTATTTATGTTGTAACTATAAATGGATAAATTCTAATAATATTCTACCGAGAATGTGCTGAATTAATTCCTTAAGTTACTTCCATTATTTTTGCTTCTTTGGCATAGGTGAGAGAAATTTTGGCAACCTTTTGAATGCTACCCCTAGTCTATGTGTCAAAATTGGATTAGATACTATGCATAATGCAAATAACCATGTAATTATTTTGAATTTACAATGTATTTACTTTGTAATTGCATAGTAAGTACCATATAATTACAGGATGATTACATGATTATTTCTGCTTTTTACACAGCTTTAAAAGCAAAAGATTTTGTTGCAATTATTATTGGCATTTATTGGTAAGTGTTATATAGTAGGAAACAATATTTATCATGTAATCAACCAAGCAAGTAATTCATATTGGTTTTTTCAGTCACAAAATACTTAAAAGTTATGATTGTGAACCTAAAACAGCTCTAATATGAAATTAAATAGTTAAAAAATAATTGCACCTGAAGAGTTAAAGACCAAAATTAACCACAAATTTGACATTTCAGAAATACTTGATTATACAATTCAGCATTCTGGTAAACAATTAGCATGATTTCAGTCAAAGTTTTCATTTTAGGTTTTTTTTTTAATATTCGAAGAAAATTTTGACTGCTTATTTCTCAGAAGTTCAGGAAATCCAAATGCAATCAACATCCAAATTTATAATGCATATTAATAATATTTCTTTTAACTTATTTATTTTAATCGATCACTCATAGTCTTTTTTTCTTTTTTGCAGACTTCTCTCATTCACAGTCTTAAAACATAAGCAAATATTATAGAAAATAGTAGAAATGATTCAGAGTTCATGTGCCTACCTGCTCAGTAATCACTCAGATTAACCACTTGGGTTAGTATTGAGTATCTATGCTATTTAATATACTAATATTAGCAGAGTATTCAAATCTATACATTATTCTGATTTGTACAAAGACTCTATTTCCTTTTAAATTCTCATTCGTAGCACTGTGGGTTAGTATTTCAATATTATAAATTTGGTTAGACACATTTATCACCAAATGGTAGCAAAATATCCAAACAAGCTCATGGTCATTTTTTTTTACTTCTTCCAGAAGTTTAACGGATTTTTATTTCACATTTAAGCTTTTGATCATCTTGATGAGTATTTGAAAGTTGTAAGCATCCCGATCCCCCACGTTGCATAGTCCATTTCCAACATAGGATCTAGTGAGTGTCTGAGGTCTTGGTTCACCCTTTGAAACTACTGCATTCTGAGTATAGTGTGCTAGGACAGAGGCAAGAGGGACTTCCCTACCCTGCTGTTAAAGATATGAATGAATTGAAAGGATACAGGTAGGTGTGTTTTTTTATTGAAGAGCTACTGCTTTGCCATCAGAGGCTGCCTTGTTCACTGGAGTGGTGATAATTGCTATAGTATAGGGATGCACCACATGATGACGCCTGAAGAAGTTTGAAAACATGGTTACCCTGTTTGCTCAGTACGGTGTGTACAAATGATTGAAGGGTTTATCAAAATGTGGAGGCCAAGTCAAACTTTCTAGCATGGATCATGATGTTTCACCACGGTCGAACTCCAAACCGGTTCTGACACTGCTCTGTCAAGTGCACTTAAAAAAGATTAGACCTCCAAAAGCTTTTTTATTCTCCTGAAATTTCACATGTATAACACTGTACAGTTTATTGTAATTCAGAGTATTGGGTTTCCTTCACAGAAGCCCTGATTTATTGGGTTTAGGTTTGGTACTACAATCTGAATTTCTAACCTTTCCAAGTTATACTCAGGTTGCTGTTGTGGGGGGTCATGCTTGGAGAAATATTGATTTGGAGTAATTATCTGCAACTTTTCATAAAGGAAGAGTTATCAGAATTGTCCCCTATCTGCAAGAAGAAAAATAAAGCAATGGTACCAGTTACCCACTTGCTTCAGATTTGTGTTGGAACTCATGACTGAGCATCTACTTAATTACCCTTACTGCCTACCAGTTAATTAGCAGATAGGAACGGACATGATTTATATTGGGTCTGACGCTTAAGACACTTGGGTGTGTATTAGTTTCCACACTCTTTCCCTTGTTCATTTCTTACTTTCTTTCCCTTGTCCATTTCTTACTTTCTAAAGAGCTCAATAGCAAGTTCTATTTAAATCTATGAATACTCTTAATCCACCTCAAGGATAAGAAATACCTTACAGTTGAGACACTTCACATCCAAACAACAAAGAATAACCTATCCTCCAATTGAGAACACTTTTCCTAACTTTTGTGGACAGATCAAAAGACAGCAATATTAAAAAAAATTACATACTTCCAATATATAACTTAGAATAATGTACCCATTTAATGCATCTCAGTGTGTTGAATAAAAATATTGGTTGTAGAAGAAACAAAATAATTCATAACTACAGCACAGAATGACTACCAAACAATTTATCACACAATACACTGTAAAGAAAATGGAAAATAAGCAAAACAATGAACAATTTTCAGATAATTATTTTTGTATGTATGCATTTTATAGACAGCTTCATCAGTCTCTAACTTGAAATGATTTTGCTTTTCGTCTGTTCATATGCACAAATATATATGTATGCATTTGTATATATATGAATTAAATGATTTTACTTTTTTCCTGCTTTATATATATATATATAACAGAGAATATATACATTTTATGTACATATATATGTAAATATATAAATTGAGTTTTACAGAATAAGAATATATAAAGTGGGTTTCAGAGAATAAAAATGATATATAATATATTATATATTTGTGCATATGTAATATATACTATGCATTATAGTATATATTCTCATATAATATATAACACTATACAATATGTAATATGTTATATAACATATGTAATATATATACAGTATATATATTACATGATATACTGTATAATATACTGTATTATATACAATGTATAATATGTAACACCCTCACTCACAGATAGATAAATAGATAGCTATCAACTTCACATTATGTTGCAAATCAGCCAGGCATAGAAACACAGATTCACACAATCTCACTTAAATTTGAAATTTAAAAAGTTGAACTCAGAAGGAAAGAGTAAAATTGTGGTGGTAAAGCCAATATAATGTTATAAGGACAGAAAAGCTTGCTAGGAAATGTAAGTTAAAAATATTTATTGCTTGATAAAACAATATATCATGTATTTGAAGGTATCTAGAACAGTAAGTTTTAAATGCTTTCCTCATACAAATAAGGTGAAATAACCTGTGAAGTGATCACACTTTAATTATTTAACAATGTCACAGTATATATAGAGATCTATATATATATCTATCTCACTATAAATAAACTATTTGCTTATAAGTATAATAGTATAAGCCAGAATATGTATTTTATTAAGTAAAATATAATAAATTCAGAAAAAAGTAAAATAGCAACTTCTCCCTAAAATACTATACTGATTTCATCCTAACATAAAAAAAATCTAATTTTAGGAATGTTACAGTCTCAATGCTATAGACCGTAAAGACAGGAAATCAATCCATTTGAGCAGAGAATTGGTGGCTCACACCTGTAAGCCTACCTAGAGAGGAAGCTGAGATCTGAGGATCATGTCAAAGTTAGCCAGAGCAGGAAAGTCCTAAAGACTTTTATCTCCAATTGACCTGAGAAAACTAGAAGTTGGAGCTGTAGCTCAAATTGATAGAGCAATAACTTTGAATAGTAAAGAGCTCTAGGACAGCATCCAGACCCCAAGTTCAAGCCCTATAACTGACCCCCAAAAAATCAATCCATTCTATTATTTAATAAAAAATATCTTAAATTTATGACAATAATATGATAAATTTATAAATTTATGATTTCCTCAAATACAGACTTGATCATGTAATCTTAAAGATAAGCAAAAATGAGTAGGTTAAGATAAAATTTAAAAACGTAAACTTTTATGTGTTGGTTCAAAACAGCAATTTCGCACTGGTAGGAAGAAGTGTCTAGCTTAACCACAGCTCATATAAAATGGCTTATGAGATTTCGTTAACTACACAGCATGTGAGTCAACAATGTAACATGGCTGCCAAAATAAGCAATAAGCACAATGAAAATGTTTCACTTTGCCAGGCTCAATAAACATTATTTTGCTGTTCTGATGGTCTATAATTAGGATAATTAAGAACTGAAGAGTCAACATTGGCCCCATCTACTAATTTCCTGATTGTTTATGGACTCTGGCCACTCTACATTTTGTTGCTCAGAATTCTAACACTGTTCTATTTTATTTTTTTAAATCAATTTAGAAAACATAATGAAGACATCTTAGTCACTTTTAGCTCACCTTAACACATTATTGTAGAACTTTGATTTAGTCTTTACATAAATATACCAAGATATTCAGCAATAATATAATAATAATAATGTAAAAGAATAGTAGTACTTTTGCTTTTGTATCAATAATCTTGCAGCAAGTGTTGGATGCAAGACCTTTCAGATCAGCACAGAATTTGTTATGGTTAATAGGAAATCATTATTGACAGCCTATAAATTTTTCAAGAATTATTAAATTGAAATGAATATTTAGATTTTTTTCTTTTTTCTCTTTTCTTTCCTCCTCCTCCTCCTCCTTCTCCTTCTTCTTCTTTTTTTTTTTTTTTTGGTTGGTCATGGGGCCTGAACTCTGGGCCTGGGCGCTGTCCCTCAGCTCTTCAACTCAAGGATAGCACTCTGTCACTTGAACACAGTGCCACTTGTGGTTTTCTGAGTGGTTTATTGGCGATAAGAGCCTCATGGACTTTCCTGCCTGGGCTGTATTTGAACTGCTATCCTCAGATCTCAACTTCATGAATAGCTAGGATTACAGGTGTGAACCACCAGAGTCCGGCTTGAGAACATTTCTTTACACATTGAAAAGGCAAATGTAAAAAAGATACAGCTAATTATTATGGTTAGGCATAGTAAATCGAGTAAAAAATATATTAAATGAAACACTTTCTTTACTAACTGGTCATGTATTATCTTGACATTTTACAAAGCAGTTTATGAATATAAGGTATCTTGATCAATGTTACTCCTTTCAACATTCTCACCTCTCCCTTCCCTACCCACTCTTTCTCTCATTCTTAATTTTGTGGGATATACATTGGACTGTGTGTTCTGTGTGTTCCCCCTTTTCTCCTCTTGATTTGTCTACTGTTTCCCCTTGCCTCATTCCACTAAGTAGTCGTTGTTAATTCATCCTGAATAATGACATTCAACTGGCAGGTGTTTTTTCTTTCAGTTTTGTTTTGTTTTTTCCAAATTGTGTTAATTATATGATTGTAAGAATCTATTATTTAGATTATAAAATAAAAATAAAGCAAATTAGCGTGCAATCCCTGCTGCTACAACAACACTCTTAATGACTTTATGGAATAAATATTGTAGTTTTATTCTGTGTTGGTGGATTATGGCACTCTGCCCCATGCAGTTATTGAGGGAGACAGTTTGATAGACTCATGGCCATTTTCAGTCTGTGACTCTGAAATTGTTTTTTTTTTTTTTTTTGTCTGTTGTAGGGCTTGAACTCGGGACCTGGGTGCTTTCCTACAGTTCTTCAGCTCAAGGCTAGCGTTCTACCACTTGAGCCACAGTCTCACTTCCAACTTTGCAATTCTTTTGAGTATCAAGATTATCTGATGGACCTTTTGCATGCAGTCAGCTACAGAACAATGGAATTGAAGACTGTGCATACTTTATTTTTTATTTTTATTTTTTATTGTGAAAATACTGTACAGAGGGTTTACAATTACATGGGTAAGATAATAAGTACATTTCTTATCAAGCATTGTAGTCTCCTCCTTTGTTTCCCCTTCCCATCCCTTCCCATCCTCCCCCCATCCAATCCTCCCCACTACCCCAGCTCCCCTCCCCCCCCACCAAAGTTGTAAAGTTCATTTTTCGACATAATGACTTGTGCATCTCATTGTTGCAATGGGTCCACCTGTATCCCTATTTAAATGATTTGTTTTTCCCCTTCCCCTCCGCAAATTATACTGACATCTAATACAGTGAAAGCAGGGGTTATACCGTGGGGGAGGGACATACAAAGCAACAAAGAAATAATCTTATAAATATGTTAGAAACAATAGCATGAAAGAAAAAAATTTGAATACATATCTTAGGATTCATTTCCTTAACATCACCTTCTCTGACCTTTTCTTCTTGACTCAGACATATACTAGATATTGCAAATAAGGGAAACCATGGGACCAAAGACCTCGGAGTCAAAGCAGACACCCCGAAAACGTTACAGGTTGGATTAAGAGAAACCCTAGGTCTCCTTGGCACAGGCCGAAATTTTCTTAATAGAGACCCAGAAATACAACAAATCAAATAAAGGTTGGACAAATGGGATTGCATGAAGTTGCAGATGCCCCTCAGTAGATGAATGGATCAAGAAAATGTGGTATATATACACGATGGAATTCTATGCCTCCATCAGAAAGAATGACATTGCCCTATTTGTTAGGAAATGGAAAGACTTATATTAAGTGAAGTAAGACTGTGCATATTTTAATGTCCAAGTTTAGAAGCATTATGTTTTTCCTTATTTTATAATTCAGAAGTGTAAGATTTGTTTCCATATCATATGAGGAGTAAATATTGTCTACCTGTATACAGGATAAAAATGCTTTCATGAACAACTTGTCAATTTTTGTTATATCTCATTTTTCAGGCAAAAAATATCCATTTTACCTTATTTTTACAACTAAAACAAATTCATTTCTTCTCCAAGAGAAATAAATGTCTCAATATCCATTCTACTAGTTGAATCTAGGTCAAAGTCTACCATACCTAGATAATAGAGTATGGAGTGTTAATTTTGGCACCTGTTACAATTCTATGAACTGAAAATAAACTATATCTGTCCTTGCCATCACACATGCACACACACACACAGACACCCACACAGACAGACACACACTTTTCCACCACTTCCAAACTTCCACAAAATATAAACTCTATCTAGATTAAGAAAAAATTGAGATTCTAAAATTAAGGTGAAAAATAATTTTGCAATTCTTTTTGTGGATTTCATTATGTCCCTTAAACCAAAATAAAAGAAATACATGATTATATTCTAAATTTCATTTATTGAAATAATTCTTTTTTTGGGTGGGGGTCCGGTCATGGGGCCTGAACTCTGGACCTGAGCACTGTCCCTCAGCTCTTCAGCTCAAGCTAGGGCTCTACCACTTGAGCCACAGCACCACTTCTGGCTTTTTTTTCTGCTTATGTGGTGCTGAGGAATTGAACTCAGGGCCTCATGCATGCAAGGCAAGTGCTCTACCACTGAGCCACCTTCTCAGCCCCTGAAATAATTTTTTTTATCTATTGTTTTACTCTGTTCATCTTTCAATTAACTATATTTTCACATGTCCATTATCCACCATGACTTTGTTTTAAGTGCATGTTTAGAGTCAACTTTCTAAGAGGTGAATTATGTTTTACTCTGACTTTGTTGAGATCTTCATGCCAGTGCAACTTGGACATCAAACAAACATTTTGGAGGGAAGATATATTTCACTGATAATAAACTGTTCTCAAATATATTTAGGTTCTGATCCATCTGCTTTCAGCTAGTTCATGTGCCAGAAAACACATCCAAAGTTGTTTATTTACTAGATATAGTAATCAAACTTGGTTATTGTGTGTTACATGATTTCTTACCTATTAATTTTGGCCTTGGGACTTTCTGAGATACTAGAATTGATGGGAAGGGATAAATCTTTCATCAGAAGTTTGCTACCTGGATATCTTTTTGTCTTGAAAAATTCACTTTCTTCATTCTATTTTTTCCTTCCCTCCCTGCCTCCCTCCCTCCCTGCCTCCCTCCCTCCCTCCCTCCCTGCCTCCCTCCTTTCCTCTCTTCCTTCCTTCCTTCCTTTTACCATTTGTGTTGTGGAAGTAATCCTATTTCTAATGTTGCATAACCTCATATATCTGGTCCTTTCCCTCATATTTTGTTCACAAACTATACTGCTTTTTCCACTCATAACTATTAACAAATCAAACTAGTTATGTTTTATTTTGTGCACAGTGGTGCCCAATCAAGCTACCAATATATATTACTTGGAAAGTAGTGCTACCTACTGTGAAGGAAAAAAATCAGAAGCCCCATACAATAGTAGTTTAATTTCTACTCATAGATAATCTAGAGAATATAATGTGGAAAACTTCTTTTAGCCAAGGGAACCTAGTCTGGCAAAGATACTGACAGCTTCATCATATTTGCCAAACAATTAAGCAGTCTGTGCCAATGTTCTTTCTGAAGTGAAAATCTAATGGTATTATTTTCCTTATTGAAGTCTTATTATGAATCCCTTATTACTTTGATTGTAAAATCTAAGCTCCTTAATATGCCATGTAAAATTTTCCTTGCTTTTAATACTTCTACCTCTTAAGCAAATTACAAATCAGGCACTGTAGAGAGGCTGAAATACATTTGCGTTTTCAATCATTTCTCTTACCATACAGTCTTCTCTTTTCTGTTTTTTTTCTCATTGTGACCTTTAAGTTCCATCATGTTCATCTGGTCATGGAGTTATTGGAAACTGACAAGTCACTTCAATTCCACTGTGGAATTGGCAAGTAATAGCTTCAAAGGAAGGGTAAACATTTTGAACATATAATGCTGGTTTTTCACTTGAAAAAGAAATTGTTCAGTCATCAACAAGTGTTCTATAATTTGAATTATTTTCTTTGCTAGTAGTTCACAAACATGACATATATATATATATATATCACTCAAATGAATGTTTTCTTCCTTCTTTGGTGAATATTTTATAGATACAATTAAGTTTATTGAGAATGATTTTTTTGTATTAGAGACAGAATTGCCAATCAATGACTATGGATCAAACAATATTCTTAGTGAAATCTTTAATAGAGCAGATAAACCACATTTCCATTGGATTTGTTTTAAAACATGATTTCCATTCTGTTAAAAGAAATTAGATGACTATTGTTTAAATTATCCAAGAATCTATGGTTTAGTAAGTACTCTGTGGGACAACTAAGTATAATTTTGTTAAGTTTAAGTATATATAAATCATAGAGATAACAATATTGATGTTATTTAACATTTTATGTTCCTTGTAGATTGCACTATTTCAAACTATGGTATATTGTTCAGTGATCAGAACAGCCAGGCAGGAAATATTTTCTCCTTATGAGTGAGAAAATAATGTAAAAACGTTTTAACAAGGTTAAAAAATTGTAATATAGAAATAGTAACTGGTTGTCTAAGAATTCAAAATCACATCTTCCGATCTTAGGGCTTCAATATTTAAACAAACAAAAACAAAAGACAAAAAAGAAGGACTTCAAAAGCTAACACCAGGAAGAGATTGGTACTCTCATTCCCCCAGGCTTCCAAGCTGAGGAGTATATCCTGCCAATTCTAACTGTCTCATTTATTCAAAGAGATAGACTAGAAAGCTCAGAAACCTTTGGGGACCCACTCCAAAGCACCAGATTTGGCACAGAAAACATCCCTAAAGCGCAGATTGGAGTAGGAGCAAAGAAAGACAAACATTTGCAGTGACTGACTTTTACTTTAAGGCCTTTTTTATTATGATTTTATTAAAGTGTTTGCCGTGGCATTAAGTACCAAGATAATCTTAAGCAGAGAGGCCTTTGGGATAGGGGTTATGGCAAGTTAAAGTTTGGCCTATGGACACCAAAAGCATCTTCCTATGTTGTAAAAATAATAAAATTGAAGTCAGATGAGGCATTTGGGGATAGTAAATCTAAGGTCTGTATCTCTGCCAAAAGATGCAATAGAAACAGCTACATTTCTCCCAACTCTGCTGTTTGTGTTGTTGTTGCCAAATTCACCAGTGTAATGTCCATTAAAGTAACATCTTCGAGAAAATAGCACAGTGTCAGTTTTGTCCATGAGAGTGAGAAAAATAGAAAGATGAAAATGGTACTTCTGACCACCTCTGAAAAACTGTGGGGAGTCAACACTTTAAAAATCCATCATAATAAGTGAGTTGAAGGAAGAATATATTGCAAACCAAAATGAGTTTCATCACAGAGGTCATGTACAATTTATAGGAAATGAATGACATGGATCACTGCCTTATGGATCTAAGATTCAGTTACCACTTTCTTTCTTTTTAAAATAAACATATGACCAAACAGTAATGTGAGATGAAAATTCTTAATTCAGATCTGATACTGTCTCAATTCAACATATTCTGACATTCCACAATTGCTTACATAAGTCACTATACAACTTCTTCAACCAACTTTTTCCTCTGAATACAAGGTAGAGCTCATGATGTCAATGGTGAGAAGTTGGTCTTGCATTTCTCCTCCACTTCCTCAGGACATCATCCTCTCTGATTTCTAAACCTTTCCTAAATTAATATAATGTGTCCAGCCCTAGAGCTCCCATATATTCCCTTGACGGTCTATCCATCGCCACTCTTCATGAAAATGTGCCTCACATTTGACTAGTGTTCAGAATTTGGGCACTACTGAAGAATTTCAAACACTTCATCTAAATGTTTCCTTACTTTCTGTAATATAAAATGTCTTTTGAAAATGCTCTGTTGAAAGTCAAATGCAGAGGTTTCTCAGGGAATTAGGGAGTTTACCAGAAAATGGTAGCTTAAGACAGTTAACCTAGATTTAATTATACATTGTTCAACATAGACTAAGCTTATTTTTTTAATATGATGGACTTTGACATTTCCATATTGACAGGTCCAGATTAATATTACAAACAAATAAGACATATTTTCTTCACATATATTTCCTCATCTAATAAGCTACTCATAGAAAGTTTAGGAAAATGTTCATTATGGAAAGATTTGAGAAATTATGTGGTTTTTATTTTTAAGCATAATTTTCATTTTCTAATAAAATAATTGGTTATTTGAACATAGTAGGGTGACAAAACAAATTTCCATCAGACATTGTTAAGAAACTATACAAATGATGACATTAACATTTAATTTTAGTAGTTGAAATGAGAACTTTCATTTTAGAAATCATTGCATGTATTTCAAATATCAAGCTTTAAACAAAACGGAAGGGCAAACAAAAACAAATCCTTTAACTAGGGATACAGGTAGACCCATTGCAACAATGAGATGTATAAGTCGTTATATCGAAAAACAAACTTCACAACTTTGGTGGGGGGGAGAGGATTGGGTGGGGGAGGTGTGGGGAATATGGGAAGGGACGGGAAGGGGAAACAAAGAGGAGGCAACAATGCTTGGTAAGAAATGTACTCATTATCTTGTCCATGTAATTGTAACTCCTCTGTACAGTATTCTCACAATTAAAAAAATTAAATTTAAAAAAACAAAAAAACCCAGAAGATTCATGTACATTTCATAATCACATTCTATTTTAATGATGAATGTAACATTAAAAATAGCTTATATTAATTATGAAACAAAACTGATTTAGTATTTTTAATTAAAATGAATTAGTTCCTGTTCTCTTTACAATTTTAATTGTATTTTATTTTATCTGTTGAATCTTCATTAATAGGCTTTAGTTAATTTCTGAAATCTGAAATATGTGAATAGTAAAATTCCAGAGGTAAAACGTAAAGCTTGTTAACTTAATTCATTGCAATGGAAACTTCATAAGTATATTTCTTGCTGAAATACAAACATTATTCATGTGATTTCTTATAAGTTTCTTACATTTTTAGTACAGCATCCTAATGCCAATTATTACACATTTTATAGGAAACTGCTTCTTTGCAGTTATAAAAGTATATATCACTCGAAATTGTTTTTTTTTTTTCAAAGAAATCTCATCCTGTGATAAGAAGGCTGGCAACAAAATGGTATATTGGTATAAATTAATATTTTATGGCTTTTCCTGATATATTTTGTTTAGCAATTTTCCCTGGGAATTCAACTCCTTCTTTAAATCTGTAACTTAGGAAGCTTGAATTTCTTCCCATTAGGGCTAAGGCAATAATTTTGTAATTAGTGAAATCATTGTCACACTGCATAATCAGCTCATTGAACACATACATTATGTAAGGAAAATAATAAAAAAAATTGTTGATAGTAACATAACTGTCCCATTAAAGTCTTGATTAACTTTATAACAATAATCTGGCATCACTTTACTTTTATAAATTAGCAGACAAAATGGAAATATATCAAACAATGTTCCTGTTTCTTTACAGAAGGGAAGGATGCTTAATTAAAATAATATAATGCTGGCAACATTAATTTCTTAGTGTGGGGATTTAACAACTTGCTTTGGAGGCCAAAATTATATTTCAGCAGTTTCATGCTAAATGTTTCAAGGAATACCGTATGGCCCCTGGGCACTGCATAACGTACAGTAGAATCGGAAACAATTGATGTGTGTAATGACAGTTCGGGCATCCTTTCCAGATGAGCTGACCTGCCCTGAATCTACCCTGCTGCTACTGTTTGGTCAGCAGGTAACTTCCACCATCTGTTTCTCTAGTAGCAGCTGAATTGTTTTTCTTATTGTGCAACTAAATGATGAGACGTGTTAAATATGAGACAGAACTTGTAAGCATGGCTATTCTAACTATTTCTCTTTAATTTTCTAAGACTAATTTTAGCTTGGAATGTATTTGCCTTTGGTACTATGAAAAGAGTTTTCATTCTGAGCCTCATCAGACCAAGGCCTGTAAATTTTTTATGAGGAATGTACATATAATTATAGAGATTGCTGTAATTTGCTGTTTGTATTATTAACATTCTTATGGTTATATAATAATCATTTCTTTTAGCTAAGTACTTTTCATGATTACCAAACTGGCCATGAATTCTATAGAGCTCTTAGCAAAACACGTATAGTCTGTTGACTTGAAAATGTAGATGCAATTTTTGCATTGTTCTTTGCCTTTCTTCTTTGAAGATCTAAATTTATAATATTTGGTTTTTTAAAAACTTAGCAAATAGGAAATAATCACAGTGATTACTACCAAGAAAAATCTGTTGATTTTGACATTAACTTTATAGTTATGCATAAGTTTTTCCATTGATAGGAAGAAAAGATTATTGTAAAACTCTGTCTGTGACTTGGTATGTGTAACCACTCATATTCTTTGGTCTAGGCCAGGTAAGGCGGTGCTCCCAATATTGGTCAAGAGCCTGCCATGAACTGATCTGCAGCTTGACTCTGCTTGACTTGCTTCATAGTGAGTAGATATTCTGTAAATCACTATGACTTACAAAACGTAGACATTCAATTGACACATGACATACACTTGCAGAGACACATCACAGAGTAAAATGTTACTTTAAATTCAATTTCTGATTTTTCTCATGTAGTATCAGTTCTCTTGTCAGATTTCCTTGTTTGCACTACCTTTTAATTTTTTTTCAAAATGGATCAGGTGATTTAGATAATAAAAAACCAAGAAAGTTTAGAAAAACATAGAAAGTTAAACTCATTTAAAAAGAGTAATAGGTCATACACGGTGCTCACAGCTGCAATACTAGCTACTAAGAAGCTGCTATCAGGAGGATATAACCATGGTACATACCTAGTATTTTTGTGATGTGGAGATTGGAAATAAGATCATGATCCAGACTCTCTAGAGCATAAGTTTAAGACCCTACTGAAAAAAAATGTATCTAAAGAAAAAAGATACCAGATCATGGTTCAAGTACTAGAGCACTTCCCTAGCAAGCAAGAGGCTCTGAGTTCATCCTTCTCCCCAGACCCACTGTTCAACAACAACAGCAACAACAAGAACAAGAAAACCCAACAAATACATTAAACATAAAGGAAAAACACATTATGATTATACATTAAATTTATTCTAAGATTTCTAGTAGACAGGGTATAGAAATGAGATGGGAATTGACAATATTGTCACAAAATCTTTATCTTTTATGAAGAATGATGAAGCGGTTTCTATATAATGATGACTCTAAAAGTTAAGAGAAGTGATTTTGAGTTCCTGCATGAGTTACTTCTATGGCCTTGGATAATTTAATTTAAACCCAGTCTTTACCATGTCCTTCCCTGCTCTCTCACGGGCTAAGCTTGCAGTAATACACCCTCATTTGCCATTGTGTTTCTCACTTAGATCCAGTCACTGGAGCTTTCATGTTGGTACACGTGCTGGGGCAGACATACTTGACTCAGCTTTGTCATTTCCTCTTTCTGGGTAATATTATTCCAGAAATTGCCACAGTCAGCTTGATTATTTTATTTCTTTAGTATCTTGCCATTGAGACTTTCCCTGAATTCCTTTGTGCTAGTACTTTTCCTCAGGTCATCCTAAAGCAACCTGGTGAATTTATATTCATTCACTTATTATGTTGTCTACCATTTTGAACAATGAATTTCACAAGCCACTGACTTCATTGACTTTACTTATAGTATAATGTCCCCATTCTAGAGTAATGCTGGACACATGTGCTTCAGACAATAAGTAGCATTTTCAATAAGGACGTAAATTATCAGCCTTTTAACTAGTTCTTTTCACAAACATTAAACCTGGAGACTCTGTTTGGAGTATTTTCTTTGACATGCCGTGTTTCATGTTATATATTTGTATATCATTTAACATTCTTTATCAGTTACATGTTAAGGAAACATTGAATCAAGTAACCTCCAAAGTTTCTTTCATTTCAAAACATGTGTAATATGATTCTTAGGCAAACTCAAGAAAAGTAAGAGCTCTTCAATCTGCCTACATTTCAATGTTCTTATTTCTTTCTATTTCTAAGGTTTCTTTTATCAGTGATGACTGTTCTTAAAAATATGCCATTGAAATCACAGACTGAAAATTTACTGAAATGCTTCTCCTAGATCATATTTCTTGTCTGTGTCCCACTTACTTTGAAAGCTGTGCAAGATACCTTTAGTCTGTGAACCAAGGTTTTCCTAGAAAAATACATAATGTTTACAATGGTGATTTTGCCAATTAGCTTATAAACCCTAACATATAGTAAACAAATAAATTGAGTACTAAAGATATTGCTCCTCACTCAAAGCTTTTACCTAGTTGATGAAAAATATTGCTATGTATCAACTTAGATATTTCCAACTGGGCCTGAATGTGATGTATTTCTTTATTATGAGCTCTTACTGTTAACTGTTTTCATTTTAATCCTAAATGAGGATAAGTTACTTGAATCATACTCTTTGTGTTAGAAGATATAAGAATTTATAGGTCCAGACAACTTTCAGAGTTTTTGAAACTTTTTAATATATATGATCATTTTTATAACGTTCAGATAAAAATATTGAATGAGATCTTTATATCACAAATTCAATTATTGAAATTCTTTCCCGAAAAGAATACTTACATACACTATGCAAAGTCTATGTGTGCTTGATTACGTCTTCACATCTAAGATTTTTCTTGACCCAAAAGTGAAACAATAGATTCACTTCTTAGATCTTGAATTTTTTTCTACTTAACAGTTTGGAGATACTTTTATACCAGTCTTTATTTTTCTATGGATTACAGGATATCCTATCTTGTCACTCATAGCTTACTTAGCTAAACATTTGTTTCTTTCTACTGTCCTGGTGTTTCTTTATTATTCCTAATAAAATTGAAGAGGAAAGAATGTACATATTTATAAATTTTATACACATACTAAATACAAATATTTTTTATAATCCTGTGGATTGCTTATTCTTCATATATAAACTCTGTATTCCTATCCTTAGGAGATTTTTAATATTTATTCAATCACTCTTTCCTTTTAAAAATGGTATGGGCTCTTTGTCAATTGAAGATAGTAGCTTTGTGTCAAGTATTGTAAATATGCATTACCAGTTGTCACTGGAATTAACTTCTTTGAGATTTAAGACAACTCTCAAAAGTAAGGCTTTGAAAGCTACTCAGAATTAAGTGGCTATGGGAGACAGTTATTCACCAACATCTATCCAGGTAGAAATGCTCTATTACTTAAGTATTTCGAATGGAAGTGTCAATTTAGCTTATTTTTTAAGATAAAATGACTAGTCTGGTAAAATAATCTTGTATCTGGAGTGCAATGATATAACTAATACTTAAGGAAATCATCACTGTGGCTCATCTATAATTTAAACATTTGGTTGGTGTCACAGAGAAGTTTCTCCCTTCTCAGTTCTTCATGTACATAGTCCTTTATGGTATTATTAAATGTATACTGTCTTTTCTTTTCTTTTCTTTCTTTACTTTTTGTGCTGGTCCTAGGGTTTGAACTCAGGGACTGGGTGCTATCCCTGAAATTTTGCTCACACCTATGACTCTACCACATGAGCCACAGAAGTGCTTCTGGTATTTTGGAGGATAATTGGGGATATTAGTTTCATAGACTTCCTTCCAGAGATACCTTTGAACTTTGATCCTCAGGTCTCAGATGGCTGAGTAGCTAGAATTTCATGTGTGAGCTGCCAGCTTCTGGCTATATAATATTTTTTTCTATACCACAAGTTGACAATAATGAATCTACATTAAAGCAAAAAAATTAACCTGAGAATTATTATTGTGAAAGGATATCATATAGAAGCATGGTTCTCCTATTTCCCTCAACAGAAAAGTTAAAAAAGTAAATTTTTCTATGAATTTTCTATTGTCTACAGCCAAGGTTTTTAAATACTCCATTAGAATTAGGGTATGAGAACATCCCTGTATTCATGGGATAATCTATTCGTGAAAGCTGAAGACCAAGGACTGATCACTTCATGAATGCCCCTCCAGGCTCCTCCACATTTTGGGGTCCTCACAAGGAATAAATTTTGATGTAAGTTTTTAGGATGATGTTCAAACCATACTATAAGATATATAATAAAGATATAATAAATGTGACTAGCCTGCTCCGGTGGCTCATGCCTGTAATCCTAGCTACTCAGGAGGCTAAGATCTGAGGTTCACGGTTCAAAGCCAGCCTGGGCAAGAAAGTCTGTGAGACTCTTATTTCCAATTAACCACCAGAAAACCAGAAGTGGCGCTGTGGCTCAAGTGGTAGAGTGCTAGCCTAGAGCTGAAGAGCTCAGGCTCAGAGTTCAAGATCCACAACTGACAAAAAAACCAAACAAAACAAAAATGCCTTTGTGATGATCAGTCAATAATTCCTATGATCAGTATACTCATAATAGTTGATGTGGATTAAGTTTTTGGAAGATTGCTTGGAATGCAGAAAGTACACAGTGAATAAATTGTATTATTACTGTTAGAATTCCATTTTACATCCATCTACAAGTAAGGGATTTTTCTCCTTGAGTCCAGTAAGGAATCTAGTGATTCCTTTCCTTTTCACGAGTGAATTAGCATTTAGAGGGATGCAGTTGACATGTGGAAGTGAGGAGAGATGTTCCAATTAGTGGAATCTCCCTGGAAAAGCTTGATTTCACTGCTTTCAGACACCAAAGCCTGGAACACATGGGGCACTTCGGAATAATGTGGGAAAGGTAAGCGGATAGTAAACTGGGTCCAGTGAAATTGGCATATTAAAAAATTAAAAACCAGCTCTAGAAAAATTTCTACCATGTTCCGTTGAGCTGTCTCTTAGCTCTTCAGCTCAAGGCTAGCGCTCTACCACTTGAGCCACACTGGTTTTTGGTGGTTAATTGGAGATAAGAGTCTCACAGGCTTTCTTTCCCAGGCTGGCTTTGAACTGCAATCCTCACATCTCAGCCTCCTGCTTAGCTAGGATTATAGGCGTGAACCACTGGCACCCGGCTACCATGTTCCTTTTGATAGCAACTATCTTTCTTCCTCAAGTTTCCCTAGATTGAACACTACAAACTAATTTTTTTAAAATTTTAAGCAACATAGTGATTAACACTGTAAAGTTTTAGTATAATCTTACTATACTGAATAATAGAGTAGTACTAATAGTATAGTATCTTATAGAAGTATTTTAAGAAGTATGAATGGTATTATTATATTATTTTTCTCTGTAGTGTCATTACAATGATCATTTGATGGCAATTTATTTCTCTCAATAGAAATAAGAGGAAAGAAAGGAATATTTTTAATGGCTTAAAATTATTAATTAGATTTTTAAAAATCTGGCTAGCACACTTTCTATAGACAAAATAATAATTTGATATGGCATATTAAATTACACATTAACTGTTTAGTGTTTTGCTTTAAAAATGTGTAAAAATGTTTTATATGGAGACAACATAAGAAAGCTAAAAGGCCTTGCATCCAAGTGAATAAGATATCACCTCAGCATCATAACCACTTCACAGCCTGCAGACAACTGTGATGGAGCCAACACCAGGCCAAGTAGAGGCTGCCAAAGAGCCAGATGCTATTGCTGGAAAGCAAATTTTCTCGGCTCAGCATCTGGATGTTTGAAATGCAATCCAGAAAGAACAAGGACAAGCAATATTTGTAGAGGGGAGCACAATGCCCTTTCCTAACCATTTTATGTGCCACAAAATCGAACATTTATAACCGAGTATTTATTAATTCCCCAAATCAAACTTAATTGGCCTTGAGCTCAATATTGTTCCTTATTACTGATTACAACCATGAAGGCATTTGTATTTTAAGCAGGTTGTAAATGGCATGTTTTGTATTTTTGTCTTCAAAGAATGCAATGCAAGGTGTTTATTAAATCATGTACTTAGTGAATTTTTTAGGACTCAAAAAGGAAGAATTCACTTTTTGCAGTGCAAAAACAAAATTAAAATCTTACTTTTTGCCCCTAATATAAGTAATCTTAATATAAATGAGCAGATAGAAAGATCCACTGGAAAATAAAGTAAATAAAATAAAGTAAATCAGAGGTTAAGTAGATATGAGTTAATACTCAAATCAAAAAATGAAGTACTATTGCAATCCAAAATTATTTTATAATATTTATGTTTAGAAGAGTAATTTTGTTTTATAAGATAAAACTACATGAGAAAGTACATATATCTGTATATATACTTTAAAATCATCTTCATTATTATCAAGCAATTATTGTATTATGCAGAATTTAAGTCATAATGTTTGATTTTGAAAGCTAAGATTTCATTTCCTGCTATAAGTACCTAATATTAGACAATTTTAGGGATATTGTTGTGTATTAAATGCTATAGTTAAATCTAACAGATCCTAATTATGTCCTATTATATTCAAGACAGGTGATTATTTATTCTGAGAGATTAATAAAATTCCTTTATTTTAGGATTACTCTGATGAATAATAATAATTTATTTAATTTTTTATTTACTTAGGTTTACTGAATCAGGTGCCTTTTTAAAATCATGTTCTGTTAATTAAAATAACACTTTCAGAATAGCAATAATTATAAAGAATATGCTGAATGTTATGGTTATTTTTCATTGAGGCTAATTATCTACTCTTAATACCTATAGATTTTGGCCTAAAGAACTGAAAATGAGTAGAACAAAGCTAGCAAAAATGTAGACTCATCTGATTGGAAAGTCATACGAATGAGTCCATACACATGAGGTCTATGTCTCCACTTAATCTACACAGTGTACTTCTTGATTGGTATATTAGCTTTAAGATACAAAAGGCAAATTCAGAAACATGGTGCTTTGGTAAAATAGCTCTACTTGGCAATACAATGTGAGTACAAATTAATTATAATTGAAAAGGAATACTTCTTCCCTTCCAACACTCTCTCTCCCCAAATAGGTAAATGTTCCTTTAATTCAGGGGCTGCAGATTAAGTGTGTATGTCTGTGGTAATCTACATGGTAAACCGCAATTAAGTAGAACTTAAATACAATTGCAAAAAACACAAAGAAAACACATATATCACATGTGGATTATTCATTGAATAGTTTGTTTTCTGTTAAACAATTTCACTCACAAACTCTCTAAGAATTTTCAAAGTGGCTGAAGAGAGAGACCTTATGTGAATTAACAGTCATAAGGCTACCAACAACACATTGAGATTTCTGCTTGGTGTACCACAGGAATTACTCTACAGTTTCTTAATTTCAAATATGATCCAAATCTATAGGACTTAAAAACAATAAAAGCAAGGCCTATGGCCACAGTGTCTTTCCTAGTTTCCTTCAAAATACTGACTACAGATTACTCCTAAAGTTGCACATGTATCTAACATTGTTATTGGCCTAAAGAAAGATTGTTCATTGGATAGAAAATCAAGATGATAAATAAAAAAAGAAATAATAAGGACAAGAGCAATTTAAATTACATTGAATGATCCATAGAGATTATGGAGCTAATGATAAAAATGGCAGAACAATATACAGAGAATGAACAACCTTACTAATTGGCACACGCATCACAGAACTGGCAAGATAACTGCTAGCACTTAAAGATGGATTTCTACTACATATCTGCCAATTTTGTGCAGATGAGCATTTGGTAAGTCATACAGTTTCTCTAGTCTTCAGTGTCTTAGGTCATAAAATGCAACTGGAAGCATAATGACTACATGCTGTTATATAGAGTAATTGCTTTCAGAGCTGTGTATGATTCTTTCATTTTTTTGTATGTAATGATCATTGGGAATGATTGGAGATGGTTGGTCATAGGCCAGTATGAATGATGACACACTCTTGTAAAAGGTTTTGTAAGTGTTTTTGTTACTTGTTTTTCTTAAGTCTTAATCTGTATCTCTTTATCCTCTTGGCAAACTCTATTGGTATTATTTTTTAGCTAAAGTTATCCAAGACCAGTCAGTAGACTTTTGCACACATCATTAAAGGATTGTGCTCTTTATTAGTTACTTTTTCTTACTATTTGTCACCGATGATAGTTGTGAAACCCTAGATATCAACAGCCTAGTATTTAAAAGTGATTACAAATATTTAACCCAATAGAATGATTTACTGTCTATTCTTTAAGAAACAGAAAATTATTTGGCAATACAACAACAATAATTGTTGTTGTTAAGTCACACACTGCAGTTAACTGATAACACTTCACAATGGCTAATTTCAGTGCTGAATTTTCATAGGAGAGAGATTAATAATATCTAGAAAGGAGATCCTAAACAGATATCTATTTATTTAACAAAAGATCATCCAGATATCATGAAATGACAATTTTATTAACTTTGAGTAATTCAATTCAGAGTGTTATTATTTTGTTTTATAGGTACTTAAAAAGCTACTTATGCAGTATAGTCAACCTTGTTAAAATAAAATCCTGTCTTTTGAATTACAGACGCTATGATAAACTTGATGGAGTAGATTTTAATTCATCAATTGAATCAACTTTTGTATGCATGCTGCCAGTTCTTTTGCCTTTAACAAGAGTATATGGCGTAGGATCAGAAAGATTTTTCTTCGGCATGACTTTGACACTGCACCTCTCCTTCTGCAGTTGTATTGCTGCAGTGAATGACTTTCACAACAGGAAATCAGGCCAATTTAAAGTCCAGGCACCAAGCAATTTGAGAACTACCAGCTTTATGCAGTAATATAATTATT
This sequence comes from Dipodomys spectabilis, assembly GCF_019054845.1. NCBI lineage: Eukaryota > Metazoa > Chordata > Mammalia > Rodentia > Heteromyidae > Dipodomys > Dipodomys spectabilis. Next base: position 5,384,654 of record NW_024870772.1, read on the forward strand.
CCCTCCGAGGCTCTTAATTGTATTCATCACACCATGATTTCTGCACAAATTAAGCATGCATTTACTGCTATATATAACATGCTTTGCAGTTAACATTCTGGAAACAAATTTCAAGGAGATAGAATTTTGGACTTATTCATCCCCTGAAATCACAAGTTACAAATGTTCCATGTGCTTTAAGGTCACATTTTCTCCCTCCCAACCTCTAAATAAGCGAGCTGCCAAACTGGATAAGAGAAAGTAAATATCTGAAAATGGAGTTGTATTTTCTGTTTTCTTTCCATTCTCTTCAAAACAAGTGGAGATCCAAATTCTAACTCTGTCCTGCAAATATACTATTTCTCAGGAAGGAAATTTGAGCTAAATCTAAGTTACATGTAAAGTCACACTGAATCAAAATGAATATACCCTCAATATAAAATGACATTTACTGGGCTGGGAAGGTGGCTCAGTGGTAGAGCGCTTGCCTTGCATGCCTGAGGCCCTGGGTTCAATTCCTCAGCACCACATAAGCAAAAAGAAAAAAGCCGGAAGTGGTGCTGTGGTTCAAGTGGTAGAGCACTAGCCTTGAGCTGAAGAGCTGAGGAACAGTGCCCAGGCCCAGAGTTCAGGCCCCATGACCGGACCCAAAAAAAAAAAATGACATTTACTAATTAAATAATTGTCCATATTTAAGACAAAAATAAGTTGACAAAGAAAGATTTTCTAGATATATGTGAGGATATATATGTATTATATATGTCTCTATAGAGATAGTATTGATTTATTTATGTATTATAATTGGAAAATCTTACAGTCTTAAAATTACACAATATATTTTACCTAGAAAATAAATTTACATTTATAAGTTTCTAAAAAATTAAATGGGAAAAATAAATATTTTAACTGTTGAATATGAGCATTTTAAAGGGTGCAGTTTAGATTTCTATTGCATTGTTTTTGTAGATTTTACTTCACTTATCCTGCTGTTCCATCAATGTTAGAAACAGCACTTCTTAAGATTTCACATAATATAATTCCTTTATTGATTTTAACAAGACTTTAGACTTCATGAAGGCCATAGGTTTACTATCTACCCAACCATTTATCTGTCTATCACCTAACATCTACATATCCATTCTATCTTTAATACTGCACTCTTAGCTCTCTAGTATCTATAACATAGTAAAGATTCAATACATATTTGTATTGAATTGTATTTGTAACCCCTAGGTTAGTCCTATGATATTGATCATAAAATTTTGAAACCTGGGGCTCTATGAAGGGAACATAGATACTTGCATTCTCATTTATTCATTTTACAAGCTTTTGTCTATCAGTGAGAACAAGTCAGACAACAAAACAGAATGCATACATTGTTTGACATTCACACACTACGGTTGTCCAGCATTTGTATTTTTAAATGGCTTCTGCCATTGAAGGTTGAATTCTTCCTAGATCTCATTATCTAGTTAATTATTCCTAATCACTGAGCTCTGGAAAAGAGGTATCATCATTGTAAATACAGTTCTGAAGGTAGCGATATAAATGGTCTCTGCAGAGATAATACTGGATAAATATAGAAGACCTGAGGAAATCAAGAAACTTGACAGCAGGACACAAGGATTCTTCCAAAGGCAGCTGGAAGAACTGTGGGGAAATATTAAACATTTTGCAAACAGGTCTGGATATATTCTAGGACAGTAACAGATAAGACTGGAGGGAATTTGTTGATTTTAGGCTTTGTCATGAATGCAAATTTAAAATACTGGAAAATGATCTAATGGTTGCAAAAGAATTGGGGTAATGAATTCAGAAGGCCCAAGAGGACTAGATGGGTTGGTTGGAGAGCATGCTCATTATGTACTAATAAAGCAGGAAAAATATAATCTAAATGTAGACTAAATGTAGATATCAGTAAAGGATTATATCTTCTGCTATGATGGAGAAATGAATGAACAATAAATACCTTTCACCCATTTCAAATATATTTAAGGGTTAAATATCAATGTCATGTGGTTTTTAGATGAAATATTAATTTCCCCATAATTTAGTGTAGGTTTATTTTGCTCATAACATAGACTGATTCTGCTCAATGATCCATGGATTCACAATTTAAGATGAAAAAAATTAGATATTTTTATACTGTTGTCCTTACAAAATCAATTTTTAACTTAACTAATTAATATTTGTATTAATTTATAGAAAATACCCATGTGGGAGTAGAGGGTTCAGGAAGTTCAGAATTGCAAATTAACATCAAAATAACAACTATACTTTCTTATCTATAACTTGCCATTTTTACATCAGTGGTTGAACGTTGAGGATTAAAATAATTGATTTTCTGTATATACACTTAATTGCAATATTTGCTACCATATTATTGAGCTGAATATTAGATTGGCATTTTGCAAAACCTTTCATTTGCAGATTCTAAGCTTTTGATTTCTGTGTTCCATCTGTCAACTTCAAGTCCTTCTAGTCTATATCATTTTTAAGTGGTGTTAAAACAACTTCATTACATAGTGATACATAGTATACAAATGTTAATTATGTATTTGACCTTGTTAATGACATAGCAATGTTACAGTTTTGATTTGCTTTTAAAACAGTATAGATAAGAAAAAATATATAAAAGGATTTAATGCAATTAGATGCAAATCTATTTAAAAGGTAAGCATAAAATCTCCCTAACATGTTACTAATTTATTCAGATTACTTTTAAGAGAAGCAATAACATTCAAAGTCCACTGTTAATTTTTTTAAAAAAAACACATGCTATCATTCCTTTGTGCTAATTAAGGAAAAGTAATGTAAAAATATGACATTGTTTCTAGGTAATTCAAGAATAATTGAGCATGTTTTGCTAAGAAGAATTCAGTTTTTTTAGATCAAAAGAATAAGTGCAGCATTAATAACATAGATGCCTTCTAAAAATGGATCAAATCTTCATACTTCTAAGTTCATTTTATGTGTTGTGTCATAATAAACACAATTTCAAGTATATAGAATGCAGAATAGGTAAGACCTTCATGAATTACCTGGTCTCAAGTCTCAATAGAGAGGACATTACAAACAGGTATGCGCCACTAGGGAAAAGTCTCTCTGTTTTCTTCAGTCTTTTCTTCAGTGCCAGAATTTAGTATCTGGTTAAAGTTTTGTTCTTAGGCCCCACCTTGGGATGTTGATTGCAATGCCAGAAAGCCTCAAGTAACCCTCACTGAAGTATGCTTGCATGTGGAACACAAACTCATGAATATTTATGACAATAAAAACTCCATTTAAGTAGTTTATGCACTGCCTGTAATGTGTTCTCTTCTGGTATTTCAGGAGAATATTGTTTTCTTCTGTGTTAATTCTGTTTTTTCGGTTGAAGATAATGGATTCTTTTGTGTATTTTCTGTTGGTTTATTTCTATTTTACTTTGTTTCTTTGCTTTTTATATGTGTTGGTCATTTTTTTAAATGCTAGCTTACTGAACTTCAGTAACCTCACATTTTGGGATATGTATGCAGATTCAAGTGTTTGAACTTTTTGAGAACGACATCTAATGCTCCAAGTGAGCTGGAATGTGACACGCTACTCTCACACTCAGTGCCAGAAATTAGATTAGAAATTCTAAATGAATTCTCAACTCCTATTTATTTATTATCTCTTTTTTTATTGTGAAAACACAGTACAGCGGGGTTACAATTACATGGGCAAGACAATGAGTACATTTCTTATCAAGCATTGTTGCCTCCTTCTTTGTTTCTCCTTCCCATTCCTTCCCACCCCTCCTCCGCCCCCTCTACCCAATCCTCCCCATCCCCACCAAAGTTGTACAGTTCGTTTTTGGCCATAATGACTTGTACATCTCATTGCTGCAATGGGTCCACCTGTATTCCTATTTAAATGATTTGTTTTTTCCCTTCCCCTCCACAAATTAGACCAACATCAAATACAGTGAAAGCAGAGGTTATACCGTGGGGGAGGGACAGACAAAGCAACAAAGAAATAATCTTATAAATATGCAAATCAAAGCAACATTGAGATACCACCTCACCCCAGTTAGAATGGCTATAATCAAGAACTCTAATAACAGATGATGGAGGGGATGTGAACAGAAAAGAACCTTATTGCATTGTTAGTGGGAGTGTAAACTTGTTCAGCCACTTTGGAAAGCAGTATGGAGGTTCCTCAAAAGACTTCACATAGAACTCCCCTATGACCCAGCAATCCCACTTTTGGGCATTTACCCAAATGATCACAAACCAGACCGCACTAAAGCTACCAGCACAACTATATTTATTGCAGCAGTATTTACCATAGCTAAGATATGGAACCAACCCAGATGCCCCTCAGTAGATGAATGGATCAAGAAAATGTGGTATATATACACAATGGAATTCTATGCCTCCATCAGAAAGAATGGCATTGCCCCATTTGTTAGGAAATGGAAAGACTTGGAAAAAATTTTATTAAGTGAAGTAAGCCAGGCCCAAAAAAACATAGGTCCCATGGTTTCCCTTATTTGCAATAACTAGTATATGTCTGAGTCAAGCAGAAAAGGTCAGATGTTAGGGAAATGAACCCCAAGATAAATATTCAATTTTTTTTTCTTTCATGCGATTGTTTCAACTCCTTTTTGACAGTGGCATGGCTTATTTACTGCTATGTATATAAATAAGGCAGGTACTGAGAGATTAAATACCACAAATAAATCAAAAACTACATAAATAATCAATACCTGAGACTAATTTTCTTTATATGATTTGATTATATGATTAGTTAATTTGTTTCTTATTTTTATTGTCTACTACATAGAAAAAGATGCTATTTTCTTTAAATTTTATGATTTTTGTGCCTTTTTTAGTGATCTGAAAAGGCACTTTTGTGCTTTCATTTTTTTTTCTTTTTTTTTTTTATTGTAAAGATACTATACAGAGGGTTACAGTTACATGAGTGAGGTAATGAGTACACTTCCTCTTGAACATTGTTACCCCCTCCATTGTTTTCCCCCTAACATCCCCTCCCTCCCTCCCTTCCCCGAGGTTCTTTTTTTTTTTTTTGATTGTGATTAAGTGATTACATAATTTCAAAGTCACAAGTTCATTCTAACTTCCCTGGAGCAAATTGTCTACCACAGTCTATAATATATAACAGTGCTCACATGTTATATACCATATTTGTGATCAGCAGCATGGGGATATTTAGCAGTGGTTCAACCAGATGAGCGGGAGTTCTTTGTTTCTTAAGTCCTGTTAGTTTTGTCGTATCACCTAACATTTTGGATTTAGCATCCACTTATCAGGGAGACTATGTACCGTTTGTCTCTTCGTTCTTGGCTTACCTCGCTCAACATGATTCCTTCTAGCTCCATCCATTTCCCTGCAAATGCCATTATTTTGTCATTTCTAATGGCTGCATAATATTCCATTGTGTATAGATACCACAATTTTTGGATCCATTCATCTGTGGTGGGGCATCTAGGTTGTTTCCATATCCTAGCTATTGCGAACAGTGCTGCAATAAACATGGAGGTGCACGTGTCCTTGTATATTGGTTCCTGTTGTTCAAGGTAGATGCCTAGAAGTGGTATGACTGGGTCGTAAGGGAGGTCAATCTTTAGCTTTCTAAGGACCCTCCAGACTGCTTTCCAAAGTGGTTGTATAAGTGTACATTCCCACCAGCAGTGTAATAGGGTTCCTCTTTCTCCACACCCCCTCCAGCATTTGTCGTTGGCTGATTTGTGGATGTGGGACATTCTGACTGGGGTAAGGTGGTATCTCAGGGTTGTCTTTATTTACATTTCCTTCACCACCAGGGATGATGAACATTTCCTCATGTGTTTCTTTGCCATTTTTATTTCTTCATTTGAGAAGTCCCTCTTTAGTTCCCTTGCCCATTTAGTAATTGGTTTGTTAGGTTTGGGAGGGATTAGTTTCTTGAGTTCCCTGTATATACAGGATGTTAACCCCTTGTCTGATATATTGCTGGTAAATATTTTTTCCCAATTCATTGGTTGTCTTTCTAGCTTAGTTGCGATAGATTTAGCTGTGCAGAAGCTTTTTATTTTAAGGTAGTCCCATTTGTCGAGTCTCTCTCCAACTTGTTGTGACCCTGGGACTCTGTTCAGGAAGTTCCTTCCTGTGCCTATTAGTTCAAGTGTCTCTCCTACTCTGTCCTGCAGTAGTTTCAGAGATTCAGGTTTAATGTTAAGGTCTTTAATCCATTTTGAGTTGATGTTGGTGCATGGTGATAGGCTGGGGTCCACTTTTAGTTTTCTGCATGTGGCTGCCCAGTTTTCCCAGCACCAGCGGTTGAAGAGGCTGTGTTTCTTCCATTGTACGTCTTTGGCTCCTTTGTCGAATATCAGCTGGCTGTAGGCCTGTGGATTTATTTCTGGATCTTCTATTCTGTTCCATTGGTCTTCGGGTCTGTTTTTGTGCCAGTACCATGCTGTCTTTGTGATTATAGCTCTGTAGTAGAGTTTGAAGTTCGGCATGGATAGCCCTCCCATATTGTCTTTATCCCCTAGAATTGTTTTGGCTATTCTAGGTCTTTTGTTGTTCCATATAAATTTTTGGACTGTTTTCTGTATTTCAGTGATGTACGTCATTGGGATTTTAATAGGAATTGCATTGAATTTGTATATTAGTTTTGGAAGTATTACCATCTTTACTATATTAAGTCGGCCTATCCAGGAGCATGGGAGGTCTTTCCATTTCCTAGTGTCTTCTGCAATTTCTTTCTTTAACTTTTTATAGTTCTCATTAAATAGTTCTTTTACATCTTTGGTTAGGTTAATTCCTAAATATTTTATTTTTTGGGAGGTTATTGTGAATGGGGTTGCTTTGTGCTTTCATTTTGAGTGATATTTATGTTGTCAGAAAAACCAGAAAACATCTAAATATATGCCCTACTTTTCAATAATTACTTTAAATGCAAAATTATTACACTTAAATAATAAGATAGTTTAGTAAAATAGAATGTAACACATAAACCAGTGTATACTATCTAACAGAGACTCACTGAAGATGGGAAAACAAAATACATTAAGGGAAAAAGATAAAATAATTACATATATCGTGAAAATAGTAACAAGTGGCAATACTAATATCAGACAAAATAGAATTCATGAGAGACAATGTATTACATTATACACTAAGAAACCCTTCAGTAAGGATAATGATATAGCTATATAGACATTTAGTCATATAATAAAATCTAGCAAAATATATGAAGTAAAAATTTGAGTGCAGAAACAGGAAATATACCAGTGACTCTTACATTAGAAATTCCAATATCCTACTATCAATAATGCATTAATTGCCATAAACACCAGCAAAAGAATAATTAAAAACACAATAAACCACTAGATTAAGCTAATATGTATAGAACATTCTTCCAACAACAAAAATTTGAATTTAGCAACACATTAAAAGAATCAAACACAGCTAATTCAGGGATGGTTCAAGTCCAGAACTGATTAATACCTAGTATTAGCTGATTTTGCTTCTGGGATGGAAGACAAAATAAACAAACAAAAAATAGTTTGCTTTATAAAACAGATTTAGATTAATTTTGATTTACAGGTCGCCTCTGATTATAACATTGTTAATGACAGAATTCTGTAAGTATGCTGCTGTAGGAGATGAGTGGTATGTTCATATGTGTGTGTATGTGTGCGTGTGTGTGTGTTTGTGTGTAGTATTGAAAGAAGCCATTTCAGTGGCTCATGCTGAAAATCTTAGCTATAATTGAGGCTAAGTTCTGATAATATTGATTCAAAACCCTATAAGTAAAAAAAGTCCAAAAGACTATATCAAACTAACCCACAAAACAGCTTGTCTGAAGGCATGTCTCAGCTAGTATAGCACAAGCCGTAAGTACACAAAGACTGAAGAAGTCCTAAGTGCAAGCCCTAGTATTATCATGCACAAAAATAGGGAACTGAATACCTTAATTAGTCACAAGTACCATTACATCCAAGGGCATGATACCCTCCCAGGTATCTATAGATATGTCAGATGTGCTACATACTAAAATAGAATATGTAGACTAAAATGTTAGTGAATTACGACATGGTGTAGAGATGAACTCTGAGATAACATGCTAAGCAAAATATTCCATGATTATTCCACTTTATGAGAGATATATAAATATATAAAACACACACTTCCATGAGGAGTGAGCAAAGGCAGGGGGAGGAGAGGGAAGGCCAAAAATGTTCAAAAGGATGACATGAATCAAGATGTATTGTATTCCTGATCTGCTTTATTTATACCTTTATAACTCCTTTGTATTACTACTTAAGGACAATATATTTTAAATGATTTGTTATTATATAACATGTAAAGAATTTCAGTTATACAGGATAAGGAGAATTTACAGGATGATATTAGTGGTTATATTTGCAGATTATGAATTTACTATGAATGAACATTTAAAATGATTAACAGGGTAACTTTATGTTTACTGTGTTTCAGCATAAACACATATGGGCAAGAGGAGGAGGAGAAGGAGGAGGAGGAGGAGGAGAAGAAAGAAGGAGAAGGAGAAGGAGAAGGAGAAGGAGAAGAAGGAGAAGGAGAAGGAGAAGGAGAAGGAGAAGGAGAAGGAGAAGGAGAAGGAGAAGGAGAAGAAGAAGAAGAAGAAGAAGAAGAAGAAGAAGAAGAAGAAGAAGAAGAAGAAGAAGAAGAAGAAGAAGAAGAAGAAGAAGAAGAAGAAGAAGACGACTTTCCTTTTGTGTTTCTCATATTGCTGTTTTAGTTTTCACGAAACATTACTTAAGCAATGTTAACAAACAAATAATTGGGGTTTTAAATTTTTTTAATGTTTGCTTTCTTTTTCCAAAGAAAACTACATTCATTAAACATAATTTTGAGAGAGCTAATAAACAGCTTAATTTTTATCTGGAGGAATTAGGAAATGAGTATAATAAATAATGTAGTACTTCAAATTTTTAACCCTATTCATATTAAGAAACAGATATAGAATTATATTGGGAATCAGACAGGCACATGTGCTGGTATTTAATGTATTGTATGGAAAAAGGACTACTAATTTGTTTTCAAAGAACTTTTCAGAATAATGGAAATGCTTCAAATTCTACAATGCTAATAGGGAATAATATAAACTATTTGTGATATTACAAAAATGTTATCATATGAAAGAGTAAACCATGTTTATCATATGAAAATTTGAAAATAGACAGCACTGTAATAATGCTTAGGTTAAATGGTAAAAATTATGTGACTCCATCAATTTAATTTTTTATTTTGACTTTTCCATACTTTTCAGATGACTCATAGTTTATAAACCCAGTATTTTTTAAATGATTGTTTATTATATGCTTAGTAATGAGCTGGGACTCCAGTTAAATTTGTTGAAGGAGCTAATTATACTTGTGAAGGAAAATATTTCATTATTAGAAAGTATTTCATTAAAATTCTCTTTAGATATGATTGAAAAGTCATTCCAAAGGTTTGTATATTGCTGTTATGTTTTCTGTATTAAATGATTTGAATTCAGTGAGTCATACTTCACATTTTTGTTTCTTTCTTTGTTTTTCTTGTGGAGGTAAGGATGGACTCAGAGACTATGTACTTGTCTGGCAAGTGCTCTTCCACTGAGCTAAACCTCCAACCTCAGCTTTATAAGAGACTGAGCATTTGAGGATTGACATCTGACTTGCAGAAAACTTATTGTTATGAAAAAAATTAAAAACAATCTTCATTCCATCATGTATTTCAGACTGAAACATAGGTCAGATAATATTTGGGAGAGGTATTTTTTATTCTTTTTGGTGGTGTGGTTTTGGTGCTTGGGTGTGATGTTATTTGTTTGTAATAACCTGTAGAAGCAGCTGGATTAGCTTCTCTTCCTTATTTCCATAATTTCTGTAAGTTTTATATTTTATTACACCAAGAAATGCGTCCATGTAAATAAAACTTTTGTGACACGTAGTTAAGTTCTACACACAGTAATCAGAACGCAGCAGTGAGGTTGAAGAAGAATTCTATGTATTCCTCTGACTCCCCTCATTAAACTCAAATCTCAAATACCATCTAGGACTTGGCTGAATATACAAAATATGCATTTCTTCCTCCTATGTGCTGTCAAGGACAGATAGCAAATAATGTTTGTATTTTTTTCATTCTTCTGAAGCATTTCAAGTTTCATTTCTGTGTTATCACTTTCAAAACTCCAACAGACTTTGCATTTCGGGAGCAACGTGTTAGCAATCTGCTCCCGTCATCTCTCAAAGATTTGTTCTAATGAAATGGCTGCGGCTGAACTGTGGTTCTCCACCTGACTTTATTCCGTCTCTATAGGATAATAATGATCTCATTTTATTTTCAGAAATACTGATGTTTTAGCTATGGGGGTGAGTCATTATTTTTATGTTTCTTAAAAGAAAAGTAATTGATTCTGTGAACAGTTGTTTTGTATTTATTGAAGTTGAAGATAAGACAGTAACACTGCAATTTATTCTGAAAATTGTTAAGAGTCTAGGAGGACACAGCGGATTCAGAATTACTTTAGTCTTCTCTCTGCTACTTACAGCTACATGATCTTCAAAATGTGACTTATTTCAGTAAAACTATGCTAATTCATAAGCTTGTTGTGAACATTAAATGAGGCAAAGTGTATAAAAATTTAGCTCAGTCGGTTCATAGAATCCAGGGTATATGCATTGCAAGAACATAGTACTAATGCACTTACATGTTTTTATAAGTCTTTATTTGCTGATAGTTTCTTTTGTGCACAAAAAAAAACCTAGGAGCTTCTACTCTCTTGAACCAGAAAAAAACTTAAAAACTGATGATGTCAGCATGAGGAATAATGTCATTAGTGTTCTTTGCTATGAACTTAAGAATTTCATTTAAGAATGAGATCATCATGATGCTCATGAGCCATTTCCAAATTTTTTTTTATCTTTAACAGGTATATATTTTAAGATATGTGTAAACAAGTGAAAAGGTGCTTATCCCAAAGTAAAACAATTTCTTTGATATACAATTTTAACTTCATCACTATAATCAAAATGGATAACCATATTCCTAATTTTCCCCAATTATCCATTGTCTCTTTGTGGCCCTTTCCCCCTGTACAATTCTACTCCTATCCTAACTCCAATTTCACATTCTTTTTCAGAACAGATTAATTTGAACTTCTTTAAGTCTTATGTAAACAGAATCATAGCATGTGTTATTCTGTCTTATAATTATTTCATGACAGCCATCTTTGATTATATCAGCTACCATTTTATTAACAAATAATATTCTATAATATAAAACTGTTTATTTTTTCCAACCATCTATTCATGATACTTTGTATGCTTCCTAAAGTTTAGTCATGTAAAATAAATTTGCCATGAATTTTGATGTATAGATATTTGTGTAAACATTGGCTTCCATTTTAATTCAACGAAGAGAAATATAGTGGAATGGTTAGGTCATAAGGAACTTACTTTTGTATAAAAATATTTATTTAAATTATCATTAAAAAGGTGTGGATTGATCACTGTAGGTTTTTTTTTTTTTTCTTTTTGTCGGTCGTGGGGCTTGAACTCTGGGCCTGGGCGCTGTCCCTCAGCTCTTCAGCTCAAGGCGAGCGCTCTACCACTTGAGCTACAGCACCACTTCCCGTTTTCTGGTGGTTTATTGGAGATAGGAGTCTCATGGTCTTTCTTGCCCGGGCTGGCTTTGAACCGCGATCCTCAGATCTCAGCCTCCTGAGTAGCTAGGATTACAGGCGTGAGCCACCAGCGCCGGGCTGTAGGTTTTAATCTTTAAATTTTAACTATTATATTTTTAATCAATGATTGTTTACATTTTGAGCAAAGGGAGTTCATAATGACTATTTTAATATCATTGTTATGTGTAATTCTACCATGTGTCATTATAAGATGCTTATGATTGATAGATCTCTCTTAAATTCAATAAAACAATAGAAAGGAAATGAAAAAATAAGATTCAAAATGAACTTTAATAAGTAATAGTCACAGAAAATGAATTCTCTCACTGGAAACAATCAAAAATTGACACAATAGGAGATATAATACAATAATCCACAAACTAGTGGCTCATCATCTGTAATCCTAGATACTTGGAGGCTGAAAGTTGGAGGATCACAGTTAGAAGCCAGCCTTGGAAGGCCACCAAAAAGCCAAAAGTGGAGCTATAGGCTCAAGTCTAGCCTTAATTTAAAAAAGTATGTGCATGCATATGTGCGTACAAAAAAATTAAAAAGAATATTTAAATGGGCAGCCCATGGCTCACACCTTTAATCCTAGCTACTCGGGAGATTAAGATGCGGGGATATATTGTGGTTCAAACCCAGCTCATTCAGGAAAGTCCGAGAGACTCATATCTAAATATTCATTAAAATATCACGAAGTCAAGTTGTGTCTCAAGGGGTAAAGGGCTAGCTTCAGCAAAAACGCTTAGGGAGAGGAGCTCTGGATCAACTGTTATAAGGCTCACTTGAGCAAAAATGTTTAGAGACAGACCCTGAGTTCAAGCACCAAGATGAGCATCCCCCCTTACAAAAATGCTGTAATGCAATGTTAAGGTAAACTGCATACTCTAAGGTTATAACATAGGCAATAACTTTATAAATAATGATAAGGATTTATGTTTTTTCTAGTTCTTTACTTGGCAATAGTTAACTGGAAATCATCTACTGCAAATTACTTCTATTTTTTTAGGTAGTCAATATTTTTGTTTGTTTGTATTTTTGCATATATCCCTTAGTATTGTAGGTTTTAGTGAGGTTCCTTAGGAGCAGAGTGATTTTTAAACTTTGTTAAAGAAGATTATGCCAATGTTTAATCAAAGGCTATTATTAATTCCCTACTCCTAAGGAATATGGTTTGGAGTTTTGTTCTTGATACACTGTGAATCAAGTTTTACTATTGCACATTTGTTTATTTTTTTCCAATTATGTCTTTTTCATTTTTTAATAATATTTTAATTCTATTGTCAAGGTAATGTATAGAGGGGTTACAGTTACATAAGTAAGATAGTGAGTATATTTCTTGTCGAATTTTTTACCCCCTCCTTCATTTTTCTCCCACTTTTCCTCCCCCCATTTCTCCCAATTTGTACAGATAATTTCCAACATAGTGCCTTTCATTCGTTTCCCCCTTTGTTCTTTGTTTCAACATTTGTTGTTCCCTTCCCTTGTCTAATTCAGATAAGCATCTATACAATATCAAGGAACAAAAATCAAATACAGTGACAACAGGGAATATACCACAGATGGAGGAATATACAATGGAAACAGAAAATTACATAATACGTTAAGAACAACAATAACAACAAAGAAAAACTTCTTGTGTCCATGTCTTGGAGTTCATTTTGTTTGGCATCATCTTATATGGTCATATGTACATAGCTTTTGAGCTTTTCTGCTCATCTGATAAGATTATCCTAGACGTATACTAATTATTGCAATAAGGGAAAGTATGGGACCTGTATTTCTTTGGGTCTGGCTTACTTCACGTAATATGATTTTTTTCCCCCAAAGCCTTCCATTTCCTTACAAATGAGGTGGTGTCATTATTTTTTCCAATGGAAGCATAGAATTCCATTATATAATATATATATATATATATATATATATATGTATATATATCACATACACACATATCACATTTTCTTGATTTAGTGAACTACTGAGGGGAGATTTTGTAACAGCTGGAATCTCTAATTTTTTAGATGACTGCTTCCTTTAGTAGAATCACTAGTTAAACTTGAGCCCAGCCCAGAATTTAGTCACTTCCTCCAGGGAATTCTCCTCAGTTACAATGTTAGCAAGCATTAAATCTCAAGACAGCATAAATATAGCTGAGATTTTTAAGTAACTATTTTTTCCCAATGTATCATAAAGCCTAATACTGGCAGTCCTCTTAAAAATCTGGAAAAAAATAGAAACCTCAGTCAAAATTTGTGATTGTTCTAATGACACACATATAACAAATGATATAGTTCATACAAATAATTTATCATGTATTTTTACTTCTATCTACAAATTCACAATTGACTGCTTCCAAAATAATACTCAAGCAAACATAGGAGTCAGTTACTAATTTAGTTTCTCCTATCAAATATTCTCATTCATTGTAGGATATGAGAAAAAAAAGTTAGGCTTTAGAATGGAAAAAATGTGATTGGGATCTGTAAGTAGCAAACATTGTCACTAATAGCACAAATTACACAAGGGAATTTGTATTAAACACAGATGATAGTAGTAGTTAAAAATACTTAAAACAAAGAAGAATTGTGGGAATTTTGAAAATAATCTTCCCACAAAATATGATCACTTTCTCTTTTAGTGATTTGATCCAATTTCTTTAATTCACTTTTCCTATAAAGCATGTATTCATTTATATTTTTAAAATGTGTATGTATCACTTGAGAACAGAATTTAAATATTTAGTATGTTAAATATTTCAAGCCAAGTAGTAGTCTGCTTAAAACTGGCTTTAGTTTTCTTTTCTGTTGTATATTTTCACTACATTTTCATAGTATGTTCCACTTAAAATACAAACACACAGATGGTAATATAGTGTTAGCAGCCATAAGGTTGAAGTCTGTTTGCATGTGTGGTTGGGAAATAACTATAAAATGAAGTACTTGTAGACACTAAACAAAATCCACTCTCTCGATATTTTATAATATAGCTACATATGGAGCACTTTAATTACCACAATATATGCTTCTAAAATTAGGCTTGTTTACTTCAGTGAAAAATTATCCAGCCTTTGAAGACCAAATTCAAGTTGCCTCCAGTTTTTCAACAAGATGAAAGAAAAAAAAAGTTAACTCTAACCTAAATGGAATGAAAAAAAGAAAACATATTTTAAAAATGAAACAGACACAATTAGTTGTGTGAAATTATATTAAAATCATATATTTATATAACCTATGATGTATCATGTATTGCATAATATATGAATATATTATTTATTATACTATATAATATTGAATATATTGTATATAATATTACATACTCATGTATCATATAATATTATTATGTTCACATGTATTTATGTAATATAATATTCATATCTTATATGGATATATTCATATTTTACATAAAATGGAAGTAGCTACTTTTAGATAAGTTCATTGTTTTTCTTTTACCTGATTAAATAAACATTGAAAGAACACTAATGACTTGTTCATTTCAAATTTAATATTGTTACACCAAACAAGTAAAAAAATTCCAATCAAGCAGGTATTTTTAATTCCAAAAGTAAACACATTTCAAATTTCTGATTTGTTGCAAAATTATTTACATAAAAGAGAAAAAAATAGTTCTACTATATACAAGGAACGATTATTTCCAGGAAAATATATCAGTATAAAAATCTGTCCTCAAAATTTAAGTATTAGTAAATGAGATATATGGAGATAATCATAACAGGGAATTTTAACACATTGAATTGTCAGTGTAAGTATAACACTGAAACAAAGAAAAAGAGCTAAATTTATTATGTTTGCCATAAATATTACTGCATTAGCTTACATTTGTAAATCTTCTTGTTTGGTATAATATAAAATTTTTATCTTTGGCTTTATAAAACTGATTTCAAAGCTGATCTGTTTATATATGTTTATATATTTGTTGAAATATTTTATTGTGATTTTAATTTCTTTGATTATGTCAATTATGTGTTTAGTTTAAAAGGTGATTTGTATCTTAGAAATAAGAGATTATTTACATTCCTTAACTAACCTTTCCTTGATTATCTACTTCAACTCAAATTTTGGTTACACATTGCATCTTTTTGTTCTGTCTTGGTTTCAATAACAGAAGGTACATCAGTATTTTAAAAAATCAGGTATATTCATAGCAAAAATATATAGAAATTATATTACATTGAGTGAGTAATTGTAAGTGACCATTCTGCATACTCAAGTGCATACTTTATTGTTATGTTTCAACTTGTATTTTGTGGATTATATTCATCTCTGGGAATTTGAAAAAATGTATATTAAAACTATTAATTGGTATTTTTCCCTAAAGATTTTTTTCTCTTTAACTCAGTAATTGACTATGAGGAACATCTTGTAATTTGAATGATATATTGATAGTGAATTACTATTCAGTGATAAATGTTAATTAGTGACAAAACTCAAAATCAAAAGCTAACAATTGTTTTTGTTGAATTCACCTTATTTTTAACCTCTCAGAAGCAGAGATAGTATATCATTTCATCTCCTACTGGCATCATTATTAAATATGTTGGAACAGTTGAAGACCACCTAAAGCAGCAATTGTAAGACATAAATAGGTGAAGTCAAGAGTCTATTATTTCAGTGAACTAGAATAGTAAGCAATTTCCTCAGTAGCTCTAGAAATTCTGCCAGTAGGTATTTATTGTTTTGGTAAATCACTGCCCACTGCCCTTCATACCTCCAGAATATAACATATAAGACTCGAATTTAGTTGATTTCTACTTAGAAGGAATTTATTTGTAATGGTATTTATTTGGGTTTAAAACAAACAAATAAAAACAACAATCCATGAGTACATAGAATGTCTTACTGTATAAGAAAAAAGAAAAACTAGTAGCAAGAAATAAAAGCCAATCCATCATTTTCCAAAATTTTGGAAAGCTAATTCCCTCATATGCTTTCTGATATGATTCCATTTTTTTCATCTTGTTACTGTAAAGCCAACATAACTTCTTTTGAAAATGTGGCCCTAAGGTCAGAAAGCATCCTGTTCAAAAGAATTGGGCCAGAGAACACTTCCCAATTTCTACTTGAACATCTAAACCATGCCCCAAATGGATTAAAATGCTTGATGAATTAATAAAGCTATTTAAACTATATTGTTCCAAGCAATTTCATACAAACATAACTATCCCATATGTATGTAAGTTACCTTTTTAAAGGATTCTGTATCATTATTTTTTATTGTCACAAACATCTTCATTATTAGTGAATTCTGCATGCAGTTCCAGTTGCGCTTGCATTGATGTGTCAGCCTTTGGTCTGATTCACAGAGGCAGCCAGCTTCTCTGACAATGACCATAACCTTTATAACACCCCCAGCCAATTGTGCAGGAACTTATCTCATCCCAATTTCTGCACTGCGCAACTTATTCCCTAAAGTGTGAGATTTGATTACCTTTTCTCAGCATGCATTTAGACAAATGTTATTATTGGACATAAAATTATCCAGCCCAGTGACCTCTGGTGACAGTGAATTTCACAAGGTGACTGCCTGCTGAGTGAAGCATCTTCTTTTATTTGTTCTAAATATTTTATATTATGAAGCTGGGAAAAAGTAGGAGGGGTAACTTCAGATGTTTAAAGAGACTGACACTGGCAGGGTCTGAGCATGACTATGGAATGAGTATTGTTTATTTTTGCCTGTACTGTATATTGTTGTCAAATGACTATATAAAGTTACAGAACACCTACATACATTCGAATTTCAGATCATAGTGGTTTTAGTATCACTGTGCTGGGTGTAGTGCTTGGGTAATTTTTGGAGTATAAACTTAAATCTGTTCTTAACTGAAAATCAAATTTATTTCGAATCCTTACATTATATCCGTTGATTTGTTTGTCAGGCTTAAATGTGTGCTTCTCCAAAACATCTATATAATGACAGGTTATCTTTATCTAAATCATCAATGGAACTAACTCTTTAAAATGGTATTTCAGATGAAATTTCCTTTTAATCACTCAGTCTTAGCAAAAATGAAATGTTTGCTAGAAATAACTGAAGATCAAAAACAATATAGTTGTTATAAAAGTAAACAAATGACCAAAACAAGGCCAATGAGATAGTACTTTCTGTACATTCTTTGTGGGGGGGGGAGAGGAGGGTCATGGAGCTTGAACTCTGGGCTTGGGCGCTGTCCCTCAGCTCTTCAGCTCAAGTGCTCTACCACTTGATCTACAACACCACTTCCGGTTTTCTAGTGGTTTACTAGAGATAAGAGTCTCATGGACTTTCCTGCTCAAGCTGGTTTTGAACCATGATCCTCAAATCTCAGCTTCCTGAGTAGCTAGGATTACTGGCATGAGCCACAGACACTCGGCTGTACATTCTTTAAGACACAGAAATTGTAGCTCTGAATAAAAATGTCAATTTCTTTTGTAAAATATAACTTTATTACAAAGGTGATGTACAGAGGGATTACACTTACATGTCTAAGGTAATAAGTGCATTTCTTGTCAATGCATGACACCATTTTCATGCATGGATGTGTATGTAAAATTCACAATGACCTCTGAACTGTGCTGTGTTGCATCCCTGAATATCTGTCTCTGTCTCTGTCTCTCTCTGTCTATCTAACTGCTGGCAGTATATAATTGTCCAAATAGGAAATATTCAGGGCAGTGGAAAGGTCATAGTAACACCTGCCCAGATGTTAGCACATTGTGATTCTCTGTGCTGAAAACTTGGCTGGAATAGATTATCTATAGAGAAATGTTCATGTTCTCTCTTTCTCTTGACTTTCTGTTTGTCCTTCTCTTCTTTCTTTATTTTTCCATCTTTCTCTGCTTCTTTGTCTCTTTAAGTAAATTTTTACCAAAAAGGACTGAGCAAGTTCATTACATATATATATATTTGAATACTTAAGTAAAAATGAACCAAATTGTCATGCTATGATAAAAAGAGATTTTTTTTGAATTCTACTAACATTTGGTGTGGATCCATTTTCATTCGTGCCTATATGGGAGAGAATATATTTCAATGACTGAACATGGACCTTTTGAAACATGGCTAGAAATGTCTCCATGTGCTGGTAGCAATGGTAAATGTTACCGCAGGTGTGAAGTGAGATAATTACTAAGGAGGCTTGGGACCTGGCTGTGCACATACGCTCAAAATTCTCCAGAGAAATCTAGACATTTGTTTGTAATTTCCCTGTGAGATTTATTCTTCATCATCACTTATCTGTAATTGGATATATTTAAAATTACACTGAGTAGAGGATGTAGAGTTCTTTATAAACACAAATATCTTTTTATTTCTTGCTATTATTTCTAATGTATTTATAATGTACCATGTGATTTTTTTTATTCCTTTGTATGTTCCTCCCCCACAGTATAACCCCTATTTTCACTGCATTTGATGTCAGTGCCCTGCATCTTGTATATACATTTCTCTAATTCAGGGAGGGGAAGAGAAAAAACAAAATGCTTAAATAAGGATACGGGTTGACCCATTGTAACAATGAGATGTACAAAAACACTATGTAAAAAATGAACTTTACATCGTCGGAGGGGGTCAGGAGGTGGCTAGTTGTGGAGGTGAGAGAGAAGGGATGGTAAGGGGAAAACAAAGGAGGAGGCAACAATGCTCAATAGGAAATATACTCATTACCTTGCTCACATAACTGGAACTACTCCATACAGCACTTTTTACATTAAAAACATTACAAAATAAATCAAATATAAATCATATATATTGTAACTTCAAATCTAGATTTAGACTGAAAGGAAAGCACAGATGAGTCTTTGGACACATCATTCCTGCCTTATTATTCTATTTATTACTTTACATGTTAACGTGCTATACCACTGGACATATATTCAAATTACTGTAAGTCAATATAAAGTTGAAATTACTGAGCAGCAATATTTATGCACCACTACATACAAAGCCAAAACAGAAAATCTATCTTGTTGTCTGTCAAGGGATGATTAAGAATTATATATGTATAAATATACATAAAGGCATATGATAGATATAAAATGTATATATATCCATTTATATATGTATATATACACATAATGTATAGCTGTATAGATGTATTAGACATATTAGATATATATTTATATATATGTATCATTTATATTATCCATTTATATATATGTGTATATGTGTGTATTATATATGTATATAAGGGGTTATTATTCAACCATGATTAAGAATGAAATTATGTAATTTTCAGTTAAGTTGATGAAACTAAAGATTATGATGTTAAGCAAAATAGTCCAGACTAAGGAAAACAAGTGTCAAATGTTCTCTATTGTATGTAGTACTTAGCACTTAAAAATGTAGAGCAAAAATGCCAGGCACTGGTATCTCACACTGTAATCCTAGCTACTCAAGAATCTGAAACTTGAAGATCACGGTTTAAAGCTATCCTTAGCTAGAAAGTCTGTTAGACTCAGATTCAATTAACCATGCAGAAGTAGAGCTGTGGCTAATGTTGAGCAAAGAAAGCCCAGGAACAGCATCCAGCCCAGGCTCTGAGTTCAAGCCTCAGGACAGGCACACATACATAAATAGTCAGGATTAGAAAACAAGTTCTACTTGTGGGTTGGCATCAGTAAAGAAGGTGGCAAAAGAAGGATATTTGTGGGGGACGGTGTGAATATGTTAGAAGTATTTTATATATGTGCATTGAAATGTGACAATGACACTTGTTCATGTTGTTCAAAAAAGGATTGGCTAAAAGGTGGGTTTGATTGGGGAACATTGTACACATATAAGGAAACCTAAATGGTCTCCTGTGTACAAGTAATATATACTAATATTTTTATAAAGGATTTCACAGAAATATTGGAAACAACTTCTGAGAAATCACCCAGAATTCTGAACAACACACATTATATTACAAATTATTTATAAGTCGACATAGCGTTGGAGACATAATCTAAACAGATTGTCTACTGAAATGTTAATATATTTTGAGGCTACTAGTAAATTTTATTTAGTCTTTGTTCTCTATTAATTAATTTGCCTCCCGAATATACAAATTAACTTTTTCTGTGGTGTGTTCACATAAAGAGTTACTGGTAAAGTAATAAATTTCCACCAATAGGGTGATTGCATTTTTATTAGGTTAGTGCTCTAGGGCATAAAGGAAGCAATTTTGAGGTTTTACAGAATCAAGTTCAAAACTGTGTGATAATAAAATTCAACAGGAAGTTCCATATGATTGATGCCAACATAGATTTTTAAAGTATCATTTTCTCAAAATGAAATTAATTGATTTAGCTTAGCAAAATAGTATTTGCATACTTGGGTGTTTATTTACAGTATGCCCTATGCATTGTCATTTGGCAGTGTGGTCTGGGACACTAGACAAGGGCATGCCACATTTAGTATCTACTTTAATTCTTACATTTTGAGGTCAGTAAATAAATAACATCAAAACTTGTGTTTATACTTCATGCACATTGATATTGATATCATATAACATTAAGTTTGCTAGTTTTATGACTCAAACTAGTTCTCTTGAAATAATAGCATCATTAAAAAGTTAATTATCCAAAGCATTTTGCTGAATGTTTTTTCCTTCAGTTATGTTGTTTTCCTACAACAAAGTTGGTACTTGTTTAAAAACAATTACATAATAAAAGTTCAATAACTTTTGTGGCTAGAAATCTTTATGTCATTCATATTAGTTAAAGGCCTTGAAAAACTTGTTTATGTGATTTATACCATTGATATTTAACTTAAGAAATTAAAGCATCAAAATATGATTTATTATTTAAAATAAAATGTAAAAAGATATTAATCTACATAATGATTTTAACAGAAAATGGTATTTTCCAAAGGTATTGGTAATGAAGGTAATACTCTTTGACAAATTCTTTCAACGTTTGACTTACTAGAAAATGGTAGGATTTATATATCCTCTGTATTCAACTTATTTGGATTTATTTTTACAGTTCTCACAGTGAAACAAATTTGGAGATTAAAGACTATATAATTGACTTTTCACTGACAAATAACTGTATATGTTGATTTATTAAACATTATTTAATTGTGGTATATGACTGAAATCTGTGGGTCTGTTTTGCTTGGATGAATTTTGTTAAAAAAATCTTCCACTTTTAAGGATATTGTTTCATAAATAATATGCATATCTAATTGTGGAAACGTTTTATGACATAATGTGAAACATATTTTAGCAATTATATTAGTAATCTTATTCAAAATCAGTTAATGATAGTGTCTCTTTATACACTTAAAGACTTTATAGATTTACAGAAGAAATAGAGAAATGTACGCAAATGTTTGTGTTACTTAAAATACTTTGAAAAGTTTTATTTTTTTCAAAAGTTAGCGTCTACTTATATTCCTGCTGAGTTTAGGCTACATTTGGCGCTAATTATTAAGCATAGAGTAAGAAGAAGTGATGATAAAGATTCTTGGAAAGTAGATAGCAAAGGCCTCGTTCCCTCTTTCTTGCATAGCCTCTCTTCCTAGGGCGGTCACACTAGGCAAGCTAGCTATCATGACAAGACTACACTGAATCAACTGGATGAGGATATCCAGACAACATCTCTCTTTCCTTCTACCAGGAACTGCATGAATACAATAACTTATAAAATCTGTAGTCTGTCAAGCTTTCACAGCATTGAGAATTATTTTGGGTGTTTCACAGTTTAGAACAATTATTTTTATTTTTATTGTTTTGCCTTATCCTTTTCCTTCAGCCAATGTTTATTGGCATGAATATATTTACATGTTTCTATAGATATATTTTTCATTCAAAAATGTGAAGCACAATGTAACCATGGTTAGTGTTTCTGTTTAAACTACTAAAAATGTATTTTTTCTTTGTACATTTTAAAAACTGTATGATAATTTCCATATTATACAGAAGTATGTAAGAGGAATATATCTCACTTTCTAAGATTCTGTAACTATTGACCTGACCTGTGGTCAGTTGGCCAACTATCATTGATGGGCTGCACTTATTGTCAGTAGAACAATTAATCATGAATATATGAGCATACCGAGATTGTGCAGATGTTGGCACTTTTTTCATGATCAAAATACTTGCTAATGCCCTCACCATAGAGAGTGGTACTTAATAAAATTCTGTAATTATTTGTTTTTCAAAATTGCCTTTACTTACCCTTTGATTTAACTAATACTAAATAAATTTAAGCCTTTCAAATGTATTGATGAGAATTTTTTTCTTTTTATGATTCTTTCATCTCAATCACTATCTGGAAACAGTTTTATTTAATTGGTGGTTGTAAAGTTTTCTTCCAAAAAAAAAGAGAACATGAACTTTCTTAGTGTCTTTAACTTTCTTTGCAGATTATCAGTTTTTGTCAAAACACATGGCATTCTCCCCTGAGCAGACTTGCCCTTTTGTAAAGTGGTGGCTAGTACTGTATAGTAGCAGAGTGGGAAAACTGATTAATTGCTTTTAGAATAGCAAATGAAGCCTTTTAATTTAATGAATATTTCAGCAGAATCAATTCACTTTGTCTCTCAAAAGGGAAAATCCCATAGAGAGAATTTCTTTGGGGTGACCTAGAGAGTAAATTGGAACCTCAGTGAGGTTGCCATACAAGCCCTTGTTTTTGTTTTTGTTTTTCCAAATAGATAATCTGTAAACCTCTAATATTGCCTAAGAAATCCTAAAATGCATTAAGTTTCAGGAGTTTCGATTTCAAATTATTCTTGAACTTTGTGAATTGTGAGGCCAGGGCATGGGTGCTGTCTAGCCTAGATCGTTAGTATTAAGGATACAGCTGGAATGTTATTGCTGAAACTGTGAAAGAGTATAATAGATCAGTTGATAGACGAAGAACATAAGTATGTGTGGTAAAAAGAATTAACTGTCTTAAATCTTTTATTTTATTTTATTTTTGTGAACATACTGTACAGAGGGGTTACAATTACATGGGCAAGATAATGCGTACATTTCTTATCAAGCCTTGCAGCCTCCTCCTTTGTTTACCCTTCACATCCCTTCCCAGCCTCCGTCCCCACCCCCCCATCCAATCCTCACCCCCCACCGCACCAACGTTGTAAAGCTCGTTTTCGACATGACAACTTGTACTTCTCATTGTTGCAACAGATCCACCTGTATCCTTAAACGACTTGTTTTCTTAAATCTTATGAGCATGAAACGATAAAAATCATTTATACGACAGCCATTTAGAACTTGAACTAGCTTGGTCTTATAAGCCAAACATTAAGGAATTATTGTCTCTATTAGTATAAATGTATCGATACTATATATATCTATGTGTGTGTATGTATAATTTAAAATTTTTGACTGGTTTGTTCTTTTTTTCTACTAATCTGAAAATGTAGTAACCACACTGATTATTAAGTTGATTTATGAAACTTCTTTTTCTCTGATAGAAAACAGCATGGTGGTAACAGATATTAATTATTTGAATAAGCTATTATGCTTTTGCAAATGCATAAATATGCATTTGAGGAAATGTCTAAGGCATTAAAACAATCTCAGAGGTGAGGTTAGGATTTATTTTTTAAAAAAAGCATCTGCATGGTTTGATAATCTTGGCAATTTAATTTTGCTGACTTTTATAGGAACTTCAGACACTTGTCTCATGGTGGCTCCCAAAAATGAGACTGAAGGAGAGAAAAGGAGAACAATTTAGGAATTGTTAGATAATGGCTGTGAACATTCTACCACTTCAAAATAAATCTCTTATACCCACAGCACGCAAAACTAGATTGCAATTTTCATTTGCATATACTTATTTTAATATTTGCTTATCATTATTTTTCTCCTTGGGCTGTCTGGCTTGAAATTAACTGATACTTGTCTTTTTTCAACACATAAAGTGCTCTAAATATATTCATTAAATTCATATCAGTAGAGATTTATGAATTATAGGGACATACTTAAAAAGACTAGCCAACAGGACATTAAATTGAGTGATAAAACCCTGCAGAAAAAGTAGTTAAATAAAAATCTTCTGAAGTCATGTTTTCTAGCATCTCAAACTGCAATAATGCAAACACAAGAAAAGCAGAGCTAGGAATGTCTAGTAATCTATTTGAGTCTTTGTAAATTAGGATAAGCAAAATTGACATCTCAAAAGATATTATTCTCAATGTTCATGTATTAAAGAATAGAAATGCATACAAGTAGTTGTTTGAGGATAAGGTTAAGGCAGTTTTTTTAAAATCCAGATCTTTATTTAGATGTTATTTTAAAATAAATCAGATATAGCACATAAATAAATGAAAATAGATTGCCATGAGTACAAGATTATCAGTTGTACCAAAATTTCGTGCTTGGTCTCCCTCTATCTTAGTTACTTTTCCTCTCCATGAATCTTTGGAATGTTTTTCTGAATGTCATTTGAAAATACTTAAAGAAATTAAAAAAAAAAAAGAACCTCAGGGAAAGTAGGGAGGGAAGGGATAGTAGGGGGAAAACAATGGAGGGTGTAACAATGCTCAATAGGAAGTGTACTCATTACCTTACTCATGTAACTGTAACCCTCTGTATAGTATCTTTACAATAAAAAATTAAAAAAAAAGAAAAACTTAAAGACATATGGTGAATGGAGAAAGCAATTAAATATTCTGTTAACATAATATCCCAAATCCATTTTATTTTCATGTGACAATATAATGGCATTAGAAACTTTTTATTCTCCACTGACTTGTTCTATATCCTCTCAAAATTTCCCAATTCTCTTTCAAGACTCTTTCAAACACTTCTTTTGCAAGAGTCATCATTATCCATGTACTGTTTTAAGTTGGACAACTCATATTTTCCCTTTTGAAGGTAATTTGAACAGCTTGGAATGAGAGATTTATAGAGGACATAAATACATGAATATACTGAAGAAGACTAATGCACCACGTTTATGTAGTCTGAAGTTTATAGCTGCTCTCATTAAGCAGCTGGCCGGAAGTAAGCTGAAAGAATTTTTGTGACTGCAATAAAAAAATTGGTTCAACCCTTTAGGGTCCATTTCAATACTGGTTAGGAAGCACTATTACATGTTTTTGCTATTTAATAATGGACAAAAATTATTTAAATTGAACAGTGGATGTGTTTATGCCTCTGTGTGTGTGTATGTGTGTGTATGTGTGTGTGTGTGTGTGTGTGTGTGTTCCACTACTATTGCATGAATTCAGGACCTTCTACTCTTGCTTGGCTTTTTCTACTCACAGTCAACACTCTAGTTGTGAGTCATACTTACAGTCCAGCATTTTTTCGGTTAATTAGAGATAGAGTCTTTAGGACTTTTCTGTCTAGATTGGCTTCTAAATATGATACTCAGATCTCAGTCTCCCAAATTACTAGGATTATAGGGACCAATTTTCATTAAAATTATTTCTATTATATTTTTATTTATCGGATAGCATATTTGTTTGCTAGTATGACCATAACAAAATGGCACAGCTCAAATGTTTCAACAGAAAATTATTTTCCCTAGCTTCTGGAGGGTGGTATTTAAAGGTATCAGGAAGGAACTGTTCTATACCTCTAACCTAAGTTTGTGGACAATTCCTCCCCTCCCCCCAGCTTATCTTTCTTCACCCACTGTGTTTCTTTTGTATGTAACTCAGTGCAAATTCCCCTTTCTTAACAGATAATGAATGGCCCACCTTAGTACTTCATTTTAGCTAAATTAGCTCTGTGAAGACCCCAATAAAAGCCAGATGGCTAGTGGTTCATACCTGTAATCTTAGCTGCTCTAGACTAGAAAATGGGAGGATTGAGATTTGAGGCTAAAAAGGGAAAAGGTTTGAAAGATCCCATCTCATCAAATAACTTGCTGTAATGAAACACTTGTCTCTTCTACTTGGAAGACTGAGATCCAAAAATTATAGTTCAAGAAACTATATCTCCACCACACACACGTCTTTGCAATCATAGAAGGAATCAAAACTGGAGGATTCATGTCCAGATTGGCTCTGGGCAAAAGCAAGACTTAATCTGCAGAACAATTGGAATGAAAAAGAAGTGGTAACATTGTTGAGGCCATACAGTGTTTGTCCAGGGATGTGAAGCACAGAGTTGAAACTCTCCTCCAGTCAAAAATAAATTTAAAAAACATAAAAAATATTAAAAAATAAAACAGGTCCTTCACTGTCTGAGGCACTGAGTAAGTAAAGGCTTCAACATATGAGTTTTCAGTGTGAAACAATACAGCCAGCAACAGACAGTGAATTACAAATCACTCTGCATGCTTACTTTTACGGAGGATAACTTATGTAGTATAAACTACCTTAATTATGAATGGTTAGTTTAACAATGTTTGAACAACGAATATATCCCTAAAATATTCAACTGTGTCAAAATACAAAATATTCCATCATCTTAAAATCTTACCTCATAATACATTATTCTACATCTCCAGAATCCAACCTGCGCTTCCATCAGGTACTGATTTGTTTTACTTGGAATACTGTGTTGGGATTCATCCTTGTTTCTGTGCTCAAGAGAAAAATCTGCCTTCACCCAGTGGATTATCCTCCCATATCATATTCTTTAATGGCTGTTGGGAGGTTGATGCAATTGTTCTTTTATCTGCTCTTGATTCTGTGGCTTTATGTCTCTATCATTCTTTGATTGGTAAAGCCAAATGTGTGCCAGTTGCAGCAACATTTTAAAACAAATGTCTTTAGATTTTTTTTTAATTCTGAAAATATTGTACAGATTTTATTGATATTTACGACTAATTAGCTGAGTTCCATTGTATATTTTCTTTCCTTATATTTTCCTCTTTGCTCATTATCTTTTAGATCCTATGGTGGAAGTATAGATTTTTTAGTTTAAGTTTGCTTTTAAAAAAATGTAACTACTAATTATACCTTCAATGTTACTTCATCTTCTCATAAAAAAAACTCTTAAGTTCTGAGGACTTATTATTCAAGATTTTATATATCTTCTCTGTGATTTTTAGAGTTTAGTATATTATATATTGGTTGTGGGGCTTGAACTCTGGGCTTGAGCCCTGTCCCTTGGTTCTTCAGCTCAAGGCTAGCACTCTACCACTTGAGCCACAGTGCCACTTCCGGTTTTCTGAGTGGTTTATTGGAGATAAGAGTTGCCTGGACTTTCCTGCCGGGGCTGGCTTTGAACCGAGATCCTCAGATCTCAGCCTCCTGAGTAGCTAGGGATTACAGACATGAGCAACCAGTGCCCGGTTGGTTCATAATTTTTAATGTCATAATAATTCACAAATATTTAGGATTTTCTAAGTTAGTATTTTTTTCTCATAAGGGAAAATATACCATATGATTTATATTATCTCTGATACAATACTTACTATGATCGAGAAAATATTTGTGGACATTTTAAAATAATTTATTACAAAGGTTTTTTGGAATTTTACTATGAGAGATAAAGATATAATTTGGCTTTTATTTTACTAATAAGACTCTTTCATCTATTAAATAACCCTGTAACTTTCACCACCAAACCATTTGAAAACTAAGGGATACGGATGTGATGAGAACATGAACATAACATATAGTCTACATAATAGTCTCCTAGAACATTCAAATATTTCTTTTTTTTTATTTTTTTTATTTTAATTTAATTTTATTTGTGAACATACTGTACAGAGGAGTTACAGTTACATGGGCAGGATAATGTGTACATTTCTTACCAAGCATTGCAGCCTCCTCCTTTGTTTACCCTTCACATCCCTTCCCAGCCTCCCCCCTCCCCCCCTAATCCCAATCCTTCTCCTTGCCCCCTTCCCCCCCTTCCCCCCCTTCCCCCCCCCCCCCCACCAACGTTGTAAAGTTCGTTTTGGACATGACAACTTGTACTTCTCATTGTTGCAACAGGTCCACCTGTATCCTTAAACAACTGGTTTTTCCCCATCTCCTCCACAAGTTATACTGACATCAAATATAGTGAAAGCAAGGGTTATACTGTGGGGGAGGGACATACAAAGCAACAAAGAGATAATCTTATAAATGTGTTAGAAACACATGCATGAAAGAAAAAAACATTAAAATACACATCTAAGGGTTCATTTTCCTGACATCACATTATCTGACCTTTTCCGCTTGACTCATACATATACTAGATATTACAAATAAGGGAAACCATGGGACCTACGTTTCTTTGGGCCTGGCTTACTTCACTTAATATAATTTTTTCCAAGCCTTTCCATTTCCTAACAAATGGGGCAATGTCATTCTTTCTGATGGAGGCATAGAATTCCATTGTGTATATATACCACATTTTCTTGATCCATTCATCTACTGAGGGGCATCTGGGTTGGTTCCATATCTTAGCTATGGTAAATAATGCTGCAATAAACATAGTTGTGCTGGTAGCTTTAGTGTGGTCTTGTTTGTAAACATTAGGGTAAATGCCCAAAAGTGGGATTGCTGGGTCATAGGGGAGCTCTATGTGGAGTCTTTTGAGGAACCTCCATACTGCTTTCCAAAGTGGTTGAACAAGTTTACATTCCCACCAACAATGAAGTAAGGTTCCTTTCTGTCCACATCCCCTCCAGCATCTGTTGTTGTTAGAGTTCTTGATTTTTGCCGTTCTAACTGGAGTGAGGTGATATCTCAATGTTGTTTTGATTTGCATTTCTTTTATGGCTAGGGATGTTGAACATTTCTTCATGTGTCTATTGGCCATCCTTCTTTCTTCTTCAGAGAAGTTTCTCTTTAAGTCTTTCGCCCACTTATTTATTGGGAAGTTGTTTCTTTGAGGATTTGTTGTTGGGGGGGTTAATTTTTTGAGTTCCAAGTATATTTTAGATATGAGACCCTTGTCCGTTGTATGGCTAGTAAAGATCTTCTCCCAATCCGTGGGCTTTCTATTGATCTTGCTAGCTATGTCATTTGCCCTGCAGAAGCTCTGCAACTTTATGCAATCCCATTTGTCCAACCTTTCTTTGATTTGTTGTGTTTCCGGGTCTCTGTGCAGAAAATTTCGGCCTGAGCCAAGGAGACCCAGGGTTTCTCCTATTCCATCCTGTAATGTTTTCAGAGTGTCTGCTTTGAGTTCAAGGTCTTTGATCCATTTGGAGTTGATTCTGGTGCAGGGTGATATATAAGGATCTAGCTTAAGTTTTCTACATGTAGTTAACCAATTTTGCCAGCACCATTTACTGAAGAGGTTGTCTTTCTTCCATTCTATTGTTTTAGCTCCCTTATCGAAGATTAGATGGCTATAGGTCTGTGGGTTCATTTCTGGGTTTTCAAAAAAATATGGAACGCTTCACGAATTTGCGTGTCATCCTTGCGCAGGGGCCATGCTAATCTTCTCTGTATCGTTCCAATTTTAGTATATGTGCTGCCGAAGCGAGCACTCAAATATTTCTAACATAACTTCCTATGACAATTAAAATTACTAAATGCCATTGTGTAAATTCACTGCTGAATTGAATCTTTCCTCCTCCATCATCATTTCCCTCCCACCTCCACTACTACATCCCCTGTGCCTTGACTCCCCCCACCCCAAAGTTCACAGTGTCTTGTATATCTTATTGTTACAATGTTACAATAGGTCAAAGGTCAACCTCTACCCCTATTTAAGCATTTTGTTTTTTCCTTCCCCTCATATATACAAAATGCAGGGCAGCCTGCACAAATTATACTGACATCAAATACAGTGAAAACAGGAGTTATACCATGGGGAGGAACATACAAAGAAACAAAAAAAAAAAATCACATGGTACATTAAGCCAGGCCCAAAAAACATAGGTCTCATGGTTTCCTTTATTTTCAATAATTAGTACATGTGTAGGACAAGTAGTAAAGCTCAAAAGCTATGTACATATGACCATATAAGATGATGTTAAGCATAATGAACCCCAAGATAAGGGCACAAATATTTTTTTTCTTTCTTGCTATTGTCCCTTTCCCTCTTTTCGAAATGTTTCATTATCTGCAAATAGTTGAACAAAGGGTTGACAGTAAACAAAGCAGTTTATGAATACAATGTCACCTTTTGCAACATTTCCATCCATCCCTTCCAACCTTCCTCTTCCTTCACTTTTCTCAAATTTTGTAAGATATACATTTTTTTTGTCAAGGTGATGTACAGAGGGGTTACAGTTACATACGTAAGGTAGAGAGTACACTACATTCTCCTACTCTTCATTCATCTACTTCCCTTTTTGACTGCACTCTATCCTTTTCTAGTACCAGTTTCTTGGTGTATATTTTGTTCGACTATGGTGTTGACTTTCAAAGGAATTTCACTGTTTGAGTTCCACCCTAAGTATACAGTATTTTAGTTAATACATTTATATACATTTGCATACCACTCAAAATATTAATCATATATTTGTAAACCAATTGTAGTTTCCACATGTGAGAGAAAACATTCAACCTTTGTCTCTCTAGGTCTGACTTGAATTTTCTGGATCCACCCATTTTTTTGCTAATGATACAATATTATTCATTACAACACATGAGCAAAATTCCATTCTGTTTATATACCACATTTTCTGTGATCTGGGAATTCCATTCCAGGGTATCTATACAAAAGATAATAAACCAGGATACAGTAAAGCCACTATCACAACTATGTTCATTGCAGCACTCTACCATAGCTATGGTATGGAATCAGCCCCTCCTCTTTTCTCTGTTCTTCCTCCCTCCCTCTGTCTCTTCCTCCTTCCTCCCTTCCCTTCTTTTCCTTCCTTTCTCCTTTTCCTTCCTTCCTTCTTTATTTTTCTTATCCTACATGAGAAAGAGAAAATCAAATATTCAATTTGTTCTTCCTTATTTATATTGCATTGTCAAACTGGATTGAAAATATGTTTATTTTATGAATTCTGTAACGTCAGGAACTCTGTATTTTAGAATAAGAAAATACTCTTTTAGAACTTCAAATTCTTTAAAAATTATATTGCTTGTATTTTATTATTTTAAAATGTTAAGGAACAGGGACAACGGATATAAGCATCTACAGTTAAGTAATCTGTAAAAGTCAAATATTGAGTCAAAAGCAGATGGTTGCAAGCAGAAATGAATAACTTTAAAATCTTTTTTTCCTCATAGGCACAGTTGCTACCTGTGACAGTAAGAAAGACTATTTTCAATCTAATTTCTGAACTCTAATCCTATTTTGAATGAAAGTCTCTCACTGCATATTCTCTTTTGTTCAGTGTCAAAAATGTTAATTTTAGGCATTCATTATATATCTAAAATCTATATCTATATCTATATATCTCTATTTATCTATTCTTTATCATATATTAATGGGCCTTGCAATATCAGAACCTAGCATAACTAGGTAAGCCTTCTAGCACTTGAGCCACTCTGCCTACTCTTTACATTAGGCAGGCTTTGTTTTTCATTTGTTTGTTTGTTTGATTTTTTTATTTTTAGAAATTATTCAATACTTTTTTTCAGGACCAGCTTCAAACCAAACAAGATCTTCCTACCCTTTCCTCCTTCACGTCTAAGATTTCAGTATTGTGCCACTATTCCTAGCTTGTTCTTTGAGAAAGGCTCTGAGTTTGTTTTGCTTTTGTTTGTTTGTTTTCCAGATTGCCCTTGAGTTGCAATTCTATCTTTTCTTTAACATATCTCAGATTAATATCTTAATGAAAATTTGCCCTAGGAAAATAATATTTTAGTGACATGTATAGACACTATTTCTATAGACACTGAATTTATAGATACTATTAATATGTAAAATATTATGTATGGATATAGATTCATACACACATTCTGATATGCACATGGCACGAAAGCTCTGGACTAATTTGTAGCAATTATATATATTGTTTTAATCCTAGATACTTCAGAATTATTTCTTGAGATTATTTTCTTTTGTCTATTTAAATTTCTGAAGGATTTTGACTGCATAGGAAGAAATCTGGGAAGTTTAGCTGCACAAACATTTGTCATTCTTAAGTAAATTTATATACAGAAAAAGGCAGAGAGTGAAGTACCAACTTCTCCACACACACCATGAGATTATCCTCTTTCATGATGATAAGCAAAAATGAATCAATGCTGTCTGAGTGTTTTACATCTGCCTCCTAAGTATTAGGAAATAGTTGCTTCTCTCAACTACTCCTATTTACTTCATCTTTTCAGATGGGAAACACTTTTCTCTGAATTGATGACTACTTATTTTTCAGCTAAAGTAAATACGGGTCTATATCTCTTTTCATTTGCTGACACATTCTGTCACAACATAGCTTGAGTAAATGGGAAAGTGACAGCTTCTTGGCAAAATTTTAAAGAGATAAACATCTATTTTTGTTTAAACAGCCACTAAAAAAATCAGATAGAAGCTTTCCATGTTGAAAGGATAAAGAATGCAGCAGTGGTGCAAATCAGTAAATGAATGCAGGCAGCAAAACTTCTGTTGCTTGTCTGGCTAGTTTCAACCATGTCTCAGTTTTCTGGGATCACACAGTAAGTCTGCAGAAAGAAAATACTACCAAGGTGAAGTAATTATCAACAAAATAGAATAGCAATATAAATAGTCATATTATTCTCCCTGAAATACTTGCTTTTAAATTAGAGTAACAAGCATTTTCTTATTCCTGCTGTTGGAATTTAATTAAGTGTAATATTTATGAAAGGTATCTCATATGATTGTTTTAATAGATTTGTTGTTATTCATTTTTTGTATGAAACTTTTGAGATAATATACATTATCCTTTTTTAAAGACGATGTCTTCCTCTGTATTCTTAAACAGTCTCAAAGTCATAATCGTCCCATGCCAGCCTCTAGAGGGATAGAATGAAAGGTGTGAGGCAACATATTTGACTGGAAGATCAACTTTTCCTTCATAACTATATTAATATTATTATATTGGCACTCCTGCTTCCAACCAAGCTGGTTTCATTCAAATCTCTCTACAGTAAGTCAAATTATCATCCCCAATGACAGTATTACTAATAATTCCTGTGCTCTTTATCTTGCTAGTAATACAAACTATAAACTATAATCCCATAATTTGTCATCAATATGTGTAACAGAGGGAGTATATATATTCCTATTAAATTTATTATAAAAATCCACTCAACAAATAACTTTCTATTATGGTAATGCCAGTGGCAAGTATTATTAAATATAACAATATTATATTACATAATTCATCTTTATAATTATCACTGATTTTAACCTTCTTTGTCTTATTGCATGATGAGAATTAAAACTTCAGCATATTCTTGAGCAAATTAAACTGTGTTTAATGCTGCATGTTCTGTGCTACTGCATTAACACTCTCAGAGTTTTGTATCGAAACAACCACAGTGCAGTTTAAGAACTCTCTCACATCATCATTTGCACCTCTACAAAACAATTCCTCCCTTGTTCCTTTACAGAGGAGATAGGCAGAAGATTTAAATCTACTTTTAGCTACAAAACAGAGACCACTTTATCCTTAACTTTACTTGTGCATACTGTTATATAATAAGTAAGCTTATATTCTACAGTTAATCTTTTTAGAAATAAACTAAACAACAATAAATATCTTCTAATTATTCTTACATTGTTTAAAATGGAGTTTTGTTAGTAGGCAGTTGAAGATGAGTCACAGATTATGAAATATGTTTAGCTTAACATCATATGCTGAACTCTTATGTCAATTAGAAATACTTTATTTCTTGCTTAAAATAAAAGACAAAATCTATAAGCTGAGAGCCAGTGGCTCATGCTTGAAATCCTGGCTACTGAGAAGGCTGAGATCTGAAGATCAAGGCTCCAAGTCAGACAGACAGAAAATGTCAAGACTCTCATCTCCAATCCTCCAACAGAAAGCTGGAAATGGATCCATGATTCAAGTGGTACAGCACCAGCCTTGAGAGAAAAAGCTAAGGGACAATGCCCTGAGTTCCAGCTCCAACACTGACAAACAAACACATTAAATGCAAATTATAAATTCTTTCTTTCACTCAGAGATTTTTTGAGTACATATTACAAAAAGGGAAACCAATCTACATGTGCATAAGCATGTACACTGGATTCTTATATGTGCCTTTCTTATTGACCTTTGCTCCCACTCACTGTTTCTGATATCCATATACAGGGAAAATGGTGGGCAGTAATGATCTGTAGGCATAAAGAGTAGTAGCAAAATGTAGACCATCGTGGATAGAATCTTCAGTATTCTGACCTTAATACTGACTTGCTCTGAAGTAAGAAGAGAGAAAGTTGTGTTGGGATTTAAATAAACAGCATATTCATTTTGCATTGATGTCTCCTGATTAACAGTAGAAGATATGGCTCCTGAAAGCATCTGCAGTGTCAGTAATTCCATTAACAATGAAGCCACTTTATTATCAACACACTGTAGATTCATTTTAATGTGTCATTTGCACTTCAAAGTCACATAACTTTTATTATGGTAAATCAATTAAAACTATTTCTCATGATAATTTATCTTCAGGAGAGTTTATCATCTCAGAGAAAGCAATATTTCCCAATTTAACTTCCAAGACAAAAGTGATGTAATTTGAATGCCTTTTACTGAGCTTATTAAGCATAAAGATCACAGAAATTTCAAACCCTGAAAGATAACTGTTTCATCTATGTGATAAAATAGAAGCCACATTTTTTGTAGTGTATTGTAGGTAGTGGAGACAGTATGCTAATTAGTAATATAACCTCATTTACTGATTTTCTGTGCCTCCCATTTTAGAAGATATTATAGTGAAAACACGTAGTTGCTTTGATATTAGTTTTAAGGAGAATGTAAGGATTTATATAAAACACTTGATAAAATTGCAAATGAGCTGAATTCCAGGATAGCACACTTACCTGTTTTGTTTGTTTTAATGGCAAAGTAACTACACATAACAAGGATTTACATTCATTTCTTGCTATTGAAAACTGCCAGTACCTTTTTACTTTAGTTATTATTTCTTAAATAAACAGCTTTAATATTCATTTGCAGCCTGAAAATATTTGAAGGAAAATAAGTTTTATGTGTTTCTAAATTGAGATTTAAACTAAGAGAACATTTTCAAACATATACCTTATTATCAAGATTTTGTGTCCATCTGAATTTAACCCAAATGCTTCTGTCCTTAGGCATAGGAGAGAAAACATTTTTAATTTCTTATTGTTTTTATTGTTGATTGTGGGGCTTGAACTCAGGGACTAGGCACTGTCTCTGAGCTTTTTTGCTTCAAAGTTAGCACTCAACTACTTTGAGCCACAGTGCCACTTCTCAGGGGCTTTCCAGACAGGACTGGCTCTGAACTGTGATCCTTATATCCAGCCTCCTGAGTACTTAGGATTACAGGTATGAGCCACCATCTCCTGGCTGTGTATTTGCTTTATGAATGGCAACTGGACTATTTTATAGGCAATGTACAAAATAGTACAGGCTATGTTTACTTAATAAGATGCATTTGGTAAGGCTTTTTATAATTTAAACAATAAATGTTTTTGAATATCAAGTAAATTGTTCCTAACCCTTTTCTTTCCATTTAATTAAATTTCTGTTGGATCAGAAGTGATAGAAGTAGGACCCACAAAGAACTGGATTATCACACTATTGGAAACAGAACTAGCTTTTATATTTGCAAGGTGAAATTTACAATGGAGTATCAAAGAGAATTATACCAATATATATGACCATAGAGTAGAACCAGTTAACTATAGAGAATTTATTAGGAACTGCCCCGCCCCCTTCATGGCAGTGATTGAAGGATTTTTGAGGACATTAGATTCTGGCTGAAAAGACTAATCATGACTGGAGTTCATGAAAATCATGAGTTAGTGTCTACTATGATCTGATCCATATGTATCTCTGTTGTATACATATTTTTGGACACATGGCAATATTACATTCCTTTTTTAGTGATGGTAGTGAAGTAGTATGCCTAGTATTAGATATTGGAAGAAGAGAATATGCAAAGCATTTTGAAGATAGTCTCTTCCAAGTCAAAGGAAATATTTCAGGTTATGTCATCCATCCTCATACCCAATGTGTATCGCTAGCCTAGAAGTTTTAGTATTTTTGAATTTCATTGATTATATATTCCAAAGGGGAGTTGGGTTTATGTATCTAAGTGACCTCGAATTTGATTGTGCCATTCTTTTTTTGCTTTTTGTTTTGATACTAGTGATTATGAGCAAATTCAGGCTTGTTTTGTCTGGAGGAAAAAATTCAGATTCACTAACTGTAATGACTGTTCTAACATTATTATTATTTTTTTTTATTTTGGTCAGTCGTGGGGCTGGAACTCTGGGCTTGGGCGCTGTCCTTCAGCTCTTCAGCTCAAGGCAAGTGCTCTATCACTTGAGCCACAGCACCACTTCTGGTTTCCTATTGGTTTATTGGAGATAAGAGTCTCACAGACTTTCCTGCCTGGGCTGGCTTTGAACTGTGATCCTCAGATCTCATCTCAGCCTCCTGAGTAGCTAGGATTACAGGCGGAGCTACTGGGTGCCCAACTGTATTACATTGGCAAGTAACTTCTACTCTCTCTATATACTATTTATGAAATAAGCAGTTTTAATATCCATTTAGAATCTAAAATGTTTGTATAAAAATGTAAATGTTCTACTAAATTGAACTCCATGTTTTAGGTTTAGCATTTTCAATACATTGTGTATACATTTACTGATGTTTAAGTTTATATCTGCAAGTCTGTATTAATATATATCTAATAAAGCATTGACATACCTAGACACAACTAAGTATTTTTCTAATCAATAGTGACTTAATTTTCTCAATAATTTATATCTGAAGAAAACATATAGTCTTTAGCCTATTAATGTCTTATGATATAAACCTTTATTGCTTCCAGGTGCTGGTGGCTCACACTTACAATTCTAGCTACTTAGGAGGCTAAGATCTGAGGACTCTGGTTCAGAGCTTGCCCAGGCAGACAAATCCATGAGACTCATATTTTCAGAAAACCAACAAAAATCCATATTTGAAAGTGTGGCTCAAATGGTCGAGTGAGTGTCAGCCACAGTCAAAAATCCAAGTAATTTGTTAACAAATTTCAGTTAGCTATGACAGTATCACAATGTCTTTCTTAGAGAAGGCAGTTAGAGAGAATGTTTCCTGGAAAATGTTTTGCTCTGCATGTACTCTGCTGTTGGCTTATATTTAAATTATTGAAGTGATAAAACTCAAAGTAACTTTTCTGTCATCCGTATTCCGCTGTGGAAATTCTGTGCTTCTTACAAAATGTCCTTTATAAATGCACCAACTAACGTAACATAGGACCTGAGAAAATTTGTTGTGTCAAAAGTATATTGTGGCCAGGTGCCAGTGACTGATGGCTAAGATTTGAGGTTCACAGTTCAAAGCCAGATTGACAGGAAAGTCCATGAGATTTTTATATTCAAATAGCCACCAGAAAAACAAACAAACAAACAAATCAGAAGTGACACTGTGGCTCAAGTAGTAGAGGGCTCACTTTGAGCTGAAGAGCTGAGGGATACTACATAGGCCCAGAGTTCAAGCCTCATGACCAACACATACATATACATAAAAATATATATGCATATGTATACCTATAGTAACATGATGAAATTACAAGCTTATAAATTAAACACAATTGAAATGGAAACTATTATACTTTATAAATCCTTATCCTTCATGATCTTGCTTTTCTTTTTCTTTTTTTGGGGGGAGGGGGTCCGGTCGTGGGGCCTGAACTCTGGGTCTGGGCACTGTTCCTCAGCTCTTCAGCTCAAGGCTAGCGCTCTACCACTTGAGCCACAGCACCACTTCCAGCTTTTTTCTTTTTGCTTATGTGGTGCTGAGGAATCAAACTCAGGGCCTCAGGCATGCAAGGCAAGCGCTCTACCACTGAGCCACCTTCCCAGCCCTGCTTTTATTTTTTCAAACAAATGGATTACATGCTGCTTTGCAAATTCTGTGATTTAATTTTTGTCTGTCTAGATTCCAACACATCTCTGGTAACTCTTGAGTTCAAGTTAGATTTAAAGTTATCCTCCAAAAAGCCTATGTGTTTACTTCGGCCAATTTCTTCATTTGAAATGTTCTCAAAGTTTTTTACTCTAATAATTGAATAAAGCAAATCTGCATGAAAGTGAGCTGTGCTTATAGATTCCCCAACTCTCTTTCTACCTCATTCCCAATTTGAAAATGGCCAGGTTTCTAGCTATTTTGTCCAGTAAAATAATTTTTATCTTTCATCAATCATTTTTCAGAGGCTAGAGCCCTTTGATGTCCTAGTTGTACACAGATGTCTCCCATTAGAGATTGCATCTAATGTAGCCTACGAATTTATTTCCTGTTCCCTGCAGCCCTGAAAATCATCTTCAAAAAGAAACTCAGGGTCTCTCAGCATTCCACAGACAACCTCAGGGTGCTGCCTCATGAAACAAAGTCAATTAGATTCTCATTTTACTTCCGGGGTGCCAGCAGAGACCTTACTTTTTATAGTCAAGTTATCAATCAATTTTTCTCCATTTTTTTTGTTTAAGATTTTAATTCCTTCACCAAAAGGAATAAAATGAGGTACACATGCTAAAGCTTGGTGTCAAATCCTTAATCCAAGATAGGAATCCAATTCAAATATTATAGTCAACTTCATCAGCACAGAGAAAAAAAAAACTTGTCCTTTTAAATTGTTGAAGTATTTACATTACCACCTAATGTCCTTTTAAGTATGATTTTCAACTTTGCCCACAAATGCAAACTTGTTATAAAGTTGAGACTAAATAGAGACTCAATTTATCTAATTAAATTGATCAGTTTACTCCTCTTCGTTACATGCAGTGTAACCAAAACAGATATTCCATTCAGATAATGGGAAAAGCTGGTTAAATTCCTATGAAAGCCATAATGACGTCTAACATGTATTAATTGCATCAAATATCTTCTGAAATGCTTTTCTCTATTTTGGAACTGAAGCATTAGAGAAGCATCTATTTGAGTGTTCTTTCGCTAATATTTAAATTTTACATCCATTTCTCTAAAAGTTGTGGTAAACCAAGGTATATTGCTACTTAATAAAAATAATTATTTTCATTCATCAGTAGAAATGAATAAGTCATTTATTTATTTATTTATTATTTATTTATTTTTATTTTGGTCGGTCATGGGGCTTGAACTCTGGACCTGGGCACTGTCCCTGCATTCTTCAGCTCAAGGTGAGCACTCTACCACTTGAACCACAGCATCACTTTTTTTTTTGTTTTAATTTAATTTTTTATTTTTTTGTTTTGTTCTGGTGGTTAATTGGAAATAAGAGTCTTACAGACTTTCCTGCCTGGGCTGGCTTTGTACCACGATCCTCAGATCTCAGCCTCCTGAGTAGCTAGTATTATAGGCATGAACCACAGACTCCTAGCTAAATTGTTTTTTATTCACTTTTACTTTTTTTTGTTTTCTTTTTTTTCAGTTGTGGGAGCATTTAACTTTTTTAAAAGTAAAGTTTTAATATTATAGTTACATGCAATTGACAAACATACACTGGTAATATCTTTATCTGAGTCTGGATTAAAAGAGTTCTAATAACCATT
The DNA here is from genome assembly GCF_019054845.1 of Dipodomys spectabilis. Taxonomy (NCBI): domain Eukaryota; kingdom Metazoa; phylum Chordata; class Mammalia; order Rodentia; family Heteromyidae; genus Dipodomys; species Dipodomys spectabilis. Next base: position 5,424,759 of record NW_024870772.1, read on the forward strand.
AGTAAAAAAGTCAGATTGCTTTAAGCTCTTTGCTCTTTAGGCTTACGGTTAGAATTGTATTCCTCATTCACTTAAATGGGTGAAGATTCTTCAATTTTTTTTAATGCACATTGAGCAATTTTCATTTTAGGTATAAAAAAAGAGCTTCCATATTTTTATTTGTTTAGATATTTATTTATGCATTTATTTTCCCCATAGTAAAGTGAATGAGGTACTAACTAAGAAATTCCAATAAGTTTCTGAATTCCTATAATTTAACTATGTTTGTGTTCAAACTTTCAATACTCATTGCTATCACATTTTATCACAATATTATGTTGATTTTTATGTGATGTTTAATAGAAATCCAGAGCAAAAGTAAGGGGAAGAAACAAATGAGTGTTTTGGACATAGGATTAGAAATAGTTGACAAAGTCAGCCATAGAAAGCCTAACATTTTTTGTAAAGTATCAAGACTTATTATACCTTATACCTTAGTATAACGTTTGATTTCAGGAAATCACTTAGGAGACTTGGCATGTATCCTTGGTCACTGGAGAACCCTGCAAGGATTAATAGGACTGAAGACATCACCTTCATATCCTATGTTTGTGATTGGGTAAGCAACAAGTAAGAAAGCAAGGAACACGGATTTTTTTTTTTTTTTGTCGATTGTGGGGCTTGAACTCTGGGCCTGGGCGCTGTCCCTGAGCTCTTCAGCTCAAGGCAAGAGCCCTACCTCTTGATCCACAGCGCCACTTCCAGAATACGGATATTTCTGAGGTCAAGAAGATCTACTGTGGACACTTTACATGGTCTTCCCTAGAATGACAAAAAAGAATAAAAGAAAAAACTTACCTCTCTGAGTCTTCCTTCAGAAAAATATACTTTAGATATATTGTTCTGTATCTGAAATACATGACTGACTCTTAGTGACCACAGAAAAAAATTGTTCATTAAATTACTAATTAATGAAAAGTTAGCAGAGCACCAATAATGCCTGTAATCCTACATCATCAGGAGTTTGAGGTCTGAGGATCTGAGCATCCTGGTTTGAAGCCAATTCTAGCAGGAAAGTCCATGAGATTCTGATCTCCAACTAACCACCAAAAAGCTGAATGTGGAACTGTGTCTCAAGTGGTAGAGTGCTAGCCCTGAGCAAAGAACACAGGTACAGTGCCCAGACCCTGAGTTCAAGCCACAGGACTGGCACTATATATAAATTGTAGATTTAGAATCAGAAATTACCCATCTGAATATTTTAAAGGTAAAGAAATGCATAAAACATATTCAATTATTTTCTTTTATGTTTTCTTTTTTACTTTTTTTTTGGGGGGGGGGTGGGTCCTGTCGTAGGGCCTGAACTCTGGGCCTGGGTGCTGTCCCTTAGCTCTTCAGCTCAAGGTTAGTGCTCTACCACTTGAGCCACAGCACCACTTCTGGCTTTTTCCTTTATGTGGTACTGAGGAATCGAACCCAGGGCCTCATGCGTGCAAGGCAAGCGCTCTACCACTGAGCCACCTTCCCTACCCTTCCTTTATATTTTCTAACAATGTATATAATGTTTATTTTAAGTAGATTGAGAAATAATGTTTTATCTTCTTCATTTGGTAATTACTCAAAAAGAAAATTATAATCATATAGCTAGTAAGATAGTATTTCTTTATCTAATTCTTTTATTTTTTTTCTTTTATTATATCATACTGATGTAAAACACTGACTTAAGTAGAGAGATTATTGTTTTGTTATAAGAAAGCTTTAGATAAATCTTTATGAAATGTGCATCATACCTTATTTATATTTATACCACAACAAGTATAATCTATAGATTAAATGTTAAATGAGTATACATGAATGATTATACACTGAGAATTAATTTAGCAGTCATATCACCAAAATACATGAATGATAAAAGTTGTGCTTTATATTTTACCATATTTTTTTCATTAATAACATTACTAATTTAATAGCCACACCTTGACCATGCAGCTTTTTTATGGAATCCATTTTCATTACTTGTCTAAGTTTTGCCAAGTAAGCTTCAGGGGGAAGTAATTAAATTTAATAGAAGCCACCTTCATTTGGAATCTGCCGTCAATTTAAAGCCATGGGGAAAGGTAATTACATTTAATAGACACCATAGCTTCTAGACGAAGATGTACGGTATGTGATGTTAATCTTTGTTTCAACAGTCTGAAGAGTTGAACATCATTTAGGACAAACTTCTCACAAGTAAACAGGACCTTTCTTTTCCTTTTCAACTTACTAGAGGTAAAAAGTAAAAAATACCATATATATAGATATAGATATAGGTATAGATATATACCTCCAAATTTTTCCCAGAAGACTTAGCTCACTGGTTTCAAGCAATGAAATAAAGATAGATGAGATTTATGGATTCTACTGCAGTATTATTAACTTTTAAGGTAATATATATTGATAGTATTCTTTATTAAAGATTCTTTAGGTTTCCTAACAGCTTTCTCTTCTCTAATTACAATAAAGTCTTTATAAATCCATTCTCATTTTGAATGCTGTGGTTTATGTAAATCAAAGATGTTTACTGAGTTTCAGTAAATATATGTTTTAAATCAGTGAAATATCATAGTAAATCTGAAAGCAGAGCACTCCTTTTTGGTAAACACATTTCTAAGCCTGAGTGCATTTCACTAAGCATTTTATAGGTTCATTATGCCATTTGGCTCACATTGAAGTCACCTTAGATTTAATTTTTTTCTTCATGGTGTGTGAATAAATTTTGGTTTCAGTTAGGATATTTGATGTTAGAAATAGGTTTTGAATTAGATTTAGACAATCAGTTCACATATAGTTCCCATAAAACCAGAAGGATTTCCTGAGTTCATGAAATTATAAGTGTATCTAGAATTAGTAAAATTTATAACATTATTTTAGAAGTCCAGAATTATTACTTTTCTGTGTCATTTCCAGTCACTATTCTCTGTGTGTATTTGGTAGCTCTGAGAGACAGAGTGGAAGGGAAGCAATGGAGTTATTAAAATGAGTTTAGTTTTATTGTAATTGAAGACAACAAAAACATTTCTCACAAAAATAATATCTACACAAACATACCATTGCACTTACTTAAGTTATGTAAGGCTAAACCTACAGCAATTACTTAATAAGATATAAAGTCATTCTTTGCAGAAATAAATGACTTTATAAAGACTATTTTTAATACAAATCATGGCAATTTTAGTGGATTTTGTAGGAAATATACCAGTGTTACATATTTTCTATGTTTATTCATGAATTATTCTTTAACTCTCAATCTTTTACAAAATACTAGTGTTGAATTTATTCATTTTTCAATAGTTATCTCTAATAATATCATTATAAGTCTCAAGGAATATTTCACTTATATCTTTCTTATCTAACATTTTAATGAATACTTAGCTATTTGTAAGTGTTATTACTAGATTTGCAAATATAATCATCATCTTTAGTGAGGTAATCACTTAAGATTGTCCATGTCAATTGCATTGGTTAGGTGTAAAATGGAACTCACTCTTTCCATATATATTTTAAGACATAAAAATAATTTACACAAGACTTTCAAAATTTTTAGATTTATAGTATTTAATCATAATTTACCTGAAAGAAATATAATCCAAAACTGTAAAACAGTTTTCCTAAATGCAAATAATGCTAAACCTTAATGTGTGAAACAGACTACTAAATAAAATTTACACACACACACACACACACACACACACAAGTGGGAATGTGGGGTTTGAACTCTAGGTCTGAGTGCTGTCCCTCAGCTCTCCAGCTCATTGCTTGTGCTCTACCACTTGAGCCACATCAAACTTCTGGTTTTCTGAGTAGTTTATTGGAGATAAGAGCCTCATGGACTTTCCTGCCAGTGCTGGCATTGAACCACGATCCTCAGATTTCAGCCTCCTCGTAGCAAAGATTACAGGCATGAGCCACAATCACCCGGCTGCATATTTTTCTATTCATCAGCCAGTGCAAAAGGCAAATTATATGGTTCCTTGAAAATAACATAAGAAAAAAATGGCTTGGAGGTGTGCATCAAGTGGTAGAGTACCTTTCTAACAAATTACAAGGACCTTAGTTCAATTGCTAACATTGCCAATTAATAATAATAGTCATTTACATGTTCAATGTGGCAACAAGACAGTACACCATTTATATTACAGTGCAATACATTTTACAATAAGTCTATATAACCCAAGCTACCTTGTCAGTTCAGGAGCCAATGAGATTTAGTTAAATAAAAGCATCATGTTTAACCATACGTTTATACTATAAGCACAACTGCACTCAGCAAGTATTTGATAGCTATCTTAGTTCTGGTTGAGCCCATTAGCAAGTATAACCAACTTCTTTGCTTTCACATTGTCATTAATTCATTGATTCTCAGAACACTCAGAAAATGCTTAAGGGAGATTCATTCCATTTCTTAACCAAAACACACCTCTTCTTTATAATGTTATTTATATGTAGACAAAATTCAGTTCTATATCCCTCAACTACTTTTCAGAAATGCATTTTTATTGATTATTCTATTTTCTCACAGCACTTTGACTGTCTATCAAATAGAGATGCATTATATGGTTACATTCTTTCCTATTTTGCTAGCTACATTATGGATAACTTTAGGATATAGCCATGTCATATTTATCATAATTTTCCCAACATTTTCTCTTATGACTAACACATGGTGCATACTTACTAAAACATTTACTTGAGTAATCCATGTAGGATAGCTCTTTCACATCTACAAATGTGAAGGGTCTGATATTATTCTCCTTGCAAATTCACAGAGTAGCTTACAGGCTAGCTAGTGGTTTGGATTAAAGAAGAGAATTTACAAAGCCAAACCTTCAGCATTTACTCTAATTCAGCTTGAAGCAATATGTTAAGTCTGCACATCACCTGTAGTTGCAGGATCAGAACTATGAGAGAGGAATTCCAAAATTATGATGCTCGGAGCTTCCTTGGAATGGCGGACACATCTGTCCTTAGGAGAGTGAAAGAAAAACCTTCGCTCTGGAATACAAATTCATCTTCTCTGGAGAAGGAAAGATCATATTTCCAACTTCCCTACACCACCTGGGATGTAAGCAAATGGCTTTAAGAAAGAGGACACTTGAACATCCTTCAGAGCAATCCCAGTCTCCAACTCTGAAGATGTATCTGCCATTCAGTCAACATTTTAGCCTTTGTATCAGTATTGTTTGCTCCTGGCTGTGCAGAAATTCTCTCTCTCTCTCTCTCTCTCTCTCTCTCTCTCTCTCTCATTCCCTCCCTCTCTTCTTCCCCACCCTCCTCTTTCTCTCTCACTCTCTCCTTCTTTCCCCCTCTCTCCCTCCACCCCATCCATCTCAGAGCAGCCTTGCATATTGTGTTCTTTAACTTCAGATGTACTCCTAACTTACATACATACTTAAAAATATTCTTTTTGAGATTGGATCTCCTGTTGCTTTTGCCTAGTCAGTCTTTGAACTCCTGATTTGAAATGAATATGTGTGAATAACCTTTGAGATTCTTGTCATTTAACAGTACTAAATAAGGTATTGCTTCTTTAGTTTATAACAAATAATACTTAGGACTGTAGTTATAAATAAGTGTAAAAATGTTTTAAAATTAATTATGAAAGGCTTATACTCCATGTAAAGAAAATTTCTTATTGTTTTAAAATATTTAATCTAAAGCAATTTGTATGTAAACATGACAATGATGCTTCCAGTAGCTTTAAACTTAGTGTTTAACAAACAGGACCTGTAAATCTATTCATATTGTAAATCTTTTTTTCTTTTTTTTAATATTTTTATTGTAAAGATGGTATACAGAGTGGTTACAGTTACATAAGTAAGGTAAAGAGTACATTTTCTTTTGAGAATTGTTACCCCCTCCTTTGTTTTTCTCCTACCATCCCTTCCCATACTAAACTAGCAAATTCCTCCCTCCACCCACCCTCAAGTTGTAAAGTTTGTTTTCAACAGTGTCTTGTCTCATTGTTACAATGAGTCAACCTATATCCTTAATCAGCATTTAATTCCCTTCCCCTCCCAAAAGTATATAAAAAATACATATACAAGATGCAGGGCACTGGAATCAAATACAGTGAAAACAGGGATTATTCTATGAGGGAAGAACATACAAAATAAACAAAAAAATCATAGTACATTAAAAACAACAGCCACAAAGATAAAACCTCTTGTGGCCCTAAAACTTAGGGAGAAAGAAATGTTTTCCTTTTCTTGTTTACTACTAATCATCTAGAAAAGGTATAATTTGCATATATCTGAATAATCTTTTATTAAACTGTAAGCATTAATGGCCCTTGTTTGGTAAATCAAGATGGCATCATGCATATTTTCTAAGATGTTAAGTTACTATCTCAAAATGTGTTTAGTCTCACATTGGAAAAAGTCATTGTCATTTTATTTGTGAATTTATTTTAGCAATGAAGAAAAAAGAACTTAATAGATACACCTTATAATCAGTTTCAAAAGTTTTTAAATATTTCCAATTGTGGAGAAATATGCAAATAGCATTTACAGGTATATTTACAGTTCAATCAATATCCACTGTTTTATCATATGCAAGATACCTTTAATTAGACTTTTCTTGGAGGAAGATATCATTACTTACCTTTTCATGAAAGGGAACATATGTCATTGAGTAAATGATGCCTATTAGGTTTTAAATATAGACAATAATGTACACTGGAATTCAAAATTGTTTCATTAGAATTTTTGTGAATCTTGTAATTAAAAAAATAATTGAATTTAGGCAGATTTCCTTTACACAGAAACCACTAAGAATTTATATAATTATTTGCAGATTTAGCAAGAATAGTAAAGTATTTCTAATTCTGAAACAGTGAACACACAGTTTAACATAGAGTAAAGGAGCAATATTCTCTGATTATGCTAGGAATTCAAAATTAAAAACGAGCATTTACAAATTATTTTCAACTTAAGGACTTCCTCCTGTGTGTGATTGTATAAATATACATTCCTATATCCGTTTAAATACATCCAGCAAAATAAATAAATGTAAACAAATGGAACAAATGCAGTTACATTATTAGTATTTTTTTTATCTATTCACGTAGGTGCACATATACAGGTAAGATATTTCTTTCATACATGTGTTTTACATGTGACATTACATGACAGTAAAGAGAACAAGATGAAATATCATTCTGTAAGAAACATTTAAATTTACAGTATTTAATTATAATTTACCTGAAAAAATATAATCTACAATGGTAAAACAGTTTTTATAAATGCAAATAATGCTAAACCTTAATATGTAGCAGACTACTAAATAAAAATTCATTAGTCAGTGCATAAGGCAAATTATATGGTTCCTTGAAAATAACAGAAGCAAAAATGGCTTTGAGGTGTTTATCAAGTGGTAGAGCACCTTTCTAACAAATTAAAATGCATTAGTTCATTTACTAACATTGTCAATTAATAATAATAATAATAAGCATAATAGTCATTTACAAGGACCTTAGTTCAATTGCTAACATTGCCAATTAATAATAATAATTACTCATAAGAATATACAAATGATACAGATACAGAAAAACAGAGGGCATTTGGTAAGGGGTAATGGAAAAAATATGTTGGATGATATCATTTGGGAGGGAGGAAAAAGGGAGAAAAACAAAGGAGGGAGTAACAATGTTCGACAAAAAATGTACTCACTACCTTATGTATGTAACCGTAGCCACTGTGTACATCATCTTGACAATAAAAGTAAAGAGACTAATGGAGAGTATTAATGTTCAAACAGAAAAAGAACAAAAAGTATTTTGTAAAATGTGTAACAAGGGTACATTGTATGCATATATAGACAGGTCAAAGTTAATAAACTATGCAGAAAATATTGGCTTTTTAATTTACTAGTAGTGGCTTTTTACCTTGCTCTTTACTAATTGTACATTTGGTTCACTTTTGTTATTATATTTTCTAGTAACATTTAATTCTGCATGTAGAATATTACTTAACAACTTGACATCATTATTTATATATGATTGAATTTGTACTTTAACATAAAACATTTATATATAGTTAAATGTAAAAAATATTTTATCAAGACAAAATTCCTATTTTTTCTCTTTTTCCTTTTAAATAAAAATGCTATTTTTATTCATATTTTGTTATTGCCAACATGTCCGAAATTTGCACCACATACAAATTACATTTTTCTTTTTAGTCTTTATCAGCAGAACATACATTTTTGCTTCTGCAGAATTGAAGGATGCATTGACTTCTAAGCAAGAATCCTGACACTAGCAGGGTTGTACTGAACAGGTCCTGTCCCTCTCCACATTCTCTTCTGTCAGATTATAATTAAGCAATTAGACATGACAGTGTGTATTGTAATGTACGAATAACACAGATCCTCAGATGTGTTCTGCAGCACAAGACTGAATTCCATTAGGAACTCCCCTAAACAATTCACTTAGAAGAATAAAATGTAGCCATAACTAGGAAGTAAAACAAGCAGTCTATATCTGGACAGTGGATGATGGTGATGTTACAGAAAAGCAAAGAATACGTGTTATAATGCTGATTTTTTTCTCAAAACTATGGTTGTTTCATGTCTCTAGCTATTATACAAAGCAGTCAGCAGACTAGAGATGCTATTTTAATTCAAGTCACGTTAAATCTTACATATGTGAATTTTCTATATTTTCACAGGATTTCACATGTATTTGTTAGTTATTATGATACAAATTGCCTTCTTTGATCAGTGTGTAATTCTTAAAGACAATTTTTATCACAACAGAAAATAGCATTATATATGTGTATATGTTCATATATATGTATATATACATATGTATTATTTAACTTGTTTGAAATTAAAAATATGTAATTTTATTTACCATGTATTATATTAAGAATTTAACTTCATAAAATAAGTACATATGTTAATAGTTTTGATAAGACTTGATAGAACAATGCATCCCTATCTAAATTTTACCAATCCTTGAAGTCATATTAAATAATCAGGGAGAATGTTAAGAAAAACTTAAAAATTATAAATATTAAACTTTTACATTTGTTCATTTTCTTATTTAGTGTAGAAACAAATTAAAATGACTTCTTTGAATGTAAACTTGCCTTTCAGATGAACTTAAAACGTTTGAAAAATATTACTAATGCATTCATAACAATCAAACACGAAATTGGCTGGGAATTTAGCTCAGAAATAGAAGGCTTGCCACACCTGTGTGAGGCCCTGTGCAAAAATTGCAATGTAGCTGTGGGTAGGTGGATCACACCTTTAATCTTAGCTACTCAGGAAGCTGAGATCTGAGAATCACAGTTCAAAGCCAGTCTGGGGAGGAAAGTCCCTGAGACTCATCTCCAATGAACCACCAGAAACTAGGAAGTGGTGCTGTGGCTCAAGGGGTAGAGTGTTAGCCTTGAGCTGAAGAGTTGAGGGACGGCGCCCAGGCCCAGAGTTCAAGCCCCATGACCGGCAAAAATAAAGGCAAAATATACAAAAATAAAAAAAAAATACAATTTGATCTTAGAACAATCAAGAGATTCATGAGAGAACCATTTCACCCACATTATTAGAGATAGAGGTAGAAATGCATATATGAGTAAATATATAGTCACACATTTGTGTATTTGTGTGTTTTGGTCTATACTTCCAAGTTTGCATGTAAGTTTATTTATGCTCAAGGAGAAACACACACACACACATATGAGCTGCATATATATGCATAAATAAACAGTTGTACAGCTTGTAAAGCAAGCATAGTTTAATAATTCAAGGACATTGCTATTCTTCATGTCTGACATTTAAAATAATCTGAGAACCCTGAAAATTAGTTGTAAGACCTTGGGCCAATGACTAAAGTTCTTTGTCATAAAACTTTAGTGGTACGGTCTCTGTGATATCTGCTTGCCTAGGTTATTAACTACGCCAAATAAGAACCAAAGCTATGTAAATGGTGTAGTCACTCAAAAGAACGAAGTATATTATTTTGCTTGTGAATTGGCACATTTCAAGTGAAGAAAGAACAATGAGGCATGGGAAAGTTTTGAAGCTTTCCTTCGAGTACAAATCACCTCTTCTCAACTCATTGATGGGCCTTCTGTCTCTTGAGTGCACAGTCTTAAACCCTGAACCTGAGCGCTTCCACTTCCTCCCTTCCACAGCTGCTGCCATCTCTTGGGCCTTTCAAAGGATGCGGCGTGGGCTTGTGAAGGCCACGTTAGGCTTCTGAGTTCTGCTCTCTTGGGCTGGGAAGTGCCGGGACTGTGCATTTGGCGGTCAATCTGAAGGTCATCCCCTGGCACAAGCAGGATTTTGCTCCCAGCCCAAACTAATGTAATTGAGCTCTTCCATATACAGAATTTGAAGGCATCTTGAGAATTGTCTGTCAGCAGCAGACTTGGGGAAATAGAAGACACTTGTCTTTAGCTCTTCAGACTCATTACCGAACCTGTGCACCGATGAATTTCTGTGGTACCTGATGATAAATTAGTGAGTGTGGTGGCCAGTGTTCCTCATAAGCATCTCACTGACCAAGGAGTGTCTCCTGGTGTGAAGTGGGCCTCTTCTCCTTCCAGTCCTCTTGGATCTGGCTGCCTTTGTCTCTTTTGCTCAGTTTGATGCGCCCTCTAGTGATGAACCATCAAATAGAGATCCAGCATGGAGAATTTTCATTTAAAATTGTCATTAAGACATAAAGGTGGAAGATAAAAATCTATATAAGTAATTTACATTTAAATCGTTCTTTGCTTAGGATAGTAAGAAGGGCAAATAAATGTAGCACAATGACAACCCTGGAGAAGATTTAAGGGGAAGGGGGATAATATAAGTTTTTAAATAACTTTAACAATACTTTTCTTTCTTTCTTTCTTTCTTTTTTAATGGGGCTAGGAGTATTCATTTGGCATGAGCCTAAAATTTATATAGCTAGCTTTAATAAGAAACCATAAATGTTAGCTCTTATTGCTGTGAAAATATTGTGATTTAAAATTCATTGTGTGGCAAATTTGCACAACCATTATTATATATTTACAGTAAAACTACATATAAAATATTTCTCATTTGATTATTATTGAACAATTAATCAAGCTTTCTCAATGATTCATGTTCGGTTTCCCCTGAATTAATGGAAACGTTATTATGCACACAAATATATGGTTGAAATAACATGATTTCCATTTATATTTCTGGTGAGTATTTAATGTTGCTGTGAGAAAAATAGAAGATAAATATGGGATAAAGACATAAGCATGCTATGCAAATTAGGAATAGTAAATTGGACACATTGATTAGATTCTTAGAAGGTAGGATAGATTGAAAGTCTGTCAACTAAATTTTTGACAGGTGTCAAATACACAGAACTATTTTTTAAAATGAGATTAAATAATTGGCAGAGCATGCTATACGATATGCACTTTTTATATTACGGATTATACAGTTTAGTTTTATTGACATGAAGACTACTTTAGCAAAGTAAATTTAAAGAAAAAAATAAGCGACCCTAAGGACTGGCTTACCTGGTGATGATCCAAAAGCAGCCTTATATTCAAGGTTTGTTAAGTGTGAGTTATATTTAGTAAAACCCTAACTTACATTTAATAAAATCCTAATACATTGCCTCTTTTACAATATTTGTCTTGAAGGCTGAGAATATGCACATTTTTATCTTAGTGAGGACATTCAAAAGAAGTAACTTATGGTGTTTTTAAATTTTTATTAAGTAAGAGACATTTAAAATATAGTGTCAAAAGAGTTCTGTGCAGAAATTCCAACTCTAAGTCCTATATGCTGAGGGACTTCAAGCAGGAAATTGGGATCTCTAGACCTCAGTTTCACGATCTGTCAAGAGGGGATGTCATACTGTGATGTGTACAGGGTAGTGGATTCTGCATAGAAAACAGAAGTACAAAAGACTTCTCCTCACTCTGTGGAATAATCAGATGATACTTACACTAGTAATTATAGTACATGTTTGATTCCGTTTGTACATATCTGTACAGCTTCAATAGTAACCTGTATTATTTCTATGGCTAATTTGTATATTCAGATTACCTTTACTTGTTTTTCTTTGGACCAATGGCATGTGAAATACAGACAGAATTAAGTGAATTAGGTATTAGGTCTATAAGGAAAATGAGATACAAAGTGAAAATTTGGCATTATAAAATCATAGAGATTTGAAACTGAATAAAAATTAATGTCATTTACTTTCACACTTTACATGAAAGAAAAAAGAAGCCAAGAGGTAGTGAGCATTTCACAGTGTACTTACTGGTCAGGACAATGATAAGACCACATGTTTCCGAAGGTTCCTTTTTTGTTCTTATCCAATCTGTCTTGATAGTAGAAATCACTTAATTTTCTGTTCATTTAAACTATTTTGGTAATAAAACAAAACTACGGTATTATTTGGCAAATCATAAGGTGAACAATTATAATTTAAAATATTGCCTTCATTGATTTACCCATTAACAGACAAATAATAAATTAATTAGCACAATAATAAGTAATTATAAGAAGTGACACAGAAAATCTAGTCACTGGTTGGGACATAGACTACAAAGAAGGGACTAGAAAGACCCATTTAAGCTAGATGATTAAAAATTGCTACTGTGATGAGGGTCCATTTAATTTTCCCTTGGGTCAAAGGGTTAACTTGGGCCAGAAAGGCAGAAAAGGTGGCAACTAAAAAGGTAGGGGAAGTATTTCAATTGTAGGTGAAGTATAATGGAAAGCTGTTGAAGAGTTTCCAATAGTAAAAAAAAAATCATGGTGCATTTTGCATCTTTAAAAGATCACTTTGGCTGCAGTGTAGAGAGTAAGTGGAAGAGGTTAGAGGAAGCAGTGGAATGTGATGGGGCAGGGTGATGTTGCAGTGGTCCAGCCAAGATGATGGTGACGTGGACACACAGCTGCTGTTTGCATCACACAGTTGGTGTAGTCAGTCCTTCTAGCAGAGGCTATTACCAGAGCCTATGGAACTGTACAATGGAAAGCTGTCAACTCTACACAAAGACCTTGCCTTGAATAGGGGTAGTGGTAGGTGGTTCTAACCAGCAGAATCAGTGCAGAATGTAGAGTAGAATACATTGTTTCTTAATCGTGTGGCTAATGTTGAATAGTCATGGGAGAATTCACATTTCTTTTAAGAGCTGAAAAAATCCTAGTGCTTTTAGTTAATCCTCAATCATTTCTACAATTTCCTTTGGACTGTCTTTATAAACAATTTGATTAATTCATTTGATCAATTCATTACTTTGATTATTTTATTTGCTAGACTAGTTTTAAAATTACTTGGGAACCATAAACTTATTTTTTTTTGCCATATGGATATGCTGTGAGATTTGCTTTTTGAAGATGAAAAAAATCTATAGACGATTAGCTTAACAAATTGGAAACAATACGGTCTTTCAGAAACACAAACTATATACAGTGAGTGGTCAATAGTATTTTATTGACACTGAGGTTGTTGTCTGCCTTCAGAGGAGCTGTTAATAATACAGTGCAAACCATATGCTGTTAAATATCACTGAATGGGTATTTAATAATGTGATTAGACTAATTTACTGCAAGACTGAAATTCTCATGTGGGGCTAATGTGGACACTAGTATAGGCTTTGAAAAAGAGTCACAATTACACCCTGTGAATTTTTTCAGAAGATATGCTTTTGTCTATTTATACAGTTTGGCAACACCATGGACATTTAACCTATTATGACGTTCAAAAAGTTGAGATTTTCAACCTTTGCTAAAAACACACTCCGCATTGCATCTGTCCCCCAGAAATGCAACATACTGATTCTGTTTGGGGATTTAATGTATTAGTTGTTTTTAGGAGATCGCTATTGAAAACAACAACAACAACAACAAACACAACAAATAACTTTATTGTAAGGGAACTTTCCAAGGCTCTCTTTGATATGACTGGCAATTCACTCAGCATTTCGATGCTGTCAGTCTGTAATCTGTTGATTGGTGTTCATAATTCTTCACAGGGCTATTGCAAAGATTAATGAAATAGAGTTGGTAGAGTATTTTATCTCTTCAAGTGCAAGTTGTATGAGCTGAGCGTCTAGAAGCCTCATTATACACAGACTATAGTGTGCCAGGACTTTTAAACTGTTAGTAAAATCTCTTAAGTGTTGTACTTTATCATTGCTGTCTTGATAATGGAGGTCTACGCCTATCATATCCGTTTTTGTCTCTCCAGGACTGTTTAAGCATGGTCCTATTGATACTTGACATTTATCAGAGTTACAGTCATCCTTTTAAATTTTGGAGCGTATGGAATTCATACTAGATCTATCTTATAATGTTATCTAATAATGTCATGCTCTATATACGTACAGTCCAGATTTGTGAAGAGTGATGTTCTTGAAAGTATAGCCAGTGCAGAAGGCTCACAAAGGATGTACTCCAGTGTGATACACTCATTCTTCTGCCAAGTCTTTCAAGTGTAAGAAACTATATTAAGATGCCGATCGATGTAATTTCTTCCATCTCACCAAATTATAACATGAAATTCCATAGTGTGATTTTTTTAAAGCAAAAATAAAGTTCCTTTTGGGTATATTATTAGCTTACGCTAACTTGGGAGCAAAGCAGTGATGTAAAGATATGTAAAAGATTCCTAGAATAGCTAAATACTATTGTTATTAAGGGTAGGGGTGTGGTTGAACCTTCGCCCATAAATGTTCACAGATTTCCAGGGAAAAATCACATATTCACTGTGAAGGTAAGAAAAAGCAAAACAGTATCTGGTTGCAGACTTTTGAATAGAAAACAAAAATCAAATCTGAAAAAACTTCTTTGGGTGTTATCATTTTATTCTGGATAGTTGGAATAGAAAGTTTGTACACTACGTGTGCTAGAATGATACTATACACTTCTGAACCAGAACTCCACACTTGACTTTTGCTAGTTCTTTTTCAGATGGTTTCATTTCCTGTCCAGGTATGTGCCTGAAGTTCAATTGGTCTGCATTAGGCTTCCCATAGGTTCAGGGAATGCAGACATATACCAATGCGTCCAGCTTTACAGATGCAGCAAGTCACTTTTGGTAAGCTGATTTCTTTTGAGTAAATGAAAGCTAGAGACTATGTTTTCATAGTACTTCTATTTTTAGTTATCAGATATATCAATACACGAGTATGTGTTTATTTTTCATGGGAAACTTTTTGCAGATATGTATTTTCAGTTTAAATTCGGATGAAAAATCTTCTTGGAAAAAGTTTTAAGTCTTTCTGCATTTTAATTTATAAAAAGCTATCAATTAACATTGCCAAAAATTTTTACATGACCTGTAAATCCTCAGGATTCTTTGAATTAGAAATTCTCAGTGTAAATAAATCAGATGAAGCAGTCTTTGTTGAACATTTTCTACTTATGTAACTATTTTGAACATATAATTTAAATGGGCTTTAGTAAACACTAAATACATATTTCCTACAGACCTTGAAGTACATTCATCCAAATAATGGTATATGAAGTTTTTCATATAGATATTTCATAGTGATACTTGTTAGATGTTTAACATTGTAAGGAAACGTAGTTGAAACTTTTAAAGATCTAAGTAACATTTTATGAATATTTAGATCGGAAAAATAAATTCATTGCTTTCTTTAAGCATGTTTATTAGTAGTTAGAGTTGACAATATATCTAAAGATAATTCTAAAACTGATAAATGTTCTAAACCCTTACACACGTTCAAATACCACAACCATCTTAAAATAATTTCAACTTTTTATATATAAGTAATATTGAAAACTTAATGGATGTTTGACTCTTCCGGGATTGTGGTGAGGACTGTCAGAAAGGGAAAAAGCGCCACCTATTGATAGGAATATTTGTTGCTCGTGAGCTAGCAATATAAGCTACCTAGGAGTAAAAGATTGACTAAATTAAAGATTTTAACAACTTTTTATGAAATTCTTTCGGTCACTCTCATTCTCAAGAATACTCTTTCCATTTAAGGATAATTTCAGTACATGTTGAAACACAGTACTAATTGTTATTTTCACCATGTTCTTTCTGAGCAGAAAATCACAATCCTTTCTGCAGTATATTAAATCATGCATTGAAATAATAGAAGATAAATGCATCTCCTCTTATTCACCAATCTTTGTACACAGAAGAAAACAAATCATTATAAGCCTAGAAAATGTGTCTAATTGCAGTCAGCTATAGTAAAATGTGAATTGACATAGTATCATAAATGTGGGTTAGTAAATATGCTTAACATCAGTAATTACAAATAGTCATTAGTTATATATTTCACTTTACAATCTCAGAGCTGGGTAATAGATATTTAATCCATTGAGAAGCATTTCAACAAATTTCACTGAATTTCATGGACCATGTAGGCTGGGAGAAAGGGAATGTTATTATTTTTTAAATAAGATTTTATGTCTTTGTAGAACTGAATAAGATTGACCTTCACATATGACATCTTCCTTCTTCTATTATGTCCTCAACATCAAAAGAAAACTGTGTTTAATCTATACAAGAATATCTTTTATCCTTTCAATGCATGGAAGATCATCTTACTTAAAGTTAAACACATATACAGGCACAAACTGCCCCCAGTCTCTAAAAGTAGTAGAGATGCAATTTTGAGTAACATTTTAGAATAGTTTTTGCTCAGCAAAATGTGAACTGTGTAAAATCACTTAGCCTTCAAAAAACAGAAACCATAGTGCTGCATATTTGAAGAAATTACATAACTCTAAATGCTACAAATTAAAGCGTTAAATTCTCCCCAAAGGATTTCAAATATATGTTAAATGGGAAAAAAGAAATTCAATGTCTCTGATTTTCTAAAACTGATGTTTAAGGGTTGTACTTTTTATTCACTTATTTTTACTAACAGGTAATTATATAATGCCTCCATTTTTTACTAGCTTCCCTGTGAAACTTTACAGGTTATCTTTGTTCTCTTCTGGATCAATAAAGTAACAGCAGATAACTATTAATATATTTCTTTGAATCTGCACAGTGAAAACTTTAAATATTAAAACGAAATATTACAGCCCATATATCATCTACTCTTACAAGACAGGAATGACAGTATTAAGATGCACATTCAGGATAGCACTCTTTCTACTTTGAGCGCTGTCAAGAACAAAGTGCTTTACAGACTTAAAATAAATCTAGGTACTAATCCATTGAATTTCTGACAACAGGAGCCCAAGGTTTCCATGCACTTAGCTGAGTACTGCATAAGAGCTTGTGCATTATTTATGTCCACTAATGGTGTTGCAATGCGCTTTGTGTGAAGCTGTGGCAGTGCAATCTGCTAAGATAGCTGCTGCTGTGGACAAAGCCATACATTTTCTTGAGCTTGAATTTTTGACAGAATACTCTATTAATGCCAATTCTGCTTAAGTAAATGCTGAACAGGGGTCAGTTGTTCCTTTTTCCCCCTTCTCTTATTATTTAAGAAAACAGTGCCATAAAATTGAAAATGATGTTCTGAGCTTTGCTGGATTTTTCAGTACAACAGTAGCCGGTAAAGGTCATTCTACTTTTTTGTCTACTTTTATGATTTCGTGTGATGGTCCACAGACTCAATAGGAAAGCTCTTAGCACTGAGAAAGGGAGGTGCTATTAATTCCAGTTCCAGTGCCATTATACTCTTCAGTGGATCAATAGAATTAAATGACCTGAGATATTAAGAAAATATTGAAAAAAGCAAGAGGGTTGTATTGTTTGACCAGAGTTGGGATGAGTTCAAAATAAAGAATCATCTACAGTAGCTGTCAATAAATCACAGAAACTATGCTCTGAACCAAATGAATGTAATGTGAATCTTCAAACTGTAAATATCCATATCTATTATGAGATTTTTAAAACATTGCATTAGAAATATTCTGCAGTTATCATTTTGTCAATCACATACTTTTTATTTTTAATTTAATTTTATTGTGAAGTGTTTTTCTCTCAGGAGTATCCATGAAATGGAGTTAATTGGACACTTCTGTTCATAAACTTAACAGACATGTGTATGTTGATACATGACATTAATAAAAAAGGGAGGAGAAATTTCAAATATTATTAAAAGTTACAACTCGAAGTGTTCACTTTTGACTATTTCTGTGGATGAACAACTTTTTGATGATAGCTGCATACTTGATTTTTCTCTGTATTGAAAGTAATGTTTTACCATTTAGTTAAACTGCAAGAAGTCAATATATTCCAGTCTCTTTAACAACAAAACAACTTAAACATGTTTTATTTATCACAGTTGATAACAAATTAATATTAAATGGCTGGGGATTAATAATAGAATATTTACTTTTATTGAACAAATAAGAGCAGAAAAGAATCACCAATCCCTAACAAATTGAAACCAGAAGGACTGTGTGAAGTCAGTAACATGTTTGAATCTTTGTGATTCTTCCTTAGCAGTTGTCATATCTAAAACAACTTTCCATTGAGCAAGTTTACAGAGCTCTATCCTTATTTGAATAGCTCATCTCTTGAAACTGTCTTTAACTCAGAAAAAAACCACTTTTTATGTTTTGTTTTACATGACAGAGACTTCAATCTATTTATTTATAGACATAAAATCTCAATATTTTCCCCTCTTTTGGTTCTGGGTTATGTGCATAACCCTTCTACACTTTTTTTTTGGGGGGGGGGGTCCGGTCATAGGGCCTGAACTCTGGACCTGGGTGCTGTCCCTCAGCTATTCAGCTGAAGACTAGTGCTCTACCACTTGAGCCACAGCACCACTTCCGGCTTTTTTCTTTTTTGCTTATGTGGTGTTGTGGAATCGAACCCAGGGCCTCAGGCATGCAAGGCAAGCGCTCTACCACCGAGCCACCTTCCCAGCTCCCCTTCTACACTTTTATAGGCAAGTGGCCATTACTTGTTAAAGGCGTGGGAGGTGGAGTGGGATGTACCATTTTTAGGGAAGGAGCCTATGGCACACAAGTGCCTTTTGTCCACCTCTGTGAAGGAATGCAGATGAAAAGGAAATTGTAGATATACAAATGTTGGTGACATGGACACTGCGTGGAAGCACTGCAGACTGGGAACGCATGTGTACTATGGGTAAACAGAAAGGGTCATGAGCTAGATATAGATCACTACATCTATTGGGTGTATATATATTTACAACTTTCCAGACTTCCCAAACTAAGTGTGATAATATAAATTAATAGGTTCATAAAATTTAGCCATATAATGGTTTTATAAGATTAATCTATTAATTTGTAGTAATCTTTAAACCCATTGGATTAATGTGTATACTAATTTTGGTACTCTATCATCTGTTTTACTTTTTCTGACCTCCGAGATAGAATTTCAATTGCCAAATTCTACATTAGAAAACTTCTAAAATGAACTGGATACCCTTACCTGGTAGAGGTCTTCCCATTGACTGAAGGATACATCATTTGAGAATACTACAAAATATTTACACCATTTTTACTCAA
Source organism: Dipodomys spectabilis (assembly GCF_019054845.1). Classification (NCBI taxonomy): domain Eukaryota; kingdom Metazoa; phylum Chordata; class Mammalia; order Rodentia; family Heteromyidae; genus Dipodomys; species Dipodomys spectabilis. The sequence continues at coordinate 5,444,193 of NW_024870772.1, forward strand.
CTATTCTGTTGAATAAAAACTAAGGTTCTCACATGGAAAGAAGTTCAAATTTTTCAGAGAATAATCTTGGCCTATTGAGCACAAGATTGTAAATTGAGACAATTAAAGATTTCGAGTGTCATTTGATCTGCTTCAAGTGGATGTGTTCTATGTTCACCTAAGTTTTGATAAGAATTTTCAACCTGATATAGGAAAATTAAATGACAGGAGTTATTCTAAATGAATTTTAATCTGACAACAGTGTTTTTAAGTGATCAATTTGAAAATTTAAGTAAAACAACTAACAAGAAAGCAATGACTTGTGTAAAAGTAATTATAATTATATGAAATAAAATAAAATAAATATTTTCCCCATAAGGCTTTCCTCCCCGGGTTTCTCTCCAGCCCTTGTAAGGTTCATAGTTTGTTCCTGTTTGTTAGGCTTTTAAAAAGAGGTAGCCGAGTAAGAACAGCACCACGCACGTGGTATTTAGGTAAGGGGTAGGTTTATTCAGTAGACCTGCTGGGAAAGAGAAGAGAGAGCTGGGAAAAAGAGAGCTGAGAAAGAGCTAGAAAAGAGCAGAGAGAGAGAGCTAGAAAAGAGCTAGAAAAGAGAGCATCTGGGCCTAGGCTGGGCCTTATCTAGGGTATGGGTGGAGAAAAGTGTGGCCACATCAAATTCAGATGTGACCTCAGCAGATGCAGAGGTGACCTCTTCCAGGTGTCCCAGTTGCCTAGGTAACGCAGGTACTGGGTGGAGACTTTGCTGCGAGGAGGGTGGAGTCTGCTAGCCATCCAGGAGTGGACCTTACACTGTTCATGTCATCTATGTAATTCCACATACACATTTATACAAAAGCAACAAAATTTATGACATGTACTTATATAACTCCTATGATATTGTAATCTGTAACTTTTTCAAAGTTCTTAGACATTACAAGTGACAAAACTATTGTGTAAAACTATATTGGTGTTGACAGGTATACCTAGATACAAAAAATTTCATTTCCCTATGCACTATATCAAACTGGTTTTGGTTCCAAAAGAGCTATAGAAATAGTGGTGTGGCCATACTATGGCCACTAAGAAGATACTGATGTAATTCTATCATTTTGGAGAACAAAAATAAATAGTGAGAAGATTCGAATTCAAATATGAAGAAACTTCTAACCACCTTAGAGAAATTCTTTTACTGCTCTGATGATGGTGGTCAAAGAAAAGTTTGAGGCATTTAAAGAAGATACATGACTGTGGTGTTTATTTCACTGCTACCTCTGCATGCTTTATATCACTTAAGAATCAGTATTCATTGTATCAATGAGAGAGGAGAGGTGACAGGAGATCCTAAGAATGTTGATGTGAAGGCAGCTATAGATTTCTTGGAAATTCTAGATGAGTTAATTGTGGAGGACAACTATAGCCAATGAAATCTTCAATTTGAAAGATACCTCTCTATTCTGCAAAAGGGTATCTGAAAAGATTTTCATCCACCAAAAGCCTGAATCATTGCCAGATGTGACAGCTTTAAGGACAACATATAAAAGCCTTACTTTGGGCTATATTGCAAGCCACATGGAAACAAATGCCTTCAAGAATGAATAAGCACACCTAGCCAAGGCACTGTAGGTACAACAGGACATTATAGATGTCCCTGCAATCACCCAGTAGACCCCCTAAGTTACCATGCCAGGAACATTGAGAAGCCTTGTTCAGAGAGTAATGCACTTGCAAAATCTTATCTTGAGTTTTATTCAATATTAAAATGCTTTTTTTGATCCAAGAAATGGTTCAAAGTGACATAGTTTTTTTTAAGGCTTGCTACTTGCTGAAGACATTTTCCCAGGCTCTGGCTGCAAACAAGCTGACACTTATTTAACTCCAATAAGATTCTATCCATGCCTACACCATGAACTTTGCTGTCTATGTGGGGTGATATCAAGAAGAGTGTGTGAGTATAAATGGCATCTATGAAGAAGAAAATTGTCTATTAGTTCCAGGACCCACCCCACACATTGCATGTAAGAGTATAAAAACACTCTTAACTATTAAATTTCCCATCAAAAGAGAGTGCTTCCATGGAGCTCTGAAGACCACTTAGGAAGTTGCTTCCCAGGGCTGAAGTCACCAGGTTTTTACACACATCTACAATACAGCTAAGGTTCAAGCAAGCCTGGATAACAATTGAGCTGGCTACAGATAGTGACATTGTACAGTGTGATTTATTTTCCAGGAAAATAAAGTAAAAGAATGACCAGATTCAGGAGCCTCAGATGGATTGTGAAGGAACACATGAAAAGCCACAGAAACAATGAATTACTGCATAAGAAATTTCTAAGGTTGTGAGGGTAAAGTGTACATGGTAGTGGGCACACTAAAATATTGGAGTTGCTGAGATTCTTGAAGTTTGCAAAGGAAAGCCACCAGCAATAGATAGAGCCAATCCAAGAGAGACCATGTGGGCTACAAATGGTAAGGCCACAGAGATGAATCTTCTCAACATCTTTGGAGTTTGCATAATCAATCCAAGTTCTGCTTATGCAGATATAGAGCTTCAGGAAGGCATGTGCATATGCAGTTTAATAAATGGTTAATTTTCATGAGTTATTTATTATATGATCTGCCTCCAAGATACCAAATCATTGAAAAGAATTCTTATCCATCATTCTCTTAGGACACATCATTTTCCTTGTCCAGAATTTGAAGTATTGGCCTACATCTTGCATTTATTATAATACTGTAGTCCTAAAATAGGCAGCATGGTTCAGGAAGCTCTTGACTATAATCCTAGCTACTCAAGAAGCTGAGATCCTGAGGATCCTAATTTGAAGTCAGCCAACACAAAAAGTCTGAAAGATTCCATCCATCTCTAAAATAACCAGAAAAGGTGTTAGAGACTTACTGAATAAGGAAATCAACCTCTTTGCAAATGCAAAGAGACCCTGAGTTTAAAGCTCAATACTGGCCCTTACCCTTCCAAAAACTCACTCACTCACTCTATCTATCTATCTGTTAAAAATATCACCTAGAAACAGAAGGAGTTTTCTAAATTCATAGCTACTGTGGAAGACTTCAAGACTTTTTTTAAATGGGAAACAATGAACAAGTAAAACTACCAAAAAGAGCATGCACATACACATGCTACCATTCCAACTTGGGTATTTTTAAAAGTCATGAATCTCAGTAAAATGGAAAGGGCATACAAAATCTGCATAAACATCTTATAACCAATTTAAAATACACATGGGAAAATATTAGGTAAGCCGTATTGATACTTACATATCCAAGCTCAAGCTGAGCAAACTGCCAGCAAGACACAGGTGCAAAAAGAATGAGCAGGTGAAAGAAATAAAATGCTATTGAGGAGAAAGTATTCTTTGTCCATTATGCACATACCATAGGACACATTAGAACATCTGTTATATATTCATGAGAGATGCAAGTGATGGGAGTGAGTTTTATTAAGTCGTATTTCCCAGTTCACTTTGCTTATGCTATCGCATAGAAGTTATGATGTATGCGTCCTTGCTTAACCAATTAACCTCATTGACTAGTTCAGTAAGAATCTGGTTCTTTTCTAATGTCACAAGATTCTCAAATGGAACGTTTAGACTAGCATACAATATGAAATGTTTTCAAATAGTGCTGTGGTGGGTGTTGTTAATTTTGTGTCATTTCTGGAGACAAATTTCCAAAATGAAAATGTGTAATTGGTTAATAGAAAATTAATATTTCTTTACTCAACAATACCCTATGTCTTTTATATGCCAATGAAATATTCCACAAAAATCACCCAGAGATTTTCTGTGTTTTTTTTTTTTTTCCTTTTCTCAGTTTTCTGTCTTTATCTTGTAGGCAAGCAGGACATTAAAGGCTAATGCCTGAAATCCTAATTACTCTGTGGCTGATACAGAGCAGCAACAGTTTAAAACAGCCAAGGTAGAAAATTTGGATATACTATTCTAATTAACTTGTAGAAAACCAGGATGAGAAATATGGCTCAAGTGGTAGAAAATGTGAGGCCCTCAGTTTAAACCCCACTATTCTTCCTCTTCTTCAAAACAGAAAGCAAAGTTCTAGCAAGATAATTTTGTTACTACTCCAATGAATTGATGTCATAAACTTTTGAATGTAATGCTCTACATTTATCACATTAATTATGTTTGAATTAATTAATATTTGACAAAAATTAATAATAAAGTTTTCAATCTTACTCAAGATACTTCAAGTTCTCAAAAGCCCTGTGGTGGAACCCAAACTAGGCCGTTGTCACCATTTCCATAATTTGCATAAAATTCTATCGGTAGCACTCCTCTAGAATAATATTTGAAATAATCCATTTAGCATACATACTTGAGGACCATTTCTAAGCCCAACATTTCATGTTTTGTCTGGGATCAAAGCAAATAAAAAATAATTGTATAAAGTATCATTATGATTTTACATTGATTACTACAGAAGAGTTCATAAAATGTGGATCGTACTTGGAATAATATATATATGTATATATTTAGCTTTCAAAAAAGACTGTTATATTCCCTGGTTTTATAAAATAAGACTGGTAAAAATAATTAGTCTTTCTTTGATTATTAAGATTATACAATGTAATACTGAATGTGTATAACATAAAGTTAGACAATGTGTATCATTCATGCAAAATATTTCAAAATTCATCAATAAATTGTAGTCTTATCAGATGATGGAATCTCAAATGGTTGTATGGATTCATTAGAATATCTCATTGTTCTTTCTTGTATATTATTGTTGTTCTTCTAAGGAACACACCTGCAAGTTCTAGGATGAATCTTTCCATCCCCATTCTTGCAATCTGAAAATTTTCATTTATATACAAGGTTATGGAAAATACTAACAGTATGATAGAACTATTAGCTGATATCTGGATGATATAACAGACGTGGGAACGAGGCAGATTGTTCTAAACAAACTTGGATTAAACGTGAATTTTTCTGAGTCTGTATCTGCTCAACCCTTGATATCACTGACCTTGAGATACTCTGCTTCAAGGAATGTAGCCAGTTAGAGTTCTACACCAGATTGGCTGTTTGTTTTATATTTTCATCATAATCTTGCACTGTGTTTGCTAAGGCAACTGCAGCTTGGTTGTGTATAAATGGACTAATGATAACTTTTATACTTTGTTCAAAAGGAAAGCACTCTAATACAGAAACAAGAATGAAACATTTGCTTTCATTGTTTTCAAGCTGTTAACTTCTACTGAATTATTTAGCAATTTAGGGCATGTTTCATCTGTCTCTAGAAAGGATATATCTAGCAAGCTAATCTTTTCCACTTAGATTAAGTATTAAACACTGTAGTTAGAGTCATTCTACCACATTCTGCTTATTGCCTAGAGGAGGGAGATCTGAATTGCAATGTGCTTTATATGAAGAGCTGCTTTACAATAGTCATAAAGGTACAGTAGGGGCTGGGAAGGTGGCTCTGTGGTAGAGCGCTTGCTTGCATGCATGAGGCCCTGGGTTCGATTCCTCAGCACCACATAAGCAAAAGAAAAAAGCCAGAAGTGGTGCTGTGGCTCAAGTGGTAGAGCGCTAGCCTTGAGTTGAAGAGCTGAGGGACAGAGTTCAGGCCCCACAACCAGACCCCCAAAAAGTAAATAAATAAAGGTATAGTAAATTTCCTGAAAATAATTCAATTTAGCAATATATTGTTAAAATAAATAAAAACATTTTCCAGAAAACATGCTTAATTTTCTATGAGATATGAAATTTTACATTATATGTGCATGAACTTATGTATTATTTATATATATATATATATATATATGTCATTTAAAAGTAGCATATGGTGAGACCTTAGTTATGTAACTCTAAATTGAGATATCTTGTTATACTTGGAAATAAAGGCCTACTGTCTATTCATTGTGTTTCCCTTTCCACTGGGGGATATTTTTTCAGAGGATTTTTGTCTGTTGGTTGGGTTTTTGGGGGGTTTTTTTTGGATTGGGAGCAGGTCCTAGGGACGGAACTCAGAATCTGGATGCTGTAAATGAGCTATTTTGTTCAAGGCTACTGTTCTTCCACTTGAACCAAAGTTCCTTTTCTGCCTTTTTGGAGATAAGATTTTCTTACCCAGGCTGGTTTTGAACCACAATCCAAGAACATCTTGAGTTGGTAAGATTAAACGCATGAGCCACTGGCACCCACCAGTGTCATTTTTCACTCAGTAAAAATTATTCTCTACTTACTTTTTCCTTTCACTCAGAAGATCACAACAATGCTCAATAGGAAATGTACTCATTACCTTGCTCATGTAACTGTAACCTCTCTGTACAACATTTTTACAATAAAAAAATACACAAAAAAGAATATCACAGTAGAGACTTTACCTGGTGTGAGTTTCACATGTGAAAAATAGGTCATGCATGGATCTAAGTTTTCTAAGAGTAAAAATACATTTGCTCTCTCTCTCTCTCTCTCTTTACCCCCTCTCTATTATGAGGCTTAAACTTTCCTGTCTCTTTTTTGATTAACACTGTCTACTCCAATGAGCATGCAAGTTATGTCTGCTTATCTCATACCAATGTAGTCAGTCATCTAGAAGAGTAAAACATGTTTATGCTTTGGGACAATAAACTAAATGTATCTCTGCTATAAGAGTAGAACAGGGCGGGGAAGGAAAGGACAGAAAAAGGCAGACAAGAGAGACAAGAGAAAGGGAGAGAGAGAGAGAGAGAGACAGAGAGACAGAGACAGAGATGGAGACAGAGACAGAGACAGAAAAGGAGAAGGAGAAGCCATCAAGAAATGGTTAATTTATATAAAAGAAATTTTAAGACATTGAAGTCAGGTTCCTGAATCATAAAAATTCTTCTATATTATTAACTCTCTAAACAAAAACTTAATTTGTTGGGTTTCTCATATATTAAAGTTTTCTTCTGATAGCCTTGCACTTATATTTCCTTCGCTAGTTCAAATTCACTTTCTCTTATGTATGATAGCCTTATGAATCATCATGAATAACCTGAAATGAGGCCATTTCCTTAACTCAAATTTTCCCAGCGATATTCCCAAGGCAAGATGTCAGAGATGGGCTCACGTTCCTTCTATATCCCAATCTCCTTACATCATTTTCTGTCCTCTTATTTGTATCTTCTATCTTCAAGTCATTTGCTTAAAGTAGAGATTTAATCTGGGGCAACTATTTATACTGCAGTATCTCTTCTTAGTTTTATGACTTCACATTTCTAGTAAATTTTAGAATATAATGGTAACTGTCAACAATGTTCTTTTATAACTTACTGCTTATTAAGTAATGTTACTTAATGTTATACTTACGACATTTCACATTGTACCTTGGCAGTAAATTTGGGAAACATCTTTGCAAGAAGCAGTACTGTATTTATCATGTTTCTTGTTTTCTTTCTCTTTATTTTTTTGTCGGTCATGGGGTTTGAACTCTGGGCCTGGGCCCTGTCCCTGTGCTCTTCAGCTGAAGGCGAGCACTCTACCTCTTGAGCCATAGCACCACTTCCGGTTTTCTAGCCGTTTGTTGGAGATAGGAGTCTCAAGGACTTTTTTGCCCAGGGTTGGCTTTGAACCGAGATCCTCAGATCTCAGCCTCTTGAGTAGCTAGGATTACAGGCTTGAGCCATTGTAACCTGGCTCACATTTCTTTTTGAGTGAGTTTTAGACTAGAAGGGTTACAAGCTTGACTAGCTTACAACCAGCAGAAATTTTATTGTCATTCCTTCCTCCCCCCCCTTTTTTTTGCAGTTTTAACTGATAGTTATCCCAGAGGGATGTATACTAAAAGACAGATGTTAATTTATTCTTTTTGTTTCATTTCTTGCTCCTTAGGCTAATCTCTTTTATTTGTTAATGGATACTAACACATATGCAGAGTAATTACTATTCAGAGACTCTAAAATTTATACTTCTTTATATTTACTGACCTGGAATTATGTCATATTTGCAAACAAGAATAGAGTTATGATTCATAATTGAGTTTAGCATAAAATAATGCATGCTGTTGAAAACAAGTAACATGTGACTCACTTTTTGTCCTTTAAAGTATGTTTGTATTTTTCAAATAATTATCTTCCTATTTGCTTTGCTCATATTTTCCATTTGATACTTTTTTCTTTTCTTTTTGTTTTTTTTTTGGTCAGTGGTGGGGCTTGAACTCTGCTCCTCCTGAGCGCTGTCCCTCAGCTCTTCAGCTCAAGGCTAGCTCTCTATCACTTGAGGCACAATGCCACTTTTGGCTTTTTCTGTGTCTGCGGTGCTGAGGAATCGAACCCCATGCATGCGAGGGAAACACTCTACCACTGAGCCACCTTCCCAGCCCCTGAAGCAAAGAATATTTTGAAATCAACATAGGGAACCTATTCTTTTCCTTCCTAGAAGGAAGAAGGTACCTTAAAAACTCTACTTAATAAAAAAAGATAAACTGAGAGATTTAACATTGATAGAAATATTGTTAGTTGTGTTTCTATTCATCTGATGCTCTTAAAAACTCTCATAATAAAAATGAAATAGTTTTTTTACTTTAACAAGTAATAAACATAAGTAACACACAAAAATATCTGTACTTCACATGAATTTTTACTTATGATACATTTATAAGAGAATGTTAATAACTGACCTAATGGATTCTTTCTGTTCAGAGAACTGTTTGCCTTACAGTAGGTTTACTAGGAACTTTAGATGTTATTCTTGCATAATGAAATAAAACACACAGAAACTCTTCAGGATTGTGTCACACATATGATATATCCATATAATAGATATACACTAGACATTGTATGATATGTCATGTTATTATATAATACTATGCATTTCATAGTTTTAAACCAATAGACATTGAAATTAATTTCTGCCAGAAATCATTGGAACCAATCAGTATTATTCTCTGGTATATAAATCTTTAAAAAATTTTAGCATTTGAACTGAAAACACTATACCATAGCCATACTTATAAGTGAAGTATAATTTTGGAAAATAAATCTTATAGCCATATGTCAAATTGGAAATTTCTAAAGAAGAAGCAATTAATATTCTGCATTCATAAAAGGAAATGTATAAGATAATATACAACTTCTATGCCACGACTTAATGTCTTAATATGAAGGAATCACTGAATTATACACTAATTTGTTATAAAATAGGAGTGCTTCATAGAATTATATAAAATATGCATATTAAATAAAATTTACTTTAATTTGAAAGCCCTTCATTTTAATTCCTTTATATAATTTGTTGAAGACATATTTTAATATTTATAGACCTTTGTGTTTCAGTTATTCATGAAAACCTTTAACAATTCTGTACTGATAACTGCATATTTTTTTCTGTTGGCATTGCTCTATATTTAAAATCTTTACAATTTCCTGGGTAGCATAAAAAATGTATTTCATTTATTTTAAGGTTAAGTTTCTTTTTCATAAACTTACAATGGGTTGAGTGATATCTGGAATTGAAATTACAAATATCTTCAACAGGTCTAAAATATGTTCTATTTTTTTCAATACTCAAAAGATGAACACAAAAAAGTGAGTGTTGGTTTGCTAATCAGTTTAACATTGACTGTAGACCTATTTCTAAGGTCAGAATTAAAACCTCAGCTAAACCTGCCCTAAGAACATAAGCATAAGGTAACAACAACAACAACAACAAAAACAGGAGTTTTAAGCCATTTCCTCCATGGGAAGCAGTGACTTGCTGAATAGCCAACATAGGAAAAAACATACACAAAGGAAGTAGTGAAAAATCAATCACTAAGGTAGTCAAGCAGATCCTCACAGACATGAGGAAAAACATACAAATGAGAAACGTGCACAATTTCAAATTGAAATATCCTGTGATCATTGGGGAAGTTAATTTTTTTCCCCTAACATCTAAGGAAAAGTCAGGAGTCCTTGGAGATAAACAGCTACTGGGGGGGGAAAAAACAACAGAACTCTACCAAAATATGTAATAGAAGACAGAATCACAGCATAGGCTTCTGATTGTCCCCAAACAGCGCCCAGGTTAATATCTCAAGCATCTGTCCTGATCTCTATGGTCTAAGCTTTTAACTAACTTTAATTAAATAGAACCTTTGGTGTGCAAGGGTACATATGCCTGGGATATGAATAAAAGAAACAAAGAGCAGAACCTGGCATATGGTTGTGCACACTATGCATCATTTGATTTTTTTTATTATTTTTTTGCAAGTATATTTTAACATTCATGAGAGGTACAAAGATGAGAGCTGAAAGAGAATTGTCTCCCTGGACTTCAACTTTTTGCCTACTATTCCAACCATCACAACCAGGATTAAAAAAACACTAGAAGTCTTAATTGTCAGATGCACAATTCTCAGTGTTTAAATGGACCCTGTGGAATTGGTTCCAAAACCAAGCCAATCGGTTGCAAGCTATTTTTTCTCTTCTGTTAGATGCTCTGCTGTAATATTTGCATAAATGTAACCGTGCTGTCCGTCTTTTAACTTTCACTCAATTAATTATGCTTCCAGCCCCCTGCTGATGGACAAAAATGAGACTTCATCCGCAAATAGCTTCAGCAGTTTACAGCTTATTAAATGCCAAAATCTAGTTAAGACAGTTTGAGAATTCTCATGTCAGGCATTTCCACATGCCATTTTTAACACAAAAATTCTTATTAAAAAAATGAACCCTCTACTCCAAGTCAGGAGAAAAAAATCACTAGTATAAAGGTAATGAACAGAATAGAATTTTATACAAATTGTGTACTTAGCATATGTAGCTTACTGTGAGCACACTTAATTGGTTTGCCTAATAACGAAGCAGCTATGAGAAAGACACCAACTTGAAGAGAAAATGGTCTAGACAAATTACAAACAGCTTTCATCTAAGGAACCAGCTTCTATAATTTATAGGAAAGTCTGTGTATAGGCCACAAAAAGTAGATAAATGGTAGTTACATACTCAAATATTCCTTTAAAAATAACTTTTCTCTTCTTCGTGTGACAGGTTTTACATATTGCATCAAACATCTGCTGCGAGCGTGATGCAGTCTTCTTTGTACCATGTGGGGTTAGTTTTTCATTGATGTCAGAAAGAAAAAGAATGATGTACCAGGTATAAATGAATAGAGTGAACCTAACACATTTTACTCTAGAGGTTTGAAATGATTCCATAACATTCTGTGAGAATCTGACCTCCCAATAGTGTATCATTTATGTAATTAAATCAAACAAAAATTCATTGAAAAACATATGTATTCCTTTATCAGGTATCTGGGAAAAAAACCCTTTATTTTTGATACCATTAGCTGTCTTATCATGATATATTTGTTGATTTATGATCAGTTTTGCTTGATTTGAGGAGTGGAGAAACACATTCTATAATTCACTGGAAGAATTAAAGCATGCATAAGGGGATTTTTGTTGTCAGAGAAAAGTTGCATTATGGTCTTAGGTCAACAAATAAATAGTCTGAAGGTTGAAATTAGTATATTTTTTTCAATCTTATTTCATATCAATTGTGTGTTCTTGTATTTTATTAACAAATCATGTCATATTTACTTTGTTCTTGTAAACTACAATGACCAAACTGAATATAACACGCTTATTTAAGTATCAACAGTTACTTGTTCCTGGCCTTCTCAGACTATTTGAACTGTGAGCAGTACCTTCCTACTGGTTATGAATTAACTAGTTTTAGCTTCCATTTGGAAGTTGTTACATATATTGAGACAGACAGTTTTGCTAACCTTAAAGAAAATTGGAAGTGAGAAAAATTCAAGATACATACATACTACAGAGACTAGGTGTGGACATTGTGAAGTAACTAGGGCTAATTAGGAATTTTTTTCTAATGATAATTACATGCAGCAAGTAGAGGATAGAAGAGACAGATATTTTTGTCTCTTGCTTATAAACATAAGAATTCTTTATTTTCTCATTCCCTAGAAAGATGAACAATCTATGAGCTTTAATTGTGAGTGGTCATAATAAGATGCAGATATGTCTTTTTTTGCTATATATTATTTTAATCTCTATTTTCAGTAAGTAGTTGTACAGAAACATTTCGACTCAACATATCAGTTTATGAGTACAATGCATTTGATCAGTGTCATTCCTTTCATAATTCATCCCCCTTCTCAGTATCTTCTTAAATTTTTTTATTTACTCTATTGGAATATAATCAATGATAGAGAACTGTAACTGATAAGTAAAACTGGTGTTGCACCATTTTTCTATTATAATTTAATTTTGTAATAGTGTCAGAACAGAACAGCTGTGTCACAAATATAACATAATATAAATGAGATCAACAAAATGTAGCATGTGGAGAAGCAGCATAGCCCGTGCACTTCCATATTTCTACAGGCCAGGTGGGGCACAGGTGTTCTACTTAGCCAAAGTTCCAGCAGCAGAGGCTTGCCTTAATCAGCAGTCTGGACATGGGATTTACTATGGGAGGAGATGTCTTCAAGACAGAACTAGGTTCTTGGCTACTCCCACTCCACTGACTTGCATGGACCAGGAATATTTGAGAGGTAGCAATAAACGACACTCATAAACTCTCCATACTTACAAACAATACTAAAATATATGAATACTCAGAGTCTTTAGCTTGCTTATCAGGAATGAAGCCTTATATCTATAGACTGTCTTTGTTCATCTGAGCCAGCAGTCTTCTAAGAAACCAAAAAGGAAAAGAAAATATGTCTCCAAACCCATACAGACTTATAGCTCATCAAGTAAAAATTCAGTCTTGTGTTTCTTTTATATCTTGTTGGTTTAATTCAATTACTTCTGGCCATTTTTAGCTCTTACTGTTAAAAACTTCACATTATCAATTACTTTTATTTTTAAATTGTGTTTCTTTTCCTCTTATATTCATTGGCTAATAATGTATTTTCAGTTTTCATATTATAATCTCCTATATCTGACTTTTGTTTTGTTATTCATTCTCTCTGTGTCTCTGTCTCTGTCTCTCTCTGTGCATTCATCCTGAGGCTTGAAAAAAGTGCCTTGGTGCTCTCCCTGAGCTCAAGGCACACTGCTCTAGGCTACTTTGAGCCACAGCTCCATTCATGGCTTTTTGGTAGTTGGTTGGAGAAAAGTCTCAAGGACTTTTCTGCCCAACTTGCCTTTGAGCTGCAGTCCTCAGATCTCAGCCCCTTCAGTAGCTGGTATTACAGGTGTGGGCCACCAGTGTAATGTTACAGTTCTGCATCCATTTTCATTAAAGCACTAATCACTTGTTTTTACTCTATTAGTCCACAGTCTTCAAGTTTTTCTTTGTACACCCCACTTCTCTAATGAATACTATATTCTCCAATATTTTCTCATTCTCATTGGCCATCATATCACAGATTACTTTGAAAATTCTTTGTCTCTTTCCTGGCCAGGAAATGGTAGAGATATGTGAAAGATTTTTTTTTAAGGCAAATTCTTATGTGCTCATAGCTTCAATTACCATAGATACATGCATGATTTCCAAGCCATACACCATCTCACAATATCTCTCCTGAATTATTATGCAAATATATCATATCCTGATAACAGATGCGTCTATTTGGAATTTTGAGACACCTCAAGAAATAAAAAGTCCCAGAAGAAACCATGTTGATTCCAACACAAGATTTGGTCTTGATCTCCAAAGCAGTGAGTTATTCTACAAAATACCAAGTCGCAATTCACTCTTATCATAATTCTTCTCTGATTGCAACATATACTTACTTTTTTGTTTGATCTGTTTTTATTTTTAATTAGACTTTTATTATCTAAGTAATTGTACAAATGAATTGCAAAGAAACATGTAAGCTTTTGAATTAAATGCATTTCTTTATTGTAAATGTGATGTATGGGGAGCTACATTTACATAAGTCAGGTAAAGAATACATTTCTTTTTGAACAGTGTCACCCCTCTCCCATATTTTCTCAGTTTTTTTCCTCATGACCCCTTTCCACAAAAGCTATATAGCTCATTTTAAGCATAGTGTCTAGTGAGTGTTATAGCTGCATTTGTTCACCCTTTACCTCACCATTTCTGTGCTCTCCCTTTCTCTCCCCCAAACAGATAACCCACATGCAGGAGAAAGGGCACAGAAATCAGGAACAGCGACAAAGGGAAAAACAGCAGCAACAACAACAACAACAAAAAAGAAAAACCAAAAACCAAAGCAAAAGGCAAAAATAATAACAACCAAAAATAAATAAAGAAATATAGGTTTCACAGTTTCCCTCATTTGTAGTAATTATAATGTGCCTATAAATCTGCAAGTAAACACAATGGATGGAAAAGACCAAAAATTGCAATTGGGTATGATAAACCAATACAGGACTCTAAACATTCACACAGTGAGACTACAGGAGGATATTCTTATAAGAGGATCGTAAACGTTCAATAGCTATGTGCATCTGATTATTCAAAAAGATGGTTATCACAATGTCTACTCTTTAAACAAGTTCTAAAATTTTATCATGGTTAGGACCTGCTTACCTCCTACATCTCTCCATATTAATCATCAGTCCCTTACCACATTCATTGCCTTGATGTTAAGTGAAGAGCTCTCAGAACTTGCACCACTTGTCTGTATCTTTACCATAAAACCTTACACACAAACTTTCCCATTTTATTTTACAGTTACTTTTTGCACCCTAGAGAAGCTGACTTTTGCAATGATAACATTGTGTGGCCCTTTAGTGTCTTCTTATACTGTTGAAAGAGGAAGTCTCCTGTAGGGGCAAACTCCTATATTCGTGCATGTCTAAAGTGTCCTTTTAGCTTAGCAAAAAGTCTTGATAAGAAATTATCATTCTTAAAATCATTCTTCTCAACTGTTTTAACCTACTGAACATATGCTTTGTGACCTTGAGGTAGGCATACTCCAAAATGTGACTGCTATCTTCTTAAATTCTGACCACATTGTGTGCTCAGGAATGTGCCCAACCCTAAAATTGTCTCCTATATGAATATGTATGAATTCCTTAACTGAATTCCCCATCTTCCTTTGTGGGACTCAGGTATTGCTTAGGAAATCGATCAGTGCGTTCCTTATCAGTGGCAGGTAATAAATCACCATTCCTTTCTAAGTCTTGCCATGGTTGGTTCAGCATCACATGCAGCAAGACGTAAGCCACTGCATTTGATTCCAGAACCGCTTTATCTATTGCTCCTTTACTACAAATCTTTCATGTATGGATATTTCCATACATGAGAACACTGCACATTCGAATATTCTTTATATTTCATTTTTTTCTTTCTCCTTTCCAGCCACGTTAGGTTTAATTATTTGGTCATTCTAGACAGATGGACAGATAGAAATATATAGTAGACCTTAATCCTTTTCTCAGCTCAGTATCCTTTATCTCTGCTTCATTATGCTAATCTTTTCATATGTTCTTCATTGACTTTTATATCCTATCATCATAATTATCCTCATCATGTTAGGACTAGGTTCTAAAATGAACTAGAATATGTGCATTTAGCTCTTTGAGCTTGGCTTATCTCAAATTAAATGATCATCTAAAATTATATTCATTTTCCAGCAAAAGAAATAATTTCATTATTCTTTATGGCTCGTCAGTATTCCATGGTATATATGTACCACATTTTCTTTTGTCTTTTACAGGTTTATATAGGAGATCTCCTCAGCCCCATGACCAACACCAACACCAACTTGTATGTTTACCTTGCTAAGTTGGAGATGAAAGAGTAGTACATGGATTTGAAGCCAAATATATATATATATATATATATATATATATATATATATACATATATATATATATATAATACACAGAAAAGATACTGTACTGAAGGATTACAGTAACATGAGTAAGGTAATGAATACATTTCTTGTTGAACATTGTTACCCCTCCTTTATTTTTCCCCTATCATCCTTTCCCAACCCACATTCCCAACCACTCCCTCCCCTACCTGAAGTTATAAAGTTCATTTTCAATATAGTGTTTTGTACATCTTGTTGTTACACTGGGCCAACCTGTATCCTTATTTGAGCATTTTCTTATTTCCCTTCCCCTTCCCAAATTAGACAAAAAAGTGTATATACATGATGCAGGGCACCGGAATCAAACACAGTGAAAACAGGGGTTATACCATAGGGGAAGAACATACAAGAAGTAAAAAAAAAAAATCCCTCAGTAGATGAATGGATCAAGAAAATGTGATTCTATTCCTCCATCAGAAAGAATGACATTTATTAGGAAATGGAAAGGAAAAAAATTATATTAAGTGAAGTAAGCCAGGCCCAAATAAACATAGGTCCCATGGTTTCACTTATTTGTAATAAGGACAAGCAAAACAGGTCAAATGCTATATACACATGATCATATAAGATTATGCTAAGTAAAAGGAACCCCTCGATAGGGACACAAGAGGTTTTATCTTTCTTGATGTTGTTTTTAATGTACTATAAAGATATACTATAAATATATACTATTTGAAGCCAAACCTTTATGTTCAGAGAAGTCTGATGAATTCACTTTTGAATCAATCCATGTTGCAACATAAGACAAAGGAATCTGTAGATAGTTAAAGAGATCTAAGATCCAACACATATGAGAAGCTAGCTGAGAATTCATACTAAAAGAAGTGCCTGTAGCTCAGTGTCTTGGGTTTCTCAGGATTCTTTTTTGAAATGGGGCATCACAAAACTTTCTGCTTGTACTGGCCTCAAAGTATCATCATTATATTCCAAGGATGTAGTTTGCTGGCAGAAATGCAAATAATTATCCTAAAGAGATTTTTCACGTCCATTTTCCTATTGAAAGGTTATGTCATATCTTTGTGTGGAAATTTAAAGGAGAAATGAAGACTCTCAGACATGGTGGTTAATGGGAAGTGTGCAAGATTAAAATATAGTCCCTTGCCTAATCATCAGTAGTCACGAAAAAGTTTTCACTGTCCAAGAAACTGTATTTATCTTCAACCTTCTCATGTTTATATTAATTTAAAACTCACACCTGCTACCTGTACTTTTCTTCATTTAGATTTCCTGTTCCACTCAGCTATTATAGGATATAGGATAGGCTCTAAAGTCTAGAGGTGCATTAGTAGCTGCCAGAATTTACAGTCTTATTGCTCAGAGACACTTCCAGACCAGGCTTGTAATCTTCTTATTTCTTTATGATGAATTTATTAGATGCAGGAATATGTTCCATTACAAATAGATTGGAAGTATAACTACTAAAATGATTTCTCCCTTTGCCCACTTGCCAGAGGAAATAAATACCTCTGACAAATGGAGCAAAATAGTTTCTCTAAGCTCAATGGAAAAACATGCTAGTTTAGATACCATTGGCATGGGGGCAACTGTTGTAAGTTAAAAAAAAATCTCGCTATTAGTTGTGCTAGGAATCCTGGTGGTGGCTGTGACTTACAAGATTCTCAGGAAAACAACAAACAAACAAACAAAACAGCAGAGATGAAATGAAAATGAAACCCCCATTTGATTTACATAGAAACTCAGAAAGAAGAAGAAAACTATTGTTCTACTTTTGAAGGACAAAAAGTTTCATGGACTATGTTTGTTTGTAGTCCTTTCTTACATTCGTTAAAAAAGCAACAGAACTTCAAAAGATTCTATGCCTGTGAGAGAGGAGTCTATAATCATCTCCCCCTGGAAAAATAGATGGGTAACTCCCTGACTAGTGCAAAATCTATACCTTATTTCATAGTTATAAAGGAATTTCAACTCAGATCTATAAAAAGACATGGTTTTTATTCATTCATCTTGTGTTGAAATGTTGCTCTTCCATTTTTTGATGCCAATTCTGAGATAAGCTTTTTGGAGACACTGGTAGGTGAGGAGAAAAGTGGGAGAGAGAAGACAGAAAGACAAAACAAATGAAGAATGTGCTGTTGGGAAAGCTAATTCTGAGGATGTCTGGAACGGCATTGCCTGGGAACTCTGGAGGCAAATCAGACATCAGCATTAGTGTACTGCTAGAGACAAACATCCCTGCCCAGATATGTATTCCCAGACTTTCTTGTGAAGGCATTCATTCATTTATTTTCATTTTATTTTTGGGTCCGGTCATGGGGTCTGAACTCTGGGCCTGGGTGCTGTCCCTCAGCTCTTCAGCTCAAGGCTAGTGCTCTACCACTTGAGCCACAGCACCACTTCCAGCTTTTTTCTTTTTGCTTATGTGGTGCTGGGGAATCGAACCCAGGGCCTCATGCATGCAAGGCAAGCGCTCTACCACTGAGCCACCTTCCCAGCCCCAGATCATTCATTTATTTTCAAAAGTTTGTTTACTTTGATTATCTCTATTATACCAGTAATATTTATTGTCTGCCTCTTATTTGACATTCAGTCCAATTCACCTTCAGGGAAGAAGCTTTGAATTCAGAAAATTGATAGTTATAACTACGCAAAAATTTGAACTCCACAATTTAGATCTGAAAATGTGAATATATACTTCCAAGTATCTATGTTTTAACCAAGAAGTGCATTAGAGGGATATTTATAAGGAACATTATGAATGTCTATATGCTTAATCTTATTTTTTCGTCATTTTCAAAGCAACTCTGGAAAATTAATTTGCATATGGAGCAATTCAGCAAAGCTTCTACTAGTTCTGTCTTTTGCTTTATTATGTGTTCTGAATGACAATGAAGAGAAACTTTGCTACTTTAGTTTTCATTTGCTGTTAGCTGTTAGAATGTCAAATCATACACAGTATATCACACTGAAATGCAAGCATGTGAACCATATAGTGCTTCTTTGAATGTTAATGATGATGTTTCTCATTATTTGTTTTTGTAACAAAGCATTATGGCAACATTGGAAAAAGAAACTTTATAGAACGTTTTATCACCTATACATCTTAAACAAAAGTTTCATCATATTTCAATATGGTAAGATATTGCAGTACAGAATTATGCAAACTAAAATGCATTTCCACCTGCAGAAAACCTGATTGTTATTACAAAACCATGGAATGAAATCAGATGACAAAAGTCACTGATGTTGTAATGTAGCAATAAATTTTGAAAACACACAATTCAGTGTTATCAATAGTGCAGTGATGATCAAATATACATTTTTACTGTGTGCAGGTTTGCTGATCATGCCTACCAAAAGCAAGATTCCATCAATCATAAAGTAAAAAAATAAAACAAATCTCGGAAAGCAAGTTGACACCAAGACTGCAACATTTGATATTATTGTACAGAAAAGTGCAAACTTATTTTGGAAGATATACATATGTATTTGAGGCCAGAGGAATTTGTATAAATATTGAAGAACCAAACATTCAATGCAAGTTATTCTGTGTAACATTTTGCTGGTGCATATTGTAGTTATTACATTTTGAATTCAGGACTACAATGTTCAGACGGTTTAAATCCTTACCTCTTTAAAGAGCATTTTTGTCTGACCCCTAAAATGCGAATTAGATAAACTTTTTTTAAAAGAAAATCTGTATTTTTATTGTCAAGATGCTATACAGAGAGGTTACTGTTAACATGAGTAAGGTAATGAGTATATTTCTATTGAGCATTGTTACCCTCTCCCTTGTTTTTCCCCTACTACCCCTTTCCTTCCCACTCCCCCCAATTCCTCCCTCCACCCCAAAAAGTTGTACAGTTGGTTTTCAGCATAGTATAGGGCTACGGACACTTTCTTCACAGGTTTATAGTACAACTGAGAAATCTAGGAGCTCACTGTAGTCTAAATGCCTTAAACTCAATAAGGTGCATATATCAGACTGTTATTGCGCATCTAAAACCTCCTGCTGAATGAGAGTCAGAGGAGAAGAGCATAAGAATTGGAGAGAAGGTATTTTTAAAACAATTTTTTGTTAGCCTAGATCGGTTGGATAACAGGTATTTTATTGTGACATTTCCATAGATGTTTAAAAAGCGCAACATCAACTGTGCTCTATCATTTTCCCTAATCCCCAACCCCTTTCCTCAAACAGTTTTTACAAATTTTGTTTTATTGGATTGGATTATTTATTATTTTGGTATTTTGGTATTTTTCTTCTTTTTTTTCCCTTTAGCTTCATGGTTTTTGATTTCTACATATGCATTGTTTTACACTTTCATTGATTTTGTCAGTCATTGGGAGGAGGTTTTTCAGAGTAGTTGAAATTCCTTTCAGCTCAGCCATGCAGTCTTCCTTTACAGATTAGCTTGTTCTTTTTCTTTTTATTCCAATCTTGTATCATAAATATATGATGTAATTGAGCCTTTTATTTTATATCATTTAGTTCTGTTAATGATCTGTAAAGAATATTTATTTTGATATTTTTTTCCACACCATTCTCCTTTTCTTTCTTTCTCTTTCTTCCTTCCTTCCGTCCTTCCTTTCTTTCTTTCTTTCTTTCTTTTTTCTTTCTTTCTTTCTTTCTTTCTCTTTCTTCCTTCCTTCCATCCTTCCTTCCTTCCTTTCTTTCTTTCTTTCTTTCTTTCTTTCTTTCTTTCTTTCTTTCTTTCTTTCTTTCTTTCTTTCTTTCTTTCTTTCTTTCTTTCTTTCTTTCCTTCTTTCTTTCCTTCTTTCTTTCATTCTTTCTCTCTCTCCTTCCTTCCTTCCTTCCTTCTTCCTTCCTTCCTTTCTTTCTTTCTTTTTTCTTTCTTTCTCTCATTTCCTAATTTCTTCCTTCCCTCCTTTTTTCTTCCTTCTTTCATTTTCCTTCCTTCTTTCCCTCCTTTTTTTCCCTGTTCTTTCTTGCTGGTCATGAGGCTTGGACTCAGAGCCTAGATGCCATTCCTGAGCTCTTTTTTCAAGGCTAGCACTCCACCACATTGAACAACAGCTTCACTGTGCATTTTCTGGTGGTTAATTGGAGATAAGCATCTCATGGACTTTTCTGACTTGGCTGGCTTTGAACCACAATTCTCAGATCTCAGCCACCTAGTATTATAGGCATGAGCCACCAGCACCCGCCCATTCTTTATGGGGTTTCATAGAGGCTTCCATGTTTTCTTCTCATTTTATTGACTTGATAGTAATTGTTTTGTTCAACCATGGAGGAAATTACTAATATTGGATATACCTCATTCTCCATTCCTTTGATCAACATATTCTTTAAGATTTAAGGAGTCAGAAGAGGTATGTAAGGAAAAGATGAATAATTCTATTAAGTGTTGTAGTCAATATTATTTTAAGCACCTTCTGTAAATATGTAAATTTGATATTTAAATGATTTTATATCTTATGTGAAATGATATTCAAAGTTAATCACTTACTGATTTTGACAGTCAGATAAGATCGTCACTATCATCAACACGATTTTATTACTTTTACTAAAGTATTATAATGGAGATAAATTTACATTTATGACATTTATGACATTTACAACACCAAAATTTTGATTTTGATGAAAGAGGGTCAAGTAATGGAAAGAACAAAGGATATGAAACAATCAAAGGTTAAATTCAATAGTTAGGCAGCTTTCTGGACCTGTTATAAAACAGTCCTAAAAAGCTTAATGCAAACAGTTTTCTGTGAAAACAACTAAATAGAAAACTAGTGAGGATTCTTACATGTTTATAAAACTTAATTTGAAGTAGTTACAAAAGTGGATCTATAAGAATTGATCAGCTGGTTCAGTTTTATTTCCCTAATGTTATCTGAAGTAAGCAAACTAGAAAATTCAAGACATTTAAACAAATACTATTTTTTACCCACAAAATTTTTAATTTTATCCTCATGAATGAAAAAGTGCTTGCCATTTCTCTTTTTCAGGGATATATGCTTATATTTCTATTCAATAATGCTTCAAGTTTCTGTTTATCTTCTAAAATTAAGGTAGTAATAATGTAAGGATGACAATTATGTTGTAATTTTTTAAATCAAATATTCCTTGGCCTGAATCACAGTATTTCTTTCCTCAACTAACTTTCATCCAAGTAAGTCATTATTCAGGAACATATAATTAGGTTGTTTTAATCTTATCATTTTCAGTTACCCACTAAAGTAATTAGCTCCCTGTCTTCTTTTTAGTTAGAACATTCCTAAAGGATCAATGTAAAATATAGCATTTTCTACTTTGCAACACCAATTACTTTGTCAGTATAAATTTATTGATTTTTCTTATTAGTATATTGTCAGTAGATTCTCACAGCATGCTATTTATTAATTAGAAGGAGAACTAGAGACTCATTTCTGAATAGTTTCCTTTTATAGTTCCTTGTCCAGAAAATGTAGAGTAAGCATGGTATCTCATAATATACGTAGAAAGAAGTTAGGAGAGCATTTATGTCTCATTCACATGATTTCCAAATTTTTCCTCTCAAGATTATAATAAAAATAAATATGTCATAATAAAATTTAGGGAGAAGTTTCTAACAAATATTGGGATTTTTTTCTTTTTTTCTGGACTTTATTTTCTTTTCGAGTGATCATGTTTACATTTCTTATATTCAAGCAATTGCAAGCAGGCCCATGTCCTTACTTGAGCCACACTTCCCCTTATAGCTTATTTGAAGAAAAGAGTCACACTGATATTTCTGCTCAGACTGCCTTCAAATTTTGTTGCAATCTGAGCCAAACTTGTGTATTTTATGAAAGAGAAGCAAAGCTATGTATTTTCTTCTAGAAAATAGACAATTCCTGGGATACGTCTTTTACTGGTGAATCATGGGGGAGAAGAACAGAGCCACTCTGTCATGAGTGGGGGAAAGAGATGACGTAGAAGCAGCAGTCGAGGAGGAAAGGGAGAGAGCAGAGTCTATGAAAGTTGGTGATATGGTAAGTCCTTTAACCTGTATTTCCAACACTGCCATTTATTAAGCAAAACAAGTCCCTCTCTTCACTGAAGATGTGAATTTGTTAAAATTTGTGAAGGTTAAAACTTAGAAGAAAAATGACCTACAGTGGAAAATCCCCCTATTAATGAGTATTAAACTATCCATTAATGTTTTCTGCAAGCTTTCAAGTTTTGAATTAAAAGACATTTTAGGCATCATTAAGACGTTAAAATTCCTATAACAGCAAGACCTTGAAGATGTTTCTTTTTCTTCCTAATATTATCTATGCTGATTTGCATAAATTAACTACTTTTATGATGTCTCATTTTATTATATATTTGAGGTTTTATTTGTTAACATAGAAAGCATTTACTTAATAATGATACATCCAATGTAATTTATGGGACTATAATATACTTTTTGAATGCTGATATTTAAATTAGCACAGTTTATTTCTTTTTAAACAAATTTCTAGGTTGTAGAAGGAAACAGGTTAAAATTTAAATTAAATCTCTAAATAATGTTTTTCCTGTAATCCTGTTCCCTATGAGGCACAATCTATTTATGATAAGACTGTGCCATTTTATTCAGATGGTACTTTTTCATATACTATGTTGAGACTTTTGTTCTACTCTGTCCTTGGAACAAATCTTTTTATAGCACTGGACAATAAAGCCCATTTTCTAATAAGCTGATAGCAACCTGGCCTGTGAGGTTGGTTCTTTGTCTTTGGCTGTGTCAATCTAGACAATTAAGATGAAAAGCGCATTAACATGCACAGAGAAAATGGTGATTAAAGAAAGCAGTGTTAGCTTTTGTTATCTTAGTAATATTCTAAATTTTATTTGCTCTAGTTGTCAAGAACAGACTGAGTTCTAGGGACGTTTTTCACAAAAGTCAATTCACCTGAAACTGAGGTCGGTTTATTTAAGGGACAGGACATGCATAATTGACAGGGCCTGTGGCTCTGCTATCTATTTTGTATGCTTGCATGCTTCTGTAGGGTTTGTGCTATATGAGTGGCTGTTTGAAATGGTTAGGGTCAGGTAAAACAGCATGGGAGTTAGAAGAGAAGTTGAAAATTATTGAAGAAACACACAATCTCAATGGAATTAATACTTCTGGATTGTTGCCAAACTCATTTCCATCAGTCTGATTTGCTAAACTAGGTCCATGCTTTCATTATGAAGTGATTCTTCACTTGAGTATTCTCAGTATAGTAGGATTTAACAAATATTTTTGACACAAAATATGCATATTTTTGTAGATGAACACAAAATCTCTCTCTAATTTCCTTAGCCCTACATGCATTATTGCATTTCCCCTTAAATAGTATTAGATAAATGGTTTTTTTCCTGTTTCCATACAACTTTATTTATAAAAGAAAGTCGTATCAGTTTCAGACATATTTCTACTGAACATAATTATTAAAGGTCTCCCAAAGGCTTGGAGTAAGATTCTACGAGGCCTGTTGTTTTTGGTATGTATGTATGGGGATGTAGGTATACAGAAATTGTAATTGAGGTTCAGTATGGACAGAGGTTTGCTAAAACTGAACTATAGTAGTACAGAAATATCAATGACTGTTTATTCAAGAACTCATCATAGTCAACATATATTAATCCACTTTATTTATTTATTTATTTATCTGTTCATTTATTTGAGGTAGGGTGTCTTGCCCAAGTTACCCTTGCACGTTTTTTTTTATTGTTAAGGTGATGTATAGAAGGCTTACAGTTACATAAATAAGCTAATGAGTATATTTCTTGTCAAACTTGTTACCCCTTTCCTTTCCTCATTTTCTCCTACTTTTGTGCTACTATAAGGAAATACATTTAAGCTGAATAACTTCATTAAGAACATATACTTAGTTTACAGTTGTGGACTTGTAGGTCCCATATGTAGGATTTTATTTCTTCTAAGGTAGTGCAGGGCATTTCCTGACAAGAAACAGGAAGTATGAATGTATGTCACTTCTGTCTCTCTACCTCTTCTTTCAAAGCTATTGGTCATGGGTCTGCACCCCAATGAACATATTTAATCTAGTTGCCTAAGTTTAAGAAACAATTCTTGACCCTTCCCATCTCCTCTCTCATCTTGTTAGCTACACCAGATTCACATTTTCACATTAAGGCCACAGATATATAGATGTAAACTTTCAATTAAGGCCACAAATATACAGGTGTAAACTTTCAATTAAAATAAATAGATGCCACTTCCTAAAGAATGATATCCCTGATCAAATAACAGGGGGGAGGCAAACCTAAATCAATATTTTCACTTATTCAAACCATATGTAAGTTGCTAGTAATTTCCTTGCTATTATTCTTAACTCTGGTCCTATTGCCCTTCTGTGAGATTGTAAGCTATCAGAATTACTTATACATAGATAAACCTTAAAATGTTACTGTCTCTGAGCACTCAATAAACCCATCAGTATTTACACCCTTCCAACTTCTTTGTTTTCAGTTCATACTCCTTGCTCATTATGATACCTTCTCCTGGCTTGTTCCATGCTACTTGACATCTCAATTTTGGTGGCATGGCCCACTCTCTAAGAGGGATTTATTTATTTAGTCATTTATTCCAAAAATATATTGACTATTTTATATTGTTGTGTATGATGTGAAGCAGTAGGAACAACTTTTTCGTACCCCTCAACATTCTGCAAATACTCTTTAATCCAGTAGCTCTTCAACCTCAGCAACTTCATGATGTCCCTTGCCAGACTGGATAATGTGAACATTGTTACATTCACTTTCTACCCTATGCATATATATATATATATATATATATATATATATATATATATTTGTTATTTGTTGCATAATAGTGAATGCTTTTCTTCTGGAATATATTAAAATAGAGACTTACATTTAAAATTTCTATATTTGCTTTGAAGTTGCCTGTACAAGTATAAAGTGTATGATGACATACACGTTATACATATTATTGTACAGCAAATTATTTCAGTAAGAATTGGATATAAACCCTCACTTTATTTACTAGCTCTGCAACATTGCACGCCTTCCTTGAATTCAGTTTTTCAATTTGTCTATCACTAAGATCAACGGAAGCTATCACTGGACAAAACTCAGTAGATATTAATAATGCTGACTTATGAGTAAGTCTGATCTCTGATTGGATCTCATATAAACTGGGGCAAGTGGTTTCATCTGTCAGAACATTTCAATGGAATTATAGTGATATGTGCTGGATATTAGTATTCTTACCAATAGATAATGAAACAATGGAAATTATTAGTTATATAAATCATATGGTATTACAGAAAAATGTTAACAGGTGATCTGGGCTAATATTTTAGTAGATATTGGTCCTGCTGATTTCCTGTCCAGATGCCCTGCATACAAGTGGACATATCCATTTTGTACAGTTCCTCTCTCAGCTATTAGTGACAGTCTTCATATGGACTTGTTATTGCAAGTTTTACTTTGAGCCGAACATGGGACCCTGGCACCACTGTCCTCTCTCCTTGAAGCTTATGTGCAATAAATAATGGGTAAGGGATGAAGATTCAGGGTCTGCTTGCTGCAAGGGGAGGCTGACTATGCAATCTGGCTCAGGTTCCAGCGTTCTTAGTGATCAAGATGGAGGCTCCTGCTTCCTCAACCTCTCTACCTCCCTTCTCCTGAGTCGACTCGAAATAAATCACATTCTCCAGAGTCTAGTGATTAGGGTCTATTCTAGGAGCTCAGCCTTTAGACAGGACATCTCCTGTATTTTTTTTTCTTTTTCCCTAAGCCTCTTAACCTACTTGTTAAATAAGTGTTGAAACAACTTTAGGCAGAGCAGACCATTTTGGAAAACATAAGAGGCTATTTGGGGGAGGAAATGACAATACCATCATCTAGGATTGTCAAAAATTCAGAGGAATTTCAAAACTGATTAAGAAGTAAAGTTATATCTTGATTGAGGGAGATATACATCGACCTGGCACATTTGGCTTGGAGGGAAAATCATCTTTAATGGATTTAAAAAAATATTACTATGGGAAAACAATCTCATGAAGGAGAATTCCAGATTCAGTTTCTCTGTTTTTATTGTTTCTTTCAACCTTTCATTATTCGTAATTAAGGATTTAGCTGGTGACTTCTCCCTCTTAAATGATTTTTTTCTCATCTTAAATGATTCAGAACATCTAAAGAGCTCTGCATGCACTCAGAGGAGAGCTAGCTAAAGAAAAATCGCCAAAAAAAATCTAGAAGGACATATAAATGCATGAAAAATAGTCTCTATAGATAAATTCCAAAAGATTTAAATATGCCTTAAAACATTAACAAATGAGTAATCCCATTATCATAATTTATTAATCAGATCTTTTGTTCTATGTAGTAATACACTGTGTTTCTATGCTGTGTGTGTGTGTGTGTGTTTTATCCAGTGACCTAATTTGCTTAAAAGGAAACTCTTAAAACTCCCTTGTTGTAATGAATAAAATGTTAATGAAGAACTACAGAGAAATCCCTTTTGCATTAGTTCCATATTCCCAGGAACATCATCATAAATTTGTTTGCCTGGTTCTGACAATGGTAGTGATGTTCAAGCGGTGCAGAAGCATAGTAATGCTAAATGGTTCTGATGGAAAAGTTAAGGATGTTTGAGGCACTGTCATCTGGGGTGGACTATGGGAAGTTATCTTTTGGAGGGAGGATTTGATGGACTTGGCTTTCATCCAATTTTTTTAACATTTATTATTTGCATTGATAACTGCAATACAAGAAGCTTTTTCAGAAAATTGTGTATGAAAACTACTCAAATATGTGCTTAAAAATACAATACTTTAAGTACAAGTTCTTTTTAGTTCAATATTATATACTTTACCAATGCCCTAATTGTATTGATACAAGCGTGAATCTTCAGTAAAAGGCTGTAAATTTATTATTGATTGTATAGTTTATTTTATACCCAATTTTCCTTCATTCTTTGTGTCTAGATCAGTATTATACATGATGATTACAGATAATTTCAATAAAAATTGTTGATGCTGATAGCTAACTAAATTTCTATTTATTTCCTAGTTTATTGAAAAGTTAAGATAGGTGCTAAATAACACGGTTAAATTTTCAGATGTAGGTTCAGAAAGTGATACTAAATGTGAAATCTGTTTCTCTTATGTGAAAAGTTAAACAACATTTTATTTCCTAGTATGTTAAAAAACTTTATTTTATAAACATTATGATCATAATGTATTAATATCAATTTTAATCCTTCTAAAAAGTTGTAAGTGAATAAGAAACAAGTAGTTAAACTTTTATTTAATTTACACAAAAACTTCATATAGTGTTTATATATTTGAAAACAAATGGCAAATCTAATTTCTGACTTAAATAGCAATTAAATAATAAAATAAAAGCTGCAAATTAGATTGAGCTTATATATTGGTACTTTATCTCTCTTGTCTTATCTCTGGAATATGTAATATGCTTAAAGTGAAATGCTTTTCCTTTCTTGAGATTTGAATGATAAAGCTCATCCACTCAGTTTTGGTTGTTTAAAATTCTATCAACAATGAAAAACTCCTTTCTCTCCTGATTCTACACTCAAGGACCTGTGCAACTATAGTTTCTACCAGCTTCAAAGGAAGTGCCTTGTTTATATGCACCTTGAAATAGAAGAAAAGTAAGTTACAAACAGGCTTATCATGTAAGCATCGAATGTAAGCTGGAAAGGAAGGAGTCCCAAAGCATAAAAGAATATGACTTTTGCAGGGCGCTGGTGGCTCACGCCTGTAATTCTAGCTACTCAGGAGGCTGAGATCTGAGGATCGCGGTTCAAAGCCAGCCGGGGCAGGAGAGACCGTGAGACTCCTATATCCAATAAACCACCAGAAAACTGGAAGTGGCGCTGTAGCTCAAGTGGTAGAGCGCTCGCCTTGAGCTGAAGAGCTGAGGGACAGCGCCCAGGCCCAGAGTTCAAGCCCCACGACCGACAAAAAAAAAAAAAAATATATATGACTTTTAGTGATGAGGAACTTAACTTCACATGGATTAGGAACAGAGTGGGACAGGATATATTAAAGTGACTCCAGCACTGACTTACAGTTCTATATAATATGGAAACTATAGAGAAGCTTCAGAGTTATCTATAGATAAAAAGTCTGATAGGTAGCATTGTTTATCCATATCAAAAATTGCAAATAAAAGTTTTTTTTTTTTTTTTTTTTTGTCGGTCATGGGGCTTGAACTCTGGGCCTGGGCGCTGTCCCTCAGTTCTTCAGCTCAAGGCGAGCGCTCTACCACTTGAGCTACAGCGCCACTTCCGGTTTTCTAGTGGTTTATTGGAGATAGGAGTCTCAGGGTCTTTCTTGCCCGGGCTGGCTTTGAATCGTGATCCTCAGATCTCAGCCTCCTGAGTAGCTAGGATTACAGGCGTGAGCCACCAGCGCCCAGCTTGCAAATAAAAGTTTTATCTATTAATACAACTTATCTATGATGATTTTCCTACTACTTGTGAAAAATACTCCTATATCACAACTAAATCTGCTTCTTAGGCACAAAACAAAATGAAATCTATCTTAGATTTAAAAAAAAAATAGAAAAGTTTATCTATAGGTAAGTTTACCTACAGGTGAGTTTTCTTAATTATTTTACTTATAAGTAAAATATTTTTATTTTATTATAAATTTTTGGATTTGGAATAAAAGGCAATTGTAAGATGAAAGAACACAATACACCTTTGCCAGGTACTATGAATTACTAGGTTTTTCTTTTTCTTTTTCTTTCCTTCTTTCTTTTTTTTTTTTTGATTGGTCACAGGGTTTGAATTCTGGGCTTGGGTGCTGTCCCTCAGTTCTTCAACTCAAGGTGAGTGCTCTACCACTTGAGCCACAGCACCACTTCTGGTTTTTGAATGGTTTATTGGAGATAAGAATCTCATGGACTTTCCTGCTTGGGATGGCTTTGGACCGCTATTCTCAGATCTCAGCCTCCTGAGTAGCTAGGACTCTAGCTACCAGCGCCCAGCTTAGTTTTTTCATCACTAACTTTCAAATATCCTTCTAGACAGGAATTGTTGTCCCCATTCTACAGCAGAAGTCCACAGAATTAGGAATTTATGAGTTCACACAACTTAAAGCTATGATTTGATTTTAGTATGTTTTCTCAAGTAGATCTGACACCACATATTTTCCACTATCTTATAATATTTTCTACTTCCTTCATAAAATATATTTTATCACATTTTATGCCATATTTGTTATATAGTTAATGACATTTAATTAACAGTATCTTTCAGTTGCCTCAAATAGGCTGCGGGTTCTATGTTCACATAGACTATACTGTGAAAATTGGGAAAAATGTTTTATATAATCAGTGGACATTTCAATGATTTTTGTATGGATCACCTCAAACGCAGTGCCTTCTAACCAGTATACTTTGAGGGCAATAATGTACAATAGTTCTATAAAATGTGAATGGATCATTTTAAAGTATCTTTATTGGTTTTTTAAAATTTATCAATAAGTAACTTCAGATTTATATCACCAGTAATAGAAATTCTTAGTAGTAATTGAAAACTTGCAAATTACATATTATATTTTACTGCCCTAAAATATTAAAGATATTGACTCTCAAGAAAATGCTATACCAGAAAACAGCCTAAGAAGTATTGAAGAATTGACTTTGTGATATAATTCTCCATAGATGTATACATGTGTAAATGTGCATAGACACATATATATGTGAGCATGGGAAGATGCACATATTAGCAGGAGAGAAGAAAGATTACCTAAGGCTCACTGACAAGGTCATGAGAGAGTTGTTATAAAATTAGATTCAAGTATATTTTGGATATTAGGTCTTTGTCTGACTGATAGATGGTACTGTGGGCTTTGTATTTCCCTTGTTAGCTATGTCCTTTGCAATGCAGAACATTCTAAATTTGATGTAATCTCATTTCTCAATTATTTCTTTGATTTGTTATGCCTGGGGATTTTTATTTAGAAGGTTTTGACCTGTGCCTAGGAGTTCCAGTGTTTCCCCTACCCTTTCTTGTAAAAGTGTCATGGTTTCCAGCCTTAAATTGAGGTCTTTGATCCACTTTGAATTGATGCTGGTGCAATTTGATATATGGGGATCTAGTTTCCATTCTCTGCACATGGATATCCAGTTTTGCCAGCACCATTTGTTGAAGAAGGTGTTTTTCTTCCAGCCTATATTTTTGGCTTCCTCATCAAATATTAGATGGCTATAGGTCTGTGGGTTCATTTCTGAGTCTTCTATTCTGTTGCATTGATCTTCAGGCTTATTTTTGTGGTGCCAAGCTGTTTTCATTACTATGGTTCTGTAAGAGTTTGAAGGGAGGTATTAGTCCTACAACATTGTTGTACCCCCTATTCGGGTTCTTTTGTTATCCCATACAAATGTCTGTGTTGCTTTCTCTATCTCATTACAAAATGGTGTTGGGAGTTTGATGCATATTACATTGAATTTGTAAATTACTGTGGGAAGTATTGCACCTTCATGATGTTAATCCTTCCAATTCAGCACCATTCAAGATGTTTGCATTTCCTGAAGTCTTCTTTGATGCCCTTTTTCAAATTTTTAACATTTTCACTATAGAATTCCTTTATGTTTTTAGTGGTTAATTCCTAGATATTTTATTTTTTGAGTCAATTGAAAATGGGGTTGCTTTTCTAATTTCAGTGTCTATTTTCTAGTATACAAAATATACTTACAGAGAAAAAAATGAACCTTTAAAGATAAACTCTCAAGCTGGACGCCAGTGGCTCATGCCTATAATAGTAACTACTCAAGAGACTGGGATCTGAGGATCACTGTTTGAAGCTAGCTCTGGCAGCAAATTCTGTGAGACTTGTATCTTCAATAAATTACTCAGAAAAAGGTAGGAAAGGTGCTGTGGTTCAAGCGGTAGCTAGCCTTGAGCACTGAGGCTCAGCAACAGCCTCAGTTCAGGCCCCAGGACTGGCCAAAATAAAACAAAACAAAAATGAAAACAAAACAGGACAAAAAAAAACAAAAGAAGCAACCAAAAATCCTCAAAGAAACAACAATCCAGTTAATAAATGGGCTGACGACTCAAAGGGAGACTTCACAGAAGAAGTAAATATGGCTAAGAGACACATGAAGCAATGCTCAACATCTCTTGCCACAGAAGAAACACAAATCCATAAACACTGAGATTTCACCTCATCCCAGTTAGAATGGTAATTATCAAGAAAATTAACAATAACAAATTCTGGCATGATATGGTCAAGAGGGAATTCAATTACATTGTTGGTAGGAATATAAACTCGTTCAACTCCTCTAGAAAGCAATATAGAGGCTTCTCAAAAAACTAAACTTAGAACTTCCTATGACTCAGCAATGCCACTCCTGGGCAGTTATCCAATAGAGCACAAACAAGGATACACTAAAGCTACCACCACAACCATATTTATTGCAGCATAATTTACCATAGTCAAGATATGAAATCAGCCAGGTGACACTCAATGGACAAATGGATGAAGAAAATGTGGTATAGATACACAATGGAATTCTCTTCATCCATCAAAAAGGAATGATACTCTAACATTTGTAAGGAAATGGAAATACTTGGGAAAAATGATATTAGGTGAAATAAAGCCAGACCCAAATAAACATGGGTTACATGGTTTCCCTCATTTGTGGGAGGTAGAATGTACCTATAAATCTTGAAATAAACACACTGAGTGGTACCCAAGCAGTTACAAATGAAATAATTGAAATATAATGGTGTCTATGGAGAACAAAAAAGTGTAATTCTTTAGGAAGAGTAAGTCAAATCCAACAAAATAAGTATCAGGAAATGGGCATTTGTAGGGGGACAGGGTTGAGTCAGGTAGAATTAATGGTAGAAAAGGAGAAAAAATATGTGAAGGGTTATGCTGAAAGGGGATTAAGATGTGGAAGGGATGACACAGATCAAGGTGCATTGTATATATAAGTTGCATGGTTAAAATTCGATATGTAACTTAAAAATTTAAAAAAAATGAGAGAAGGAATAGGGTGGAAAGGGTGCGTGAGAATGTTGATCAAGAGACACTGTATTCTAAATTGCTCTGTTGAATGGTACTTCGTGCAATTACATAAAGAACATAAAAATATTTAAAAAGTTAGATTAAACAATGTCTAGTTAAAAGAAGCCAGATACGAAAGGCAATAGCTATTATTATTATTATTATTATTACTATTACAAAAAGATATAAAAAGGAGCTGTGTGAAATTGCTCAGAATTCTCATTAACAGAATCTAATATAACATATTACATAAAGTGAATTCAATGCTTTAATTCATTACTTTATTTCTATGAGTTTATGAATATTGGTGGAAATAGGATAATGTGGAACACTGAAATATACTCTTAGAAGAATATTTTGTTCAAGAAATAATTAATATTTATTAGGTATGTAGAGCATCGTATGTGATTTGAAGATACTCATGAATTCGAATTCATAAGAAACGTTTGTAAGGATCCTGTAACTGCTATTACCAAGGTCATATACAATATCCATATTGTTATTAATTTGTATTAAAATCATACAATTTGTAAAATCTGTAACATTTCTAGTTAGTTTCTTGTAGAACATTTAATTTGCATTGCAGATTGTGAAGTTCACTCTTAATTTTAGTAGAATAAATATATTGGAAGATAGAAA